>NW_027507903.1:638419673-639019673 GCF_037356315.1 Lithobates pipiens
TGGCAACTGGTTAAGTAACACATACACCTCTGCCTAAACTCATAGGCACCTCCAGCACCACCCTGGACATCCAGGGGGGAGAAAAATTCCAGTCAAGCACCCCAATCCAGCTAACGTGGGTATTTGAGGCTGATATTAATTTTCTAAAAAAATATTTTTTGAATATTTTGACATTATTAATATACTTCCCTATATCCTCCTGCAGTCTACATTCTGCTCCTCCCCCATTGGCTGGATTGGGGTTCTGATGAAGCAACAAGCAAAACATGCTGAAACCACCACTCAGATTAACACTCACAAAAACATGTTGAAGGCATGGTACTATTTTTTAGTGACTGTTTTCACTAATATAAACCAGCATCCTTATTTTGTATTGTTTTTGTGTAATAATTATTATTTATTTTTTTAATTCTCAATATTTACTGCTTGAATTGTTGATTAACCCAGAGCTCGACAAACCCCAGGCGCCCAGAAATCGCAACCTGGCGCCTAAGCTGCCACCAGCCCACTCACTATTGATTCCCCAGACATGCAGCAAGCAGCATTAACACTGACTGCCGTCCTCCTCCCTCCTCCACACTCAGCGGCGCCGCGCTACGTGTGTGAAACTGACAAGTAACAGAGATGCGGATATGTCAGATTTCAGGCTGATGTCGGGGTGGGCGGGACCCGGCCGGGGTGGGCGGGACCCGGCCGGGGTGGGCGGGACCCAACAGCTATCAAACACCAGCCAATGGGATCTGGGCGGGCCGCTACGTGTATGTGGCCCGCCCCTTTTCTTAAGCAGCCCAATCCTTGGCTGGTGTTTGATAGCTGCTGAGTCCCGCCCACCCGCCCACCCCGACATCAGGCTGAAATCTGACATATCCGCCTCTCTATTACTTGTCAGTTTCACACCCCGGCTGGGTCCCGCCCATTCCGATATTAAGCTCAATACTGACAGCTCCTCTGTTACATTTCAGTAATAGAGTGCTCCGTGTGAAACCTGCCAGTGCCACCTGCCAGCGCCAACCAGTGCCATCTGCCAGTGCCAACCAGTGCCACCGCCAATCAGTGCCACCTGCCACCGCCAATCAGTGCCACCTGCTAGTGTCAATGCCACCTGCCACCACCAGTGCCACCTGCTAGTGCCAACCAGTGCCACCGCCAATCAATACCACCTGCCACCGCCAACCAGTACCAACTGCCACCGCCAATCAATGCCACCTGCCACCGCCAATCAGTGCCACCGCCAACCAGTGCCACCTGCCAGCGCCACCTGCCAGTGTCAGTGCCACCTGCCACCACCAATCAGTGCCACCTGCTAGTGCCAACCAGTGCCACCGCCAATCAATACCACCTGCAACCACCAATCAGTGCCACCTGCCACCGCCAACCAGTACCACCTGCCACTGCCAATCAGTGCCACCGCCAACCAGTGCCACCTGCCAGCGCCAATCAGTGCCACCTGCCAGTGTCAGTGCCACCACCAATCAGTGCCACCTGCTAGTGCCAACCAGTGCCACCGCCAATCAATACCACCTGCAACCAACCAGTGCCACCTACCAGTGCCACCTGCCAATGACAGTGCCACCTGCCACTACCAATCAGTGCCACCTGCCAGTGCCAATCAGTGCCACCTGCCAGTGCTACCGTCAGTCAGTGCCACCTGCCAGTGCCGAGTGTCTCCGCCCATCAGTGCCACCTGCCACCAATCAGTGCCACCTGCCAGTACCATCTGCCACCACCAATCAGTGCCACCTGCCAGTGCCAACCAGTGCCACCACCAATCAGTGCCACCTGCCAGTGCCACCACCAATCAGTGCCACCTGTCAGTGGCAACCAGTGCCATCTGCCACCACCAATCAGTGTCACCGCCAATCAGTGCCACCTGCCACCACAAATCAGTGCCACCTGCTAGTGCCAACCAGTGCCACCACCAATCAATACCACCTGCAACCACCAACCAGTGCCACCTGCCACCACCCAGTGCCACCTGCCAATCAGTGCCACCTGCCAGTGCCACTGTCAGTCAGTGCCACCTGCCAGTGCCACTGTCAGTCAGTGCCACCTGCCAGTGCCACTGTCAGTCAGTGCCACCTGCCAGTGCCGAGTGTCACCGCCAATCAGTGCCACCTGCCAGTGACATCTGCCACCGCCAATCAGTGCCACCTGCCAGTGCCATCTGCCACCTCCAATCAGTGCCACCTGCCACCACCAATCAGTGCCACCACTAATCAGTGCCACATGCCACCACCTACCAGTGCCACCACCAACCAGTGCCACCTGCCAATCAGTGCCACCTGCCAGTGCCACCGCCAATCAGTACCAACTAGTGCCACTGCCAACCAGTGCCACCTGCCAACACCAACCAGGGCCACCTGCCACTTCCAACCCAGTGCCACCTGCCAGTGCCAATAGTGTCACCTGCCAGTTCCAAACCAGTGTCACCTGCCAGTTCCAACCAGTGTCACCTGCCAATGCCAACCAGTGTCACCTGCCAATGCCACCTGCCAGTGTCACCTGCCAGTGTCACCTGCCGGTGCCATCTGGCAGTTCCACATGCCTGCCAGTGGCAACCAGTGCCACCTGCCAGTGCCAGCCAGTTCCATCTGTTGCCAGCCTTACTCTTTCTGGTCAGCCCATAACCCTGATGTAACAGTGTTTCAATGGAGTTATTGACTGGGTGCTCCATTGTGAGTTAGGGATAGGGGGTGAAAATGAGTGGCCTTACCCCGGGAGCTGGAAAAAAAAAACTGGCTCCTAACTTTTTTAACTGGCTTCTAAATTCAAAGCAAATTTGTCAACCCCTGGATTAACCACTAGCCAACCTGTTCACACAGATATACTCCCAGGAGTGTGCCCGTGGGTTGGTGCCGACTCGATGTCCACCACTGGCCCTCGATCACCTATTACAGAGGCAGAACCGGGAACTGCCTTTGTAAACAAGGCGATTCCCCATTCTGACAGGGGACATGTCAGAGATCTACTGTTCCCAATGATCGGAAACAGTGATCTCTGTCATGTCTCTGCCAGCCAACCCCACCTACAGTTAGAACACACCTAGGGAACACATTTAACCCCTTGATTGCCCCCTAGTGTTAACCCCTACCCTGCCAGTGACATTTTCACAGTAATCCGTGGCTATTTATAGCAATGATCGCTGTATAAATGTCAATGGTCCCAAAAAAGCGTCAAAAGTGTCCGATCTGTCTGCTGCAATGTCACAGTCCCGCTAAAAATTGCAGATTACCACCATTACTAGTAAAAAAACAAAAAAAAAAGCCATAAATATATCCCCTATTTTGTAAACGAGATAACTTGCACAAACCAATCACTGTACGCTTATTGTGATTTGTTTTTACCAAAAATATGTAGAAGAAAACATATTGGCCTAAATATATATATATTTTTTTATATTTGTTTGAGATATGTATTATACAAAAAGTAAAAACAAATAGTTTTTTTTCTTCAAAATGGTTGGTCTTTGTTTATCCCTTTCATGACTAAGCCTATTTTTGGCATTTGGTGTTTACAAGTTAAAATCCATATTTTTTGCTAGAAAATTACTTGGAACCCCCAAACATTATATATATATATTTATTTAGCAGAGATTCTTGAGAATAAAATGGCGACTGTTGCAATATTTTATGTCACACGGTATTTGCGCAGTGGTGTTTTAAACGCAACTTTTTGGGAAAAGGGACACTTTCATGAATTAAAAAATAAGAAACAGTAAAATTTGCCCAATTTTTTTGCATAATGTGAAAGATAATGTTACGCTGAGTAAATAGATACCAAACATGTCAGACTTTATAATTGCATGCACTCGTGGAATGACAACAAACTACGGTACCTAAAAATCTCAATAGGCGACACTTTAAATTTTTTTTATGGTTACCAGGTTAGCGTTACAGAGGAGGTCTAGTGCTAGAATTATTGCTCTCGCTCTGACAATCACGGCGATACCTCACGTGTGATTTGAACACCATTTATATATGCGGACGCGACTTCTGTATGTGTTTTCTTTGCTTCGTGAGCTCGCGGGGACGGAGGGCGTTTTAAATTTGAATTTTTTTTATTTTAAAATGAATAAATCGTTTTTTAAAAAAAAATAAAAATGTTGATCACTTTTATTGCTGTTACAAGGAATGTAAACATCCCTTGTGACAGTAATAGGTGGTGACAGGTACTCTTTATGGAGGGATCGGGGGTCTCTCAATGTATTCAGATCGCCGAAAACTGTGATTCTGAATACTGTATATTTTTTTTAAAACCGGCGCCATTGGCAGCCGAGTAAACGGGAAGTGACGTCATGGCGTCGCTTCCGTGTTTACCATTAGGAGACTGGAATGAAGCCAATTACGGCATCATTCCAGTTCCTCCCCAGCAGCCGGAGGCATCCGATCGTGAATCGGTGCTCCCGATTGAGCGGGAGCACCGGTAACAGCGGCGGGAGGTCCCCTCCCGCTGCTCCAGCCTAACAGCCGAGCGGCTTTTAGCCACTTCGGTTGTTATGGCTGGATAGCCAATAGCCCGCTGTAAAAACGGTACCGGGATGATGCCTGCAGGTGCAGGCATAATCCCAGTATAACCCCCGGAAGCCGAGTACGCACATCTGCGTACACTCGGTGGGAAGGGGTTAAAGTGCAAAGAATAAAAACCACAGAGATGATCAAATACCACCAAAAGAAAGCAGTGCTGTATCGCAAAAAATGGCCTGGTCATTAAGGGGCAAATCCTTCCTGGGGCTGAAGTGGTTAATTAATCGAATGCAGTGCCTTTTGGTATTCCGTCCATCCATTATTCTGATGATAAAGTGTTATATAAAATACTGGCCGTAGGACAAACCGGAAGTAGCGTAAGACTGGCGGAAGACGCCAGATCTCCACCTTCCTCTCTCTGTATTTTTTAATGTTTGAAATGTGAGAGTCTTGGTTATTTCTTAATAAATTTATCTGCTTATTTTGAACTACTACACGATTGGAGTCCCCTCTCTCTCTCCCCTTCCCCCTCTCCTTTGTGTTTTTTTCGAGCCATATACTACGGAATAGAAGCTTTCATCTGCAGTGCAATACCTAAGAGCTGGGATTGGCCCTCTAGTGGCAGAAGTGTATATTACATTCTTTACCTGCAATTCCTTAGTGGCCTTATACAGAGAAGCAAAGGAGAAGTTTCTGGGGCTATTTTGATTTGCTTATACATTTCATCTTAAGGTGAGAGTTTTGAGAGCCTGGATTTGTGAACTTTGGAACATTTGGTCCCGTCTTTTCTCCTTTTTTTCACAGTTTATCCTCACTCATTGGTGTGTGATTTTTGGGATTTACATTTTTTATTCCCATTTATACATTGACTGTTTCACATTTTTTATACATTTATATATATATATATATATATATATATATATATATATATATATATATATATATATATATATATATATATATATATATATATATATATATTTTATTATTTTTTTTTAAAAAAAGTGGCACGATTTGCGCAGGACTCTATTTTATTTATATAAAATACTAATTTGCAAAAAGAATATGACAATAGTAAATAAATACACTGGCAGGGTGGCATGTGCAAGCACTGTAATGTACATTTACGTCAGCCTTCTCCGGATTAAAGAGCATGCGGTGTCCAGTGGATTGCGTATACCGGTACAAAGCTGTTATGAATGAATGAATGGCTAGCCACCGCTGAAGATGGATGCTTAGATCCACAGCTTATCAGTGAAGGAGAGAACCGGAGTGACTCAGGCCCACCAGCTACCAAAATCCAATGCCATACTCATGCCAGGGAAGTAGGACACCTCCGCCGATCATGTCTGTTATTCTCTGTATATTTATTTATAATTATGTTTCATTTGTATGTAGCACCGTGGCCCTGTGAGATACGACATTTCGTTCTACTGTATGTTCTTACATGTAGTAGAATGACAACGTTTGACTTGACATGACTTCCCGAAAATGGATGGGCAAATACAAGCCGAAAAAGCTGACAACTTTCTTTGACAAAGTCAGTTATATCCAAGACGGCGACAGCCCGGCAGCGCCATGCAAGGCCTACATGGATCTCCCTGACAAGATCAAGGGTGACACAGTTACCTCAGACTTATCTGCATCCCCCATGAAAGACTTGGGTGCAGATCCCCTCGCAAGCAGCCCTGCTAATAAGTCCCGGATGTGGATGGAGGCACTGCTTCCATGGCTGCCTCAGGCTCTAATCGAGGCCCAGACTTTTAAACCTCTGCAATCCAATCAGGTCCTACATACATCCATGGCATCTTTACCCACCACAGGTCCGCCAGTGATGGACACCACCCTGATAGATATGTTAATGACTTTGCAAATATCGCTGATGACAGACCTCTCCTCACGGTTTAATAAAATCTCCACAGATACAGTATCTCACAAAGGTGAGCACACCCCTTACAATTTTGTAAATATTTCATTATATCGTATAGAAGGAAAGACACTTCTAGGAGAAAAGAAAAATGCTGTACACCCCAAAAAATATCAAACAGGGAGTGTCCCCCTTATGGGGTTTTCGAGGCAGGGAATGGATGAAAACTACTACATGGAATTGACATTTTTACCAAAAATCCTGTCAACAGCCATGCCGTTAAAGCCAGCAATGGTAAAGCAGGGTGAAAGATTGGACATTAAGATATGAGGTCCTCTCGCAATGGCAATTGCCAGGGAGCGTCTGCCACCAGACGCACCAGGTCTGCGTACCAAGGCCGCTGAGGCCAATCTGGGGCAACCAGGATTATTGGGATCCCCTCGGCTTCCACTCTGCGCAGCAGGCGTGGCAACAGTTTTAGTGGAGGAAAGGCATAGATCAGCTGGTACTGACCCCACGGAGCCACCAGCGCATCTGACACGTCTGCCTACGGATCTCTGGTCCTGGACACGAATCTTGGTACCTTCCGATTGAGACGGGAGGCCAATAGATCCACATCTGGTTGCCCCACTTCAGGCACAGCAGCCTGAATATCGCCAGATGCAATGCCCATTTTCCTGGGTCCAGCATCTGTCGACTCAGATAGTCTGCCAGCCGTGGCGTTGTTGGACTGTATCCTGATCGGACACCCTTGAAGACTCATCGACCATGTGCAACTTGGATTCCTCCGCCGACCAGAGGCCCTGAGCCGACTGAATCCCCATCACTCCACCCCAGCCGGACAGACTGGCGTCAGTAGTGATCACTGTCCATGTCAGAGAAAGGAACGATTTTCCGGACTGAATCACCGGGGACCTCAACCACCAGATCAGGGAGTCCCTGACTGGTTGACTCACCTGGATCTGCCGATCCAGGGACAACAGAGATTTGTCCCACTTTGTCAAAATCTCCTTCTGCAGGACTCTGGTGTGGAACTGGGCATAAGTTACTGCCTCGAAGGAGGCTACCAAGAGCCCCAGCACTTGCATGCAAAAGCGGAGCGACAACCACTTGCACCTCATCAGTAGATTGACCGCCGATCTGAGAGTCATCAATTTGTCTGAGGGGAGAAAAACCCTCACTTCCCTGGAGTCCAATAGTAACCCCAAGTACTCCAGATGCCGAGTCCGTACAATCACCGACTTCTTCAGGTTCAACAGCCACCCAAATTCTGGCAGGGTCCGCAAAGTGATCGCCACATCCTCCTCTAATTTTGAGGCGGAAGATGCTCTCAGCCTCAGCAACGCCAATACTGGAGCCAGTACTTTGGTAAAGACTCGGGGGGATGATGCCAGGCCAAAAGGAAGAGCCACAAACTGGTAGTGGGCTTCCCCGACTGCCAAACGCAGACATTTTTGATTCTGAAGGCAAATGGGTATGTGCAGGTAAGCATCCTGGATGTCCAAGGATGCCAGGAAGTCCCCTTGATGGAGTGCAGCGACTACTGAGCGAACGGATTCCATTCTGAACCTCTGCACTTTTACAAAGTGATTAAGGGCCTTCAAGTCCAAGATTGGACGTACCCCTAACTTCTTGGAAACCACAAACAGATTTGAGTAGAACCCCCCGAAGTGTTCCGATTCCGGAACCGGTACAATCACCCCCTGATTCAGCAAGTCCCTTACCGCCCCTAACAGGGCCTCCCGGCGAACCGGGGACACGGGTATGCTGGAGGGGAAGAATCTGTTTGGAGGCCAAGAGAGAAACTATCTTGTAGCCTGTGGAAATCAGATCACAGACCCATTGGTCGGATAACTGGGAGGTCCACCGGGCTGCAAACTCCCGAAGACGACCCCCCCACCCAAAAAGTGGGTGGGGGCAAACCTTCATGCGGTAGCACTTTTGTTTGCAGGCTTGTTAGGCTTGCGGTTCCAGGGACGCTTCTGACAGTCCGTGGGCGTCCTGTCGGGCTGGGGGCATTTTGCCGAAGCACCGGGCAGACAAAAAAGCTGCTTGTGTGAGTGTAAAAAAAAAAAAAAAAAAGAAGGCTCCTTAGCCTTCCTGGCCTGTGGGAGTAGTGTACTCTTACCACCAGTGGCATTCTTAATAATGTCATCCAACGAGGCTCCAAAGAGCCGCTCGCCAAGGAAGGGAAGATCCGCCAGGGATTTCTTGGATGCCTGGTCAGCAGACCAGCATTTCAGCCACATGAGGCGCCTCAGTACCACAGCTGACACTGAAGCCTTGGATAACAGAGGGAGAGTATCCAGGGCCACGTCACAAACATACTTAAAGCCTTGCACTAGTTGGTCTGCTAGCTCCATGCAGACAGGGGAGGCGTTCTGCTCTCCCAATTCGCATTGCAAAAGTTTTGCCCACTCAGTCAGTGTCTGCGACACCAGTGCGGATGCCAGCACAGGTCGCACGGCTGACCTCACAACCGTAAACAAGGATTGAGCCACCGCCTCGGCTTTCCTGTCCTTGGGATCCTTGAATGCAGGAGTCCCCTTAACCAGGATCGTGGTTACTTTATTTAACCTAGGTACTGGGGTGTCTATGACCGGAGGAGCCGACCACTTTGAGAAGGCTGTCCTTAAAGGGGTAACACACAATTTGTCAAAATAAGTCAAATACGGGAACACCTTAGGTGAACGTGCTGGCTTGCGGGACCCAAAAGGGACCGGTACATCAGCAGAGGGATCCGCTGGCTCCTGAATCTTCAGGGTATCAGGCACAGCTGTGATAAGTGCTCCAACAAGCGCTTTGTCGCACCCGGACCCGGACGGGGAATCATCCTCACTGTCCGAACAGTCCTGGTCAGCCACGTCTGATGGGTCAGAGCAGGGGTCACCAGCCACAATAGGGCCCGAGTTTGCATCAGAGCTCTCCCCAGAGGACGGGGGGGGGGGGGCAGGGGCCTCATAGTGCACTTTTTCTTCCACGTGCCACCTCTATCTTAGCAACATAGGAGTCAAGGACCGCCATCAGGGTGTCCATGCACACCGCGCTAACCGCAGGTGACCCAGTTGCTATAGCCTGGATTTCGGGGGAAGAAACACCAGTTTCTGAAGCCATGCTGACCCTAGCCTGTCTGCCACCTGCGAGGGGACTTAGGACAGTGAAGGTCCCACCCTCCTGCTGCCCCCGCGTGGGGGGGATACTTAGTGCTAGACTCACCACCCTGGGGCGTTCTGTGAATGCCACTAGCAGTGGCTGTAGTCCCTAGAAGGTTCCCAGTTGCAGAAAGGAGAAAACTGTCAGCAGCAGCAGCTATAAAACGAGAGTTAGACTTACCGGTAACTCTGTTTCTAGGAGTCGTCCAGGACAGCACTAGAGAGATAGGCTCCACCTCCAGAGGCAGGAAACACAAACCAGATCTTTAAAGGGCGGTCTCCGTCCCTTCCCCTTCAGTCTTGAAACCGAGAACTTCCCCGGAAACGGCTTCTGTAACGACAAAAACACTTGTCCAGCATTATAACAGCATATAGGGAGGGAATCCATGCTGTCCTGGACGACTCCTAGAAACAGAGTTACTGGTAAGTCTAACTCTCGTTTTCTCTAGTCGTCTGTCCAGGACAGCACTAGAGAGGATCAACGAGAACTTACCAGATTAGGGGGGGACTACCGCTTGAAGGACCTTTCTCCCAAACGCCTGGTCTTGCGCTGAGATAAGGTCCAATCTGTAATGCTTCATAAACGTCGAGTAGCTTGACCAAGTTGCTGCTCGACAAATTTGCTCTGGTGTTGCTCCAGCTCGCTCTGCCCATGAGGTCGATAGTGCCCATGTGGAGTGAGCCATGGGGGAAAAAGGACATTCCATTTTCATTCCTTTGTAGGCTTCTACAATAGCTTGTTTGATCCACCTTGCAATTGTATTTTTTGAAGCTTGTGACCCCAATTTTTTACCCACATGTAAAACAAATAATGCATCTGATTTTCTGATGCTTTTTGACATCTCCAGATACTGTAAGACACAGGCTCTCACGTCCAGTTGGTTAAACTCTACCTCCTTAGGGTTAGTGGGGGACCCACAGAATGAAGGTAAAACAATTTCCTGTGTTCTATGGAACTTTGTTACTACTTTGGGCAAAAACCCAGGGTCCGTGCGCAACACCAGCCTATCTTCAAAAATTTGTAAAAACGTCTCTTTCACCGAAAGTGCCTGAAGTTCGCTAATGCGTCTGGCTGTGGAAATAGCCACTAGGAACACTGTTTTAAGCGTGATCCATTTCAAGGAAAGTTCTTCTTCCCGAGACTTTTTTTACCCATCCCTGTAACACAATTGACAGGTCCCATTTGGGTAAAATTTTGAAAGGAACAGGTTTAATCCTGGTCAACCCCTTAAAAAACCTGCTGACTAGCGGGTCTACCGCCAGGGGTTGATCCAAAAAAACAGACAGGGCCGCAATTTGTACCCTTAAGGTACTGATGGCCATTCCCTTATCTACACCTTCTTGTAAAAACTCCAAGACCGTCGGGATACTTAAAGACACCTTTTTAGTGTCCAACCATGAACAAAAAACCTTCCAATACTTAACATAAATTGCTTGGGTTACTTTCTTTCTACTAGAAAGGGAGTGTTTTAATTACCCTATCCGAGAGCCCCTTAGACTTCAAGAGACTCTCTTCAGATGCCAGGCCGATAACTTTAGGGTCTGTATTTCTGGCAACAGAACTGGACCCTGGGACAGCAGATCCTCTCTCTCGGGCAGTATGAGGGGAGGCTCGTCTGTCAGGCCCAGCAGCATTGAGAACCATGGTCTCTTCGGCCAATACGGAACCACTAGTATCAATGTGGTCCATTCATGCAAAAACTTCCTCAGGACTAGAAGAATTCGTTTGAATGGGGGGGAAGGCGTAGCAAATGCGAAACGCCCAGTTTTGTGCCAAGGCGTCTATCCCCTTTGCCCCTGCCTCCCTCTCTAGGGAGAAGTATACTGGGACCTGGGTGTTCACTTTTCTGGCGAACAAGTCCACCTCCGGAAGACCCCATTTGCAGCTGGAAACTCTCCCTGTTCAGTGACCATTCTGATTCGTACACCCGGTGTCGACTCAGAAAGTCTGCCAGGTGGTTGTCCATCCCCTTTGGATGCACCTCTGAAACCGATTTTAGGTTTTCTTCTGCCCAATGCATGATCGTACTTGTTAGCTTGATCAAGGACGGGCATCTTGTTCCTCCCTGCTTGTTTAGGTAGGAAACCGCCACTATACTGTCCGAGAGGACCTGTACATGGTGGTCCTTCAGATCCCTGGCAAACGCCCTTAAGGCTTCCCAGATTGCCTGCAACTCCCTCCAATTGGCCGACCTCTGGGACTGTCTTCCCCCAGCAGCCTTGGGCTACTTTCAACCCCAAGTGGGCCCCCCAGCCCCAAGCACTGGCATCCGTGGTAATGCGAACAGACACTGGAGGAGACCACCATAGACCCCGTACTAGGTTCTCCTCCCTCTTCCACCACCAAAGAGACCTTCTGGTCTTTGAGGATAGATGGATAGTCCCGTCCAGGGATTCTTGTGTCCCGTCCCAGCTGTTCAGGATATTGGCCTGAAGGCACCTGAAATGAGCTCTTGCCCAGGGAACTGCAGGGATTGTTGCTACTAACAGGCCCAACCCTGCCATAGCTGATCGGATGGAAATTGATTGGACTGCAAAAAGGTTACCGTCTCTATCACCTTTTCTACTTTTTCCCCTGTGAGGAAGACTTTCTGTGACACTGAATCTACCAGAAAACCTAGATACTGTATGGCCTGTGTTGGTATCAAGTGCGACTTTTCTTCATTTACCAACCACCCCAGCCTTTTTAGGCAAGAGATGGCTACCCTCAGATCTCCCTGCAGTTGAAGCTTTGAGGGGGCGAAGAATAAAAGGTCGTCCAAGTATGGTATGACAGCGATCCCTTTCAACCTTAGGGGGGCCAACGCTTCTGCCAGGACCTTGGTAAATATCCTGGGAGAAGAAGACAGACCGAATGGCAGAGCCCTGAATTGGAGGTATCGAATCTGTCCTCCCCAAAGAATCGCTATCCTCAAATTAAATCGCCAATTTGCGACAGCAAAGCTGTCACTTTCTGGGGATCCTTGGGAGGCTTGGTCAGACACATCCTTATAGGTGGGATGTGCTTGAACTGTATTTTGTAACCCTCCCTGATGATCCTCAGAATAAAAGAATTTGGGGTAGTCTTTTGCCACTGTGGGAGGAACTGCCCCAGTCTTCCCCCCCACAGGAACCAAGTCACTGGGATTTAGTGTTTTTTTTTAGAAGAGGAAAAGAGATTGCCTTTCTGTTTTCCTCCCACCCACTGTTTTAGGTGTTGACTCTTTAGGAGTCTGTCCTTGTGACTGTCCCTGCCTTTGAGGACGAAAAAAGCGTTTACCTGTAGTCTTTTTGGGTTTGACAGGAAAGGCCTTCTTCTTGTCCGCAGTACGGTCCAGGACTTTCTCAAGATCCTGCCCGAACAAGAGGTCTCCCTCAAAGGGGATGCCACATAATCTCACTTTTGAGACTGAGTCTCCTGACCAAGACTTCAAGCAAGGTGCCCTGCGAGATGAATTTACGAGGGCAGCGGTCCTGGCTGACAATTTAACAGACTCTGCAGAGGCATCTGCTATATAACCTGCTGCTTTATGTAGCATAGGAAAGGAATCCAGAATTTCCTTTCTGGAGGTCCCCCCTTCCAAATGGCCTTGTAATTGTTCCAGCCAGACCTCCAAGTTGCGAGCCACTATTGTTGTGGCCATTGCAGGTTTTAAATTAGTCATGGTTACTTCCCATGACCTCTTCAGCAGTACCTCCATCCTTTTATCCATGGGTTCCTTAAGAACACCCATGTCCTCAAAGGTGAGGTCTGTTGATTTTGCATACTGGGAAAAAGCTCCTTGGGCACTTTGTTCCAAACACAAGAGGGGTCCTCGCTGAAGGGGAATCTCCGCTTCATACTTTTAGGAAAAAATAGCTTTCTCTCTGGCTCCTTTCTTGATCGAATCTATCAGTGTGCTATGAAACGGAAAGACCCTAACTGAATCTGCCTTTAGTGTCTGATACATCCGGTCATGCAAGGACAGGGAGACTGGTTCTTCTCTAATTTCGAGCGTCTCATAGATCACCCCCAATAAGGCATCAACCTCCTCGAGTGAAAGCCTGTATCTGGGAGAGCTTGACCCTTGAACAGGAACATCTCTGGATGATGCCGCCTCACTTAGGCCATCCAGAGAATCAAAGCAGGGGGAACTGTGGTTGGTTTTGGGGTTTCAAGGTTCGCTAACATTGCTTTGATGGACTCCATTTCTTTCTGTACTCCAGAAATCAAATCCTTACAAGCTCCCGTAGCTTCCTTATAGACCAATTTGTCTATGCATGGTTTACAAAGGGGCTTAGACCATCCTTCTTTTAATTTACTCATACATGAAGGACATCTCTTCTTCCCCCCTGACCTCTCTGGTTCTTTGGGCAGAGCCTAAGGCAAGAGAAGGAGAGAAGAAGGAAGGGAAAAAAAAAGACAAGCCAACGTCAGCGAAACCTTAGCAAAAATAGGACGCCTTCACCAAAACACCTATGTGCACCCCACCAACCACTAACAAGATCTGCAAGACTCTTTAGTCCGGATCCTGTTTGAGAGAGGGAGGGAGGAAAAACACACCTGGACCATTTCAGAATGCCTTTGCATTGATTAGTCCATCACTCCCCCCCCCCCTCTCTCCCAGCCCTGTAGGTACAAGACACCTCTGTGTTTGCCTACCTGAGCTGGTTCGGCTCCACTGCCACACTCCACTGCATCCATATTCAATCGGCATCTTGCCTAACCGCCTGGAGGCTTTTCCCTTCGTAAGAGATGCAGCACGGACACTATCTGGCCGAGGCTTTTTAAAATAGCCGCCAAGGTTCCGAACGTCCACGCTCGCCGCGCGACCCGGAAGCGGTAGTGGATTGCCGGAAGTCCTCTATCCTCCTCCTGCATTCCACAGGCCGGAACTCGATGCCTGTGCCCTCCCCCCGCCTGACTTCGGGCCCAATTTTAAACCTATCGTCAGACGGGGAAACGACAGCCCTCCCCGGGTTTCAGAAGGAGAACGCCGGTTCGTAGCTGCTGTCAACCCGACCGGAGGACTTCAGATGTTTGTTACCAACAACAGGTACCCAGAACTCCTTCCCCGTCTCTTATGGGCAATCCCACCATCAGGGGAAGGAGAGCTCCTGATCCAGCCTCCTCCTCCGGTGGAGGAAACACAAAGACTGAAGGGGAAGGGACGGAGACCGCCCTTTAAAGATCTGGTTTGTGTTTCCTGCCTCTGGAGGTGGAGCCCATCTCTCTAGTGCTGTCCTGGACAGACGACTAGAGAAACAGCGGTGAAACGTTCTGCAGAACTAGCTTCAGCGTTCAGCAAAGAGCCATCCAGCGTCCTGTACACACAGTGGACACAGGAAACAGCAAGTGAGAGCACATGTAATGCTACCACAAGAGAACAGTGGCGAAAAAAGCGCTCAGGCTTTAAGAAAATGGCCACCAATGCAACTAATAGGAGATCCTAAAGAAGATGGCTGCTGAAGCTCACCAGGGGAATACCAGCTTTCCCACATCCAAGATGGCCGCCGGACAGCGCCATGTGGGGACAGAACAAAAAATAAAAATGTGCTGCCTGCCTACAGCCAGAAGAACCTCTACAAACCCCTTTTTGGGACCCCCCAGACCGGGACCAGGACCAACGCCAGCCGCACAGAACCCCCACAGGTGAGAAAAAAGCGAACCCACACACCGCCTGCAGCGCATGCAGCCACCTCCCTCAGAGGGAGAAAAGATAGGGAGGTGAGGTGGCCCCCGAATCGACCCCCCAGGGAATGCTCAGCCGCTCACCCCACCGAGGCAGGGATAGCCGTACTTACCAGTCCTGAAGAGCTGGGAGACATTCCATCACAGACCTACTCCTGCGCAGTTACAGGGTAGCTGTTGGCCCGGTATACTGTGATCCATCCAGACAGCAGTAGCCCGGTCATATGTATACCCCGGAGCATTAAAGCTCACCGACCACCTCTGGAGCTTAGGCCTGTCATGGCCTGCCGAGCCTTAGCTGCGGCCTGCTCACACTCGATGGCCGGACTGGGCAGACTACAAGGATATCATTTAACCAGCCTGTCACCCAGCCGGCAGTTGATGAAAGATCCTGAGATCTTCTATCTTGCGCAAAAAACAGCAAACCTGCAGCAAAAACATGGACTGAGAGGGCCCGCAGGGTTCCTAGGTCATTCTCCTTACTAGGCAAAATAAAAACTGAAGCTGCTGGGAGCAGTGAGGAGGCTTGATAGCACAGGGTCCGCCCCCCTGGAGTGGGATTAAAGTTCTGTGTATTGTTTAACAATATTGCCTAGTTCTCCTAATGGCAGGCTATACAACCCATTTAGTTACAGAGAAGAGCTGTGTCGGTCAGTGAATAGAAGAGAAATGCCATAAATCTATCTCCTATTTTGTAGATGCTATAACTTTTGCACAAACCAATCAATATACGCTTATTGCGATTTTTTTTTACCAAAAATGTGTAGAAGAATATGTATCGGCCTAAACTGAGGGAAAACATTTTTTTTTTTTTTAAATGGGATATTTATTATGGAAAAAAGTAATATTTTTTTTTTTTTTTTCAAAATTGTCGCTCTACTTTTGTTTATAGCGCAAAAAATAAAAACCACAGAAGTGATCAAATACCACCAAAATAAAGCTCCATTTGTAGGTGCAACGTCGCATGACTGCGCAATTGTCAGCTAAAGTGATGCAGTGCCAAATCGCAAAAAGTGCTCTGGTAAGGAAGGGGGTAAAATCCTCCAGGGCTGAAGTGGTTAAAAACTTATTAGCTTGTTGGACTTTGTGGGAGACGCCTGGTCGAGGTATATGAATGAAATATACCAATTGTAATACTTCCACTAGAGATGATCTAGTGCTTAATCAATATCTATCAAAAGCTATGAGACTCTTATAGAAGAAGTCTAATCTGTATTAGCATACAGCGTTTTTTCAGCAATAGTGATGGACGAACTTCCGACGGGACGTTTCGCGAACGCGAAACGCGAACGGACACAAACGTTCGCGAAAACGACCGTTCGCCGCGGGCTCCATTGACTTCAATGGGAGGCGAATTTCGCAAACCTTTAGGTCGAATTTGCGGCCACGGGGTAATTATTAGGGGGTAGCACGTAGTCCCACCACCTGGACAATAGCATAATACATGTATGAGGTGAATTTGGGATCGATAACTACAAGCATTTTTTTTTTATTTGGGAAATTGTTCTGACAATTCAGGACTATGGAGCTAATGAAGGCAATGGAGGAGAGGGAAGGTCAGGGACCAGGGTAGGCAAACAAGAGGGTGCAGGAGATACAGAGCACTGACAGCAGCACCGTAATACAGAGCACTGACATCAGCACCGTGACATACAGCGCTGACAGCAGCTCCGTGACATACAGCGCTGACAGCAGCTCCGTGACATACAGCGCTGACAGCAGCTCCGTGACATACAGCGCTGACAGCAGCTCCGTGACATACAGCGCTGACAGCAGCTCCGTGACATACAGCGCTGACAGCAGCACCGTGACATACAGCGCTGACAGCAGCTCCGTGACATACAGCGCTGACAGCAGCTCCGTGACATACAGCGCTGACAGCAGCTCCGTGACATACAGCACTGACAGCAGCTCCGTGACATACAGCGCTGACAGCAGCTCCGTGACATACAGCGCTGACAGCAGCACCGTGACATACAGCGCTGACAGCAGCTCCGTGACATACAGCGCTGACAGCAGCTCCGTGACATACAGCGCTGACAGCAGCTCCGTGACATACAGCGCTGACAGCAGCTCCGTGACATACAGCGCTGACAGCAGCTCCGTGACATACAGCGCTGACAGCAGCTCCGTGACATACAGCGCTGACAGCAGCTCCGTGACATACAGCGCTGACAGCAGCTCCGTGACATACAGCGCTGACAGCAGCTCCGTGACATACAGCGCTGACAGCAGCTCCGTGACATACAGCGCTGACAGCAGCACCGTAAGCAGCCCCAGGAGGAAGTCAGCACAGCACAGGGATGGTGTGATCCCCTCATAATAAGAACCCCCAGGAGGAAGTCAGCACAGCACAGGGATGGTGGGAGCCCCTCATAATAAGAACACCCAGGAGGAAGTCAGCACAGCACAGGGATGGTGGGAACCCCTCATAATAAGCAGCCCCAGTAGAAATATGACACCGCTCAACCTCTTCAAAGAGGAGGGTAGGGGCATATAGTACGGTGTGCTTTTTTGGGTCAGGGAAGTGAGCCAAATGAATTAAGAAGGTCTGTGTGCTTGATTCCAAAAATTGTTTATAGACATATACATGGTCTACTGATCACATGTGTTGAATTCCTCCGAGATCCATGCCTCATTCATTTTTAGAAATGTGAGGTAGTTAACACTGTGGTGAGCTAGGCGAGTACGCTTATCGGTCACAATCCCCCCTGCTGCGCTGAACGTCCTTTCGGACAGGACACTGGATGAGGGGCAAGCCAACAGTTCGATTGCAAATTGGGCAAGCTCTGGCCAGAGGTCAAGCCTGCCCACCCAGTAGTCTAGGGGTTCATCACTCCTCAGAGCGTCCACATCGGCCGTTAACCCAATGTAGTCGGACACCTGACGGTCTAGGCGTTCCCTGATGCTGGATCCGGATGACACCTGTCGATGGGTCGGCTGAAAGAATGACCTCATATCCGAAGTCACCAACACATCTTCAAACCGGCCTCTTCTTGCAGGCGCTGTTGGATTGGTACCCGCAAATCCTTCTCTGGGAGTGGGAATTGCTCCTCTGCCAGCGCACGCAAAAGCAGAATGCAGCATTTCTCGAAGCAAGGCCTGGAAGTGCTGCATTCTGACAGCCCTCTGCGACGGCGGTAACATTTCCGCCATTTTGTGTTTGTACCGGGGGTCTAAGTACGTTGCCACCCAGTACTGGTCCTTGACCCTCATGCTTTTTATACGGGGGTCCCTATTAAAACACTGGAGCATGAAGGCCCCCATTTGCACTAAAGTGGAAGCGGTGTGGTGGCCTGGCTCCTGCTCATCATCCAGGATAATGTCGTCCTCTTCATTCTCCTCTCCCCATCCTCGCACAACAGGGATCCCAGAAAGGTTTAAAGCATGCTCTTCTTGCTCCTGCTCATCCGCCCCGGCACCATCCTCCTCTGACTCCTCATCAGACTCCTGTTGTTGACTTGTCTCAGATAGAGTAGCCCCCCCTGGGAATTCATCCAGCATTGCGACTTCCTCATCTTCCCGCTCCTGCTCCTCCACAGCCTGATCAATGACACGACGCAATGCACGCTCCAGAAAGAAGGCATAAGGTACCATGTCACTGATGGCGCCATGGCTGCGACTGACCAGTTTGGTGATCTCCTCAAATGGCCGCAGAAGTCTGCATGTGTCGCGCATGAGCAGCCACTGGCGCGGTGAAAAAAAACCCAGCTCCCCAGAACCGTTTCTTTCGCAGAGTTCATACAGGTAGACGTTAACTGCACGTTTCTGCTGGAGCAGCCTATCAAGCATATAGAAGGTTGAGTTCCATCGCGTCGGGCAATCGCAAATAAGACGTCTGACCGGCAGATGGTGTCGCCGCTGAATGTCAGCAAGGCGAGCCATGGCCGTGTAAGATCTTCTGAAATGGGCCGAGATTTTCCTTGCCTGCCGCAAGATGTCCTGGACCCCAGGGTATTTGACAAGGAATCGCTGCACGACCAAGTTTAAGACGTGTGCCATGCACGGCACGTGCGTGATTTTGCCCTGTTTCAATGCGCTAAGCAGATTGGCACCGTTGTCACACACCACTTTACCAACTGTCAAATTGAGCGGTGTTAGCCACTCATCTGCCTGTGAACGCAAAGCTGAAAGGAGTGCCGGGCCAGTGTGGCTCTTTGCTTCCAGGCACAACAGACGCAGCACGGCATGGCAACGTCTCACCTGGCATGTGGAATAGGTTCTGGGGAGCTTGGGCGGTGCAGTGGAAGAGACGCTAGCAGCGGAAAAGGAGGAGGCAGCTGAGGAGGAGAGGGAGGAGGATGGAGTAGGAGGAGGAGAAGAAGAGTCAGGCCTGCATGCAATCCGTGGCGGTAAAACCAAATCTACACGGGTGCCACGGGTTACATGCTTGACGGCCGTCAGAAGGTTCACCCAGTGGGCAGTAAAACTGATATACCTTCCCTGCCCGTGTTTGCTAGACCACGTGTCTGTGGTCAGATGTATCTTGGCACCGACACTGTGTGCCAGAGATACATTCACTTGCCGCTGAACATGGCCATATAGCTCTGGGATGCCCTTCTCTGAGAAATACTTCCTTCCTGGGACCTTCCATTGTGGTGTTCCAATGGCCACAAATTTGCGAAAGGCCTCCGAGTCCACCAGTTTATATGGCAGTAGTTGGCGGGCTATGAGTTCTGACAAGCCAGCCGCCAACCGTTGGGCAAGAGGGTTATCCGGCGTCATCATTTTTTTACGCTCAAACATTAGGCCCACGGAAGCCTGCCTTTTTGCAGAAAAATGTGAGCTTGGCGTGATGGAAGGTGGAGTGGAGGACAATTGTGAGGAGAGAGGAGAAGGAGAAGTAGAAGACGAGGCTGGACGGTGAGAGCCTGCAGTGTGGCTTTGTGTGTTCCGTTGCTCCCACTGGGCTCGGTGATGGCTGCTCATGTGCCTTCTTAAGGCGGTCGTCCCTAGGTGAGTATTGGGCTTACCGCGACTAACGCGTTGACTGCAAAGATTGCAGATGGCAACGCTATTGTCAGCAGCGGACACGTTAAAAAAAGCCCACACTGCGGAGCCATGTGCCGGTGTCCTGGGAGCGCCAGATGTGACCGTACATGGTCGATGACTCGCTCCTGATACATTTGCAGTCTGCTTTGTCCCTGCTGTGCAATGTAAGTCATTGCTGCTTCTCCTCCCTATCTGCTGGTCCATATCTCCCTCTGAACTCCCCTCCTCTTCCTCTCTTGTGGGCACCCACGTGACATCACTAGACACGTCATCATCAACGTCACCTTCCCCACCGCTATAAGTAGAGTAGGCAGCAACACCGGGGACCAACCTCCTCCTTGGGCTGATCTGGGTACTGGCGTCAGACTGCTGAGTAGCGCTTGTTGCTACCTCCTCTTCCTGATCCAATACCAAGAGTGGCTGCGCATCAGAAATGTCCTCTTGATATGGATCGGAAAATAATTCCAGTGACTCAAGCGGAAGGTATGTGGTGGTGGTGGTGGTGGTCGTGTTGTTGGTGGTAGTGTCTTTGGGGGTGCACATAGCAGAGAGTGAAGAAGAGGGTGCAGATCGAGAGGATGAGGAGGGTGCAGAAGAGTAAGGCTGAGCGAGCCACTCAACCAAGTCTGGTGCATCCTTTAAAGTAATTGAACGCACCTTCTGCAACTTCCCACTTTGGCTCAAGCCTGTTGCTCCTGCCCTACCCCTACCACCCCTGCGGAAGGGCCTGCCTCTTCCTCTGCATGTCATTTTTTAAATGACCCTGTGACAAAACTCTTAGTCCCTATACCGCTGAAGGACTGCTGCAGTATAGGTGAGCGGTCAGCAGTGGTGCACGTCAACCCTATCTATTGTGGACCTATAGCGGTCCTTACAGAACAGCAGACTGTACCGCACTCAAGCCTATGTACCGTAGCACCCTATACCAAGTTACCAGTCCTTATAAGAACTTTTGTGGACCAAGCAGGTTGTGTATTAGTGTTTAGCAGACTGTACGTCAGTCCCTATACCGCTGAAGGACTGCTGCAGTATAGGGCAGCGGTCAGCAGTGGTGCACGTCAACCCTATCTATTGTGGACCGATAGCGGTCCTTACAGAACAGCAGACTGTACCGCACTCAAGCCTATGTACCGTAGCACCCTATACCAAGTTACCAGTCCTTATAAGAACTTTTGTGGACCAAGCAGGTTGTGTATTAGTGTTTAGCAGACTGTACGTCAGTCCCTATACCGCTGAAGGACTGCTGCAGTATAGGGCAGCGGTCAGCAGTGGTGCACGTCAACCCTATCTATTGTGGACCGATAGCGGTCCTTACAGAACAGCAGACTGTACCGCACTCAAGCCTATGTACCGTAGCACCCTATACCAAGTTACCAGTCCTTATAAGAACTTTTGTGGAACAAGCAGGTTGTGTGTTAGTGATTAGCAGACTGTACGTCAGTCCCTATACCGCTGAAGGACTGCTGCAGTATAGGTGAGCGGTCAGCAGTGGTGCACGTCAACCCTATCTATTGTGGACCGATAGCGGTCCTTACAGAACAGCAGACTGTACCGCACTCAAGCCTATGTACCGTAGCACCCTATACCAAGTTACCAGTCCTTATAAGAACTTTTGTGGAACAAGCAGGTTGTGTGTTAGTGATTAGCAGACTGTACGTCAGTCCCTATACCGCTGAAGGACTGCTGCAGTATAGGGCAGCGGTCAGCAGTGGTGCACGTCAACCCTATCTATTGTGGACCGATAGCGGTCCTTACAGAACAGCAGACTGTACCGCACTCAAGCCTATGTACCGTAGCACCCTATACCAAGTTACCAGTCCTTATAAGAACTTTTGTGGAACAAGCAGGTTGTGTGTTAGTGATTAGCAGACTGTACGTCAGTCCCTATACCGCTGAAGGACTGCTGCAGTATAGGTGAGCGGTCAGCAGTGGTGCACGTCAACCCTATCTATTGTGGACCGATAGCGGTCCTTACAGAACAGCAGACTGTACCGCACTCAAGCCTATGTACCGTAGCACCCTATACCAAGTTACCAGTCCTTATAAGAACTTTTGTGGACCAAGCAGGTTGTGTATTAGTGTTTAGCAGACTGTACGTCAGTCCCTATACCGCTGAAGGACTGCTGCAGTATAGGGCAGCGGTCAGCAGTGGTGCACGTCAACCCTATCTATTGTGGACCGATAGCGGTCCTTACAGAACAGCAGACTGTACCGCACTCAAGCCTATGTACCGTAGCACCCTATACCAAGTTACCAGTCCTTATAAGAACTTTTGTGGACCAAGCAGGTTGTGTATTAGTGTTTAGCAGACTGTACGTCAGTCCCTATACCGCTGAAGGACTGCTGCAGTATAGGGCAGCGGTCAGCAGTGGTGCACGTCAACCCTATCTATTGTGGACCGATAGCGGTCCTTACAGAACAGCAGACTGTACCGCACTCAAGCCTATGTACCGTAGCACCCTATACCAAGTTACCAGTCCTTATAAGAACTTTTGTGGACCAAGCAGGTTGTGTATTAGTGTTTAGCAGACTGTACGTCAGTCCCTATACCGCTGAAGGACTGCTGCAGTATAGGGCAGCGGTCAGCAGTGGTGCACGTCAACCCTATCTATTGTGGACCGATAGCGGTCCTTACAGAACAGCAGACTGTACCGCACTCAAGCCTATGTACCGTAGCACCCTATACCAAGTTACCAGTCCTTATAAGAACTTTTGTGGAACAAGCAGGTTGTGTGTTAGTGATTAGCAGACTGTACGTCAGTCCCTATACCGCTGAAGGACTGCTGCAGTATAGGTGAGCGGTCAGCAGTGGTGCACGTCAACCCTATCTATTGTGGACCGATAGCGGTCCTTACAGAACAGCAGACTGTACCGCACTCAAGCCTATGTACCGTAGCACCCTATACCAAGTTACCAGTCCTTATAAGAACTTTTGTGGACCAAGCAGGTTGTGTATTAGTGTTTAGCAGACTGTACGTCAGTCCCTATACCGCTGAAGGACTGCTGCAGTATAGGGCAGCGGTCAGCAGTGGTGCACGTCAACCCTATCTATTGTGGACCGATAGCGGTCCTTACAGAACAGCAGACTGTACCGCACTCAAGCCTATGTACCGTAGCACCCTATACCAAGTTACCAGTCCTTATAAGAACTTTTGTGGACCAAGCAGGTTGTGTGTTAGTGTTTAGCAGACTGTACGTCAGTCCCTATACCGCTGAAGGACTGCTGCAGTATAGGGCAGCGGTCAGCAGTGGTGCACGTCAACCCTATCTATTGTGGACCGATAGCGGTCCTTACAGAACAGCAGACTGTACCGCACTCAAGCCTATGTACCGTAGCACCCTATACCAAGTTACCAGTCCTTATAAGAACTTTTGTGGAACAAGCAGGTTGTGTGTTAGTGATTAGCAGACTGTACGTCAGTCCCTATACCGCTGAAGGACTGCTGCAGTATAGGTGAGCGGTCAGCAGTGGTGCACGTCAACCCTATCTATTGTGGACCGATAGCGGTCCTTACAGAACAGCAGACTGTACCGCACTCAAGCCTATGTACCGTAGCACCCTATACCAAGTTACCAGTCCTTATAAGAACTTTTGTGGACCAAGCAGGTTGTGTATTAGTGTTTAGCAGACTGTACGTCAGTCCCTATACCGCTGAAGGACTGCTGCAGTATAGGGCAGCGGTCAGCAGTGGTGCACGTCAACCCTATCTATTGTGGACCGATAGCGGTCCTTACAGAACAGCAGACTGTACCGCACTCAAGCCTATGTACCGTAGCACCCTATACCAAGTTACCAGTCCTTATAAGAACTTTTGTGGACCAAGCAGGTTGTGTATTAGTGTTTAGCAGACTGTACGTCAGTCCCTATACCGCTGAAGGACTGCTGCAGTATAGGGCAGCGGTCAGCAGTGGTGCACGTCAACCCTATCTATTGTGGACCGATAGCGGTCCTTACAGAACAGCAGACTGTACCGCACTCAAGCCTATGTACCGTAGCACCCTATACCAAGTTACCAGTCCTTATAAGAACTTTTGTGGAACAAGCAGGTTGTGTGTTAGTGATTAGCAGACTGTACGTCAGTCCCTATACCGCTGAAGGACTGCTGCAGTATAGGGCAGCGGTCAGCAGTGGTGCACGTCAACCCTATCTATTGTGGACCGATAGCGGTCCTTACAGAACAGCAGACTGTACCGCACTCAAGCCTATGTACCGTAGCACCCTATACCAAGTTACCAGTCCTTATAAGAACTTTTGTGGAACAAGTGAGTTGTGAATGTTTAGCAGACTGCAGCAGAAGGGCAGCAGTCAAGTATAATATCCTTTCTATATTTGGAAGAAAGAATATTATACATGTACAAGCCTATTACTGTACCACTGATACCAGTCCTGAAAAGAACCTTTGTGGAACTAATAATAACAGCAAGTCTTTAAAATTACCCTCACTGCCTGACAACACTGCTTCCTTCCTGTCCCTATACAAATTGGCAAAAAAAGAGAACGATTAGTGGTTACTGGAACAGCTCTTTTGTGGACCTTGATAGTAACAGCTAATGATGATGATGATGATGATGATGATGAAAGACTAATCTGGCTGTCCCTGTAGCATACACCGTCCTTTCCCTTTCTCTAAACTAACAAAAGACACTCAGGCTGCTGCAAGAATCAGCAGCACAGCAAACCTATCAACACCTAACACCTATACCAGTCCTGAAAAGAACTTTTGTGTACCAAATAGCTAGTGGTTTATCTCTCCCTACTCCACACAGGAACCTGTCCCTATCTTAACAGAAGAAAGAATGTAAAATGGCCACCGGATCGGGTGTATTTATAGGTTAGGGGGAATGTACAAGTGTCCATGTGCTGTCATGTCTCAATTGGCTGTCCTGTATCACATGATAAACGTGTCACCAAAGGTTAAAGTTCTTGTATACATTAAACACGTAAGTCCGCCGCGGCGAACGACGGAAAAAGGCGTTCGAACGTGCGGACCGCGAATGTCGGAAATTCGCCGCGAAACGACCGCCGGGCGAACCGTTCGGCCATCACTATTCAGCAATATATTCAGGACAATATCTGTCCAATTGGTCTTAGACTACAACTTTTTCCCTCTTTTAAAAATGTGACTCCTGAACTTAAACGTGATTGGAAACAAGAATTGACCAAATGCAGTACTGAACTTTTTAAACTCTTAGGGCTCCTTCACACGGATGTGTCTGTGTACAGAACTCACTCTGCTCAGCGGAGGATCGCTCCGTCGATCTCAGCTGAGCAGGAAGATGACAGGTCCGTCCCTGCACACTGTGCCGGGACGGACCTGTCAGAGCACCGTTCTTCTCCTCTATGGGGGATTGGATGACGACGGACAGCAGAGTCTGTCGTCACCCGATCCGATCCTCAGACGAAAAGTAGGCATTTCCTCCATTACACTTTTTCGGATCGGAGTGAGTTGGATATCAGTGGACATGTCACCGCTGACATCCGACGGTCCATAGAGGTCCATGGAGAATCTGTTCAGGTCTGCCTAAAAAAACTGACAGGTTGGCCTGAATGGATCGTTCGTGTGAAAGAGGCCTAAGTTATACACTACAGAGCTGATCTAGCATCCCTAGACCAGGAGTTGATTGCTCTTCAGGCACAACATGATACAGTGAAAAATCGTGTACAATTTGAGAAAAAATGGCAGGAACTTAAGGAGTACTTAGACTCAACAAGGATATAATTTTGAAAAAGCAAAAAGCAAAAGATGTACAGGGATAAGATGGCCTTCATGGAGGGCTACTCTTATCACTGGCATCTGACACCACAAAATAAAAGGAACAGACAGGGTCCCAAATCTACAAATTATGGCTCAGACTATCCCCCTAGGGAAGAGGATACCAAATCGGACTCCTCCCTGTCTTCTTCATCTACTCATCCTACCCAGGGCTGGACTGGGACAAAAATTTGGCCCTGGACTTCATCCTGACTGGCCCACTTTAATTTTGCAAACACGCACAAAAACAAGTGAACAAGTGAAGTGGGAGGGCTAACATCATATAGGAATATTGCTACATCCTCATTGGCTGGAATTTTAGAAACCGGTTTTGCTGCACAACCATTGGCTGCCTTTCAGCAATGCAGCAGTGCTGAGGCTGAACCAGGTTGCGCACTATGAAGTGAGGCGATGGGCATTGCAGATGACGGGTCTCTCTCATGTCGGCCAGACATGGCCAACCCTGATAGCCACCCAAGCCTCCCCTCCCCCTTCACTGTCCATTAGCCGTTCTACTTTATTTCTATTATAGGCTGTACACAGTGGTGACTCTAGGAACAATATATATGGGCACATAAGATACCACAGTCAAAACTAGGGGGGGCAATGATAATTTTTCATGGTATAACTACTTGAAATCCAGTGACATACTGGAAAATGTAGTGTATATAGTGCAGGAATGTGGAAAAGAAAAAACTTGGATAAAAATGTGGCCATACACAAGGGCAAAATGGGGCTAAACTAACTATAGCAAGCCGTTCTAGATCTAAGCTAAATGAATAAGGCCTTCACCCTTCACCATTACAAATTGGCAGCATTGTCAAACTGCACTCCCTATAATGCGTGGACCTCATTGAGCTGCTATAAATCTCAATGCCTATACCTAAAATAATGATATATTAAATATCACGAATAGAAGTCTCCCTGAAAAGCTCCACAGAAATATCCTTCTGCATCCACAAAGAAAGAGTTTAGCAGCAATCCATCAATATAATGTACATATCAACCAACACTGGGCATATACAGAGGTGATCTCATGCAGTGTACATGGTCTGAGGAAAAGAAAATAAGTGCATCCTAATACTGCTCTTACTAGACCTGTCAGTAGAAAGCAGATACTTTATTCCTTATATCAATTTACCGCAACCCAACATGAGAGCATGGAGCAAGGGCCAGATCACACTGCTGCGATGTCAGAGATCGGATGTGATTCACACCGCACTGCAGTGAAAATCACATGCGATATCTGTGCGATGCGATTTCAGCCAAAAAGATTGTATGGCTGAATTTGCATCGAATTTGCACAGAACCATTTTTTGTCCGCAGCAGAATTGGATCGCATGGGTGTTCACACCCATGCGATCCGATTCCTGTCCGAGTTTGAGGATCGTACTGCGATTTGTGAACTGATTTGGGGGTGTCAATAACTATAATTGACACTCCCGGCAGTTGGCATAGGGCAGTGTGAACTGCTGCCTGGAAACATGCGATGCGGGAACCTGCAGTGGATTCGCAAGGTTCCCACATCGCAGCAGTGTGAACTGAGCCCTAATAGATCATTGGAGAAATAAATGGTTTAAACGTATAGCACATCCATAGACCCAGCCAATGCTGCTTGTGACTTGACTAGAGTCCCGATGTGTTTCTTATCAATGGCATAAGATACTGCAGCTCTACTATATGATAAAATAATGTTATCTCTCCACATTTCAAACACATCCTGATTACCCTCAGGTAATGATTCTGGACACTCAGATCAGCCACACCAGAGCCCCAAATTGAAGGGCAATACAGCAAAACTTGCAAACCAAGATAAGGGGAGAGAGAAGCTGCCATACTAGAAACGAACCCCTTCAGTCACTATGGAGGGTGACTGCACTGTTACAAAGTTAACCCCTATGGCTTCCCAGCTTTCATTCAAAACTAGTTTTGTTTAATGTTACAGAGATTACCACTAAAACTGATCCTCACACATTTTTCTGATCCATTACCTTGTACATTGATCTGGTGTTGCTGATGTCCACTCAGGCTCACTTGACATATTTCCTCCTGCTTTTTGCTTGTTTCCCCCATTGGTCAAAACTGTGCTGTAGTTCGGGAGCTAGGTATGCCTGATGTCACCTGACATAGTGGCAGCTGCCTGCAGATCCCGAACAGCAACAGATAGCAGGGAAACGAGCAGTGGGGACACAGGCATAGGAAGGTCTGCTCTTCCTCTGGGGTCCCTCAGACAACACTCAGGCAGTGCAGAAAAGTCGGGCACGGGCAGCAGAAGAAGAGGATCACATACAGCACTTCCTCTCTAAGAGCATGACCCCGGAGCAGAGGAGGAGGTGGGTGGAGCTAAGCACTCAGCGCGGAGGAGGAGAAACTTAAACCCTGCTCCGCTGTGAATGCTGGGCCGTCTCAGCCTCCTTCTGTGTCTGACGTCACTGGTTGCTACACGCTAGGCGGCAGGTGGCTAGCAACCAGTTTGGAAATCTCACTTGAGAGACAAAATTTGTGCCTGTGTCAGCTATGTGGCGGCCAGAGGAAGATGCGGGGCCGCAGGTACCCACTACAAAAAACAAGAAGAAGGCATTTCTGTCACTGAAACAGGCCCACTGAGCCATCGGCCCACCGGGAAACTCCCGGTAGTCCCGATGGCCAGTACATGCCTGATCCTACCCCTTCCCAACCTAACAATACGCGGTTCAATTCCAATTTAGGGGCATGCAAAAGAGGGTTAAATGGTAGTCAACCTTTTGCTCTCCATCCTAAAAACATCCGGAAGAGGTTACTAAGTATAATTCACATGTTTCAAGATCACATCCCGAACAAACACGAATGGGTCCGATTTGACCACAACTTCAGGCATGCACACAACCACACATCTAAGATCTGTAGCTGCACAGGCACGTAACCTGCTACAGAACCCATCTGGTTCTAATATGAATTAAACCCATTGTGGAATACTTGTTGTTTAGCAAGTACGACACTTCTAGTACCTAATCCCATGACACCTTTGTTAATTCCCACTAGACAGAGTACGCTTGATCCTCATCTAGCTTCTATGGGGACACTATCTTTAAATTTTCCCATGTCCCCCCGCACCAATCCCCCACACGTAGAAACATACACATTTTCTAAAGCAGACTATGACCTCTTAAGATATGGTTTAAGTTTCTGTCCTACTTTCCAGTTGGATAGATTAGATATGACACTATTAAAGAGGTCTATCTTTTTTGTAGAAAACTTACTTACAAATTCCTCTTCGATCATGATCGAATACGTTCGAAACAAGACAGGGATCAAACATTTCACTATGGATGAGTTCTGGGTCTTCAGAGACCTTATCCTCCTATTGGAGGAGAGTGATACTTCAAAAACACATGTAGTGCCGGCTCCTGACGAGCATGCACTATACGTTTTGAAAAATGTAATATTCCTGAAACCAGAGTTGGGTTTTAGGGCTAATTTTGCCAAATTATGGTTTCAGTACCAGTCTGGCTGAATTGCACTCCTTGGTGCAGGTGTCGCTGTCACCGCTGACAAGTATGAGAACGCAGTTTAGCTGGGTGTATTGAGTGCCATTCTCTCCGAACCAGCGCAGTGGGAGTGTTGTCCTGCTATGCATTCTGGTAGGTGGTATTTAAGGTGCTGAGATCATGTGCTCCTGGGTTCCGGTCCAGAAGAGCTGTCCGTTTGGTCCTGAACCTCCTGACCAGCCCCCATGGCCCTCCTGGCCTGGGGTGCGGATCCATGCAATTCAAGGTCTTGGGGCTGGATGGCTCGAGGTGAAGTAACTGCAGGGACAGGTCTTCGTGTATATAGAGGCCTGAGGATTCAAAGGTGGTCCAGTGCTGCCTCATCTAAGGAGAGGCCCAGCAACTGGAGGAGCATCCAGGTGAGGACTCTTCAGAAGGCCACGCAAAAGGCTGGTTTCTCTGAAGGAGCCTGGAGGCTCAGTTGAAGGGCACTTCATGGATCTACACTCATACGGTATCGCCTGACTGGCTGAGATACTGGTACCATATGATAGCTCCCTAAATTTGTCTATGTCCCTCAGTTGTGCTCAAGTCTGTGGCAGAGACTTTTCTCAAGTGTTCTACATCTAAGTCCGTGGCAGAGACTTTGCTTTACTTAACACCCTACCGGCTGCTAGGCCTAGTGAGAGGAGGTCTATCCAGTGGTTGTGAGAATCCAGTTATGAAAAACGTAACTCTCTGGATTTCTATTGTGAGAGACTTCATATTTTTGCAGTCCAAAAATACCTGAACTTTCTTCCTAACCCTCTATGCTTCATTAAGAGACTGTGTTATCTTTTAAATAAATAACCCGAAAAGAGGATCCAGTGTCAGTTTCTGCAATTCTCTGGGCTATCTACCACGGGAACCCCTAGACGTAGACGCGGTAAAGAAGGTAACGGTAAGCCCAATAAAAAACAGGAGCTCCTTCGGGGGTCAGTGCTTCACACAAATGCCTACTATTGACTCTACCAGACCTGTGTCTTCCGGAGGATCTAGATCTAGTAAAAGTTTATCACGCAGTACTCTTACCAACAATACCAATTAAGAAATATGTTGGACAAACACTGGCACATTTTACATGAAGATCCTATTCTGAGTAAATGTGTCAGGCTTGATCCCTGCGATCACTAAGACCGCGTACACACGGGCATGAACGGACTTGACCACACACGATGAACGAACAGTCCGCTGAAAGCGTGCGTCGTACGTGAACGGCACGTACGACGGGACGAGAAATACGACGTCCAATACACTGCAATGCAACCTTCGCCGTGTAAATCCTTTCTGAGCATGCGCGAAACTTAGTTTGTCTAGCAAGCCTACACACGAGCGGACTGTCCGCTGAAACCAAGTTTCAGCGAACTGTCTTACGGAAATTCCGAAAAACTTTGTTCGTCAGACTGTCCGCTGAAACTGTCCGCTGAAGCCCACACACGAGTGGACTGTCCGCTGAAACACTGTTCAGCGGACAAAGTTGGGCAAACAGTCCGCCCGTGTGTACGCGGCCTAACAGTTTTTTTTTGGTAGTGCTTGAATTATTCACTAACAGTCAGGAGCTTTTTTACCTGTGAGTCTCACTCCTGTACCAGTAAATTTAGAACCCAAAATGACAAATCGAAGGTACAGTAGTGAAGAGGCCTACACGTTTCTGAGCATGACAGATAGTGAAGAGGAAGTCACTCATCTGTCAGATTCAGGCTCAGAAAACGATCCTGTAGACGACAGCGGCTCCACGACAGATAGCGCTGACGATGGAGTTGTGGTCCCTGCCAAGGTCAGTCGTACCATACCCCGATCTTTTTCTGCTGTTGAGGTGCAAGAACTGCAGGGCTCTCATATGGAGGAGAAGTACTAGCACCGCTGTTCCTTCTGGTGAACTGGCATACACCAGCGGCCTAGTATACCCTGGTCGTAGTCAAACCAGCACTGCGGCAACATGTGGTGATGTGGCAAGTCCCATAAGTGCAGTTGAAGCTAGTGAGGTGGTAAGCACAAGTAGTGTCCTGCTGCCACCAAGAAGAAGACAAACACAGGCCTGTCAAGCCCATAGTGTCCTTCCTGCTGCATTCGCCAATCCTAATTGGGATCCCACCACTTCTGTAGCACCCGCACTTCCCCCCTTCATTGGCCAACCCTGATTTCAGGTGTAAACACTTGATTTTAGGTCACTTGACATTTATTCACTGTTTATCACAGAAGATCTCTATAGATCTATTGTGGACCAAAGCAATTTGTATGCTAGTCAATACATCGTCGCTATTTCCCAGTCCTCCCTTGCCAGAGATTTGGAAGACAATTACAGTTTCTGAATTTAAGATCTTTCTGGGCCTATTCCTCCTCATGGGCATAACTAAAAAAAGAGTGAGGAATTGTCATATTGGTCCACTGACCCAATCCACCATATGCACGTGTTCTCTGCCATAACCAGGGCATGATACGAGCAGATCTTGCAGTTCATACATTTCAACAACAATGAACTCTGTAGTCCTCGTGGAGACCCTGGATATGATCGGCTCTACAAAATTTGGCCCCTCATAAACCACTTCAACCGTTTTGCAGACTTGTTTACTCCCCACCAAAAGTGCCAGATACGGGGTCAAGATTAGGGATGAGCTTCGTGTTCGAGTCGAACGTACGTTCGACTCGAACATTGGCCGTTCGGGCATTCGGCGAATTCCGAACGTTTGGGCCATTCGCGTCAAAATTCGAGTGACGCGCGCTGATTTCTGGCTGATTTACTATCTTGCTGCTGTGTAGTGGTTGTTGTCTGTGCCCTGACTGCAGTATACACCACTATATTCACCTCACCTATATAGCTAGTGATCTAGCTTTAACCACTTAACAACTGCCCATTGCCGATTAACGGCTTCAGGGGGGTTGTTTAACTCTGAGAGGCCGTTAATTAACGGCCTCCCAGAATTCTGCTCTCGCGTGCCCCGAGGTGTGCGCACTCTAGAGCATCCGTGACCGCCGGGTCGCATCACGGATCACGGTAAACGGCCGCTCATAGCGGCCGTTTACCACGTGATTGCTCCGTCAAATGACGGAGTGATCACTTGGAAACAAACCGGCGTCATGTTATGACGCCTGTTCCTCCCTCCCCTCTCTGTACCGATCGGTACAGCGGAGGGGAAAGAGATCGGTGTCAGCAGCGATGTGGGCTGCATCTGCAGTGCCCACATCGCTGCTCACCGAATTTAACCCCTCAATTCCCTGCCAATACTCTGCAATACCAGTGCATACTCTGCAGTACCCTGCCATTACTCTGCAGTACCCCGCCATTACTCTGCAGTGCAGTACCCTGCCATTACTCTGCAGTGCAGTACCCTGCCATTACTGTGCAGTACCCTGCCATTACTCTGCAGTAACCCCCATTACTCTGCAGTAACCCCCATTACTCTGCAGTACCCGCCATTACTCTGCAGTACCCGCCATTACTCTGCAGTACCCGCCATTACTCTGCAGTACCCGCCATAACTCTGCAGTACCCGCCATAACTCTGCAGTACCCGCCATTACTCTGCAGTACCCCCAATACTCTGCAGTACCCTGCCATTACTCTTTAGTACCCCCCAATACTCTGCAGTACCCTGCTATTACTCTGTAGTACCCCGCCAATACCCCGCCAATACTCTGTAATACCCTGCCATAAATTACCATACCCAGCCATACTCGGTGATACCCTGAAATACCCAGCCATAGACGCCCCCCACCCTTCACCGCCCTCCGGTGCTTCTACCAACTCGCCAGTACGATCAAAGCCAGAATCTTTTTTTTATTTTTTATTTCAGGCTTCCCAGCCTAGAGGTGAGATGTGGGGTCATATTGACCCCCCAGATTTCACTGTAAAGAGGACCTGTCACCCCATATTCCTATTACAAGGGATGTTTACATTTCTTGTAATAGGAATAAAAGTGATCAAAAATATATTTTTGGGGAAAAAAATGTCAAACTAAAATAAAGTAAAATGAACAATAAAAAAATAAAATAAAAATTAAAGCGCCCATGTCCCCATGTGCTCGCATGTGCCACACATGTGAGGTATCACCGAGAATGTTAGAGCGAGAGCAATAATTCTAGTCCTAGACCTCCTCTGCAACTCAAAACATGTAACCAGTAAAAAAAAAATTAAAGCGTCGCCTATGGGGATTTTTTAAGTAGCGACGTTTGGCGCCATTCCACGGGCATGTGCAATTTTGAAGAGTGACATGTTTGATATCTATTTACTCAGCATAACTTCATCTTTCACTTTATGCAAACATTGGGCTAACAAGTGGTTAATAATAGAGCTTGCAGTCAGTAGTGTTAGGAGCTAGTGCGTGCTGTCTGCGTGCTCTGTACCCAGTACATACCGCTATAATATAGGGCAGGCCCCTACTTTCAAACATCCAACTTACAAACATCTCCTACTTGCAAACGCAAGGAGACAGAAGCAAGTGAGATGAAAAAAGATGGACGACAAAACAAATTATACAGGGGTGATAACCCTTCCCTATGTTTTCCAAAAAGCTTAAAGATAGTTTTTTTGACTGGAGCTACACTTTAAAAATGTACCGGTTGAAAATGACAAACAGATTCAACTTAACACAACAAACCTACACAGTCCCTGTCTTGTTTGCACCGCCTGTATACTGCTGTTCTGAGTATATAGGGCCTGGGGGCCACACGCATTTCCTTTTTTTAATATGGGTACGGGGTTCCCCTTAATATGCGTACAAGACCCAAATAGGCTGGTAATGGGCAGGGAGGGCTACCCATGCCATGTTTCTCAATGATTTTCAACCATATTGCAGGAACCAGATATAACATTAAAACCGCAAGCAGTTTTAAATGGTGTTATTTCCGTTTAATGTCATTTTGTGCAGGGACTGTTCTAAACACGGGAAACATGTGGCACTTCACAGGCATACTACAGACACCCCACAGGCACCATATTTAAAGGAATATTTCACTTTTTTTTTTTCACTTTAATCGTCATTAAAATCAGTGCTCCCGCCAAAACGGCAGTTTTTAAAACTTTTTTTTGCAGTGACCCATGTCCCCTGAGGCAGGAGGCAGGTCCCCAAACCCTTTTTTAGGACACTATGCATATTAGCCGTTAAAATTAGCCCTTTCCAATTCGAACGTTCGAGTCCCATAGACTTCAATGGGGTTCTAACGTTCGTACCGAACGCGGGGGTCGTTCGCGAGTTATGGTGCGAACCGAACCGGGGGGTGTTCGGCTCATCCCTAGTCAAGATGTATAAGCTCTGTGACAGGACCACAGGCTATACATGTAGTTTTATGGTTTATGAGGGAAAAGATAGCCACATAGAGCCGCCAAATTGCCCAGATTACATAGGGAGCGCTGGCAAGATTGTGTGGGACTTGGTGTCACGCATATTCGGAAAGGGGTACCACTTGTACGTGGACAGTTATTACACGAGCGTGCCACTTTTTAGTTGCTTGTTTGATCATCAGATTGGAGCATGTGGCACCATGCAACCTAATCGCTCGGGCTTTCCCTAGCAGCTTGTAGATTCCCGTCTTAGGCTGGGGGAGAGAGCCTGCTTCAAGTATAATAATTTGCTCGCTGTAAAGCGGAGTGATAATAACAATGTTTTTGTTCTTACTTCCCTTAATGCAGACACAACGGTCTAAATTCCTACAGCAAATTGTGTTGTGGAGAAACCCCTCTGTGTCCACGAATATAACCTTAATATGGGAGAGGTGGACCTCAACGACCAGTTGTTGGTGCCGTACCTAATTGCCTGTAAGGCCAGACGCTGATATAAAAAAAGTCTCCGTTTATTTATTTCAATTGGCTTTGCTGAATGCTCATGTGCTATACAGAGCTTCAGGACGGACTGGATCCTTCCTTAAAAATGGTGCTCCACCTCACCTTCCCAATCCAAATGCAGTAAGCCGGATGCATGAGAGGCATTTTCCTTATGTCCTCCCGAGTACCCCTACCCAACAAATCCCCCAAAGAAGATGTCTTGTCTGCAGCAAGTGCAGCTATAGACATAACACCCGTTATTGTCCCTCCTGTCCTGACAATCCTCGTCTTTGCATTGGTGAATGTTTGAATGCTTCCATACACTAGTTGAGTATTAGCGTAGGGTACAGCACTGCACAGACTAGGCACACTTTCACAGGGTCTCCCAAGATGCCATTTTATTTTGAGAGACCCGAACCTGGAACCATGACAGTTACAAAAAAATAAATAATAATATATATATAAAAAAAAAAGAAAATAGTTGTCGTTTTATTGTTCTCTCTATTCTCCCTCTATTGTTCTGCTCTTTTTACTGTATTCTATTCTGCAATATTTTATTGTTATGTTTTATCATGTTTGCTTTTCAGGTATGTAATTTTTTTTATACTTTACTGTTTATTGTGTTTTATTGTTAACCATTTTTTGTTTTCAGGTACGCCATTCAGCTGCAGCGCAGATTTATTTATTCTGACAGCAACATCGTTTGCTCCCACGATACATAAAACCGTAACTCCAGCGCTGTAGGAGGTAATTTCACCACCACAGTTAAAAACAAAATGGTGCATGTATGCCCACCATTAGAAGTGGGTGGATGAAGGGAGGTATTCTAATGGTGGGCATACCCACTGATCAATCTCTTTTTTGTTCAGCCCTCAGGCTGCATGAAAAAAAAAATTACAATATATGCCCAACAAGGACCAGCAATGTACTAGTATGTTGCTGGACTTTGAGTGTTTATACCAGTATGATGCCTGCGAGTTTAGGTATCATCTTGGTATCATTTTCAGCCAGCAGTCGGGTTTCATGTAAAAGCAATCCTAGTGGATAATTATCCTCTAGACTGCTTTTACAAGCAGTGGGAGGGAATGTCCCCCCCCCCCCCCACCGTCTTCCATGGTTTTCTCTGGCTCTCCTGTCCCAACAGCAATTGCAATCTTAGGGGATATTTACTTTCCCTGAGATAACAATAAAAAACGATAAAAAAAAATAAAATGAAAAGAACAGTTTAAAAATAGGATAAAAAAGCAAAAACAAATAAAAAAATTTAAAAAAATCACTCCCGTCCCCCCCTGCTCTCACGCAAAGGCGAACGCAAGCATCAAATGTAAACAGCAATTGCACCATGCATGTGAGGTATCACCATGAAGGTCAGATTGAGGGCAGTAGACCTCCTCTGTAAATCTAAAGTGGTAACTTGTAAAGGCTTTTAATTAATGTGATTGTAGCCGTATTAGTGCAATTGTGACAGAGAAAAAAGGGGACATACCCGAAAGCTTGTCCTGAAAAATTGTATGTTAGTGCAAATAAAAAAAGTATCACGGACAGTACTCAAAAGGCTTTTAAAAATGTATGTAGTTTGTCGCCACTGCATGTTTGTGCGCAATTTTAAAGCATGTTGTGTTTGGTATCCTTGTACTTGGCTTAAGATCATCTTTTTTATTTCATCCAACATTTGGGCAATATAGTGTGTTTTAGAGCATTAAAATAAAAAAACTGAAAATTTCTGTCAAAATACTTACCGTAATTTTCCTTTCCTGATGGACTCCATGGCAGCCAACGTATGGGTATAGTCCCGCCTCCATTACCCTATAGGACGATACTCCCATAAATCTTTGCTCCCTGCCAGAGGCTGTGTTTGGTAACTATCCTACTCCAGCTATTTGGGAGGGAACTCCTGCTGCCAAAAAGGAGCTGTAACTTCCAGGTATTGCTTTAAGGAGCCACCAACATCGAGAGGATGAACATCTGAGGATCCAGTGGACCTGAAGGTGGGGAGTGAGATCTTCTGATTCTCAGGAAAAAAATAAATAAAAAAATCGAGGCGACCTTAGGGTTTGACCCAAACATTGGAACCAGGACCACCCTGTCCGGGAAAGAGGTTAAGAAATGGCTCCTAGAACCTGAATTTCCGATACCCTCTTCGCCGAGGTGACAGCCACCAAAAAGGCAGTTTTCATGGTGAGCTCTCTGATGGAAAGAGATTCATCAAGATGGGAAAAAAAGAGTCCAAAACTAGTGGCAGGTCCCATTTAGGGAACCTGGGTTTCCTCTGAGGTCTCAGTCTCACTGCTCCTTTAAAGAATTGCTGAATAAGGGCATGTTTGGCCCACGACACTCCCGTGAAGGCGGAGATAGCAGACACTTGAACATGAAGGGAACTAACCGACAGGAGCAAATCCAGGCCTGATTGTAGAAAACTCAAAACGACTTGAACTGCAGGCGAGCCCCATAAATTAGTTCTTGAGGACATATGGGAAGCAAACTTAGCCCAAATCCGCTCATACACTTTATTAGTGGTCCGTCTTCTAGCACTTGAGAGTGGGAATAGCTTCCTTGGAACATCCTAGTGCTTCCAACCTTCCCCTCTCAAGGACCAGGCCCTCAACTATAGGTGAGCTGGACACGGGTGGAGAATCGTACCTTGGGAGAGCAGATCCCGTCTGGAGGGAAGAGGAACTGGATCCTGGAAGCTGAGAAGGGATAGGAGGGGGAACCAAGGCCTGTTGGGCCAGTGAGGAATTATGGCTATTATCTCCACCTCTTCCCATCCGAGTCTCCTCAGGAACTGAAAGATGAAAGATTGGAGGGAAGGCATATGCCTTGTGGAACCACCAATGCTCTGTAAGCCCTTGTACACACGGTCGGAGATTCCGACAACCAAATCCGGAGTAATTTCAACGGATTAATTCCAGAAGAGGTCCGGAAGTGATGTTGCATACACACGGTCGGACTAAGTTGTCGGAAAATCCGATTGTACATAATGTGATGACGTTATTTCGTTACGACGGGACTACGTTCAGACTAGTAGCCAATAGCTTTGGTCTAGGAATTTGATCTGAGCATGCGTGGCACTTTGTCCGTCGGAGTAGGCTACACATGATCGGAGTATGTCCGAGCGGAGCATTTTGTCTGAAAATTTTACCGGCAAGTTGGAAAAATTGGTCCGTCGGATATTCCGACGGAAACAGTCCGATGCAGACCACACACAGTTGGAATATCCGACAAAACGGTCCGATAGGAAACATTCCGACGGAATCTCCGACCGTGTGTACAAGGGCTTAGAGTGTCTATCCCGTAGGCTCGCGGATCCCTGAACCTCGAATAGTACCTTGTTAGCTTCCTGTTGTATTGGGAGGTGAAGAGATCCACTTCTGGAGAAATCCCCAAGGTTAAGATCCACTTGAAAACATCCTTGTGAAGAGCCCACTCGTTGTCCAAATGGACTCGTGAGAGAAAGTCCGCTTGGACATTGAGAACTCCAGGCACATAGGCTGCCGTTAAGTTGGCCAGATTCTTCTGGGCCCAATGCATGATCAGTTCCACCTCCAGCAGCAGAGATCCACTTCTGGTGCCCCCTTGCTTCCTTATATAGGCTACCGCTGTCGTATTGTCCAGCTTGAGGACTACAGATGTTCCCACTATCAGATGCAGAGGCAGAAAGGCCAGTAATGCTAGAAAGGCTGCACGTAACTCTAGAACATTTGACACTATTCCCCGAGAGGGGAAGTCCCAAATGCCCTGAGCCACCTCCGTCAAACAATGAGCCCCCCAACCTCTGTTGCTGGCATCTGACGTTACTGTGATCCACTTGATTGGAAGAATGAAATGGCAATTTAGCAGGTTCTCCCGACTAAGCCACCAGACGAGGGAACCCCTCATGACCTGAGTGATGCAGATAGACTGGATTTTTTCTCCTGAAAACTGGTGAAGGAAACCCATCTGAAAGGGGCGCATCCTCCATTGTGCCCACTTCACCATCGGTATAGTGGACACCATGGTGCCTATGATCCTTAGCCAATGAAGTGCGCTGAGATGAGAAGAGAGCCAGGCGAACCCTGTCTCGACCTTCTCTTTGGGCAGAGAGATGGTACCTCTTACTGTGTCAAAAAGTGCTCCGAGGAACATGAGAGACTGTGCAGGCTCTAAATGGCTTTTTTCCAGATTCAGGAGCCACCTGAATTCCTTGAGGGTTGAAATGGTCTGATCCCTGTGTTCCAAGAGACAGTCTCTGTCCTGAGCCAGAAGGAGCAGATCGTCCAGGTAGTGATGAATCCGGATTTTTCTGATTCTTAATAATGCCACGATTGCCAGCAGGACCTTCGAGAAGGTGCGTGGAGAAGCTGACAGACCGAAGGGAAGGCATGTAAATTGTAAGTGAAGCTGGCCTATGGAGAACCGAAGAAATTGTTGGAAATCTGTTGCCACAGGTACATGAAAATAGGCATCTTTGAGATCTATTGAGACAAGCCAGTCCCCTGGCTGCACTGACTGTTGGATCATGGACAGGGTCTCCATCTTGAACATCTCCTTTTTTATGAAGCTATTTAGATGCGTCAAATCTATAATGGGTCTCCATGCACCGCTCTTCTTCTGGACCAAGAAAAGAGAGAGGAATACATTCCCATACCACTTTGGTCGACTAACGGGAATAGCGGCGCCTTGATCCAACAAAGATCTTATGTAGGCTGAAAGTATTTGCCTTTTTCCTTCTGACACCGGAATGGACGTGGGAATACACTTGAGCTTGGGGACACTGCTAAAATGTCCAACTGCGTCCAGAAGAGACCGTCTTGACGGTCCAAAAATCCTGGATTGAGGCCACCCAGACGTGCCAAAAATGGATCAAACGAGCTCCTACCTGGACCGTCTGGGCGGCCCGATCTCAAAAGGACTTGGTCGGTGCCTTCTCCCCTGTCGAACTGCTCTTCGCAGTCTACTTGAGAGACGATTGTCTGGACTTCCAGGATCTGTAAAATTCCCGTCCAGGCCTATATATAACTGCATTCCTCCCTGGCACGGTCTTGATTCTGCTTCCTTGGAAACAATCTTCTTTGGCTCTGCAAACGCCTGTCTTGGGGAAGAAACCCCGACTTACCCCCAGTGGCCCGAGTTATCGTACTGTCTAGTTTATTGCCGAAAAGAGACGAACCGTCAAAGGGAATTTGGCACCAGATCTGCTTTGAAGCAGGATCGGCTAGCCAAGGACAGAGCCACAGGGCACGCTTGGCAGTCACAGAGGAAAGCATAACTCGAGCCACCAGCCGAATAAAGTCAATCAAGGCCTCCCCCAAGAAAGCCGAAGCCAGCCTCAATTCCTGGATGGGTGAACTCTTGGCAAGATCTTGCGAGACGTTTCTGAGCGTCTTGTTAACATTGTCAGACCAGACTTCTATTGCTCTAGACAAGGCAGACAAGGCCAAGGCTGGTTTACAGTCCATGCCTGCCGTAAGAGACCTGCTTCAGGTCAGAATCTATCCTCCTATCCAGAGCGTCCTTGAAAGAGACTGTATCCTCCAGAGGAAGGGTCACCTGTCTGACCAATCTCATTACTGGCGCATCCACCAGAGGGGAAGATTCCAATTGCTTCACTTCTTCCTCCTTGAAGGGGTAAAGCCTCTGAATTTTGGACAGGAGAGAGTTGTTCTTCTCCAATTCACCCCACTCATCTGTGATCACTTCCCCCAATTCTGAAAGAAACGGGAAGCTAATACGCTCCTTCTTTAGTTTAAAAAAATGTCTCTGTTTTGCTGGAGCTGCTACTGGCTCTTCTCAATTCAACGTTTCCTTGATGGCTTTGACCAAAGGAGGGAGCAGAGAAAAATCAAAACTGGAACCAGCCTCATCTTCCTCAGATTCACTATCTGAGAGGGCAGCGGACCGATGGCTAGGAAAAGAGGAATCCCAAGTGTCCTGAGCCTGAACATCCCTCCCCGGAGACCTTGGAGACTCTACGGGAGACAAATGGGGGGCCTCCAACTTCTTTAGACAGTTCTTGACCATTTTCTCAACCATAGATTTCAGTTGCTGGTCAGAGCCACTCCTTTCACCAGTTGCCTTTACATAGCAGGCATCACAAAGGGACATGTGTCCTACACCCCCAACACAATCCTTCTGCTGCATGACTGGAGCAAGCCATGGAAGGACAGGATGGTTCCCGGCCACGGTGACTAGTTCTCGCAGGAGAACCGTGGCGTCTGGATCTGGAAGAGGAATGCTGGCGATGGGATTTTGACGAATCACTTCCTCTGTGAGAACTCCGGTGTTGGGTAGACCTAGAGGGGCTGGAAAGAAAATAACTGACTGTGTTAGCGGAACAACATACACTGATGACCACTATTCCTCCCCCCAGCAGGCATTCCAAGGGAATCCCCCCAACCAAATACCTGCTACGAGAGGGCTGGCTACTAGCAGGCATTGACGAATCGAGAATTCTGGAAGGGTCCATCAGGGCTGAAATAAGAACAGCCCCAATTAAGCACAGTGAATAGCAAGGAAAAACAGATAGCATAACTTTCACCACAGACTCATACCTTTTGCTGAAGGAATCAGGCAATCAGGAATGACACTGCAGGCTTTACAAGCATCCCAGAGGCTTGTAAGCTATTTTCCCCTTTTAAAACTGCCGCCTTAGTGATGTCATCAATTGTGACAATCACAATGCTAGTTCGCATGCGCGAAAGCCGATATATGCATGCGTGAACAAAGCCTTGTTCTCGCGACGGCCTCGCATATGCGCAGAATGACCGTGCGGCGAACGAGGAAGTAGCTTGGCAGCTGGAACGCAAGGAAACCAGCCGCCCTACTAGCCAGACACACCATACAAACGGTGTGTGGGGACACAGGGGCACAGGAAAAACAGGACAAACAAATAGACAACAGAGAACGTGTGCCATGGACAGACATCAGAACTCACCACTCCCGCACACAGTGACCAGCCGAAGATAAGCCACAAATATACATGCCAGACTTTTGGGGGGCGATAGTCACCTGCTAGTAGCTAGGCCAACGACCAGAACACGGTTTAACCTGTCAGTGATCAGGAATACACCTCTTCAGCGCCTCTTCCATATGCCCCTTCCATACTCTGCTAGTAGCTAGAGCTTATTGGAAACATGCGACTTCAAGTTGCTCGGCCGGTCCGCATCGCAGGAGAAAAAAAAACGCAAATCTTCAGGATAGAAATACCCATGCTAGGTCCTTCGGAGGAGGACAAAAAAAAAAGAACATTGCCTCTGGCAGGGAGCAAAGATTCATGGGAGTATTGTTCTATAAGGTAATGGAGGCGGGATTAAATCCACACGTTGGCTGGCTGCCATGGAGTCTGTCAGAAAAGTGTGTTTTTCCTAAACAAATGCGTTTGAAAAATCGCTGCGCAAATACTGTGAGAAAAAAAAAAATGAAACACCCACCATTTTAAGCTGTAGGGCCTTTGCGTTTAAAAAAAAAAAAAAAATATAACAATTGGTGGTTCAAAGTAATTTTATTGCAGAATTATTTTTTTTTCATGTAAACAAAGTGTCAGAAAGGGCTTTGTCTTCAAGTGGTTAGAAGAGTGGGTGATGTGTGACATAAGCTTCTAAATGTTGTGCATTAAATGCCAGGACAGTTCAAAACCCCCCAAATGACTCAATTTTGGAAAGTAGACACCTCAAGCTATTTGGTGAGAGGCAAGTCGAGTCCATAAAATATTTTATATTGTGACAAGTTTTTTTTTTTTTTTTGCACAAAGCGGTCACTAAATGATATATTGCTCAAACATGGCATGGTTATATGTGACATTACACCCCAAAATACATTCTGTTGCTTCTCCCGAGTACAGAGATACCACATGAGACTTTTTGGGAGCCTAGCCGCGTACGGGACCCCAAAAACCAAGCACCGCCTTCAGGCTTTCTAAGGGTGTCAATTTTTGATTTCACTCCTCACTGCCTATCACAGTTTCGGAGGCCATGGAATGCCCAGATGGCACAAAACCCCCAAATGACCCAATTTTGGAATGTAGACACCCCAAGCTATTTGCTGAGTGGTATGGTGAATATTTTTCAAAAAACAAATGAGAGCTGCAAAATACTCACTATGCCTCTCAGCAAATAGCTTGGGTGTCTACTTTCCACAAGGGGTCATTTGGGGGGAGGGAGGGTTTTTGCCATCTTGTCATTTTATGGCCTTCAAAACTGTGATAGGTAGTGAGGATTGAGATCAAAAATGTACGCCCTTAGAAATCCTGAAGGCGGTGCTAGGTTTTCGGGGCCCCGTACGCAGCTAGGCTCCCAAAAAGCCTCACATGTGGTATCTCCATACTCAGGAGAAGCAGCAAAATGTATTTTGGGGAGCAATTCCACATACAACCATGGTATGTGTGAGCAATATATAATTTAGTGACAACTTTTTTTTTTCCCATTATTCAGTCACTTGGGACAAAAAAATTAAGTATTCAATGGGCTCAACATGCCTCTCAGAAATTTCCTTGGTGTGTCTACTTTCCAAAATGTGGTCATTGGGTGGGGGGGGTTGTACTGCCCTGCCATTTTAGCACCTCAAGAAATGAGATAGGCAGTCAAACTAAAAGCTATGTAAATTCCAGAAAATGTACCCTAGTTTGTAAACGCTATAACTTTTGCGCAAACCAATAAATATACGCTTATTGACATTTTTTTTTTTACCAAAGACATGTGGCTGAATACATTTTGCCCTAAATGTATGACTATAATTGAATTTATTGGATTTTTCTTACAAAAAAAAGTAGAAAATATCTTTTTTTTTTTAAATGTCAGTCTTATTCCATTTATAAAAAAAATTAATAAAAATAAATAAATGGCAGAGGAAATCAAATACCATCAAAAGAAAGCTCTATTTGTGTGAACAAAAGGACACAAATGTTGTTTGTGTCCTGCATTGCATGACCGCGCAATTACCAGTTAAAGCAGCACAGTGCCAAATTGTAAAAAGTCCTCTGGTCTTTAGGCTGCCAAATGGTCCGGGGTTACGTGGTTAAAGCGCCCCATCCAGCCAAGCTCGCTCACAGAAGCGATCGCATACGTAAGTCGCACCCGCATATGAAAACTGTGTTCAAACCACACGTGAGGTATCACTGCGATCATTAGAGTGAGAGCAATAATTCTAGCCTTAGACTTGCTCTGTAACACAAAACTGGTAACCTGCAGACATTTTTAAACGTCGCCTATGGAGATTTTTAAGGGTCAAACTTTGATGCCATTATACGAGCAGGCACAATATTGAAGCGTGACATGTTGGGTATCAATTTACTCAGCATAACAGTATCTTTGACAATATATAAAAAAAAAATTGGGCTAACTGCACAAATACGGTGTGACATAAAAAACGACTGCCATTTTATTCTCTAGGGTGTCTGGAAAAAATATAATGTTTGGGGGTTCTAAGTAATTTTCTAGCAAACAAAAATGATTTTAACTTGTAAAGCCCAAATCTCAAAAAGAGGCTCGGTCCTTTAGTGGTTAATATCAAGAAATGAGGGTTCTAGGAATGCCGGGGCAGTTGCTGAAGCTGCTCCCTTTGCTAAAAGGTTTTGTTATATGGACTATCTCGGTACTTGGTAGTAAAAAAAAAAAAAAAAAAAATGAATTATAAAAATTACAAATTATTTATTTAATAGAGACAAAAAATTATACCTAAAGACTTAACAGTATTAAATTCATATACACCGCAGTTTAACAAACTACTGACGGGTTCCCCCCGTGAGGTCTCTGTTGAAGAGGGGTATAGAAAAATTTCCTCTACCGGTTTCGCGGCGAACCGCTTGATCAGGAGGACAGTCTACGGAGTGAATAAGATATTTACATATCACACCTTGTCATATGTAAATATCTTATTTACTCCGTAGTCCCCATCTGTTCACGCTCACGGTAATAGCCCTCATCAGAACAATTTGGTCAGATCCAATTCCACACCTGCTATTACATGTCATGGTGATTTTTTAGACAAGATGCGGGCTTCTTAAAAAATACAACATATCAAACAGATGGTACGGCGCTCTAACTAAAATAATTACTAAAGTATTAAAATTAATCAAAAATCCAAAATAGCTTTTGTGTCACAAAATCCACGTGAGGAATCTTCAGTGGTATACAGTCAGCTCATGCATAAAGTGACTTAGTGCCGGGGGGGGGGGGGGGACCGCCACCAATGGTAAAATTGGCTGCTCACCTCATCATATGGACCCTTTAAAATTACAGAGGGTCACATGCACTTAATATCAACGAATGCTTGTCAACTCGTCCAATTGCTGTATTCCTCTCAGATAATATCCGACTGGTTTGCAATCGAAGATACAGCTTTCTCCCACTCAGAGTAAAATCAACTGACAAGTTTGTGGAGTACCCACATTGGATCGTTATATGGCAATATTCACATTTCCTCAGACTTTATAGACCGCTGCATCTTCAAACAGTAAAAAAAAAAAAAACGCTTGAATCCAGAGATCCCTCCCGATAGCTGCGATCCCAACCTTGCTGTTTTTTCACGCAAAAAGTGAATGCAGAGCTGACACTCCCGGGCGGGTCAGCTAGCTCTGCATTCACTTTTGGTGCGAAAAAACAGCGAGGTTGTGATATTATCTGAGAGGAATACAGCAATTGGACAAGCTTATAAGCATTTGTTGATATTAAGTGCATGTGACTCTCTGTAATTTAAAGGGTCCATATGATGAGGTGAGCAGCCAATTTTACCATTGGAGGTGGTCCCCCCCCCCCACCGGGACTAAATCACTTTATGCATGAGCTGATTGTATACCACTGAAGATTCCTCACGTGGATTTTGTGACACAAAAGCTATTTTGGACTTTTTAAGTTTTAATACGTTAGTAATTATTTTATTTTAGTTAGAGCGCTGTACCATCTGTTTGATATATTGTATTTTGGGATTTGGTGATTGACCCTTGGTGTTCAGCAGCTTTTTGTAAAGGGGTTGTACTGCGCTGATTTTTTAAATATTTTTACATTCTTAAAAAATACAAGAACTCTCAAAAACTCACATTCACAGGTCCAAAAAACGATTTCCGCCACCTCATCTTCACTAAACCTTATTCATCTTTCCAACTATCACTTATCCACCCATGAAGTTCCGGTATTAAAAAAAGGATCGACTTTCTGCCCTGTCTCACAAATTGATAAATTTGTTATTAAGGACATACCCTTTATATCCGCAAATTATTAATTACAATTTATGTACACAAAGACACAGTTCACAGATTCATTCCTTCATACTTCCACTGAGGCTGCTGCGATCCAAGATCTTATTGATCTCCTTGATGAGAATGATCCTATTGATCTTATTGATACCATAGATCTTGACAAAGTCCTTGCCAAGGTCGATGGTGGCTCTAAACATGCTGTAACTTCACTTGACTCTGACATTTCTATTAAGTAAAAGTAAAGTCTATATCCTCCACCAAGTACCAATCCCCATGCGGCTCTCTTTTTTAAATTAGTGACCCGTGAACTACGTAATCTAAAACATGTCACGAGGCAATAGGAACCTCACATACAATGAACACTTTACAGACCTTGAAACGTAACTCCGCGATGGTGATTTAGCCAGTGGATAAAGGTGGCAACATAGTCATTGAAAACAGGTCTGACTATGAAACTGTGTGTCAGGACATTCTTTCCAATCAGGAGTGATCTAGACGTATACCAGGCTCTTTATTGGATGGGTTTACACTAGGGCTGAAACAACTAATCGATTAATCGACAACTAATCAATTATGAAATTAATCGATTACTATTTTCATAATCGAGTAATCGGCCAGGAACATAATAGGGTTAAAAAAAACAAAAATGAGCCCTTTATAGTACAAAAATATAATCACTACTGTAAATATTACATTCACTGTTCTTCAGTAAAAAAAAAAAACCCTTCCAGTAGTGATTATTTGCTTTTTTGTACTATAAAGGGCTAATTTTAGTTTTTTTAACCCCATTATGTTACTAAACGTCTTAGACCTGGTTCACATCTAATATGTTTATTGGTGCTTTTTGCAGAAACACAATACAGTTCATTTACATGGTTTCCTATGGGACACGTTTATATCTGTGCCTTTTTCAGCCGCTGCATATTTGGAAAGGGTCAGGGACTTTTAATGTAAAATTGAGTTTTTTTGGTTCAATATACTTCAATGGAGAAGCTGCAGAAAATAACGTAATGCGTTTTTGCAGCAATTTGTGTTTTTTTAATCTGCCCAAAAAAAAAAAAAAAAGAAGCAAATTGCAGTAAAATCACGTGCACAAAAATCAAACCGTACAGCAAAACGCACTGCAGAAACAGATCAAAAGCAAAAACTGCATAGGTGTGTACCGAGCCTTATGCTGGCCTCACGGATCAATTTTCATGTGAGAATATTCAGATGTAAAATCTTTGTACATTCGCTGAATGAAAGAATTTGGTTTGAAATTTTCACTTCATTTCTGAACAAAAACCACATACACTGTCTGAAAATTCCTTTGACCAAGAAGTTTTCTATTATTTACAAATTTTCCCGTCACTGTGGTTGAAAATTAATGTCAATTTGACCCATTTTTTTTTTTACGTTTATTAACCGATTAAATCGAAACAATAATCGGCCAACTAATCGATTATGAAAATTATCGTTAGTTGCAGCCCTAGTTTACACAGCAGTTTTACTCTCTAGTTGATCAAGCCCATAGTCAACACATCATAGACAAATCCACCTGGGAATTCATAAGGACAGCATTTCTAAAGTGCACAAAAATCTTCAAAGACCCCCTGGCAGACCAATTATGTCTGGCAGAGGTAGTCTCACTGATAATCTCAGCAAGCATATCGATAAATTGTTGCAACCTTTTGTCATGTCCTTACCATCCTACATCCACGACGCTACTCATCTGTTGCGGATTCTGGAGTGCCTCCAAACCCTTTCCCTGCCAGTGTCATTAGTACAGTGACAGTGCTTTTGTTTTTAGCACTGATTACTGTATTAGTGTCACTTGTCTCCAAAAAGTGTCAAAAGTGTCAGGTGTCCTATTTGTCCACCGCAATGTCGCAGTCCCACTAAAAATTGCTGATCGCCATCATTACTAGTAAAAAAAAAAAAAAAAATTCCATAAATCTATCCCATAGTTTGCAGACATTATAACTTTTGTGTAAACCAATCAATATACCAATAAATATACCCCTAGTAGGATTTGTGTTGCCAAAAATATGTAGCAGAATACATATTGGCCTAATTTGATGAAGAAATTCGATTTTTTCATTTATTGGATATGTTTTTTTAGCAGAAAGTAATATATATATATATATATATATATATATATATATATATATATATATATATATATATATATATATATATATTTTTTTTTTTTTAAGATTGTCTGTCTTTTTTTATTTATAGCGCAAATTATAAAAAACTGCAGATGTGATCAAATACCACAAAAAAAAGCTCTATTTGTGGGGGGAAAAGAACATCCAATTTATTTGGGTACAGCTTTGCACGACCGCACAATTGTCAGTGAATCAAGACAGTACACAAACATTTTACTAGGCAGAAAATTGAAAGAAACCAGGCAGGTTTTATCTTATAAATCAATGTGATCGACCTGATAGCATCAAGGCAAACACTAACAGCGCTTATAATGCTTACTGGTGGAACTGTCAGTCTCCTGTTTCCACCGTGCAGTTAAATTAGGTTAAATAAAATATTATTTTACAAATAATCATTAATAACCAATATAAAAACTTTAAGAACTTGCAAACATATAAAAGAAACAATAAATGAAACACTGTCCCATAATAATCAGTCCAACACCAAAAAGTGACGGAGTCCTTAACACCTTTCTGCGTGATTGCAGCATATATCATAGAGTCTGTATTCCCGTGTGTGTGGATATACGCAAGAGGAATCCTACACCTTCACCAGATTTTCACCTCTCTGTGTGTCCACTCAAATTGCCGCTTACCAGACGTTAGTAGCTTTTAAGCCTATCTCTGCTGCATAGGATCGCGCTGTGTGTTCCTGTGTCCTCTGTTTAAATCGCACTCGTTGTATGCAGACATGTAAGAAATGCAAGGGGTCTAATATAGCGTAGTATCCTTTATTAATAATACCCGTCTCCCCCCTTACAAAATGCGCTTACTTTAAAATTTAAATTAAAGGCATGTACAACATGGATGTCAGCTACAAATGGACAAGCTTCTCACCACCAGGCTGGTATTCTCATCCGTGACAGCCTGTGTGTAGAGACCCGAGTCCTCGTCTGTTGCCGTTCACTAGGGATGAGCAGAATACCCCCCGGTTCGGTTCGCACCAGAACTTTCGAACGGACCCCACGTTCGGTACGAACATTAGAACCCCATTGAAGTCTATGGGACTCGAACGTTCGAAATGGAAAGTGCTAATTTTAACGGCTAATATGCAAGATACTGTCCTAAAAAGGGTTTGGGGACCTGGCTCCTGCCCCAGGGGACATGGGTCAATGCCTAAAATGTTTTTAAAAATGGCCGTTTTGGCGGGAGCACTGATTTTACTGACGATTAAAGTGAAAAAAAAAAAATGTGAAATACCGGTATTCCTTTAAATATGGTGCCTGGGGGGTGTCTGTAGTATGCCTGTGAAGTGCCACGTGTTTCCCGTGTTTAGAACAGTCCCTGCACAAAATGACATTAAACGGAAATAACACCATTTAAAACTGCTTGCGGTTTTAATGTTATATCTGGTTCCTGCAATATGGTTGAAAATCATTGAGAAACATGGCATGGGTAGCCCTCCCTGCCCATTACCAGCCTATTTGGGTCTTGTACGCATATTAAGGGGAACCCTGTACCCATATTAAAAAAAGGAAATGCGTGTGGCCCCCAGGCCCTATATTCTCAGAACAGCAGTATACAGGTGGTGCAAACAAGACAGGGACTGTGTAGGTTTGTTGTGTTAAGTTGAATCTGTTTGTAATTTTTAACTGGTACATTTTGAAAGTGTAGCTCCAGTCAAAAAAACTATTTTTAAGCTTTTTGGAAAACATAGGGAAGGGTTATCACCCCTGTATAATTTGTTTTGTCGTCCATCTTTTTTCATCTCACTTGCTGCTGTCTCCTTGCGTTTGCAAGTAGGAGATGTTTGTAAGTTGGATGTTTTAAAGTAGGGGCCTGCCCTATATGCTCTGCAGAAATGGCGGAACAAGGTGTTGGTTTTGCCACAACATTGTAAGCCCTCAAAGTGACCTGCTGTGAACGATTATATCAAGAATTGTAATTACATGCCATTGTTGAACAGTGGTAGAAAAATTGACCTTTGGTGGTTGTGGTGCTGGTGCCACAACACTATAAGTCCTCACCGTTACTCTGGGTGGGCACAGGAAGGGGCCCTCCTGTGAAATATTATATCAAGAATTGTAATTACATGTCCCTGTTAAACAGGGGCAGAAAAATTTGGCCTTAGGCACTGCTGCTGGTGCCACCACACTGCAACCTCTGCCATATACTCTAGTTTTATTGCAGGAATTAGCCCTGCTGCAAAGCATTACATTAAAAATTGTAATTAAACGCCCCTGTTAAACAGGGGCAGAAAAATTGGGCTGCTGGCATCACCCAGAACCAAAAATGCTCTTCCAACATATCAGCGGAGGAGGAAGAGGATAGACAATCAACATAACAGGACAGTCACTCAGCATCAGCATAGGCAGTCTTGAAGGGATGTGGTATTTCCAAAAAAATTATTCGGTTACATCAGCTTCAGGTGCTTGGTAGCTGTGGGTGATCCAAGACTGATTCATCTTGATGAAGGTCAGTCGATCAACTGATTCGGTGGACAGGCGCACCCTGTGATCGGTAACAAAGCCACCAGCAGCACTGAAGGTGCGTTCCAAAAGAACGCTGGATGCAGGACAGGCCAGTAGCTCAATTGCATACTGTGCAAGCTCTGGCCAGTGATCCATCCTCAAGACCCAGTAAGCCAGAGGATTTTCGGTGGGAAAGGTGTCCAAGTCTGACCTTGCCCCTAGGTATTCCTACACCATGTAAATCAGACGCTGGCGATGGGTGCTGGAACCAATCATACCTTGGGGCTGCGGAATAAAAAATTGTCTGAAAGCATCAGTCAGACGGCCACCTTCTCCACCGCTCCTTCTGACCGATGCCTCAGCAACACGTTGTCCAGGACCAGGAGTTTGTAACCTCTCAGTCTCTGGGAACGCGTTGCACAGACCTTTCTGCAAGGCCTCCCGGAGATGTCTCATCCTCTGCTCCCTCTGCGATGGCAAGATAAGGTCGGCAACCTTACCCTTGTACCGTGGATCAAGGAGAGTGGCCAGCCAGTAATGGTCCCTCTCCTTGATCCGAAGAATACGAGGATCCTTCCGCAGGCTTTGCAGGATCAGGGAGGCCATGCAGCGTAGGTTAGCTGAGGCATTCGGTCCGGAGTCCTCTGGGTCACTAAGGACAACATGATCCGCAGCTACCTCCTCCCAGCCACGTACAAGTCCACGTGTTTCTTGGGACTGTAAATCATCCCTATAAGACTGCTGCTGCTGCTGCTGCTGATGATGCTGAGTGCCAGCCTCCACCTCCATGCTGACACAATCATCCTCCTCCTCCTCTTCCTCCTCCTCATCCTCTTCCTGTGTGATGGGTGGCACAGCAGGAACACTGTCTGGATAAAGGGGGCCTTAAGAGGCAAGCAAGTCCTCCTCTTCCTGCCTCTGTTCTGCCTCAAGTGCCCTGTCCATTATTCCACGCAGCGTATGCTCCAAGAGGTGGACAAGAGGTACAGTGTAACTGATGCATGCACTGTCACTGCTCACCATCCTTGTGGCCTCCTCAAACGGTGACAGGACAGTGCATGCATCCCTGATCATGCCCCACTGGCGTGGTGAGAAAAAACCAAGCTCCCCTGACCCTGTCCTGGTGCCGTAGTCGCACAGGTACTCATTGATGGCCCTCTGCTGCGTGTGCAGCCGCTGCAGCATGGCCAATGTTGAGTTCCATCTGGTGGGCATGTCACATATAAGGCGGTTCTTGGGCAGGTTCAACTCCTTTTGGAGCTCAGCCAGCCGAGCACAGGCATTAAATGATCGGCGGAAATGCACACAGACTTTCCTGGCCTGCTTCAGGACATCCTGTAAGCCGGGGTACCTGCCCAAGAACCGCTGCACCACCAGGTTAAGGACGTGAGCTACACAGGGCACATGGGTCAGTTGTCCCTGTCGGAGGGCGGAGAGGAGGTTGGTGCCACTGTCGCAAACCACCATTCCTGGCTTAAGCTGGCGTGGCGTCAACCACCTCTCGGCCTGCCCCTGCAGAGCTGACAAAACATCCGCCCCAGTGTGGCTCCTGTCCCCCAAACAAACCAGCGCAAGCACGGCATGGCATCGTTTTGCCTGCGTACTTGCGTAGCCCCTGCAAAGCCTACAGAGCACCGCTGGTTCTGAGGACAGAGCACTGGAAGAGGCCATGGAGGAAGAAGAAGAGGAGGGGGTGGAGGAGAGAGGTGTGTCACAACCAATAGTAGCATTTTGGAGGCGTGGTGGTGGAACAATCTCCAACACTACTGCACCTTGTCCTGCATCCTTCCCAGCAGCCAGAAGAGTGACCCAATGGGCCGTTAAAGACAGGTAACGTCCCTGTCCATGCCTGCTGGACCATGAGTCAGCGGTAATATGTACCTTACCGCTGACCGCCCTGTCCAGCGAGACAAGGACATTGCCTTCCACATGCCGGTAGAGAGCCGGAATCGCCTTCCGTGAGAAAAAGTGGCGTTTGGGGACCTGCCACTGAGGAACCGCACATTGTACAAACTCACGGAAGGGGGCCGAGTCTACCAACTGAAAAGGCAGCAGTTGAAGTGCTAGCAATTTAGCCAAGCTAGCATTCAACCGCTGGGCATGTGGATGGCTGGGAGTAAACTTCTTCCGCCGGTCCAGCAGCTGGGGCAGGGACATTTGCCTGCTATAATCGGACGTGGGTGTACCACTAGCAGAGTTCCCGGAAGCACTTGGCTGTGACACACCTAATTCTACACCTTCATTCCTCTCAGAGCAGGTTTCAGAGAGGACTGAAGGTCTAGTGGGGTTGGAGATGCCAGCTGATGAGGAGCAAGGAGAGGTCCGCTTTGTTCTTTGGTGTGGGTCTTTGAGGTACGCTTGCCAACGAGCTGCATGGCAGGTCAACATATGTGTGGTCAAGCATGTGGTGCCCAAGCGGCTGATGTTTTGGCCACGTGAGATACGCTTGAGACATATGTTGCAAATAGCAGCGGTGCGATCTGATGCACTCGTCTCTAAAAAGGCCCACACCAAAGAACTTTTAGAATAACGCGCAGAGGCAGCGCTCTGCACAGGCGGAGCTCTGCGGTGTGATTCAGTCGGTGTGCTGCCCCTAAGCTGGCCCCCGGAGGGCATCCTGCCTCGTTGGACATGTGCCTCCTCCTCCCTCCTTCCAGGCACCCACGTGGAGTCAGTGCCCTCATCATCCCCTCCCTCTTCATCGCTGTAGCAAACCTGGCAGTATGCTGCAGCTTGTGGAACATGACTGCCAGATTGCTGTCCTTCTTGAGCATCCCCTCTCTCTGGGCTCACGCTACTGCCTTCCTCTAGCTGAGTGTCATCATCAGAGCCCACCAAACACTGGGCATCCTCCTGGAGCATGTACCAAACACTGTGCTCAAAGAGTTCAGGAGACTCCTCAGGAGGACGTGGTGGGTCTAGGGAAGGAGTCACTGATGATGACATTGAGAGGAGGGAAGACGATGCGTTGGCAGCTGCTTTGCTACTACCCTAAGACTGGGTGAGAGAGGATGAGGAGGATGAAGAGGGCTTGGTCATCCACTCTACCAAGTCGTTGGCATGTTGCGGTTCAACATGTCCAGCTGCCGAAAAGAAGGACAAGCATGTCCCATGGCCACGTGCTGATGACAATGCACCGCGTTCACGACCAGCACTGTTGTCTCTAGACACAGAGCCTGCTTGCCCTCTCTGCCCTGCCTCTCCTTGCTGGCCTTCCAGACATGGTAATGGCCTGAAGGGAGTTGGGTAAAACAGCAGTTGGGTAGTTTATATTGTGCTGGAGGCACACAACACCCACTAACTCCTGCAGATGCCTTTTTTTATAGAACACCACAGATAAAGGGGTATATACAGATGTATACTGTGCTGTGCTGGAGGCACACACAACTTCCAATAACTCCTGCAGATGGCAATTGGGCTCAAATAGAGAACAGCTATGTAGGTGGATTATAGCGGTATGTACTGGGTACAGAGCACGCAGACAGCACGCACTATCTCCTAACACTACTGACTGCAAGCTCTATTATTAAAGATAGATCACTAGCTATATAGGTGAGGTGAATATAGTGGTGTATACTGCGGTCAGGGCACAGACAATAACCACTACACAACAGCAAGATAGGAAATCAGCCAAAAACAATCGGTGTGTACTGTGTTGAAGGTACACAGAACACCCACTGCTTCAGATGCCAACACACTATACGAGGCCGCCTCAATGGCGGCCTTATATAGTGTGGGGCGTGCACTACACAGCCTGAGCTATGATTGGCCACAGGCATCCTGCCTGTGGCCAATCATGGCTCTCCTCGCTGCTGGCGCTGCGATTGGCCAAGCATGCGGGGTCACAGTGCATGCTTGGCCAATCATGAGCCAGCAATGCACTGCGCCATCGCATTGCATTGTGGGCCGTGAGCGCCACGCAAATTTTGACGCGAACGGACCAAGTGTTCGGATTTCGCCGAACGGACGAACAGCCAATGTTCGAGTCGAACGTACGTTCGACTCGAACACGAAGCTCATCCCTACCGTTCACCCTCACTACTCGCGTGACCACGCCCTGACGCGTTTCGTGATTACGTCTTCAGAGGGCGTGGTCACGCGATGTACGCAGTAGTCTTTTATACCATACTCTTTACAGGCGAGGGGCCTCACTCAGTGAGGCCGCTCGTTCCTCCTACTAGACTAAACGGCTGTCTGCAATAAACTTAGGAGTGTATTATTTGAGAAACAATAGCCACAAATATTGTTCAGTGGTTGGAAAATAAGCAGCTTGGTAGAGCCACAATTTAAAAAGGAGAGACAGACAAAGCCCTGTAATACATCAAACCTCATATAACCCATCTATAGAGATGGGTGCTTGGCTAAACAATGAACAATAAACATAGCAAAAAATCAAATACCCCATGTGTATCATCCACCCTCCCTCATCCCTGTACCCTCCGTGCCACAATCCATGTCAACCAACCTAGTTTAACTCACAATTGCTATTCATATTTACAATAATGGTCTGAGTTTGCTGAAACAGGGTACTCACCCATTATTTGAATGCCACTGTTCACTATGTGGCACATGGTGACCACATGTAGAAGGATGAGAGGCAAAAGATGACCCACTGCAGGGTGAGCTCTGAATTCTGAAATAAGGGACAGCTGATGCTGAAGTTTTATATTGTATTGGGTTGAGTACTTTGGCCATCATTGGAGGAAATTGAGTCTAAATATAATAAATCGCAGAGATGTAAATATTTCATGCTGGTCATAATTGGTTGCGCTTAGATTATCACAGAATACGTTTATTGCACAGTTATGGATAACATAGACAACTTAACTACTACTACATATAAAATAAAAATTAATAAAAAAGTCTATTGGTAGACCCAAATCAAGATACATAATGCCCCACATGTACTTCCAATATATGAGGGACAGTGAGAATAGGGATTTTCCATTAATAATATTTCTTTATTAAAAGTTTTCATAATTACAGACCAAATTTCATTCTTATTGGAAAATATAGCACATTTCTTAGTATTAAACTAATACAGAAATTCCATCATTTCCAAAAACATCACAAAAGGACAAGCCAAGGCTAATTCTGAAATTTTCTTTCTTCTTTTTCTTACACATATATCCTCTATACAATATAACAAGCATTATAAAAACCATCTACAAATGATTCAAACATACAAATGATACAAACATACAAACAAAAAAACGCCACACAGATAAATCAAGCAAATAATCCAATATTCACGTGACGTAGTAATCTATATACCTGTGTCTATAATAAAAGTTGCTCCTGCAGGTGGATTAATTCACAACTTTCTTATCGTTCTACTGGTACGGCCCTCCATCTCCATTTTTCTTTTGAATTCATACTTGCTCACCCTACAAAGGAACAAAGGCCAATGAAAATGGGGCCAACCCTGGGGCCAATATCCATGGTTTACACAGTTTATTTAAACGCTTGCCGACCAGCCACCATCATTATACTGCGCCAGTTCGGCGCGTTCCCACGAACCGTCATAGCTATACGCCCTTTAAGCGGGGATAGCAGGCCCACTGCGGGGGTTCCCAATGTGCGTGGCTGGCGGTCACGGTGATATCGCTGGCCACGATGATCGCCGGCCATGCGCGATCACGGGCACGAGAGCCAGCACTTGTTTTGTGTATAAACACACAAATCCCTGTTCTGCGAGGAGAGGAGAGACAGATCGTGTGTTCCTACCAGCTAGGAACAACGATATGCCATCTCCTCTAGTCAGTCTCATCTCCCTACAGTTAACCACTTGATTGCCCCCCAGTGTTAACCCCTTCCCTTCCGGGGAAATTTTTATAGTAATCAGTGCATTTTTATAGCAATGATCACTGTATAATTGTCAATGGTCCCAAAATATGTGTCAAAAGTTTCCGATCTGTCCGCCATAATGTCGCAGTCCCAATAAAAAAAAAAAAAAAAATGCTGATCACCGCCATTACTAGTAAAAAAATATATAATAATAAAAATGCCATAAATCTTTCCCCTATTTTGGAGACGCTATAACTTTTGCGCAAACCAATCAACGTACACTTATTGTAATTTTTATTATCAAAAATATGTAGAATACATATTGGTCTAAACTGAGGAAAAAAATTATTTGCTTTTGTAAAAAAAAAAAAAATGGGGATATTATAGTAAAAAGTACAAAATATAGTGCATTTTTTGGTTTATAGTGCAAAAAATAAAAACCGCAAATACCACCAAAAGAAAGCTTTATTTGTGGGGAAAAAAAAAGGACATAAATTTTGTTTGGATACAGTGTCGTACAACCGCGCAATTGTCAGTTAAAGCGACGCAGTGCTGAATGGCCTTGTCATTGAGCAGCCAACTCTTCTGGGGCTGAAGTGGTTTAATTATTGGGTATGCCCCTATTACAATAGATTTGTTCCTTATTTACTTGAAGATGCCATTCCTAAAATGAGGCTATACTCGGAGACATCCATTTTAAGGCAATTAACTTTTGTGCTAAAAACAAACAAACAATCTACTAACTGATATCAAAATCTCAATGGGAAAAAGCTTTTCATCGAAATAACCCAATAAGCACGTCTTGGGATCCATATCGATATGAGTATAAAAAAAACTTTAAAAGCGGGGTTCCACCCTAAAGTGGAACTTCCGCTGATCGGAACCCTTCCCCCTCCGGTGTCACAATTGGCACCTTTCAGGGTGGAGGGGGGTGCAGATACCTGTCAAAGACAGGTATTTACACCCACTTCCGGGCATAGACTCCCACGGGTGTCTATGCCTCTTCCTGTCCCTGCTCGCTGTCTGCTGGGACACACACGGGTCCCAGAGACAGCGCGGACAATTCCTATTGCGCTGCGTGACTTGCGCATGCGCAGTAGGGGACCGGGAAGTGAAGCCGTAGCGTTTCACTTCCCGATTCCCTCACCTAGAATGGTGGTGGCAGCAGCCGAGAGCCGAGCGATCGATCGGCCTCGGCATCGCTGGACCCCGGGACAAGTGAGTGTCCATTTATTAAAAGTCAGCAGCTGCAGTATTTGTATTTGCTGGCTTTTAATATTTTTTTTCCACAGTGCAGTCCCGCTTTAAGTGTAATCACCACCTCTCGTCAGTATCTAACCCATTTAGGACACTTCCACAACATATGTATTAGATCAGCTGGAAAATTTTGGCAATGTGGACAATCCAGAGAATGACACCTGCCCCACTTAAATAACGTTACCAGTGTTCTATATACCCTACACATTATGAATAATTGAGACAAACATTGTGCAGGTGATAATGAAACTAAAGGCACCCTTTCCAAATTTGTTTGCCAGACATCATCTGAAATATCCCCTAGGTCCTGCACCAGTATGTCACCAAGGTGGTCAATACACTCATAGAGCAGGTGTTATGAAAAACATAAAAAACACGAGCGCCCAACGGTTTAGGTCAAAAAAACCAAATTGGCTTTTTATTTTCATAAAATACCAGCAAATAAAATAATTGCAAAGCAAAAAATAAAATGAAATAGTGATCACATGGCATAAAAAGCAATATGGGGAGCGGAGAAACCAAGGTGACATACTGGTGCTGGACCTCGTCTCTATCCTGGATTTGGCCGTGTAAGGGTCTCCAGATGACGCTGACCAATTGATGTGGATGGAGGATTCTCGGTTACCTGCTACCGTGTTCCTGAGTGGCTTTCATTTCCATGCGTTTATGATCTGGTGTCGCTGACATGCAGGTCCAACAGCTCTGGTAAGCTGTTGGACCTGCTTATCTATCCTCGTTGATGCCATTATCTTCAGAGGTTCAGTTTGTTGTTGGCTTCCCCTGTCTATGGATGTTTCTGATTCATTATTTATCTGGATGGACTCTTTATGGACTTATACACTATCACTTGATTTATTCATATTTTTTGTTGTTTATATGTTTTCAGCACATATTTAGATATTAACTCTACATTTTTACCCTTCATTATCTTGATATGGCCTCATAAGTTGGCTGTATGAATTAAGGCCTTTTTTCTCAGTCGCCGCCTGCTAACAAAGTTAAGAGTGGCATCAATCTTATCACTGTCTTTTCCCCCATAAACTAAGACTGTATCGCATGCCGTAATTGTAGATATTTAAAAAAATTATGATGAGGCAATTAATAAAATTCTTGCAGATCCTGAAAAGAGCGTAGAATGTTATGTGCACGGCCATCTAATATTGACTGGACCCTGGGCAAACATTTTCTTGGGCCTCCTCTTTCAAGAAATTTCACTCTCCACATGCTTTCAGACATACAATAAATAGCAGCTAGACTTGAAATCAGTTTACTGAATCAGTTTAGGCAGCAATTGCGTTTGGTTGGCAGAGGTTACAGTGTATCATCACCACTCACTAACTGGCTGCTAGAGGTTACAGCACACATTATGGCTCACTGTTATTTTCTAGAGGTCACAGCACATGACTTCTGCTTGTTGATTGGTTGCTAGAATTACTGTACATCAATACTGCTCACTGATTGATTGATTGTTAGAGGTTGCTGAACATCTATACCACTCACTAATTGGTTGTTAGAGGTTACTGCACATTATTACTGCTCACTGATTGTTCGCTAAAGGTTAAAGCACATCGTCTCTGAAGACAGGTTCCACCTCCAATTTACTTAATTTTCAGAACAAGCTGATGTTAGGCTTAATGACCACAGTTGTAGGCAGGACTTACAAGCATGCTCCTTTACCTCCCCTGTGGATAACATTCAGCAGTAGTGATGATGGATGTGACCTCAGACAGACATAATATACATATGAATGCTGCCTCCATTTACATATCAATGCCACAGTCCATGACTATTTACATATTATTGCCACCACTATTTACATATCAATGCCACAGTCCATGACTATTTACATATTATTGCCACCACTATTTACATATAAATTCAGGTTATTTACATGTAAACACTGAGTCTGCAGGTGAGTCATCTGAATAGGGCAGAGCTGGGCAGCAGAAGTTTACACTGAGATATTGGGACACAGCACAGCACTAAAATTTCAAGGGATAAGGGAAAGTATGAGGCAGCTGCTTTGGGCCCCACTACAATGATGGGGCCCAGGGCAGCTGCCCCTTTTGCCCTGCCTTAAAAATGGTCCTGGTTATGTGAATAAATCTGGGTTATATATGGAAAACCCTGGGAACACCAGCGCCTTAAATCCCTCCAAATTAAAAATAGTTCTTTATAATGCCTATTCTCCCAAAGTGGTGAATACTCCGAAGCCCCTTCAAATTTCATTATACTCCTCATTTCCTGCCATACCCTATTCATAAATGCCAATGTTGGACCTTTACAGGTGTAAGCAAAAGCTCCAGCTGAGCCGGAAGATTGTAACAAGAACAATTACTCAGCAATAAAGACTGTATAGAATCTTCCCAATTCACAACTCCCCAACCAGCAAAATGCTGAAGTTGGGAGGCTATGAAACAGTCTCGGCTGGGGAGCCGCCAATCCACCACCATCCCTAGCTCGCTGGAGAATTGATAGCTTAATCCTGAACTTCCGGTTCCGGCGCCGTATGGAGTGACTGCTCCTTCACTCAGCTCCCGCAGCGCGACCCTGTAATCGGCTTATAAAGTCAGCCGAGCGGTTGGGAAACCATCAATCCTCCCTTCTCATAGCCTCCTGAGCCATGGACAAGTACCTGGAGAAGTCCAGCGCGCGAACGAACGCGGCGCCGCCCGCGACCGCGGCGCGGCCGCAAATTGAGGCCCCGGCTTCGGCCTACTCGGCTACCTTCTCCTCACAGCGCCCTACAGACATGGAGGTGAGCAGTGACCCATCCTCCCCTCGCCCTGCACAATCCCCACTGACCTCTCCAGCTCCTGCATCCCAGGGCACTCTCCCCACAACCCCTGCAGGTGATTCAACTACGGAGCGCATTGCCCAGGCCGTGGCTGCTCTACTATCCCCCATGATCTCTGCATCGGTGGAAAAGGCCGTAAATGCAGGCATGCAACAGTTAAAGGCCCAAATAGGCGAACACCACACCAGACTAAATGACCTGGAACACCGTGTGTCTGACATGGAGGAGGAATTGTACCAGGCCCAAGCCACTGAACGCTCCCAGGACAGGACGAACCAATACATCTTACAGAAGCTCGATGACTTGGAGAATAGGGCCAGACGGAGTAATCTGCGATTCGTTGGCATCCCTGAGTCGCTTCAGACCTCCGAATTATCTGACTTTTGTGCGATCCGCATCCCAGAGGCCCTGGGCCTCCCGGGCCCCTGCACGGTAGAGAGGGCCCACCGTATGGGTCCCGCCACACCTGAACGCAAATCCCCCAGACCCATAATTGCAAAGTACCTCAACTACTCTGACAAGGCCCTGATCCTACAGAAGTTCAGACAAACCCGTTCCCTTCAATTGGATGGAATCAAGGTCCTGATTTTCGCCGATTACTCCATCGAGGTCTCCAAGAAGAGGAAAGCATTCCAGCAGGTGTGCTCGGAACTTTTCAAAATGCAACTCAAGTTCTCCCTGGCCTTTCCGGCTGTCCTGCGCCTCAAAGCCCCAAACGGCGACCAGCTAACTTTTCAAGATCCCTCAGAAGCGGAGGCATTTCTACGATCTCTTCACTCGGACTCGCACCCCCACACCCCGTCCAAGCCATCATCGCTTAACCGCTCCCTGGACCAACGGAGCCCGCGGAAAGACTCGCCCAAACGGTTCAGGCCCTCTGCCCCGGACCGCTATCCCCGTGATACCCCCCGCTGAGGTCATGGCAGTCTCCCGGATTCCTCCTCTGCTCGCCCTTCCGGCGACCCCTTTGCCGGGTCCATCAGACTTGTAAGTTGCCTTGTTAGGTTTTAATTCATCCGACCAGGCAAGGATGTTTGCTCTACCTGATGAATACCCAGTTTCTATTACTTCTAGGCCCCGTGCCAAGTTATGCTCTTATGTAGTAATCTAACCACCGATGTTCTGTCTTCCTGGCCACCTCTATATCGACTGACTTTTTGTCCTCGCTTAGACGTGGCCCTGCCGCTATTGCGGCCATTTTATATGATGTACTTTTTGGTTACACTAGTATCTTTATATGCTTCTTTGTTTTTTTTTTGTATATGCTCTTTTGATACGTATATTTCTACGGTCCACATTTTCTTTTTCCTCTATAGATATGCTCCCCCAGTAAACTACCCTGTTTTCTTTTTTTTTTTGGGTCTTTTTCATAAACTGCTTAAGCTTCCTACCGATATGAAGCTCCCTCCTTACATGATCTATGACGATATTGTGTTCCCTCTGGACTCACTGTGCAAGACTAGCGCCGTACCATGGCACGTATTCTTTTTATTTATTCTTTTTTTTATGTTTCTTTTTTGGCTCTCCTCTAACACTTTTTACCGTGCTCATACTCCCACCCGAGTGCTTTTGCTCCATGCCTTGGGTCGTGTACTGGGGGCTGGCCTACACAGTGACTCCATGCGGAAAAAAGCGAAGTTCGCTCTAATGTTCTTGTTTTTGTATGTGTTTCAGTTTATTCCCCATTCCCCCTCCCCCCCCCCTATATTTCTATTGGAGACTACGTCCCCCCTCTCTACGTTACACTCTACGGGTTCCACTGCTACACTGGATCCTTTCTATTCAGTCCACAATCTAGCCTGCTCGGTCCACCGGCCAGCGTTAAACATACAACATCGGCCCATATCCCCTTCTCGCCCCCCCTGACATGAACATAATATCCTGGAATGTGAAAGGCCTAAGATCGCCCAATAAGAGAATGAAGATCCTACGGCACCTAAAAAGATTGAAAACAGACATTGCCCTCTTACAGGAAACCCACCTATCCGCTCCAGACTTTCATCGCATGCAGAAACTCTGGGTTGGAAAGGTCCTGGGTTCCGATGCCGTTAACCGTAAGGCGGGTGTTCTCCTGCTGATACATAAAAACCTCCCCTGCGAAGTATTGTCCACACACTCAGATTCTCAGGGCAGGCTCCTCTCAGTGCATATTCGCCTGGGAACCAAAGACCTAGTGATCACTAACGTATACGCTCCCAATAGCCCCGGTAAATCCTTTTACAGCAGTCTGACCTCCTGGCTCCTTCGTTTCACTCAAACACCCCATTTGATCGGCGGTGACTTCAATGACATCCTTCACCCCGCAGACGACAGATCCCCTCCCCCATGACATAGTTTAAAAAGTGCTCCCTCTGACACCTCCGTTTTTGCCTCCACCATGGAGTCCCTACGTCTTCGTGATTTGTGGCGCCTGTCTCACCCGGCAGACAGGGAATATACCTTTTACTCCCACCCCCACAACATGTTCTCGAGAATCGACTATTTTTTCGGATCCGACGACCTCATCCCCAATCTATCTGAAGCAGAAATCCTGGACATTGCTATTTCTGATCATGCCCCGATCTTAACTCGACTTGACAACTTAGATCTTCCACCACACCCTAGACTGTGGCGCTTCCCCTCCTATCTCCACAATAATCCTGACTTCCAACACTTTATGGCGGTATCCTGGCGCGAATACTCGGAAGCGAATTCCCCCCACTCTGAGTCCCCCAACCTCTTCTGGGACGCTGGTAAAGCGTTTCTCAGGGGCCGAATTATCTCCTATGCATCTTCCTTCAAAAGAAACGCCCTGTCCCATTATAAACGGGCCAGCGCGAGACTACATCTAGCCCAAAGATCCCTCTCCTCTACTGACTCCCCCAACAATAGAGCCGAATGGCAGGCAGCCAAGCAAGATTTTGACACCTGGGCGGACACACTCGAACGTGCGAAAAGATCTCAACTTGACGCAACGCTCCATAAATTTGGCAATAAGGCGGGCAAACTCCTAGCAAGGCTATGCAAAGGCCCCTTTCACCCTACGCACATCACCTCTCTTAAAGATTCAAAGGGTGTCCTTCACTCCACCCCGCAAGCAATTAACAAGGTGATGCTAAACTACTACACGGCCCTGTATGCTCCAGACCCTATAGATAATGCCTCCGCCTGCTCTTTCCTAGATAGTGTGCCCCTAACAAAAGTCACTCCTGAACAATTAGAAGCCCTCAATGCCCCCATCTCGCTCGCCGAAATCTCCTCCACGATCCGCACACTAACCCCATCCAAAGCTCCCGGTCCCGATGGTTACACCAGTGAATTCTATAAAACCCTCTCCTCCATCACAGAGCCCACACTACACAAGGTATATCATGGCATCTGGTCCGGTGGTCCATATCTCCCCTCTGGCAACCAGGCTATTATTAAACTCCTATACAAAAAGGGGAAGGACCCTCTCGAACCAGGCTCGTATAGGCCGATTTCCCTCCTCAACCTGGATGTCAAGATACTGTCCAAAATAATAGCCACCAGACTAGCTGCCATTATTCCCTCCCTAATCCATCCTGCACAATCTGGCTTTGTGAAGGGCAGAACTGCCACCTTGAACATTCGTAAGGTTATGCTCGCCTTGGAACATGCAAAAAACAACCCTGGTGGGGACTTTGCCATTATAACATTAGATGCGGAAAAGGCCTTCGACAATGTCAGTTTTGATTGGCTCTCTATGTCCCTATCTGAAATGGGCTTCAAGGGCCACTTCTGCCACCTTATCAAAGCCATGTACTCTTCCCCTGTAGCTAAATTAGTAGCGGCTGGTGTTCTCTCAGATGAATTCCACCTGCACAAGGGCACTCGTCAGGGGTGCCCACTTTCCCCGCTCCTCTTTAACATCGCCCTAGAACCCCTGTCCAGATATCTAACACACAAGGCCCCCCTTCACGGTATCCGCATAGGCCAACATGATCTGCGCACCTCCCTCTTTGCAGATGATGTGCTCATTTTCTCGTCAAACCCCGCCTCCGACATGATCACCATTAAAGAGGTCTTTGATACATTCAGATCCTGCTCAGGGCTTCGAATAAATTACGGCAAAAGCGAAATCCTCCCGATAGGTTCCCATCATACACCCCCCTGGACGCAACACTCTATCTTCACAACCGCTAGCTCCCACATCACTTACCTTGGTATTAAAATTGGTAAATTGCCCTCCTCCCTCTATCACCTTAACTACCCCCCTCTGATCACAAAAATTTCTCAGGAAATGGTTAACTGGATGGATCTGCCTCTCTCGCTTCTGGGAAGATGCCACCTTCTAAAAATGGTTAGTTTTGCTAGGCTACTGTACCCACTCCAAACCATCCCTCTGCTCCTTCTCCACAAAGATATCAAAACTCTAGAGTCAGCTTTTTCTTCCTTTCTGTGGCAGGGCAAACGCCCACGTATAGCCCTAAAAAAGTTGCATCTTCCCAGACACGAGGGGGGTATTGGCTTGCCTAACTTAAGATTGTATAATTTGTCTCGTTTGTTACGCACTGGATTGGATTGGATATCCCAATCCTCCAAATACTCCAACTACTCTATGGAAGCCGCCATGGTCTCTCCACTATCGTTGACAGCTCTCCTCCACTGCCGGTGGAAATCGGTACCACCTCTGCTCCAACACAATCTCCTACTCCGGGACACTGCCATAGCCTGGAGAGAAACCAGGAAATGCCTCAAGCTCCCCCCTTTTGTTTCCAGACACCTCCCGATACAGGGGAACCCTACTTTCTCCCCTGGCCTTCTCCACAAGGCATTCCACCTCTGGAAAGAGAAGGGCATCACAAGCTTTGCTACACTTTGTGACCTGGACTCTGGCCGCCCTCTGTCATTTGCTCTCCTAGCAGAAAAGTTTTCCCTCCCTCCAGCCCATGCCTTTCATTATAGGCAATGTACCAGCTTCTTAAACGGCATCTGCAGAGAGGAACATAAACGCTTCACCCTAACTTTCTTGGACCGTCTGCTCAGAGAGGATACCTACAAAATATCAGACGTCTACAAACCTTTGCTTCAGCGATGTTCCTCCCCCCTGACATCTTCATCTGTCGCCAATTGGAAGAAAGACTTTCCTGACCCGGATCTAGTTAACAAAATTCTGCAAGGTCTCAACAAAGTATATCGTCTGACTCCTAACGAAATCTGGAGAGAATCGCAACTGAAAATTGCCCACCGGGCATACCTTCCCTTCCTTCCATCTGCCACTGACCAGGACACCACCAAGTGTCCCCACTGTCTTCTTAACAGGCCCTCGCTGGCTCACCGCTTCTGGTCCTGCTCCTACATCTCATCTTTCTGGGATAGGATACTCGCCTATATCTTCAAAGTTACCCTATTGAAACTACCAAAGGACCCCCTCCTCCTCATTTTTGGATATTGGGACCCCCTCTTGCTTCCGTGGTCTCCCACCGGTGGCCTCGTGCCCCCTAACGGCACGCCCTGCAAACCTTCCCACAAAGACTGGGCTCTCCTATGCTTGCTACTAGCCAGGAAATCTATTCTGAAAAACTGGACTTCTTCTCTTCCCCCCTCCGTTGATCAGACGCAGAAAGACCTCCTTTCACTCCTCTACAAGGACCGATGCAACGCAAATTTCCGGGACGAAAAAGCAAAGTCTCGCTTCTACGCGCTATGGCTTCCCTTCATATCATCCACTCTCTCCCCGGTGGACAGCACCAACTTGGATCACTACACTTTTTTCTACTATGGCGCTTCTTCATCTGGTCTGGGGGTCAGCCCCCTCCCCCCCCCCTAATGGCTAATCTGTTCTTAACAACCCACTACTCCCCAGGATCCACCCGATGGAACCCCCCCCGCCTCTGGAACTAGACACGAGAACCCATGACTCCTTACCCCTTCCCCCTCCTTCACCCCCCCCCTCCCGTTTGCCCTTTCCTGTTTGTGTCCCTTCCTCCCTCCCCCCCCCCCCCCCCCTTTTTATTTTTTTATTTTTTATCTTTACTAAAATCTGGGAAATGTCATTTTCTTGGTTAACTCTACATTGCTATCGCAACAACCTTTTGCCTTAGGATCCATCCAGTTATTGTTAGTTTTGCTGCCCTGTTTAACTTGAAGTATTACTTGCTATTTGGTTCCTTTATTACAGTATGTGATGTACGATTAATATGTTGCAGCTTTACTCTGTTCTCCTTCCCTTCGCGCACCTCATCTGCGATGATGGTCCTACTGTACTGCACTTATTTTTGTTGCATATGTACTATTATTTCTGTCTCATTTCTCAATAAACACTTTAAAAAAAAGATAGCTTAATCCTAGGGTTTTTCCTTTCCATAATAATGACTATTTTTTTGTATCCATATCAGGTAATTATGAAGGACGTATAATAATTGAGGGGCCCAAATCATTTTTATAAGGTTTGCTTGACCCACCACCGATAACGACAATTTGATCCACGCCGTGCTCTTAAGTTGGAGTTTAGTGAGAATAGGAGATAAAAAAAATATATATATTAGATAATCTTCTACCCTAGAATGTATCCATATTCCCAAATATTTAAACAATAAAACAATTTTAATTTGCTGAGCATCTCCTAATACAAACAAACTGGGATTATCTAAAGCAAAGTATAAGGCCTTGTACACGTGGTCGGATATACCGATGGAAAATGTCTAATCGGACCATGTTGTCGGATAATCCGACCGTGTGTGGGCTACATCGGTCTTCTTCCGTCGGAATGTCTGACCAACAAAGTTTGAGAGCTGGATATAAAATTTTCCGACAACATGATCCGATCTGACTTTGATCGTTTGTAGAGAATTCTGATCGGACGAAGTGCCACATATGCTCAGATCAAATTAACCACTTACAGACCGGACCATTTTGCTGGTCAAAGACCAGACCACTTTTTGCGATTCGGCACTGCGTCGCTTTAACTGACAATTGTGCGGTCGTGCGATGTGGCTCCCAAACAAAACTGACATCCTTTTTTTTCCACAAATAGAGCTTTCTTTTGGTGGTATTTGATCACCTCTGCGGTTTTTATTTTTTGCGCTACAAACAAAAATAGAGCGACAATTTTGAAAAAAAACGCATTATTTTTTACTTTTTGATATAATAAATATCCCCCAAAAATATATAAAAAAAACATCATTTTTTTCCCTCAGTTTAGGCAGATACGTATTCTTCTACATATTTTTGTAAAAAAAAAAAAAAAAAAATCGCAATAAGCGATTATTGATTGGTTTGCGCAAAAGTTATAGCGTTTACAAAATAGGGATAGTTTTATTGCATTTTTATTAATAATTTTTTATTTATTTTTTTACTAGTAATGGCAGCGATCAGCGATTTTTATTGTGACTGCGACATTGTGGCGGACACATCGGACATTTTTGACACATTTGTGGGACCATTGTCTTTATACATTAATCTATGCTATATAAATGCAGTGATTCCTGTGTAAATGACACTGGCAGTGAAGGGGTTAACTAGTGGGTGGCAGTGTAGGGGTTAAGTGTTCCTAGGGGTGTGTTACTAACTGTGGGTGGGTTGGGCTTTCATTTAGTGAATACTGATCTCTGCTCCAATCACATGGAGCAGAGATCAGCGTCACTAGTTGCTAGGCAGAATGGAGAAATGCTGTTTACATGGCATTTCCTCCATTCAGCCGTCCCCTGAGACGATCGCGGGTATGCCCATGGTGATCGAGTCCGCGGGACCCGCGACCGGATTCACGGGGGTCCCGACAGGCACGTGAACGCGTCGCCGGCGGCGCGCTCGCGATGGCAGGGCGGCATTGAAGATTGGACATACCTGTACGCCAATATGCCTGCCCGTGCCATTCTGCCGACATACATCGGAGTGCGCTGGTCGTGAACCGGTTATAAAACCAAAGCTATTGGCTACTAGCCCGAACGTAGTCCTGTCGTAACGAAGGAACGTCATCACGTTCCGAAAAATCGGATTTTCCGACAACTTTGTCCGACCATGTGTATACAACACCAGTTTCGGACAAAATCCATTTTGTTGTTGGAACGTCCGACCATGCGTACAAGGGCTAACAGATTTATCCCAATTCATAACATGTCCAGAGAACGAACCAAAATTTTGTATAAGTGACATTAAAGAATGTAAAGAATTGTCCATATCCCCAAGAAACACCAAAGTGTCCTCTGCATATAATGAGATTTTTTTCATTCCTTGTTAAAGAGGAGCTGCACCTAAAAAAAAAAAAAAATATTAAAAGCCAGCAGCTACTAATATTGCAGCTGCTGACTTTTAATAAAATCACACTTACCTGTCCCAGGTTCCAGCAATGTCGGCGGCAGATGATGAGCGATCGCTCGTCTCGCTGCTGCCACCGCCGCCATCCTCTGTCAGGGAATCGGGAAGTGAAGCATGACTGCTTCACTGCCCGGTTCCCTACTGCGCATGCGCGAGTCGTGATGCGCGTCTCTTATGGTCCCCCGCTGTGTCTCTGGGAACTGTGTGTTTCCCAGAACACAACGGGGGGGGGGGGGGCGGAGCGTCTGCGGGGGTCTGTGGCGGTCTGGCCGGAAGTGGGTGCAGTTACCTGGATTATCCAGGTAACTGCACCCCCCTACCCCCTGAAAGGTGCCAATTGTGGCACCGGAGGGGGGGAGGGATCAGATTAGCGGAACTTCCCCTTTAGAGTGAAGAACCGCTTTAATAATAAATATTAATAAATCCACAAATAGATTCTGATTGTCGGACAGCTTCAGCCAATGGTTCAAGGGCCAGTGCAAATAGCACACTAGCTCATTATGAATTACTTACCTGAGATCGAAGCCCCCGCAGCCGTCCTCGGTCACCTCCTCCGTCACCACCATGATACCCGGAGTCACTTCCGGGGTATCGCGGCTCCAGTGCTGTGACTGGCCAGAGCCGCAACTACATCACTCCCGCGCATGCGCGCTGGTGCCGCTACTAACGGCATGATCGCCGTTAGAAAACGGCACGCTCAGTGCACCTGCACCCGATGTCTATGGAGCATGCTCCGTAGACATCAGAGCCGCTATTCTTGCAAATATCTCCTAAAGCTTTTAGGTTTGGGAGATATTTCTTGCACCTACAGGTAAGCCTCAATCTAGGCGTACCTGTAGTTTAAAGTTATTGTAAGGGGTTTACAACCACTTCAACCCAGTGTATAAACCTATCCCCAAGGCCAAACAAACCCAAAACCTCCCACAGATATATCCACTCAACACAGAATAGGGATTTTAATGTGTCCCAAAACATCATAAAAAAAACAAAAAAACAAATCGGTCTGATATTCCGATGGACAATGTCCGATAGGACCATGTTGTCGGATAATCCAACCGTGTGTGGGCTCCATCAGACTGTTTCCGTCGGAGTATCCGAGTTTTCCAGCTGGCCTATAAAATTTTCCGATAACATGATCTGATCGGACTCTGTCCAATCATGTGTAGCCTAGTCCGACGGACAAGGTGCCACACATGCTCACAATAAAATTCTGAGACGGAAGCGCTCGCTCAGGTAAAACTACCGCTCGTAATTGATATAGCACATTCGTCGCGCTGCAATGTTAAAATTTCTTTCATGCAGCGCATTCTCTTTTTCTTTACAGTGCTACAAGAATGAAGTTGTTTTGATGCTCATATTCACACACACTTCTCCCAAACTTATTTCTTTATTCTTTTTACTCATTTCAGCAATACAATATTTTAATTCGTCATATCTAGCCAATTTTTTTTATTTTGTGGTTGCTTTTTTTAAATCAGCATCTCCTTTTTTGACAGTTTGCTCATCTTGGCACAAATACAGTGGTGTGAAAAAGTGTTTGCCCCCTTCCTCATTTCCTGTTCCTTTGCATGTTTGTCACACTTAAGTGTTTCGGAACATCAAACCAATTTAAACAATAGTCAAGGACAACACAAGTAAACACAAAATGCAATTTGTAAATGAAGGTGTTTATTATTAAAGGTGAAAAAAAATCCAAACCATCATGGCCCTGTGTGAAAAAGTGATTGCCCCCCTTGTTAAAACATACTATAACTGTGGTTGTCCACACCTGAGTTCAATTTCTCTAGCCACACCCAGGCCCGATTATTGCCACACCTGTTCACAATCAAGGCATCACTTAACCACTTTAGGACCGCCGTATTGCCAATGTACGTCAGCACAATGGCACAGGCAGGCACAATCACGTACATCTACGTGATTGCCTTCCAGCGGGTGGGGGGTCCGATCGGACCCCCTCCCGCTGGTTACGGCGGTCCGATTCGGTCCAGGAGCGCTCCGTGATGAGGGGATGGCCGTTGGTTTTCGGCCACCCCCTCTGGATCGCTCCTGGCCAATGAGAAGCTTCCTCCCCTGTGTATTGTTTACACAGGAAGGAGGAAGTGATGTCATTCTCCTCGGGGCGGTCTTTTTGACCGGACTACGAGGAGAAGAGTAAAAGTAAGTGTGCACCAACACTACACTGACATGTAGGTACACACAGGCACACAAACCCCCCCGATCGCCCCCCCCCCCCCCCCCAGTCACAGTGTCACTGATTGCATTGATCATTTCTTTACTGATCAATGCATTCAGTGTCAGTTGTGACAGTAAAAACTGTCAGGACAGTTAGTGTTAGGTCCAGGGTAGCCCCCTATCACCCCCCAATAAAGATTTAACCCCCTGATTGCCCCTAGAGTTAACCCTTTCACCCCCTTTTGCCAGTGTCACTAAGCGATCATTTTTCTGATCGCTGCATGTGTCGCTAGGTAGCTAGTTATTTTTTTAGGTTCACCGCCAGGTTTTTATATCGCTAGGTACCCCGATATACTACCCAATAATGGTTTTAACCCCCTGATTGCCGCTAGTTAACCCTTTCACCCCCTTTTGCCAGTGTCACTAAGCGATCGTTTTTCTGATCGCTGCATTAGTGTCGCTACAGTCGCTAGGTAGCTAGTTATTTTTTTAGGTTCACCGCCAGGTTTTTATAGCGCTAGGTACCCCGATATACTACCCAATAATGGTTTTAACCCCCTGATTTCCGCTAGTTAACCCTTTCACCCCCTTTTGCCAGTGTCACTAAGCGATAATTTTTCTGAACGCTGCATCAGTGTCGCTAGTGTCGCTAGGTAGCTAGTTATTTTTTTAGGTTCACCGCCAGGTTTTTATAGCGCTAGGTACCCCGATATACTACCCAATAATGGTTTTAACCCCCTGATTGCTGCTAGTTAACCCTTTCACCCCCTTTCACCAGCGATCACAGTATAAGTGTCACTGGTGACGCTGGTTAGCCAGTTAGTTATTTAGGTTCCCCGTCAGGTTTTTATATAGCGCCAGGGACCCCCATATACTACCTAATAAAAATTTGAACCCCCTGATTGCTCCTAGTTAACCCTTTCACCACTGATCACCGTATAAGTGTTACGGGTGACTCTGGTTAGTTTGTTTTTTATAGCATCAGGGCACCCACCATTTATTACCCAATAAAGGTTTAACCCCCTGATCACCCGGCGGGTGATATCAATTAGGTTTTAGGGTCAGGGTCTGCGTCGCCCCAGGCAGCGCTAGGTTAGTGCCAGTACCGCTAACACCCACATGCAAAGCATAAACCTCCCGTAGTGGTATAGAATCTGAACAGATCAATATCTGATCTGATCAGATCTATACTAGCGTCCCCAGCAGTTTAGGGTTCCAAAAAAACGCATTGTTAGCGGGATCAGCCCAAATACCTGCTGGCACCTGCGTTTTGCCCCTCTGCCCAGCCCACCCAAGTGCAGTATCGATCGATCACTGTCACTTACAAAACACTAAACACATAACTGCAGCGATCGCAGAGTCAGGCCTGATCCCTGCCATCGCTAACAGGTTTTTTGGTAGCATTTTATATTCAAATCCGGAAGGCAGTGCTTGGTTTTCGGGGTCCCGTACGTGGCTAGGCTCCCAAAAAGTCCCACACATGTGGTATCCCCGTACTCAGGAGAAGCAGCAGAATGTATTTTGGGGTGTCATTTCACATATGCCCATAGCATGTGTGAGCAATATATCATTTAGTGACAACTTGGTGCAAAAAAAAAAAAGTTTGTAATATTCCCGCAACTTGTGACAAAATATAAAATATTCCATGGACTCAACATGCCTCTCAGTAAATAGCTTGGGGTGTCTACTTTCCAAAATGGGGTCATTTTGGGGGGTTTTGTGCTATTTTGGCATTTTATGGCCTTCGAAACTGTGATAGGTAGTGAGGAGTTAAATCAAAAATTTGCACCCTTAGAAATCTTGAAGGTGGTGATTGGTTTTCGGGGTGCCGTGCGTGACTAGACTCCCAAAAAGTCCCACACATGTGGTATCCCCATACTCGGGAGAAGTAGCGGAATATATTTTGGGGTGCAATTCCACATATAACCATGGCATGTGTGAGCAATATATCATTTAGTGACAACTTTTTGTAAAAAAAAAATTTTTTTTTTTTTTTGTCATTATTCAATCCCTTAGGACAAAAAAAATAAATATTCAATGGGCTCAACATACCCATCAGCAATTTCCTTGGGGTGTCTACTTTCCAAAATGGGGTCATTTGGGGGGGGATTTGTACTGCCCTGCCATTTTAGCACCTCAAGAAATGAGATCGGCAGTCATAAATTAAAAGCTGTGTAAATTCCAGAAAATGTACTCTAGTTTGTAGACGCTATAACTTTTGCGCAAACCAAAAAATATACGCTTATTGACATTTTTTTTACTAAAGACATGTGGCTGAATAAATTTTGCCCTCAATGTATGACTAAAATTTAGTTTATTCGATTTTTCTTATAACAAAAAGAAGAAAATATCTTTTTTTTTCGAAATTTTCGCTCTTTTTCCATTTATATCGCAAAAAAAAAAAATCGCAGAGGCAATCAAATACCATCAAAAGAAAGCTCTATTTGTGGGAAGAAAAGGACGCAAATTTCGTTTGGGTGCAATATTGCATGACCGCGCAATTACCAGTTAAAGCAGCGCAGTGCGAAATTGCAAAAAGACCTCTGGTCCTTAAGGTATTTATTGGTCCGGAGCTGAAGTGGTTAAATAGGAGCTGCTTGACACAGTAAGGTCCACCAGAAGATCCTTAAAAGCTACACATCATTACGAGACCCAAAGAAATTCAGGAACAATTGAGAAAGAAAGTAATTGAGATCTATCAGTCTGGAAAGGGTTATAAAGCCATTTCCAAAGCTTTGGGAATCCAGCGAACCACAGTGAGAGCCATTATCCACAAATTGCGAAGACATGGAACAGTGGTGAACCTTCCCAGGAGTGGCCGGCCGCCCAAAATTACCCCAAGAGCGCAGCGACGACTCATCCAAGAGGTCACAAAAGACCCCACAACAACGTCCAAGGAACTGCAGGCCTCACTTGCCTCAGTTAAGGTCAGCGTTCATGCCTCCACCATCAGGAAAAGACTGGGCAAAAATGGCCTGCATGGCAGAGTTCCAAGGAGAAAACCACTGCTGAGCAAAAAGAACATCAAAGCTCATCTCAATTTCTCCACAACACATCTTGATGATCCCCAAGACTTTTGGGACAACATTCTGTGGACCGATGAGACAAAAGTGGAACTCTTTGGAAGGTGTGTGTCCAAGTATATCTGGCGTAGAGGGAACACTGCATTTCATAAAAAGAACATTATACCAACAGTAAAATATGGTGGTGGTAGTGTGATGGTCTGGGGCTGTTTTGCTGCTTCAGGACCTGGAAGACTTGCCGTGATAAAAGGAACTATGAATTCTGCTGTCTACCAAGAGAACCTGAAGGAGAATGTCCGACCATCTGTTCGTGTACTCAAGCTGAAGCGAACTTGGGTTCTGCAGCAGGACAATGATCCTAAACACACCAGCAAGTCCACCACCGAATGGCTGAAGAAAAACAAAATGAAGACTTTGGAGTGGCCTAGCCAAAGTCCTGACCTGAATCCTATTGAGATGTTGTGGTATGACCTTAAAAAGGCCGTTCATGCTCGAAAACCCTCTAATGTAACTGAATTAGGACAATTTTGCAAAGATGAGTGGGCCAAAATTCCTCCAGGACACTGTAAAAGCCTCATTGCACGTTATCGCAAATGCTTGGTTGCAGTTGTTGCTGCTAAGGGTGGCCCAACCAGTTATTAGGTTTAGGGGCAATCACTTTTTCACACAGGGCCATGATGGTTTGGATTTTTTTTCACCTTTAATAATAAACACCTTCATTTACAAATTGCATTTTGTGTTTACTTGTGTTGTCCTTGACTATTGTTTAAATTGGTTTGATGTTCCGAAACACTTAAGTGTGACAAACATGCAAAGGAACAGGAAATGAAAACACTTTTTCACACCACTGTATAGTGGGAGATAAAAAAAAATCTGGATAAAAAGGTACCAGTTACTTACCAGTAGCTGTCTTTCTGGGAAATCTTCCAGAACGGCACACCTGAGAGATGAGAGGCTCCTCCCTACAGCAAACACAATCAAGCAACAGCTGTTTTAAGTCCCCACCCTTACCCTTAAACCTCAGTTTGTAGAGAAGTAACTCCTGAACCCGGTTCACAAGGAAAATCATTCCTCATAGGCACTCACCTTCTAGTGTTCTACAATTTTCCCTCCTCAAACGGGCGAGAAGTAGGTCTGCCGTCCTGGAAGATTTCCCAGAAAGACAGCTACCGGTAAGTAACTGGTACCTTTCTCTAGTCATCTTCCAGACGGCACACCTGAGAGGATAAACAAGTACCTCAGGACTACCTTAGGGTGGGGCCACTGCAAGACCCTCTTGGTGAACCTTGGTTCTGCAGTGAGCTTTACCTCCACTCCATACGCTCATATACTTAATGAAGATATCTTAGCTGGATCATGCGGCTGATCTGCTCCACAGATGTCCCTGGCTTTTCCGCTTCAGATGCAGTATCTAGGTGGAATGGGCTCTTAAAAATGGAATCAGAAAACATGTTAAACTTGTAGGTTAGCAATGTTGCCTGTCTCACACATCTAACAACCATGGCCTTTTGGGCCTGTAGGTGCTACTTAGAACCACTAAAAAGATAAATCAGAGACCTGTGTTGTAAGACAAGGACACTGCATTAATCAATAAGAGGGCCTGTCTTAACACTACCCTGTTCTGGGAAATAAAACTGCAAAAAAGGGGGAGGGGGCCCTGACAGACAACCTTTTTTGTTCCTTTTTATCTTTACATCAGCAAAGACTAAAGGGAAGCCTACTTAAGGGTAATAGATTAACAGAAGCTTGATCCATGGGTTTAAGGCATGCCCAATCTATGGCTTTCCTTACGCCTGAGAGCCTACTTCAGGAGATTAAAGTCCCTAGCAGGAGTAGACTACCCATATTGCTATGCCAAGTCTAGTTTTGCTAAAAGGGCGAAATGAAGGCCATGCACCAAGCCGAAACCTATTCGATTGGGTATGCATCTTTATACTTCACCCTCAGGCCCTAATACTCCTCTGAACAGAACTCTCCAAGTTCTTACTAAACAGGGCGATTCATTATCCCCTTCCTCCAGTGTCCCATAACCCTACAGGGCATCTACCCTAGGAAATGGTTCTGGCATCCCTGAATGTAAGGGGGGGGGGGTCGAGGCTTTCTGACATATGACATCTGCAGCTCGAACTCCTGGCCCCTCCATGGAAAAGAAGGCTGAAATACAAAAGGTGATACATGTATTATTAATAATCACAAATAAAATGATCATAGACTGTGGGCACGGCACAATAGATTTAGACAGAAAGGACACAAGCATAGACAACAATGTTGTGTACCTGAGTGTGATTAGCTAAACCGATGTAATATGGGAAGAGACCCAAATCTGAACCTCAATGTAGACAAACATGTCCTCACAGTCTGGTTTTCTGACGTAAAGACGTAAAAACATCAAGACACAAGCAAACCCTAAATGCTGCATATTTCTGAAGTGCAGCTAGCTAGGTCATAACTCATATATAAATACAGAAAGGACAGGAACCCCCTTTACTGTTGTGTTTTACTGATGTACAGCAAAACAAGGCTATAAATATAAAGACAGAAAGACTCAAACTTCTATGTTGCGTATTTCTGACAAACCACCAAATACAGTTATAAGATCAATATGAACACCAACTCTCGTGTTGTGCATTTCTGCTATGCCACAGGGTAAAATATGGACTACAAGACAATCCTTTCTGTCATGCACTTCTGTAGTGTAGTTCAGATAGAACCAACACTGAGAAAGGACACAAGCAACCTGCAGCATCATGTTTTTCTGAAGAGCAGTAAGGCAAGGCAAGGCAATATGAAACAGAAAGCACCAACAAGCTTCAATCTTGAGTATTTCTGCTGTGCAACAACATAAAAGCAGACACTGAGGAAAAAGACAGACAGCCTTTACATCTGCAATCTTTCTGGTCTGCTGTAAAATAAGACAATAACGCCATGATGAGTATTCCTGCTGTGTAGCAAAACCTCAACCAGAAGGGACAGATAAGCTTAGGGCTCCCACACCGCGACCCAACCTGTGACTTGGGACTGCAAGACGCATGAGAAGTCATACACTATGGCTTCCAATGGGTACCATTCGTGTCTGTGCGACTCCAGCAGTCCCCGATTCCTGTATCCACAGACCTCAAGATTACACAGGTCGCAGGGAAAAAAATAGCAATTTTCAGGTCAAACAAGTGAGGGGTCCCCAATGCTGTGACTCCCTGTAGGAGTGCAGCCAACAACCCCCTGCTGTGTATCCCTAAGATGAAGAAAGGTAGATCAATGAGAAACACTGCTCACTGCTGTGCCTGATATACAAATGATAAGGCAGTAAATATAGGACATACAGGACACAAACATTCAATCTTTGTGTATGTCTGATGTGTAGCAATATACCAATACTGAGCAGAGATGCCACCAACCTCAATGTGTCTCTCAGCTGAGCAGCAAAAACAAAATCAGAAAAAGACAAACAACCTTCACTGCTGTGTCCTTTCTGATATGCAGCCAATAAGGCAGTATATGCAAGACATAAAAAAAGGACAGACAACCTTCAATCTTGTACATGTCTGATAAGCAACAATATAAAAATTCTGAATAGAGATAGCACATCCATATAGAAATGATTTGTCATGCGACTCAACGTGTCAAAATTGCATGCTTAAACCTCGGCAGCCATTGCCGTTAATAGCACTGATTGAATCAGCACAACGCCACTTTGCGGGGCTCCACTGATTACCAAAGGCTGTATATGTACTACCCCTAGCCCAGGTTCAATTTGTATTTCTGCTATGCAGCCACAGACAGACCTCAATCTTGTGAATGTCTGATGTGCAGCAATATAACCATTATGAGCAGAGATGTCACCAATCTCAATGTGTATTTCTGCTGTGCCACAAAAACACCCCAGCAAGGACAAACCTTCACTACTGAGGTCTACTGGTGTGCAGCCAATGAGGAGTTATGGGCTATCCCTTTATGAAATAACCAACAGGCAATTTATTTCATAGGCATAGCCTGGGCTGTAGATACTAAACCTTCACCACCAGTGAAGGAACAAATCCTTACATGGTTGGACACCCTACTATAGTAGTTGTTGTCCTACCTTACCTCCACAGACTGAGCAAACGCTAGTCAGCCCATACCCAGGTGGGGCTGAGTAGCAACTAAAGTCTCAATGAGCCCAGCCCTAGAGACCAATTTAAGACAGCCTCTAGAAGAGGTGGTTACCAATTTAGCCTGGGGGTAAATAGCTACTTGCAGGCTTCAAACACGCAATTATATAGCTCTTGCATAGGTTTGCACAGAAAATCCTCAATTAAAAGGATGTAGGAAGCGATCTATGGTGAATCGCCTTTAGATCTGCCACTGGGTGGATTGTAGCCCAAACCAACAAAAAAGGTTTTTCTTACCTCCTACACTATAATATAACCATAGTGTAAAGGTGGAGTGGGAGGTTGGAGCTTATCAAAGTTACCTATAGCAAGCAACCCCCAAAAGGAGGATCTGTCACAAGGGAACCCCTACTGTGCCACACAGAAGCTTAGTCCCTGCCCATCCTTGAATGTTAGGTCAGCTTTTAAGCATCTTGAAGCAACTTCAGATTTCTAGCAGCTGGGCTAATAGGGCCGGTAACCTAGTGCACCTGCTGAATCCACCAACCACTGTCCAATTAATAACTTGTTCAGTGGTATACATGGCCTGCAAGTAACTTTGTATCTACCAGGTCCCCTCTGTACGCTATATTCATCCCTACTAATGTACCACAACTGGGCATGTAGGGAGAGGCTGGCAACCTACTGTTGCGATAACCACAGTGTCTCTGCTGTAAGAGGGAGCTGTGGCTGGTGGTTTTAGCAGTGGCGTCTGGGCTATTTGTATCCCGACCCCAGGTTTTGCACTGCACCAGTCAGTATATACATGGGGAAGGGGAGCAATGGCCTACCTACCTCTTTCCCATCTGAGGTGGTTTAGGCACACTCATTCCTCTGCACCACCTGTCCACCATACAGTGTCTCTGATGTAAGAGGAGCTGCGGCTGGCGTTTTTAGCAGAAGCTTCAGGGCTATTTGAATCAAGACCCCAGGGGAGATTATCTCAAATGCCCAGAAACCCTCTGGCTGGAATTGGGGATTTTGCAGCTAAATTCCCAAGGCAAAAGGAAAGTACTCAACGTTGTCGTCTTCCCCTTTTGCCACAGCCAGCGGGCTTGCTTTTCCATCCTTATGGTCCACGCGCAAGGAGGATAGCTGCCAAAGTGCCCCCCCCAACTGCTGTCCCCATAGGGAGGTGCAAGGTTAGGCTGTGTCCTGCACTCTACCGGTCAGTATATACACATGGGGGGGGCACTGCCTTCAGTTTCCTCATTCCCATCTGAGGTGGTTAAGGCAGACATCCACCATAGTGAACTGGTGCCTCCTCGCTCTAGCGAAAGGAGGATGTGGGCGCCTGCTCCTGACTCTCAGCCTTCCCTCCTGGGTAAAAACGCCGCCGCCATTTTCTCGAAGTTTGAAAATGACGCGGGTGCTTGTTGCCGCGCCCTCTCCGGAAGCCCACGCGAGCTACCGGGGGCCCAGGAGTCGGGGACACAATCCCCTTGGAAAGAACCGATGGCCAGCACCCCCATCTGAACAACCACCTCGACAGGCAAGGAGGGGACACAGAATAATGCCCCCTGAAGTTCTGGGTACACCACTGTACCCAGGGTCCTTCAGCTCTCAGGGGGGCTCTTCCAATTTCTGCTGCCCCACCTGAGGAAAAGATAGGGGAACCCCCAGGAAGGACAAGAATATCCTACCAGACCCAGAGGCTTCCTAAGCTTGTGGTCCGGCTCCCAGGGGAGACCACCAGCCCCAGGCTTCAGGTCATTTGGAAAAAAAAATAAAAAAATAAAAATTTCGCTGTGTAGGGAGAAACAAATTCAAAAACTGAGGATCAAGGGGAAGGGGGGGGGGGGACTTAAAACAGTTGTCAATTGATTGTGTTTCCTGTAGGGAGGAGCCTCTCATCTCAAGTGTACCGTCCTGGAAGATGAATAGAGAAAGATAATTTTAGGTCTGAAGATTATATATAACCCACAAACATTATATATTTTCTGAAAGCAGACACCATAGAGAATAAAATTGTGGTGTTCTAATTTTTTATATTACAACATATTGCGAAATGCAATTCTTTTTTTTTTATTCACAATACATTTTGATAACATTTTGAGTATACAGATATACAAGCAAATTTTTTGTAATAAATACACAAAATTTATTAGACAATAGGAAATGGGTGATTGGGTGCACTCTTTTTAATGAAACGTGGTGCTTGGGGCAACACTATTAATGTATAATGCGTTACTCTCGTGCTATCACTGTGCATAAATATAGGTCAGACTGCTGCTAGCACTCTGTAGCTTATCCACAGCTAACGTGGTAAATATGGTATAAAGTGAGTAGTGCCTTGCTGCCAAAACAATTGTGCAAACTTTTGAAATTTGCTTTGAATAAAGCATATAGTGATCTCTCTCTCAGATGGTACTGTTGTACTGTCAGCTCGCCTCTAGGTGTCATCTGTGTACTCTCCCAGTTTACCGCTCTCTAAAAGGTGGAAGTATGGATTCTATGGTATTCCTAAAGGGTCCTGCACCATGCAGCTTCTAGCCGTTTTCACACTGGGGCAGTGCCCTTGCAGAACGTTAGAAAAAGTCTTGCAAGCATCATCTTTGGGGTGGTTTGAATAGGCAGCACTCCCGAATCACGTGCAAAGCATTTCGGCAGCACGTGAATTTTTTAAAAAAGCTCCCGCTAGCGGCCAAAAAGTGCAGCTAAAACGACTATAATGCCCCAAACACACGGTCGGAAATTCCAACGGAAAAAGTCCAATCGGATTATGTTTTGTATTATTTGGAGACGAAAGCTATTGGCTACTGGCCTCTACGTAGTGATGTTTACGTCACCTCGCTCCGAACTATCGGATTTTCCGTCAGCTTTGTCCGACCGTGTGTATGCAACACAAGTTTCGGCCAAAATCCATTGAAAAAAAATACGACGGATTTTGTGATCCGAATGTCCGACCGTGTATATGGGGCATAAAACACAGCTAGAACTTAAAGTAGCCTTAAAGTGGTTGTAAAGCCACTTGTAAAATCTCTCCAATCCCCTCTGTTAGATAATGCTCCCCAGTGCGTGTGATTTAGAAAAAAAAGCCACTGTGTACCTTATTTCATAGTACCAATTGCTGCTCTGGTGATGGCCCAGCTCTCTCCTCTTCCAGGCTCACATCTACAGTGGGAGGGGCGGAGAACTCCTGCTGATGTCAGCCGGGAGCAGGAGAGGAAAGGAGGAGAGAGCTGGATGGTCACATGAGTGCTGAACTGCGCTGTGGAATAAGGTACACAGTGGGTTTTCTTTTCTTTTTAATCACACCCATTGGGGAACATAGTATTATCTAACAGATGGCATTGGAGAGATTTTATGCTGTTATACTATCATCAGGAGGGAAGGATCGGGGAGCTGACAGGCAGGGAGGGAGGGGGGGAGAGGAGAGCTGTGGATGATGGAGGCATGTAAACTGAACACAGTGTCCGGGCTCAGCAGCCATGATATACCGTGGTCAGTTCCCATAGGGAAAAGCAGAACCAGGCAGGCTCAGCCATGTATTTCAGGTGATACCGGGGGGGGGGGGGGGGCAAATGACACAGTACAAACACTGTGCTGTATAACATGCTTTAAAAGACTTTTTAAAAGACTTTTTTGTTTTTTTAGGGGTACAAACACTTTAATGTAACATAATGTGCATAAACCTTAATTGCTCTGAAACTTTGCACAACCTAATTTTTTCAATTTCCCAAAATCTATCCTAAAAGTTTTATGGATTTTGGTCTCCTACAAAAAAAAGAAAGAAAAAAAAAATAGGGAAATTAAGCTCGTTTTTTGGGGAGCTTAATGTGGCTTAACTTATAAAAAAAAAAAAAAAAAAAAAGAGTATCGATGTTAACCAATTTCCCCCAAACTTCACACAATAGAAGACATTGGGGCTGATTTTGAAAGCCATGCCCCATCAGTAGAGGTGCACGGCGAGGCACAATGCACATTTTCATATTTAAAAAATGGAGCGCCGGGAACAGAGCTCTAATTTCCCCATTTACTATAGCATTCTCGGCGCATGGGAGAATGTAATCGGTGCACCACTATGGACATGGCGCACGGCAGCTTCAATTCAATATTAACAGAAAATGGAGGTGCCAATATTATGGGGTGATGTGAGGAAGTTTAATAACAACTGCCCAAGTAACAAATATGCCCAAAGCAGAATGAGAAAGTAACTTTTGCAGAGAAAGCCTGCTGTGCCTTGAAGTACGTTTAGAAGTGCGTGAGATCAATGTAAGCACTGCGCATGTGTTCAAAAACGTTTTTTTCACTGCGTGGCCAAAATCTTAGTAAATGTTAAGCAACGTACATGCAATTGCGTGGGTTGAACAGGCGCAACTCTAAACTTAACATTTTTTTATATTTTTTTTGTGCTGGTTAACCTTTTTGTTTTTTGTTTTTATAGACATTTGCACACAGGTCATGTTGCCATGTTACATTGCTAACATTTGACATGCACCTAGCCCCTCCTAAAAGGGCATTTAAACTTCCCCCTCTAATGCATAGGATTTCTTTGGGCTAACTTTTGCTTTTACAGGGGAACTCCACTCCATTCTCCAAAGTCTGTGAGCTGCCTTCACCAATCCAAACCACATCCTTTTTCCGAGCATACAACAGGGCCAACTAGGAAAGGGGCGAGAAGAGTGATCACCCAACCCCCTCCTGAACCATACAAGGCCAATGCATTCAACATAGCTGGCTGCCTTTAGGGCATGTTGGGTTTAGCCCAACACCAACCACAAAGCACCTTGTACCCACTAGTTTAAAAGGGGCTTTCCACATTCCATAAAGCCCCCCACAACCCCAGCCTAGGGTTGTGTGAAAGAGGCCCTTGTCCCCCTGAATATGGGAGCAAGGTGGTTGACTTTTGGGATGCTGGAGCATTTAGTTTGGGGGTGGTATTTTCACGTGGAGGGGGGGGGTTCTCATTTTAAGCTTTAACAGATCCAAATAGCCTTGTATGTATTGGGGAGGCAGGCTATTTTTTTGTTTTGGGTTAAAATTATTTGGCCTCAAAACACACAGACCTACTTCCTGTGTACAGATTCACTTCTGGCCCAATGTGTATTGCTTCCTGCTTCAGTGTGTGTGTATATAGATATGTCTGTAGATGTAGGTTCTTGTGTCCACCAGCAGAGAGAAGTTGAGTAGATGCCACACTCCCAATTCTGGAGGCATAATAATGGTCTAGCACAGGGGTCTTCAAACTATGGCCCTCCAGTTGTTCAGGAACTACAATTCCCATCATGCCTATTCTGTAAATGTCAGAGTTTTACAATACCTCATGGGATGTGTAGTTCCGCAACAGCTGGAGAGCCGTAGTTTGAAGATTCCTGATCACTCTTGTGCCTTGTATAGGGATGAGCTCGGTGTTCGATTCGAACGCATGTTCGACTCAGACTTCGGCTGTTCGTCTGTTTGGAGAATTCAGAATTTTGTTGACCGTTTGCACCAAATTCGTGTGGCACGAACAGCCCACAATGCACTACGCCACAGTGCATTGCTGGCTCATGATTGGCCAAGCACGCACTGTGACCCCGCATGCTTGGCCAATCACAGCGTCGGCAGCGAGAAGAGCCATAATTGGCCACAGGCAGGATGCCTGTGGCCAATTATAGCTCAGGGGGTTTAGTACACGCCCAACACTATATAAGGCTGCCAGCGTGGTGGCCTTGTGTAGTGTGTTGGCGTGCAGGGAAAGAGCTAGATAGGCAGGGACAGTGTTCTTTTCTCAGGAATCTGCAGGAGTTAGTGGGTGTTGTGTGCCTCCAGCGCAGTATACACCTGTATATACCCTTTATTGCTGCTTTTCTCTAATACAGGCATCTGCAGGAGTTAATGTGGGTGTTGTGTGAATCCAGCACAGTATACACCTGAAGATACCCCTTATTGCTGGTGTTGTCTGTTGCATAGCTTGCATATTAGCTTTTAAAATTAGCACTTTTGATTCCGAACGTTCAAGTCCCATAGACTTTAATAGGGTTCTAAAGTTCGTACGAACTTTCAGTCCGTTCAAATGTTCTGGTGCGAACCGAACCGGGGGGGGGGGGGGGGGGGTGTTCGGCTCATCCCTAGCCTTGTATAACCCTTTCATGACTAAGCCTATTTTTGGCATTTGGTGTTTACAAGTTAAAATCCATATTTTTTGCTAGAAAATTACTTGGAACCCCCAAACATTATATGTATTTTTTTAGCAGAGACTCTAGAGAATAAAATGGTGATTGTTTCAATATTTTATGTCACACGGTATTTGCGCAGCAGTGTTTTAAACTCAACTTTTTGGGAAAAGGGACACTTTCATGAATTAACCACTTGAGACCCGCGCTATAGCCGAATGACGGCTACAGCGCGGATCTCCTCCGTGCACGAGCGGCCTGCGTGCCACCTGTGATCGGCTCTGATCCCGCTCCTCCGGCATAACAGCCGAGCGGCTTTTAGCGGCATCGGTTGTTATGGCTGGATAGCCAATTGCCCGCTGAAAAAAACGGTACCGGGATGATGCCTGCAGGTGCGGGCATCATCCCGGTATACCCCCGGAAGCCGAGTACGCACATCTGCGTACGCTCGGCGGAAAGGGGATAATGCTCAAGAAATATCATTTGGAAAATACAAGTGGGTCACGGCACATATACATTCCAAATTTGGCACTTAAGATGGTCATGCGCTATGAAATCTGATTGGTCAATCTCTGAACTCGATATTTAGGCAAAATAGGTAATAGGAAGACGCACTTGAACAATTAATTCAAATTATACGAAATCCATCAGGCGCTTGCACTAAATCTAATTTGTAATGTATTGAAAGATTTGGGTAAAATAATACACATTTCAAAGATATTAGAAGTATTAGGAATGAGATTAGCATAAAAAAGGGTTAATTCACTGAGAACACCTACTAATTGCCTAACAAGACACATTCAATGAGATGAAATTGTATTGGGTGCGCTATTATCAATAAGAAAATCGCAGTTACCCTATCTCCAGTTGCAGTTTACATATGCGGGTATTTATTATCATTATTTGTGCTTCAATATGCGCTGGTTTGTACTTTCAATTAAAGACTATTCCGGCGCACCAATTAATGTATGAACTGGTGCAGTGCCTCCTTAGGCCCCTTTCACACATGCGGACTGTATGTCTGCATTTCATCCATCCGTTTGCAGATGAAATACGGACATACATGCATCCCTATGGGATAGCAGGTGTCAGCGGATGAACATCCGCAGACACCCGATATAATCCGTCTTCGCTATGCTCTGATTCTGCAGATGGAGGAAAATCCTATTTTTCTATCCGTCTGCAGAGCAGATCGGATGAACAACGAACAGACGGTCCGTGTTCATCCGATCCCCCATAGAGGAGAGCAGAGATCAGTGTGCAGGGTCCGCTCTGTCATGCGCTGGCTCAGCGGGGATAAACGGAGCGGTCCCCGCTGAGCAAGCAGATGTTCACGGGGGCGGATCATTACAGATCCGTCCTATGTGAAAGGGGCCTTAGTAAATTACCCCCACTGTCTATGTCAACATATTCAAAACATTTCAGATAATATGGTAAACCATACCAAAAGTTATTCACATTAACCACTTCAGCCCCGGAAAGGTTTTACCCATTTACTGACCAGGCCATTTTTTTGCGATACAGCACTGCGTTGCTTTAACTGGCAATTACACTGTCTTGCGATTCTGTACACAAATAAAATGTATACAATATTTTTTACTTTCTGCTATAATACATATCCAATAAAAAAATATATAAAATAACTAATTACTTCATCAATTTAGGCCAATATGTATTTTGCTATATATTTTTGGTTAAAAAAAAAAACCCGGGGGCGTGGCCTGGACGGAGACCGAGATGGCTGCCTAACTTGGGAGCTCCCGCATTCCGGGGACGTTTTAGCTGCACATACGGGAGCCTACCACCCTTCCCTGCTATGCACAGATCCACCAGAAGCTCGTCCGTCTCCCGCATCCCTAAGGATCCCCAGACCCCACAAGGGAGGCACATTCCGGAGATCTTTCGGTCCCAGAAACACCAGGCCCGCGTGCTTCTGCAGGCCCAGTCCCCGGCCTCGCCTGACGAACTATCACCTGCTACCATGCCTGGAGCATCCCTGTCTGCGGCCGGAGGGACTCATCCGCCGAGCCTCCTGGATCTGGAGAAGGTGGCACAGGACATTAAATGTACAGTGACAGCGGCGATTGCAGATCTTAAGGCCGACATCCTTGCGGTGGCTCACCGCATGGACAACGTGGAACAGACCACACAGACGCACGCTGCCGCCATTCGCCAGGTACAGTCTGCCTATGATTCCCAACTTGCCCAAGTTTTTGAGCTTCACAGGCATGTCGAGGACCTCGACAATCGGGGCCGCCGGCACAATATTCGGGTGCGAGGGATCCCCGAATCCGTCGAAACTGACGCCATCCAGCCAACACTATGCGCCATTTTTAACGACCTCATGGAGCGGCCGGCGGACTCCCCCATTGACATGGAAAGGGCGCACCGTGCCCTCCGTCCTCCACCCAGAGACTCTGAGCCCCCCAGAGACATAATTTGTTTCCTTGTGAATTTCCCCCTCAAGGAAGAAATACTCCGCAAGGCACGTATGAGAGGCCGTATACTGTTTAATGGAACTGAGGTGAAGCTGTTCCAGGACCTTTCGCAAATTACTCTCCAGAACAGGAAGGCATTGCGACCATTACTGGAAGCCCTGCGCACCAGGAACATCCAATATCGTTGGAGATTCCCCTTTGGCCTATCCGCATCCTCCAGGGGGCGCTCGGCTCTCCTCCGTACACCTGAAGACCTGCCGGCTTTTTGTGCTCAACTTGATCTCCCCTTTGTTGAACTTCCGGACTGGTATTCCATCTTCTTCCCAGCTGAACCTTGGAGGCCGGTGACGCTCAATCCTTCACCGAAAGCGGTTCGTCAGCGATCCCGTCATCGTAGGCCTGGACCGATGTCGCCGAATGCCCGCCCGGTACGCCGCGACTCACGTCAGCGCAGCCCCTCTCCTCCGTTAATGAGAGGGGAAGACTTGGTGGAATGAGGAACTCTGTTGCTGCCGAAGATCTGCCGTCCGTGAGTACCACACCAGCCTCTCCACTCCTCCTCCCCCGGGACCTGCCTTGCTTCTCCCTCTACCCCCCCTTCCGTTCTCACTGACGGCCCGGGTTGTTTGTTTTACCCACAAGATCCCTTCGTTCTCTGACCTGGTGCCTATCCTCGAAGTTGCCCTTCAGCCCCTCCGGACGACTCCACCCGCACGGACCACCGTTCTAGTTACTATGTGCCCGCTGCTTGCCACTACTGCCGACTCGTTTTGACCCTTCGTTTCGACCCTTCGGAAATCGGAAGGGGAGAATGGATTGACCTATAGCATAAATGTCGCTGGGGACGGCGTTCCCTTCGTATAGTGCGCAGTGGAGACCTTATACTTGAATTGACTTCATCGTGCCTCCGCCTCTTCTCCACGCGCAGCTCCCGGCAATAGACTTAATGCACAATGTTCCTGCGATGGATTCGTTCGCTGTTCTCTGCCGCTCACTCCCCTTCCAAGAACCTATGACACGAAGCCTCTCACGTCTCCAGAGGAACTGCAACATGCGCCTTCCTACCTACTAGCTACTGGCTGTCCCGCGATCTTTTCATTTGCACCCATCACCATACCTGGAAGCATGTGGACCCTGAACGCCCCCATCTGCTGAGCTCTCTCTGGAGAAGATCTCTAATGGATATATCCTGGCATACACCTTACCCTCTGGATGGGGCTACTGCACCGAAGGGGGGGGGGGGGGGGTCTGTTGTTGGGGGTTTCCCCCCCCCCCCCCCTTTTTTTTTTTTTTTTTTTTTTGCTGTTCTTCTTCCTCTTCCCGCATCCCCTTGAACTGGCTGGTGCACGGACTTCCTTCTCCTTGGCCGGCTTCCGGCTTTTCCTTTTTTGTGCTCAATTTGTACGGCGATCTAGGCTGTTTGAATGTTAACTAAACTCTCTTTCATGTCTTGTTCGCAATTACTGCATGACATTATGTTCACAGTTTGTTCCTGCTGTTTCCATACGTGGTCCTCCCTTAGGATCCCCCCCTTTTTTTTTTTTGGTAGGCTCCCCACTACGCTCGGGCCCACCTTGCAATGGGTGGAGTCCCCCTCACCTCCACTTTCCCCCCCGGGACGCGGCCATCCTGCGATCCCCGCCAGTTTTACAGTCCCCACACAGCGGTCTCTTTGAAGACCAAGCTGACATACCGGAATCCCCCCTCCACCCCTTTAGGTGGGTAGCTGGTCTAACCCTACCTCTGGTTATCCCCCCTCCGGATCCCCACCCTTGTCTCCTTTTTCTCTCCTCCTCTCGCTTCTTTTCCGACTCTTCCTTCCCCTCTCTACCCTCCTTGTCTTCTCTTCTGTCCCTTCCCGGCACTCTCTCTCGATCTCGCCTTTCTAAACCCCCTCCCTTCCCCTTCTCTTTCCTCCCCTTCTTGCCCTTTTTATCCGCTTTCTTTTTGGGGTGTAGCCCCCCCTCTATCCCTACCCCGTCTAGATCCCTACTCCTACTGACCCCGGGTACGGGTCTTGCTTCCGTTTGCCTCTGATGATGCGGCCCTCTCCCCCGATTAGTAGTCCTCTACAGTTGAAATGTGTATCCCTTAACGTGAAGGGTCTAAACTTACCGGAAAAGAGGTCCCAGGTGCTCTCATCTTTAACCAAATTTAAGGCTCACTTTATTTTTTTGCAGGAGACGCATTTCCGCTCTGATGCCATTCCGAAACTGTCTAACCACGTATACCGGTCTGCCTTCCATGCCACCAATCCTGTTGCGAAATCAAAGGGCGTCTCTGTCCTTATCTCCAAGCATGCCAATTTCCATTTGACTGACTCCCTGGTGGACCCTGAGGGCAGGTACGTCTTTCTCAAAAGGTACTTATGCATCCACGCCAATCACGTTGGCCAATATCTATTGCCCCAACGAACACCAGGTCACCTTTTTCCGCAAAACTTGTGCCCTTCTGTCCTCCTTCCAGAACGGAATGCTCCTTCTGGCGGGGGATTTTAATGTACCCCTAAACCCTCTTCTAGATACGTCCACCGGAACCTCATCGTTGCCCTACAAGGCCTTACGCCAGATCAAAGCCCAACTGCAAGCCCTGTCCCTCCACGACGCGTGGCGCACCCTCTATCCCTCGACTAAAGACTACACTTACTTCTCGGCCCCCCACCAAAAATATTCCAGGATTGACTTTTTCTTCCTGTCCCAAGCTGACCTCCCCTTCCTGCACCATTCCTCCATTGAACCCATGTTCCTCTCTGACCACCATCCTATTACGCTCACACTATCTTTCCCCGAATCTAGCCCTAGGACAAAAATCTGGCGGTTCAACCCGTCCACTGTTAAAGACTCTCTCGCCCTGGAACGCATCCGCACTCGTCTGCAGCTTTACTTTCAGGAGAACTCAGGCTCGGTAATCTCCCCGATCTCCCTCTGGGAGGCGCACAAATGCGTGATCAGGGGAGAGCTGTTGGCCTTGTCCTCGCAGGCCAAAAAACTTCACCAGGAACGTGTATCTTCCCTTATGCAACGGCTGAACTTGCTCGAACTCGCCCACAAACAATCTCAGGCCCAATCCACCCTTCAGGACCTGATCCAAACTCGCACTCTAATCGCGGAGGAGTTGGGCAGACGTGCTAAGAGGCGATACATCCTGGGCCAACAAATCTTTTATGAACATGGCAACAAATGTGGCCGCCTCTTGGCGCGCTCTGTTCAGTCCGCCAAACTGCCCCCCACTGTACAAACCTACGGTCCTCTAAGGGCCCCCTATTGACTAAGAATGCTGACATCGCAAAGGAATTTGAATCCTTCTATACCAAACTTTACAACCTCCGACCGCCCCGACAGTCCCAGACTACGCGTGACACACACAATGCCCTTATTACGGAATTTCTTTCCCTCTATGGCCCTAAATCTATCCCCCCCCCAATGTGTACAGTCTCTAGAGGCGCGGTTTTCGCCCCTTGAGCTAGATACTGCCCTTAAACAAATGAAAGTGGGTAAAAGCCCGGGTCCTGATGGGTTTTCCCTTCAATACTATAAGACTTTCCAAGATGTCCTTTCCCCTAAACTACTCCACACGTTCGATGCCTTAGCTGATCCGTCTGCGCAACCAGGTGAGATGTTGAGAGCTCACATTTCGGTAATACCGAAGGAAGGCAAGGACCCCCTTCTACCGTCTAGCTATAGACCGATCTCGCTACTAAACGTAGACATAAAAATCTATGCGAAGATTCTTGCCAACAGACTGCTGCCCCTGATTCCTGACCTCATCCCTAACGACCAGGTGGGTTTTGTCCCGGGTAGGGAAGCCAGAGACGGCACCACCCGTGCTTTAAATCTACACCACTGGCTCACCTCGTCCAAGACCCAGGGCTTTCTGCTCTCCCTTGATGCCGAGAAGGCGTTCGATAGAGTGGCCTGGGACTACATGCAAGCAGTCCTGACATCCATGGGACTGGGGGACCGCATGCTAGCTTCCATCATGGCACTATATTCCGCCCCCACTGCGGCGGTGAGAGTAAATGGCCACCTATCGAACGCCTTCCCCATCACCAATGGCACCCGCCAAGGCTGCCCCCTCTCCCCCCTAATTTATATCCTTACTCTGGAACCCCTCCTAAATAAACTCAGGACAAACCCTGATATCAGGGGGGTGGTGGTGGGGGACAGGGAATATAAGGTCTCCGCGTTCGCTGATGACGTTTTGCTCTCCCTGACGTCCCCGCGTACCTCCCTGCCCTCTCTACTCCAAGACCTTGAGGCCTTTGGGAAAATTTCCAACCTCAAAATTAACTATACCAAGTCTCAGGCGCTAAATGTCACCCTGCCCCCTTCCGAAGTCACCCATTGCCAGGACGCCTTTCCCTTCAAGTGGGAACGGACCGCGATCTCCTACCTAGGTATTAAACTCCCGCAGCACCTCCCGGACCTTTACTCTCTCAACTTTCATGCTACTTTGTTCCAAACCCAAAACTATCTTAAAGATTGGCAACATTTAAACGTGTCATGGTTTGGCCGGGCGGCCTTGCTTAAAATGATTGTACTACCTCGCTTCCTTTACCTATTCCAAACCATCCCTATAGCCCTGCCCCATTCTTTTTTCTTATCTTATCGGCAGATGTGCTCTACCTTCTTATGGAAAGGTTCGCCCCCGAGGATCAAATATACCCGTCTCACGTTACCCAAATCAAAAGGTGGTATTGCCCTCCCGGACCTTTACAAATACTATGTAGCCTGCCATCTCACTAGAATAGCAGACTGGAACATCCACTCCCGCGATAAACTTTGGGTTCTTTTAGAAAATGCCTTTTCTCCTATACCTATCCACCTTCTTCCCTGGTTGCTCCAGTCACAATGGCCCCCGGCGCTGGCCAGGCACCCATTTATCCACACCTCCCTGTTACTTTTCAAGAAACTCCCAGCTGGATTAGATTTTGCTCCGACCCCGGGCCCCTTGACCACGCTACGGGGCAATCCGGATTTCCCCCCTGGCAATTCACCCACATTTCTTCGGCGAGAATGGCCCTTCGAGGACGTTCTGGCCTCTCACTTCTACCCAGGGGGTAAGGTTGCCTCACATGCCACTCTCGAGAGCCTCTCCAAGTCCTCCTCCTTTCCATTCTGGACATATCGGCAAATTCGCCACTTTCTTTCCACCCGAGATGCGCCTAACTGCTGGACGAGATGACTCACCCCCTTCGAGGACTTGTGTAATCGCAAGACACCTCAGAAGCACCTTATCTCCCTCCTGTATGCTCTCATTTCGGACCCAGGTGTCCTAGACCTCTCCCCATCACAATCCTCCTGGCATAGGGAACTAGATACTTCCCCTGTCACCCGGAGATTGGACGAGAATTCACGAATATGCACACGGTGGCTCGATGAATGTTGCTGTCCAGGAGAATGGATATAAAATCCTCACGCGATGGTATAGGACCCCCTCTCACCTCCACAAGTTTTCCCCCGCCGTCCCAAATACCTGTTGGAGATGCAATGCTGATGTTGGGACGATGATTCACGTCTGGTGGACTTGCCCAAACCTCCAACTATTTTGGAGGGAAGTCCACAGACTTATCCTGGCAGTTACCACCTATAACCTAGACTTTACACCGGAGCAGTTTCTTCTCCATCACACGTCCCTGTCCAAAAAAACCTACTTTAAATCCCTAGCTATGCACATGGTCAACGCCGCAAGATTGTGCATCCCCAGACATTGGCGGACCTCACACACCCCAACTCTGGGTGAGTGGTTTGCCACTATCTCCAGGATTGGTGACATGGAAGAGCTGATTCATATTGCGCAGGAAAGGACGGAGAAATTTTCGATCACCTGGGCCTGTTGGTCACACTTTACCACTACCGCAGATTTCAAGCAACACGTTCCCTCCTCTAGTGCCTAAACCCATTCCCGGGCTTCTGGAACCTTCCCCTGCTCCCCCCCCCCCCCCCGATTGATTCTGGACGTGGGGCTGCACCCCCCCCCCTTCTTTTTCCTCTTCCCTCTCCTTTTCCTCTTCCTCTTTATTTCCCTTCCTGTCATGTCTTTCCCTTTCTTTCCTTCCCCTTTCTTCTCTTTTTTCTCTTCCTCCTTCTCTCTCCCCCCCTCTTTTTTTTTTCTCTCCCCCTCTCGTCACCCCCCCCCCCCTGCCTTTTCTTCTCTTTCTCCCTCTCCCTCATACCCGGCTGTGCCGTTTCCGCCATAATTGACCCTTCCCCTCCGCACATCTATCATTGGGAGGTTTGGACGTGTGCTGGTCGCCGTCCGGCTTCCCTCTCCTATCGCCTGTACTCATGAGTTGTGACACTTGCACTTACCATAAAAGAATGTTGGAACGGACTCCTTCCCCCCTACCTATTACTGGGTTTACCCAGGAGATATTTCCTGCCCTTTCGTAAGTCTTGCCTTGACCTGTATTGTAAGCTAAGCCTGTTTTGCTTATGCATGTTTGTACCTGCCTGTGTTATAACCTTAATAAAATCTTTATGGAAAAAAAAAAAAAAAAAAAAACCCTCGATTCACAATTCAAAATGTTTTTTTTTGATGGACACCGCGCCAGTCCGGAGGAGCTGCGGGCAGGAGTTTTTAGGTGAGGCAGTGGCTTCGGCCTAGTCCATGTCATCTAGCCTCGTGAACTAGGCCGGAGGTGCTGCCTCTCCTAAAAACTCCTGCCCGCAGCACCTCAGAAATGGCACGGTGTCAGCGCCGGTCCTTATGGAAAAAAAAAAAACTGAGTTAGACTTACCGGTGACGGTATTTCTAAGGGCCTTTTAGGACAACCCCGGAGAGAGTGTAGCTCCACTTTCTTCTCAGGAAACACATGCCCACTTTAAAAACACCTCCTCTTCCCCCATGGCTTCAGTTATTGTGGCCTTCCAACACTGGAAAACAAAGCACAGAAAGCACAACACCATGGTAAAACTTAATACATTTACCAAGAATAACCTAGGGAGGGAAGTAATGGTTGTCCTGAAAGGCTCTTAGAAATACCGTCACCGGTAAGTCTAACTCAGTTTTTCTCAAATCGCCTTTCAGGACAACCCTGGAGAGGATAACCGAGAAACTCACCCTAGGGTGGCACTACTGCCTGCAGTACCTTCCTGCTGAAGGCCTGATCTGCCGCAGACAGTAGATCTATCCGGTAGTGCTGGAGAAATGACGAATAACTGGACCAAGTGGCAGCCTTGCAGATTTGTTCAGGCGTCGCACCGGCCCTTTCAGCCCAGGAAACTGCCGTGGATCTAGTAGAGTGAGCGGCAATACCTGAGGGGGGCATTTCTCCTTTTGCTTTATAAGCTTCTGCTATAGCCAGCTTAAGCCACCTACCCAGCGTACTCTTAGAAGCTTTCTCCCCCTTGCGTGATCCTGAAAATATCACAAAAAGGACGTTTGATCTTCTAAAGTCTTTAGTCATCTTCAGAAACTGCAGTTAGCATCTTCTCACATCCAATGTGTGGAAAACTTCCTCTCCTGCATTAGCTGGGGTTTTAGAGAATGCAGGCAACACTATCTCCTGCGTTCGATGAAAAGCTGAGGATACTTTCGGTAAGAATGCTGGATCCATCCTCGGCACTTCTCTGTCCGGATAGACTAAGGAAGGGTTCCGTAATTGCCAAAGCTTGCAGCTCGCTGATCCTCCTGGCCGAGGTGATGGCCACTAAAAAGATCGTTTTCAGAACTACCTTCTGTAAAGAGGCTTCTTGTAAGGGTTCAAACGGTGCTCCCGAGAGACCCTACAAAACTGTTGACAAATCCCAACTGGGAAAGTCTTTGAGGGCTACCGGTCTACTTCGAGCGAAAGCCCTAAAAAAAAAAATCTAGAAATTAAAGTCTCTTTTGATAAAGTCTTTTCAAAGAAAACTGATAAGGCCGCCACCTAAGTCTTCAGGGTGCTGGCTGCTAGCCCCTTCTCCATTCCTTCCTGGAGAAACTCCAAGACGGACACCGTGCTCTTGACTCTGAGCTCTCTGGAACTGCACCAAGGGATAAACTTCTTCCAGACCTTCATGTAAATTACCTGAGTGACTGCTTTTGCTTTTAAGAGGTCCTCCTCAGAAACCAGGCGGTTAGCTGTAGAAGTTCCACCTCTGGATGATTTACTGTCCCCTGGGATAACAGATCTTTTCTGGATGATAACCTCCATGGAGGCTTCGAGGCTAGGTTTCGAAATCCCACGAACCAAGGTCTTTTTGGCCATAAAGGAGTGACTAGTATTAAGTCCATCCTTTCTTCTCTGAATTTCTTCAGAACTAGTGGAATTAGAGGAAAGGGGGAATAGGCGTAGCACAGCTGGTAGTGTCAGGGGTGAGCAAACGCATCCAACCCTACTGCTGTGTCTCCTCGGTGAAGAGAAAAGAATTTGTCCACCTTTGAGTTCCGCTGGCTGGCAAAAAGGCCTATCTGTGGAACCCCCCAGGCCTCGGAAATCATCAGGAACACCTCCTGATTCAGGCTCCATTCTGCCTCTAACAATTTACGTCTGCTTAAGAGATCCACAAACAAGCCCTTCAGATGCACTGCCGATAGCGAGGTCATGTTCTGCTCTGCCCAGGCTAACAGCAAATTGGCTAACTCCATCAAGCTCCTGCTCCTGGTTCTCCCGTTTCATTATGTAGGTTACCGCTGTTGTGTTGTCTGACAACACCTGAACATGGTGACCTCTCAAAATCTGCTGAAAGGCCACTAATCCCAGAAAAATCGCCTTCAACTCCCTCCAGTTGAACGATCTTTGGGCTTCCTGCTTGGACGAGACCCCCTGATATGTTTGACCATCCAGGTGGGCCCCCCAGCCCCAGGCACTTGCGTCTGTTGTCAGTCGCTTGTCCATGGGAAAAATCCACACCAGACCCCTTGAGAGATTTGCTTGGTCTCTCCACCACCAAAGAGCCCTTTTCATCCTTGACAAAATCTTTAGCTGCTTCTCCAGAGGATCCTGATAGGACCAGCTTGACAGAATCTCCCTCTGAAGGGGTCTGGAATGGAACCTGGCCCACTGAATAGCCGGGCTTGCTGCCGTAAGCAGACCCAGAACTACCATAGCCGTCCTGACCGAGACTGCCTGGTTGCCCTGTATCTGCTTTACAGCCAACTGCAACTTTTCCTGCTTCTCCAGTGGCAGGAACACTTTCTGGAGAACCAAGTCTATCGTATACTCCAGAAATTTCATCTCCTGTGAGGGGATCAGGTTTGACTTCTCCATATTCAGAAGCCACCCTAGGTCCTCGAGATGAGACTGGGACATCTGGAGATTGACTAGGACCTGCTCCCTGGAATCCGCAAAAAACAAAAGGTCGTCCAGATAAGGGACGACTGAAATCCCCTTTCATTTCAAGGGCTCCAGAGCCTCTGCCATAATCTTGGTAAAGACTCTGGGAGAGGACGAGAGTCCGAAAGGCAGAGCCCTGAATTGGAGGTGCCACACCGAACTCCCCAAATTCAATGCTAGGCGCAGGAACTGCTGTGACGCCTGATGAATGGGTATATGCAGGTAGGCATCCCTTAGATCCAGGGATGCCATAAAACATCTTGGGGTCAACAATTTTGTGCTAGAAAAAATTGTATCCATCCTGAAATGTTTGTACTGTATAGACCTGTTCAGGATTAGACGGTACTTCCCTGAGGGTTTCCTCACCAGAAAGATATGGGAGTAAAACCCCCTGCCCTGCTGATTTACTGGGACTTGGATTAGAACCTCTTGCTGTATCAGCTCCTGTAATAAGAGCTTCATTGCAGAGGCCTTCTCCTAAACCCCCGGCAAAGTTGTCACATAGAACCTGCTCGGGGGTGGTTCTGCAAACTAACCTGTACCCGATCGACTACGCTTTTCACAAACAAATTTGGAGACAGCTTGTCCCATTGTTTGCGAAAATCTGACAGTCCCCCTCCCACCCACTGGGGAGAGATTGTCACTTGCTCTTGGAAGTCTGCTCTGGGGGAGAACTAAAGAGGACTGCACCCCTGCCTCTACCTCTCTGTGAACCCCATCGGCTCTTATGGTCTTGGTCTTTTTTATGGGACTGTTGAAGAGCAAGAACATACTTTTTGGTAACCTGCTTCTTCTTGGCTGGAAAGGCCTTCTTTTTATCAGCCGTCCTATCCAGCACTGACTCTAGATCGGGGCCGAAGAGCAAGTCACCTGAGAAAGGCAGACTACACAATTTGACTTTAGAGGCTGTGTCCCCAGACCATGTTTTTAGCCAAACTGCCCTCCTGGCTGAATTCTCAAGAGCCGAAGACTTGGCGGCTAGCTTGACCGACTCTGCTGATGCACCTGCCATATATTTGACTGCATTCAGAATTAGTGGGAAAGACTCTAAGACAGGGGTTGACAAATTTGTTTGGAATCTGGGAGCCAGCTAAAAAAGTTAGGAGCCAGGTCCGTGACGGCGATCTGGACCTGTCCCTGGCCTGACATGGAGACAAGTGAGGGGAAGATAGCCTCCAGCCCCCCACATATGAGATCACCTCTCATTGGACACACCGCTTGAGTGCTAAATGGCCGCTGTGATTGGCCATTTAGCATGATCTGCGATTTGCTGTATCCAAGGGACACGGCCAACACAGAACTTCCCCGATGTGCGCCCATGGCGGCGTTCAGAGGGGAAGTAAACAGGAGGATGTCCAGGGACGCCCTCCCGGCAATTGGTGTCTGTGCTGTAGACATCTTTTGTCTATAGCGCGGGCACGAAGTGGTTAACAAAAGAATGTGACTTTTATTTCCGCCATGTTCCCGCTTCTTAACGTCATATCCCCGCTAAGGGTTAGATCAGGTCCGCCTGAAAAACTGACAGGTGAACCTGATCAGACAGCCCTTGTGAAAGGGGTCAAGCAGGGAGGATTACAAATAATATTTTTTTTTTCCCTTAATTAAAATATTTTTTTTTACTTTTTACAAAAAAATAAATAATAATAATTAAATAATATATATATATATATATATATATAAAATATTTAATTATTATTATTATTTTTTTTTTTGTAAAAAGTAAAAAAAATTATTTTAATTAGGGGAAGGAAATGGGCGGGCAGTGAAAAACAGTCAGGGAGCTTCACTCCATTAGGAATTATCATTATTGGAATAGGGTGTAATTTCTACATCCACCACAAGATGGCGCCAGACTACCGAAAGATTTTAGTAGGCCGCAAAGCCGCGGCCTCAATTACTGGCCGGCGCGGCACGATGGAATTGCGCGGCGGAGTTCGGGGTCCAAATGGAGACAGGATACCCCAGCAGCGTTGCCCCAGTCGCCAGGACACGAAATCTAGGCGCAAATGCGACCTGGCGACCGGGGTTTGTCGAGCCCTGTACTAATGGATGCCAATCAGTGCCAAACAATAATGCATGCCAGTGATGCCCATTGTGGGCACTGATTGGCATCCATTGTGGGTACTGATTGGCATCCATTGTGGGCACTGACTGGCATCCCTGGTGGTCTAGGGTGGCATACCTTGTGCTGGGCATCCCTGGCGGTCCAGTGTGGGCTTCCTCGGGGGGGCTGTGCTGATAATCGATCAGCACCGACCCCCCCTGTCAGAGGAGCAGCCGATCGGCTCTCCTCTACTTGCATCTGACAGACGCGAGTGAGGAAAATCCGATCACCGGCTCTTCCTATTTACACTGTGATCAGCCGTGATTGGACATGGCTGATCACGTGGTAAAGAGTCTCTGTCAGACTGACACCCCGCAACAACGATCGCCGCGATGCGCGCCCCCGGGGGAGCGCAGAGGCTCAAAATCCTGATCACGTCATATGACCTCCAGTCAGGATTTTGAAACCACTATGCCGCCGTGTTTCTGTTATAGAGCGGGCGGCAAGTGGTTAAAATGTGTTCAGGTTTAAAGGGATGATGTGGCAACCTTACACTATCCATAGACTTACAAAGCGGGACTTAGGCCCCTCTCTTCCTCTTCACTGCATCTGATTGACAGCAGCAAAAGCCAATGGACTCCTGCTGATGCTTGAATGCTGTGTGAAGAGAGGGGAGAATAGATGCAGCCGTGCGCAGTGCTGATCTCTTCTTCCCTCTATTCCCTTCACACAGAGGAGGGAAACTACACAAGGGAAGAAATGACCCGAGGGAAACTAAAAATGTTTTTTCCTATCTTAATGTAAGAAATGCATTAATGAAAAAAAAAAAAAAAAAAAAAAAAAAACAGTTTTTAGGTTTAGACCCCTTTCACACTGAGCCACCTAGGGTGTCAGCGGTAAAGCAGCGCTGCTTTACCGTCGTTTTAACGGCGCTATTCCGCCGCTAGTGGGGGTGGTTTTATCCCCCCCCTCTAGCAGCTTAAAAGGGGTTAAATCCGCTCGCAATACGCCAACAGAGCGGCGTTTTGCCAGCGGTATCGCATCACTGCCACATTGATTTCACATTTTCACATTCACATTCACATTGAGTTCACCGCTCCAAAGAAGCCGCTGGTAGGACTTTTTGTGACGCCCTGCCAGTGCACCGCTCCAGTGTGAAAGCCCTCGGGCCCTCACACTGGAATGAATGGACACGCTTTTTTTCAAGTGCTGTATTTAGCGGTGTGGCGCTTGAAATAGGGTTGCCATCCGTCCGGGATTCACCTGGACAGTACGGGTTTTGAATCCTGTGTCCGGGGATCAGTCTGCCTGAGCCCCGGACACAGTGCTGAGGAGACTCCTATTATTACTCTGTAATGGGGTTCCCCGTGCTGGTGTCTCCCTCCCTGTCTGCACTGCCCGGCGCTCTGGCCGAGTCTCTGGCGCTGTGTAACTTAAGTTGTGACACATTGCACGGAGTGGGCACTGGCGCGTCTCTCCCCCTCACAGCCGCGGCTCTTCCCCTCTGCCTGCCCATCATGTGACCTGTCCAGAAAACGAGAGGAACACACAGAGAGCCTGCCGAGCGAGATAAGGGGACACAGACAGACCGCTGGGGGAGTGCAGAGCTGAGGGTCTTCACTTTCCTGCAGTTCAGTCCACAAGCTCTCCAGTGTGGGACTGTCCTGCTGGTCTTTCCGGGGACATTCCAGGGCTGCTGGTTGAAGATTGCAGTCTAGTTCTCCCTGCAGTACCATCTCATCCTGGCATAATTACTTCATTGTGCAGTGCCCACTCAGTAGCCTTTAATATCTTTTTTTCTCTATTTGTGCAAAACTTTGATTTTTTTTGGTAATTAAAAATCCTCTGCCCCACTGACACCGCACTCTGCCCCACTGACACCGTCCACTGACACCGCACTCTGCCCCACTGACACCGTCCACTGACACCGCCCTCTGCCCCACTGACACCGTCCACTGACACCGCACTCTGCCCCAATGACACCGTCCACTCTGCCCCACTGACACCGTCCACTGACACCGCACTCTGCCCCACTGACACCATCCACTGACACCGCACTCTGCCCCACTGACACCGTCCACTGACACCGCACTCTGCCCCACTGACACGGTCCACTGACACCGTCCACTCTGCCCCACTGACACCGTCCACTGACACCGTCCACTCTGCCCCACTGACACCGTTCACTGACACCGCACTCTGCCCCACTGACACCATCCACTGACACCGCACTCTGCCCCACTGACACGATCCACTGACACCGCACTCTGCCCCCACTGACACCATCCACTGACACCGTCCACTCTGCCCCACTGACACCGTTCACTGACACCGCACTCTGCCCCACTGACACCATCCACTGACACCGCACTCTGCCCCACTGACACCATCCACTGACACCGCACTCTGCCCCACTGACACCGCACTCTGCCCCACTGACACCATACACTGACACCGCACTCTGCCCCACCCACACCGCACTCTGCCCCACTGACACCGTCCACTGACACCGCACTCTGCCCCACTGACACCGTCCACTGACACCGCACTCTGCCCCACTGACACCGTCCACTGACACCGCACTCTGCCCCACTGACACCGCACTCTGCCCCACTGACACCATACACTGACACCGCACTCTGCCCCACCCACACCGCACTCTGCCCCACTGACACCGTCCACTGACACCGCACTCTGCCCCACTGACACCGTCCACTGACACCGCACTCTGCCCCACTGACACCGTCCACTGACACCGCACTCTGCCCCAATGACACGGTCCACTGACACCGTCCACTCTGCCCCACTGACACCGTCCACTGACACCGCACTCTGCCCCACTGACACCATCCACTGACACCGCACTCTGCCCCACTGACACCGCACTCTGCCCCACTGACACCATCCACTGACACCGCACTCTGCCCCACTGACACCGCACTCTGCCCCACTGACACCATACACTGACACCGCACTCTGCCCCACCCACACCGCACTCTGCCCCACTGACACCGTCCACTGACACCGCACTCTGCCCCACCCACACCGCACTCTGTCCCACTGACACCGTCCACTGACACCGCACTCTGCCCCACTGACACCGTCCACTGACACCGTCCACTGACACCGCACTCTGCCCCACTGACATCACACTCTGCCCCACTGACACCGTCCACTGACACCGTCCACTCTGCCCCACTGACACCGTCCACTGACACCGTCCACTCTGCCCCACTGACACCGCACTCTGCCCCACTGACACCATCCACTGACACCACACTCTGCCCCACTGACACCACACTCTGCCCCACTGACACCGTCCACTGACACCGCACTCTGCCCCACTGACACCGTCCACTGACACCGCACTCTGCCCCACTGACACCGTCCACTGACACCGCACTCTGCCCCACTGACACCGTCCACTCTGCCCCACTGACACCGCACTCCGCCCCACTGATACCGTCCACTCTGCCCCACTGACACCGTCCACTGACACCGCACTCTGCCCCACTGACACCGCACTCTGCCCCACTGACACCGCACTCTGCCCCACTGACACCGCACTCTGCCCCACTGACACCGCACTCTGCCCCACTGACACCATCCACTGACACCGCACTCTGCCCCACTGACACCGCACTCTGCCCCACTGACACCGTCCACTGACACCGCACTCTGCCCCACTGACACCATCCACTGACACCGCACTCTGCCCCACTGACACCGTCCACTGACACCGCACTCTGCCCCACTGACACCGCACTCTGCCCCACTGACACCGTCCACTGACACCGCACTCTGCCCCACTGACACCGTCCACTGACACCGCACTCTGCCCCACTGACACCGTCCACTGACACCGTCCACTGACACCGCACTCTGCCCCACTGACACCGTCCACTGACACCGTCCACTGACACCGCACTCTGCCCCACTGACACCGTCCACTGACACCGCACTCTGCCCCACTGACACCGTCCACTGACACCGCACTCTGCCCCACTGACACCGTCCACTGACACCGTCCACTGACACCGCACTCTGCCCCACTGACACCGTCCACTGACACCGCACTCTGCCCCACTGACACCGTCCACTGACACCGTCCACTCTGCCCCACTGACACCGTCCACTGACACCGTCCACTCTGCCCCACTGACACCGCACTCTGCCCCACTGACACCATCCACTGACACCGCACTCTTCCCCACTGACACCGCACTCTGCCCCACTGACACCGCACTCTGCCCCACTTACACCGTCCACTGACACCGCACTCTGCCCCACTGACACCGTCCACTGACACCGTCCACTGACACCGCACTCTGCCCCACTGACACCGTCCACTGACACCGCACTCTGCCCCACTGACACCGTGCACTCTGCCCCACTGACACCGCACTCTGCCCCACTGAAACCATCCACTGACACCGCACTCTGCCCCACTGACACCGCACTCTGCCCCACTGACACCATACACTGACACCGCACTCTGCCCCACCCACACCGCACTCTGCCCCACTGACACCGTCCACTGACACCGCACTCTGCCCCACTGACACCGTCCACTGACACCGTCCACTGACACCGCACTCTGCCCCACTGACACCGTCCACTGACACCGCACTCTGCCCCACTGACACCGTCCACTGACATCACACTCTGCCCCACTGACACCGTCCACTGACACCGTCCACTGACACCGCACTCTGCCCCACTGACACCGTCCACTGACACCACACTCTGCCCCACTGACATCACACTCTGCCCCACTGACACCGTCCACTGACACCGTCCACTCTGCCCCACTGACACCGTCCACTGACACCGTCCACTCTGCCCCACTGACACCGTCCACTGACACCGCACTCTGCCCCACTGACACCGCACTCTGCCCCACTGACACCATCCACTGACACCACACTCTGCCCCACTGACACCACACTCTGCCCCACTGACACCGTCCACTGACACCACACTCTGCCCCACTGACACCATCCACTGACACCGTCCACTGACACCGCACTCTGCCCCACTGACACCGTCCACTCTGCCCCACTGACACCGTCCACTGACACCGCACTCTGCCCCACTGACACCGTCCACTGACACCGCACTCTGCCCCACTGACACCACACTCTGCCCCACTGACACCACACTCTGCCCCACTGACACCATCCACTGACACCGCACTCTGCCCCACTGACACCGTCCACTCTGCCCCACTGACACCGTCCACTGACACCGCACTCTGCCCCACTGACACCGTCCACTGACACCGCACTCTGCCCCAATGACACGGTCCACTGACACCGTCCACTCTGCCCCACTGACACCGTCCACTGACACCGCACTCTGCCCCACTGACACCATCCACTGACACCGCACTCTGCCCCACTGACACCATCCACTGACACCGCACTCTGCCCCACTGACACCGCACTCTGCCCCACTGACAGCATCCACTGACACCGCACTCTGCCCCACTGACACCGTCCACTGACACCGTCCACTGACACCGCACTCTGCCCCACTGACACCATCCACTGACACCGCACTCTGCCCCACTGACACCATCCACTGACACCGCACTCTGCCCCACTGACACCATCCACTGACACCGCACTCTGCCCCACTGACACCGCACTCTGCCCCACTGACACCGTCCACTGACACCGTCCACTCTGCCCCACTGACACCGCACTCTGCCCCACTGACACCGTCCACTCTGCCCCACTGACACCGCACTCTGCCTTACTGACTGGCAGTGTCCACTTTTAAGGTAGGCTAGGATCATATTTTAACTGTGACACCTCTTTTATTAATCTAATCATGTTTTATGGTCACACAAATGAGTTTGTTTTATTTCACCATTTACCCCTTTAAGTCCACCCCCCTCTCCACTGTTAACACAATTTGGCCACAGCCACTGTTCGCTGCAGCTATGCGCCTCCTTACTACGCCTTACTACTCTCCTAGGGTAACTCAAAGGTATCCCAAGTCTCCTACAATCCTATAGCGTGTACTACAAAACACATTGCAGTGCACCGCTAAAGTGTTCGGGTTTGGCTTGGCGAAAAGGTGGCAACCCTAGCTTGAAATACGCCGCAGTGTGAAAGGGGTCTTAGTAACACTTCCATTTTCAACTTTCCAAATGTGCGTACGATCCCTGAGCTGACAGCCAATAAACAAAACAGACAGGAATAGCGTTTTGTTTTATTCCAAAACCGAATTTACTTCTATCAATAGTTCTGTAAAATGCAATACAATCAGAGAAACTTAGAATTACAATATGTATTACATGTGACACTTTACAAATAAGTAAAACATTAAATATTACTATACAGAAAGCTTATATTGAAATCACATATCAAACACATAACAGTGCAGTCCAAGTGTAAAATGAACTCTGGGAAATAATAAATAGACTTACAGCCATTTGTGTATCTAGAGGAACATTTGAAGACTTTCACTTGTCTGCATCACAACTAAATGGCTTCTGAGGTAAAAACTTTATGTTGTTCAATAAGAAACTTTATCAACAAAAGGCAAGACTTCCTGTTTCATCCTGTGAGGAACTGAACTGCAATTGCAACTACCAGCTGTCCTCAAAATGACAACCATGTTTATTGGTTTATAATGTGCCGGCATATAACACACACCCCAAGTTTAGGAGGGAATCTTAACCACTTGACAACTGGGGGCACTTAACCACTTGCCGCCCGCCCTATAGGCAATTGACAAAGTGGTTTCATAATCCTGATCGGACGTCATATGACGTGATCAGGATTATGAGGCGCGCATCGCGGCAATCGTTGTTGCAGGGGTGTCAGTCTGACACCCGGCAACTACGATCTCGGTAAAGAGTCTCTGACGGAGACTCTTTACCACGTGATCAGCCGTGTCCAATCACGGCTGATCACAGTGTAAATAGGAAGAGCCGGTGATCGGCTTTTCCTCACTCGCGTCTGTTAGACGCGAGTAGAGGAGAGCCGATCGGCTGCTCCTCTGACAGGGGGGGTCTGTGCTGATCAATTATCAGCACAGCCCCCCCGAGGATGCCCACACTGGACCACCAGGGACGCCACCAGACCACCAGGGAAAAGGTAATCCTCCCTAGACCACCAGGGATGCCAGTCAGCACAATGGATGCCAATCAGTGCCCATAATGGATGCCAATCAGTGCCCACAATGGGCATCACTGATTGGCATGCATTATTGTTTGGCACTGATTGGCATCCATTAGTACAGTATAACACCAATGCTGCCTATTAGTGCCCACCTGTGCCGCCTATGAGTGCCCACCTGTGCCGCCTATGAGTGCCCACCTGTGTCGCCTATCAGTGCCCACCCATGCCCATCTGTGCCGCCCATCCATGCCAATCCGTGCCAGCTATCAGTGCCAATTTGTGCCACCTATCAGTGTCCATCCGTGTCGCCCATCAGTGCCGCCTATCAGTGCCGCCTATCAGTGCCACATATCAGTGTCCATCAATGCCACCTCATCAGTGCCACTTCATTGGTGCCCATCAGTGCCGCCTTATCAGTGCCCATCAGTGTAGCCCCATCAGTGCCCATCAGTGAAGGAGAAAACGTACTTATTTACAAAGTTTTGAAATTTCAGTATTTTTTTATTTGTAGCGCAAAAAATAAAAACCGTAGAGGTGATCAAATACCACCAAAAGAAAGTTCTATTTGTGGGGAAAAAAATGATAAAAATGTCATTTGGGTACAGTGTAGCATGACCACGCAATTGTCATTCAAATTGCGACAGCGCTGAAAGCTCAAAATTGGTCTGGGCAGGAAGGTGTTTAAGTGCCTGGTATTGAAGTGGTTAAAGTGGAGGGCCACCCTGAAAAACAAAAATACATTAAAATTTAGCAAAATAATCAGAAAAAAAAAGATTTTTTTTTTTTTTTAACTTACCAGAAATGCCTGTTGCTAGGCATATCGTCCTGATCTGCCTCTTCCTACTCCACAGTGATGTTCGGTCTTCTCTCCTCCGTGCGGCGTTTTCTGGGTAATGAGGCGCTGTGTGTTCTGGGAACTGTGTGTCCCAGAACACAGCGCGCCCCATTCACAAAGCGCTGCGCGACTGCACAGTAGGAAATGAGCAGTGAAGCCGCAAGGCTCCATTGCCTGTTTCCCTTAGTTGAAATGCCAGCACTGGGACCCGAGAGCCAAGGGACGGGTCAGCCTCGGGCAGCCGACATCACGGGCGCCCTGGACAGGTAAGTCTGCATATTAAAAGTCAGCAGCTACAGAGTTTACAAATTTTAAAGCTGGCCCTCCTCTTTAAACACCCTTAATAACCAGACCAATTTTCAGCTTTCGGTGCTCTCACATTTTGAATGACAATTACTCAGTCATGCAACACTGTACCCATATGAAATTTGTGCCCTTTTTTTCCCACAAATAGAGCTTTCTTTTGGTGGTATTTAACCACTTAACAAGCGCCCATAGCCGATTAACGGCTTCAGGGCGGTGGTTTAACTCTGATAGGCCGTTAATTAACGGCCTCCCAGAATTCTGCTCTCGCGCGCCCCCTGGGGCGCGCACACGAGGGCATCCATGACCGCCGGGTCCACTGGACCCGGCGCATCACGGTAATCGGCCGCTCATCGCGCCCGTTTACCACGTGATCGCTCCGTCAAATGACAGAGTGATCACTTGTAAACATGACGCCGGTTCCTCCCTCCCCCTCTCTGTACTGATCGGTACAGCGGAGGGGGAGAGATCGGTGTCAGCAGCTCTGTGGGCTGGATCTGCAGTGTCCACATCGCTGCTCACCCGAAATTTAACCCCTCCATACCCTGGCAATACTCTCCAATGCCAGCCAATACTCTCCAATGCCCGCTAATACCCTGCAATACCCCGCCAATACCCTGCCAATACCCCGCCAATACTCTGCAATACCCCGCCAATACTCTGCAATACCCCGCCAATACTCTGCAATACCCCACCATAAATTGCCATACCCAGCCATACTTGGAGATTCCCTGCAATACCCAGCCATACTCGGAGATACCCAGCCATACTCGGAGATACCCTGCAATACCCAGCCATAGATGCCCCCCCCCCCCCTCGCCGCTCTCCGGTGCTTCTACCAACTCGCCAATACGATCAAAACCAGAATCTTTTTTTATTTTTTTATTTTTTTATTTCAGGCTTCCCAGCCTAGAGGTGAGATGTGGGGTCTTATTGACCCCATATCTCACTGTAAAGAGGACCTGTCATGCCATAGTCCTATTACAAAGGATGTTTACATTCCTTGTAATAGGAATAAAAGTGATCAAAAATTTATTTTTAGGGAAAAAAAAATGTGAAACTAAAATAAATAAAGTAAAATGGACAATAAAAAAAAAAAATTTTTAACGCGCCCCTGTCCCCATGTGCTTGCATGCAGAAGCGAATGCATACGTAAGCCCCGCCCACATATGAAAACGGTGTTCAAACCACACATGTGAGGTATCGCCGTGAATGTTAGAGCGAGAGCAATAATTCTAGCCCTAGACCTCCTCTGTAACTCAAAACATGTAACCAGTAAAAAAATATAAAGCTTTGCCTATGGGGATTTTTAAGTAGCGACGTTTGGCGCCATTCCACGGGCATGTGCAATTTTGAAGAGTGACATGTTAGGTATCTATTTACTCAGCATAACTTCATCTTTCACTTTATGCAAAAATTGGGCTAACTTTAATGTTTTTTTTTGTTTTGTTTTTTTAAGCACAAAACTGTTTTTTCCCCCAAAAAAACACATTCGAAAAATTTGCAACGACCACCATTGTATTCTTTAGGGTCTTTGCTAAAAAAAAATATATATAATGTTTTGGGGTTCTATGTAATTTTGTAGGAGAGAAATGTCAGAATTGTCCTGGGTGCTCCAGAACGCCTGATGGCGCTCCCTGCATGTTGGGCCTCTGTATGTGGCCACACTGTGTAAAAATCTCACACATGTGGTATCGCCATACTCGGGAGTAATAGCAAAATGTGTTTTGGGGTGTAATTTGTGGTATGCATATGCTGTGTGTGAGAAATAAACTGATAATATGACAATTTTGTGGAGCTGCAAATGAAACTGACAAGCATGCAGATGGACGCTGTGCAAGGTTGCAGATGGACACTGATAGGGCTGCATCGATGGGCATTTAAATGTAAGTTTTCTCCCTACGTCTTTCAGGACAGCACCTTGGAGAGAGCGCAGCTCCACCCACTTTCCCAGGAAACACTGCAGTTTTTCTTTAAATCCGGATGCTTCCACCATGGCCTCAGTTTGTAGTGTTTCCTCCGCCATGGTGGAAGCGCTGCAGGGAACCAGGGGTGTGCTGCGCTCTCTCCAGGTGGTGAGAGTAGGAGGCATACCGGTTTTTTAGCAGGGTTCTGCTTTCCTTTGGTTGTTCCAGGACCAGCCCAGCTTCCTCCCTCTACGCGTGGTGGATGCTCCGGTGTCCCCTCCTCTTCATACCCAGCGAGGGTCAGGCTGCCGGGAGGTTTACGGTCCTCATAGACCGGAGGCATAGGCTGGGAGGCTCGTATTTGTATTTCGCGCCTCCCTTCCCCAAGCCTCATGCCTTCCGGGTCCCGTGGACGAGCGCGTCATTACGGCGAGGGCGGAACTTCCGGCGGCGCGACGCGGCTTCCGGTTCCGGCCGTTGGAACGCAGGAGGAGGGGGCGGGTCGTACTTGGCTGATGTCATTTCCGGCGTTCGTAGCGACGAGCGACCCGGGAAACTTTAAATTTGGGGCAGAACGCCCGTCCAGACCTCGCGCAATGGAGGAGGAACAGACGGTCGTGGCGGGAGCAGGAGCCACCCACGTCAGCCAGCCTCAGGTAAGCAGAGACAGCGGTCTCTGTTCACTTACTGTAGGGGCATAGATTTGTTTCTCCCTTCCTGGATTGAATGTTTTCCTAGGAAGCCTGCAGCAATCTTCCTGTTTGATGTAGCAGGAAGATTGTGCTTTGTTTATTATTCTGGTGAATCTGTGGGGAGATTTGCTGGTGGGAGTGTAGAAACAGGAGTTAAAGGGATAGCTCCTTTTTTTTGTTTGTCTCCCTTGTTAGTATACAGGATGTTAATGAATGTGGTTTTGGTGTATTTCAGAAAGTTAAAGAAAAGACCAAGCATTTGTCTCCTCCTATTAAAAGGAAATGCCCGTCTTGTAGAAATGTTCTTAAAGAGTCCTGGTCCAAGGTGTTATGCAGAGCCTGCATAGCAGACTTGGTTAAAGAGGAAACTACTCCTGCTGTGCCGACTCAGCAAGGGGAGTTATTGAACTCCTTCCGGAAGGAACTAGCGGACACCTTTGAGTCGTTCCGTTCCTATCTGGACAGACGCCCAGCTACAGATAGCACGGTACCCCGCTCTCTCCCTTCTGTTGCTGCATCCAGGGCGGGCAGTATATCAGAGGATGAAGAACCAGGTGTTTCTTCAGGTTCTGGGGAAGATTCGGAGGAAGGGAAAGAAACCTCTTCCTCTTCCCGTTATAAATTATCTCTAGAAGAAGTCGATGATCTCTTGAAGGTTATCCACACTACCCTCAACATCTCAGAGGATAAGGCCCAGCTTTCATTACATGATAAAATGTTTCAGGGCCTAGGCGAGGTAAAACACAGGGTTTTTCCTGTACACAAGTTTTTATCGGAAACAGTAAGGAGGGAATGGAAGGACCCAGAGAGGGCCCCTTTCTTTTCTAGATCCCTAAAGCGGAGATTTCCGTTTGACGAAGATAGCTCGCAAGTATGGAATAAAAAACCAAAACTTGACTCAGCTTTCTCTCAGGTCTCAAGAAGCACAGACCTCGCATTTGAGGACATGGGCATACTGAAAGATGCCATGGATAAAAGGGCAGATTCCTTATTAAAAAAGGCATGGGATTCTACCTTGGCGAATTTAAAGCCAGCTATGGCCTCAACGGTGGTGGCAAGAAGCCTGGAACATTGGCTTGAACAACTAAAAGCACATATAGAGGCAGGGACGCCACGTAAGGATCTGCTGGAGACGCTGCCAGTGTTACTTAAAGCAGTGGGGTATATGGCGGACGCCTCAGCTGAATCAGTAAGGATGTCAGCTAGATCCTCAGCTTTGGTGAATTCAGCTAGAAGGGCTTTATGGGTTAAGACGTGGTCTGGCGATTCCGCTTCTAAAGCCAAATTATGTGGTTTGCCTTTTGAGGGGGACTTGGTCTTCGGGCCTAATCTTGAGGCCATATTAGACAGAACAGCTGATAAGAAGAAAGCCTTCCCAGTGAAAAAGAAGGTGATCCCTCAAACCAGCAAAAATTTTCGTACTTTTCGAAAATCCCCGGACTCAAAGGATTCAGGTTACAAGAGACCGTGGAGGTCTCAGAGAGGCAGGGGTAAGTCGGGGGTCCTCTTTCGCCCCCCTACCCCCAATACTAAAAGCCAATGACCAGCCTCCGATTGTGGGAGCAAGGCTGCAGTCCTTCTTCCCACAATGGGAGTTGATAACAACCAGTCCGTACATCCTCAAGACGATTTCGGAGGGTTACAGACTGGAGTTCTCCCAGACCCCACCTGCCCGTTTTTATGTCACCCAGGCCTCCCGAGATGTAGAGAAGGCTATGGCCATGACTTCAATCCTTCAGGAATTGATTCAGCAAAAGGTAGTTGTGAAGGTTCCCCCCAAAGAAGAGGGACAGGGGTGCTATTCCCATGTGTTTCTGATAAAAAAGCCCTCAGGAAAATTCCGATTGATTTTAAACCTGAAGATACTGAACAGGGCAATCAAATACAAAAAGTTCAAGATGGACACCATCTTTTCAGTGAGGAATCTCTTGACCCCAGGCTGTTTTCTAGCGTCCATCGATCTGAGGGATGCATATCTCCACGTGCCCATAGCCTTACTTTCTCAGAAATATCTGAGGTTCGCGGTCAGGATGGGAGCCTCTACTGTGCACCTCCAGTTCAGAGCTCTCCCTTTCGGGCTATCCTCCTCCCCGAGGATATTTACAAAAATTGTAGCGGAAGCTCTAGCCCCCCTCAGACTAAAAGGCATTTCCATTGTCCCTTATTTAGACGACCTACTAATATTTGCCAAGACAAGGGAACTATTAGAGGAGGACCTAGCGGGGACAAAGAATCATCTAGAGAATCTTGGCTGGATAATAAACATGGAGAAATCAAGTCTGATCCCATCTCAGTCAATAAGATTCCTCGGATATACCATAGATTCCGTAAGGGAAAAGATTTTTCTCCCGGAGGAAAAGATAGAGAAGGTACAGGAGGCCGTGAAAAAGGTCCAGACAAATCTACCAATTTCGGTAAGGTCAGCTATGTCAGTACTAGGTCTCCTCACTGCGTCAATCCCAGCAGTGGGATGGGCAAGGCTTCATGCAAGGGAGCTCCAGCAGGCAATTTTAAAAAATTGGTCCTATGGGGAATCCCTGGAAAAATGGATCAGATTGCCTCCTCGAGTTCAGAGGAAACTCTGGTGGTGGAGGAACCGCTCAAACCTGGTCAGGGGCCTGCTTTGGTGTTTCCCCATGGGAACGAGACTGACAACAGATGCGAGTTCCTGGGGTTGGGGCGCCCACCTGGAAGGCCAAATGGCCCAGGGAAGTTGGTCAAACCAGGAGGCCAGGAGATCATCCAATTGGAGGGAGCTAAAAGCTATACTCCTAGGATTAGGGGCCTTCGAGAGACTGGTTCGAGGGCAGCATGTCCAGGTGTTATCGGACAATGCGACAGCAGTGGCCTACATATCAAAGCAAGGAGGCACGAGGAGCAGGGGTCTGCTTTCCTTGGCCCTTCAGATCCTGTCCTGGGCAGAAAACAACTTAGGGTCCCTAACAGCGGTACACCTGAAAGGAGATCTAAATTTAGTGGCAGATTTTCTGAGCCGAGAGAGAATTCTGGAATCAGAATGGAGCCTAAATGCGGAAGTATTCCTAGAACTAAAAAAGAGGTGGGGTGCTCCACAGGTAGATCTGTTTGCTTCTCGGAGCAATGCAAAGGTGAAGAACTACTTTTCACTAAACAGACAGGATCAAGCCAAGGGTCTAGATGCGCTGGCACAACCGTGGAGTTTCCGTTTGTGTTATGCCTTCCCCCCTTTTCAGCTGATACCCTTGGTATTAAAGAAACTACAGAGGGAAACCACAAGCATCATTCTGGTGGCTCCTTTCTGGCCCAAAAGGGCCTGGTTGGCAACCATTCAAAGGATGGCGATAGAGCCTCACTGGTTTCTTCCTCTTCGCAGAGATCTACTAACTCAGGGACCCCTTCAACATCCAAACATAGAACACCTGAGACTTGCAGGGTGGTTACTGAGAAACAGATCCTAGAGGGGAAGGGTCTGTCAGATAAGTTGGTTTCAACTCTTTTGAATAGTCGAAAGAAGGTCACTGGTGCAATTTATTTTAAGACTTGGAAGCGCTTTAATTCATGGTGTATAACCAAGAAGTTATCACCAACAGAAATCCCTTCGGTTTTAGAATTTATCCATGAGGGAATGGAGTTGGGATTGGCGACCAGTACCTTAAAGGCCCAAGTGGCCGCCCTATCGGTTTTCCTGGAGAGGCGTCTATCTCAGGAGCCGCTTATTATTAGGTTTTTTAAGGCATTGTCCAGAGTTAGGCCAGTGCCTTTTAAGTTTTTTCCAAAATGGGACCTATCCCTAGTTCTACAAGGTTTGACTAAAAAACCTTTTGAACCACCAGAGAAAGCGACGCTCAAATTATGGTCGCTTAAGCTAGCCCTTTTAGTAGCGGTTACTTCAGCGAGGAGGGTTAGTGAATTACAAGCCCTATCTATTATGGAACCTTTTTGTTATATTTTCCCAGATAGGGTAGTTTTGAAAACTGATCCAAGTTTCCTACCGAAAGTTCCGACAGCCTTTCACCGGTCACAGGAAATTATACTTCCTACCTTTTGCCCCACACCAGCTAGCCCTAGGGAAGAATCTTTTCATAGCCTGGACGTGAGAAGGTGTTTACTACACTACCTGGAAATCACAAGGGAATTCAGAAAATCGAATTCGCTCTTTGTGTTATTTTCAGGACCACGTAAAGGGTATGGTGCCTCTAAAAACACTATAGGTAGATGGCTGCGGACAGCTATCAGTGAGGCATATAAAACGTCAGGGTCTGATCCCCCCACAGGGGTAATGGCCCATTCAACAAGGGCAGTGGCAACATCCTGGGCGGAGAGAGCAGGAGCTTCCCCAGGTCGGATATGTAAAGCGGCCACATGGACAAGTTTCTCCACCTTCACCCGCCACTACAGATTGGACTTGCTATCAGCAGCAGAACAATAGTTTGGCAGAAAGGTGCTGCAAGCGGTGGTCCCACCCTAGAGTAAGTACTCTCTTATCATCTCCAAGGTGCTGTCCTGAAAGACGTAGGGAGAAAAACCCTAGTTAGACTTACCGGTAACGGTATTTCTACGAGTCTTTCAGGACAGCACCGATGACCCACCCTAACTGTATGATGTGGTGTTATTTGCTATGTTCTGCTTACATATTTTTCAGCATGGCTGGAGGTACTCTTAGACAACTGAGGCCATGGTGGAAGCATCCGGATTTAAAGAAAAACTGCAGTGTTTCCTGGGAAAGTGGGTGGAGCTGCGCTCTCTCATCGGTGCTGTCCTGAAAGACTCGTAGAAATACCGTTACCGGTAAGTCTAACTAGGGTTTTTTTCCTTTAGCCACTACAGATCCGCGCTATTGCCAAATGACGGCATTAGCGCGGACCTACATTTCCGGGACTACGTCTATTGACGTAGTCCCGGTTACGAGCGGCCTGCGCGCCCCCTGAGGGGCGCGCGCGGCGCGCTCTGTGATCGGCGAGTCCGTGAGACTCGCCTGATCACCGATCCTTGTAAGGGGTCGATCCCGACCCCTTATCACGTGATCAGCTGTCAGCCAATGACAGCTGATCATGTGATAGAACGGAGCCGGTAATCGGCTATTATTCCTCCTCGCGCTGACAGCGCGAGGAGAGGAAAAAAAAGCCGATCGCCGGCGGCCGTGATCGGGACATCAGTCCCGATCACGGCCATCAATACAAGGGACCACCTGCCACCTGCCTGTGCCCACCTGCCTCCCGCAGTGCCATCCTGAAATAAAATAAAAGCAAAAGTAAGTGCCCCTTCGTCAGTGCCCCCTGTCAGTGCCCATAGTGCCCACAGTGCCACCCACAGTGCCACCCACAGTGCCACCCACAGTGCCACCCCACAGTGCCACCCACAGTGCCACCCACAGTGCCACCCAATCTGCCTCAAAGGTGCTGCACCCCAGTGCCGCCCATCAGTGCCCAGCAGTGCCGCCCATCTGTGCCCAGCAGTGCCGCCCATCAGTGCCCAGCAGTGCCACCTATCAGAGCCACCTATCAGTGCCACCTATCAGTGCCCATCAGTCCCATCTATCTGTGGTACCTATCAGTGCCCATCCGTGCCACCCATCCGTGCCACTTATCCGTGCCACCCATCCGTGCCATCTTATCTGTGCCCATCTTTGCCCATCAGTGCCGCCTTATCTGTGCCCATCGGTGCCGCCTTATCTGTGCCTATTAGTGCCGCCTTAACTATGCCTATCAGTGCCCACCGGTGCAGCCCATCAGTGCCCACCAATGCAGCCCATCAGTGCCCACCAATGCAGCCCATCAGTGCCCACCAATGCAGCCTATCAGTGCCGCCTAATCAGCGCACTTCAATGAAGGAGAAAAATGACCCGTTTGCAAAATTTTATAACAAACTATTAAAACATGATTTTTTTTTTTTTTTTTTTTGCATCTTTTTTTGTTTGTTTAGCAAAAAATAAAACTCTGAGCTGTAACTAAATACCACCAAAAGAAAGCTCTATTTGTGGGAAAAAAATGATAAAAATTTCATTTGGGTACAGTGTTGTATGACTGCGTAATTGTCACTCAAAGTGCATCAGCGCTGAAAGCTGAAAATTGGTCTGGGACTGAGGGGGGTTTAAGTGCCCAGTAAGCAAGTGGTTAAAAAAGTTTTTTTCCTTAAGATTCCCTCCTAAACTTGGGGTGCATGTTATATGCCGGCATGTGTTATATAGTGATAAATATGGTATAGATATGGTATATTTTATATATATATATATATATATATATATATATATATATATATATATATATATATATATATACACCAGGTGGGAGTGTGCTGTCTAGGATTGTCATTTTGAGGACAGCTGGTGGTTGCAATTGCAGTTCAGTTCCTCACAGGAAACAGGAAGTCTTGCCTTTTGTTGATAAAGTTTCTTATTGAACAACATAACGTTTTTACCTCAGAAGCCATTTTAGTTCTGATGCAGACAAGTGAAGGTCTTCAAATGTTCCTCTAGATACACAAATGGCTTTAAGTCTATTAATTATTTCCCAAAGTTCATTTCACACTTGGACTGCACTGTTATGTGTTTGATATGTGATTTCAATATAAGCTTTCTGTATAGTAATATTTAACCACTTAAGCCCCGAACCAATTGTCAGCCTAAGGACCAGAGGTCTTTTTACAATTTTGCACTGCGTTGCTTTAACTGGTAATTGCGCGGTCATGCAATGTTGTACCCAAATGAAATTTGCGTCCTTTTCTTCCCACAAATAGAGCTTTCTTTTGATGGTATTTGATTGACTGCGATTTTAATTTTTTATGATATAAAAGGAAAAAGACAGAAAATTTTGAAAAAAAAGATATTTTCTTCTTTTTGTTATAAGAAAAATCGAAAAAACTAAATTTTAGTCATACATTTAGGCCAAAATGTATTCAGCCACATGTCTTTAGTAAAAAAAAATGTCAATAAGCGTATATTTATTGGTTTGCGCAAAAGTTATAGCGTCTACAAACTAGAGTACATTTTCTGGAATTTACACAGCTTTTAATTTATGACTGCCTATCTCATTTCTTGAGGTGCTAAAATGGCAGGGCAGTACAACCCCCCCCCCCCCCCCCCCCAAATGACCCCATTTTGGAAAGTAGACACCCCAAGGAAATTGAAGGGCATGTTGAGCCCATTGAATAATTTTTTTTTTTTGTTGTTGTCCCAAGTGATTGAATAATGACACAAAAAGAAAAGTTTACAAAAAGCTGTCACTAAATGATATATTGCTCACACATGCCATGGTTATATGTGAAATTACACCCCAAAATATATTCTGCTGCTTCTCCTGAGTATGGGGATACCACATATGTGGGACTTTTTGGGAGTCTAGCTGCGTACGGCACCCCGAAAACCAATTTTTGATTTCACTCCTCACTACCTATCAGTTTCGAAGGCCATAAAAGGCCAAAATAGCACAAACCCCCCAATGACCCCATTTTGGAAAGTAGACACCCCAAGCTATTTACTGAGAGGCATGTTGAGTCCATGAAATATTTTATATTTTGCCACAAGTTGCAGAAATATATTACAAACTTTTTTTTTTTTTTTTTTGCAGAAAGTTGTCACTAAATGATATATTGCTCACACATGCTATGGGCATAAGTGAAATTACACCCCAAAATAAATTCTGCTGCTTCTCCCGAGTACGGGGATACAACATGTGGGGGACTTTTTGGGAGCCTAGCCGCGTACAGGACCCCGAAAACCAAGCACTGCCTTCCGGATTTAAATATAAAACGCTACCAAAAAAACTGTTAGCGATCGCAGGGATCAGGCCTGACTCTGTGAACGCTTCAGTTATATGTTTAGTGTTTTGTAAGTGACAGTGATCGATCTATACTGCACTTGGGTGGGCTGGGCGGAGGGGCAAAACGCAGGTGCTAGCAGGTATCTGGGCTGATCCTGCTAACAATGTGTTTTTTTGGAACCCTAAACTGGGGACGCTAGTATAGATCTGATCAGATATTGATCTGTTCAGATACTATACCACTACGGAAGGTTTATGCTTTGCGTGTGGGTATTAGTGGTACTGGCACTAACCTAGCGCTGCCTGGGGCGACGCAGACCCTGACCCTAAAACCTAATTGATATCACCCGCCGGGTGATCAGGGGGTTAAACCTTTATTGGGTAATAAATGGTAGGTGCCCTGATGCTATAAAAAGCAAACTAACTAACCAGAGTCACCCGTAACACTTATACGGTGATCACTGGTGAAAGGGTTAACTCTAGGGTCAATCAGGGGGTTAAAATCTTTATTAGGTAGTATATGGGGGTACCTAACTCTATAAAAACCTGGCGGTGAACATAAAAAATAACTGGCTACCTAGCGGCACCAGTGACACTAATGCAGCGATCAGAAAAACGATCGCTTAGAGACACTGGCAACAGGGGGTTAAAGGGTTAACTGGGGGCAATCAGGGGGTTAAAACCTTTATTAGGTAGTATATGGTGGTCCCGGACACTATATAAAAACCTGACGGGGAACCTAAATAACTAACTGGCTATCCAGCATCACCAGTGACACTTATGCGTTCGCTTCTGCATGTGAGCACGTATACGCAAGTCCCGTCCACATATGATAACGGTGTTCAAACCACACATGTGAGGTATTGCTGCAAATGTTAGAGTGAGAGCAATAATTCTAGTCCTAGACCTCCTCTGTAACTCAAAACATGTAACCAGTAAAAAAATATAAAGCTTTGCCTATGGGGATTTTTAAGTAGCGAAGTTTGGCGCCATTCCACAAGTGTGTGCAATTTTGAAGGGTGACATGTTGGGTATCTGTTTACTCAGCATAACTTCATCTTTCACATTATGCAAAAGCATTGAGCTAACTTTACTGTGTTTTTTTTTTTTTTTTTAGCACAAAACCTTTTTTTTTTAAACGCGTTAGAAAAAATTGCTGCGCAAATTCCGTGCGTGATAAAAAGTTGCAACGACCACCATTGTATTCTCTAGGGTATTTGCTAAAAAACGTAAGGCTCCATCTGCAGCCTTCTCAGTGTCATTTGTAGCCTTGCCCAGGCTGCAGCTAAACTGTAGTGACATGTCAGTGTCACTGCAGTTTGAAAATGGCGCCGCCGAGATACACAGAGCCGGCTCCTCTCGTAGTCCCGTCCAGTCCAGCCCTATGATGGACATAACACAGGTCCAATGGTGGGACTGGGCATGACTGTGAGTGGAGCCGAGCACCGCCCTTATACATACATAGCCGAGTGTACTCGACTAAGCTCGGATAGCTCCGCTCACAGTCATGCCCAGTCCCTGTGTTATGTCCATCATAGGATGGTCAGATGGTCAGACCCCAAAGCACCCTCCCCATGTTGAGGGCTTGTGGCCTGGTACAGTTCAGGAGGGGGGCGCTCTCTTGTACCCCCTCTTTTCCTGCAGCTCGCCAGGGTGCGTGCTTGGATAAGGGTCTGGTATGGATTTTGGGGGGACCTCTACACCATTTTTTTTTTATTTGGTGCAGGGTTCTCCTTAATCTCCATATCAGACCTGAAGGGCCTGGTATTGATTTTAGGAGGACCCCCACGCAATTTTTTATTTTTTTTTTGCATTTGGTTTGGTTTTCCCGTTAATATTAATGGACTGGGGGGGAACCCATGCTCTTTTTTTTTTCAATGATTTTTATCTATAATGCCAAGACCTGACAATTCATTAAAGCCACAATTAGTTTTAAATGACAATTTTTCCTTAGAAATGTCATTTTGCTGTGGTACTGTTCTAAACACGGAAAAAATGTGCCACTTTACAGACATACTATAGACACCCTCAAGGCATAATATTTAAAGGAATATTCAATTTTTATTGTTTCACTTTAAGCATTAAAAAGATCACTGCTCCTGAAAAAAATGTCAGTTTAAAAAAAAAAAAATAATTGCATTGATACATGTCCCTTGGGGCAGAACCCGGGTCCCCAAACACTTTTTTTATGGCAAAAAACTGCATATAAGCCTTTAAAATGAGCACTTTTTCATGTTAGTGTCCCACAGACTTTAACGGTGTTCCGGCGGCTTTCGAATTTGCTGCGAACACCGCATATTGTTCGGTGAACAGACAAACACCCGATGTTCAAATCAAACTTACGTTGAACTCGAACATCGGGCTCATCCCTATCAGCAAGGTTTTAACTTGCTTCCACTGACACTTGTAAAGATCTTTTAAAGCGGGAGTCCACCGGGACTCCGCGTTTTTTTTTTTTTTTAAAAGCCAGCAGCTACAAATACTGCAGCTGCTGACTTTTAAAATAGTGACACTTACCTGTCCAGCGTGCCCGCGATGTCGGCACCCGAAGCCGATCGCTAGGTCGTCTGTCGGGTCCTGCCGCCGCCATCTTGGGTATGGGAATCAGGAAATGGAGCCTTTCGGCTTCATTTCCCGGTTCCCTACTGCGCATGGGCGAATTGCGCTGCGCAATAAGGACGCTCCCCGCTGCCTCTGGGAGCTGTGTGTTTCCCAGCAGGCAGCGGGGCACTTGCGGGAAGGGGCGGGCACTTGCGGAAAGGGGCGTAAGTTACGCCCCTTTCCGCAGAGAGCTGTCCCGGAAGTGGGTGCAGTTACCTGGATTATCCAGGTAACTGCACCCCCCTCCCCCCTGAAAGGTGCCGATTTTGGCACCGGAGGGGGGGAGGGTTCCGATGAGCGGAAGGTCCACTTTAGGGTGGACCTCCGCTTTAAGGTGAACTCACCAAGAGGCGCTGATATTGCACACGTTTTCTGAGTCGAAAGCATTGCTGGTGTAAGACTGTGAGGTCTCTCAAGGTCTGTTGAAATGCAAACCAATGGTCTAGAGTTTATCATAGCTTCAGTCATAAGGGTAGTAAGCACATCAGGTGACAGTCAAGTTTCTTTATTTTGCATCAACATTGAGTTTAGAATATGCCTAGCAATACCAATCATTCTCTACCACACTCCTCCCATATGAGATGAGAGGGGAGCATTGAAGGTCCAAGTGCATCCCTGACCCAGTAGTTACTTTTGGATCTGGGGATCTTCTGAGTTAATTTGTAGTTCCTTGCAGGCTCCTACAAAGTTTGTCCCTTGGTCAAATCAAAATTGCTTGACTGGTCTATGAACAAATAAACGAATAAAACTTGAAGGTGACATGAATGAATGAAATACTTGTATAGCGCACAATGCGAACTGAATCGCCTCTAGGACATGGATTTGATCATCTCCAAATGAACTGCTCTAGTATTTAACCATTTACAGACCGTCTGCCGTCGTTTTACGTTGCTACTTTGATGATGATTGTCGTTGTTATGACAGCAGCTAGCTGCCATAACCCCGATATCTTCTCCCCTTTCAGATAAAGGTAGTTTCTGCAGCAAATTCACCGCAAAATCACTTTTTATCGGTGGCGGGATAGAGCAATAGCTTTTGTCTCGTAATTTGATCAGAGCATGCATAGCACTTTGTCCAATCGGAATTCTCTACAAACGATCGGAAAAAGTCAGATCGGATTTTTCCCAAGTTCGTCTTTCAGGACAGCCACCTTAGAGAGACCCTGCTTCCTCCCCTCTTAGGAAACACCGCCTTCAATTTCAAGATTTAAGTCTCATCCTCCCTCCTCCCTCAGTTATGGTGTTTCCTCCGGTGGGGAGACACCGCTAAGGAACCTTAGCTAAATCAGTTGGCGAGACTGAGGCTATGTTATCTGGAGTGGAGCGTTGGCTCCGCTCGACAGTCCAATCGTTAATCGGTCTACTTTCTGCAGTCCGGTCAGCTGGGGAGCTGGATTTCCGTACTGACCATACACTCTAAACTTCGCTTGTGGAAAGCAGGAAGTTGTAGTGGTCCATCCGTTCGTTCACCCAGGAGGGTGCTTCAACAGGATAGGCAGTCCGGTCGGCTGGGGAGCTGGACTCTCGTACTGACCTTTTTTACACGCACTCTAAACTTTGCTTGGGGAAAGCAGGAAGTTTGGGGAGATCTATCCCTTAGTTTCGCTCAGTGGGGCGCTGCAACAAGGCGTCCAAGGTCCCCCTGTGTTTGCAGTCGGCTTGGAGCTGGAGGCCGGACCGGATGATGGGCGACGTCAGTTCTGGTGGGGGCGGACATCTTCTTTGAATCCGCGTCTTCCGGTTCCGGATGCGGCACGTGAAAGGGGACAAAGTGTTCGGCTGGTGCAGCCTCTCTTTCTAAAGTTCTACAGACAGCTGTAGGAGGCATGTTCGTACCACTCTTCCTCAACAGGAGAATGTCCGAAGCAGAGGCTTCAAAAGCTCCTGGAGATAACAGCACCAGCCACTCAAAGGTAAGAGGAACCCTGGGGAGGTGTTCCCTTGCTTTATAACCAGTAGCTCCACTGGTGTTTTTCCCCCTTGGTGGTCGGGGGGAAGGGCAGTGCGTCTGGGATACTGGTGGTGGTTGATCCTGGGGGGGCACTCCCGGTGGTCCTCTAAATAGCGCTGGTGTTTCTTTTCCTTTTTAAATCTTATGCTACTCTCTCTTTTATTTCTGTTTTTCAGAAAGCCACGAGCAAGTCCCCCCATGGTTCTAGGAAGAAGTGTCCTTCATGTAGAGCCTCTATGGGGGATTCCTGGTCCAAGGCACTTTGTAAAGAGAGTGAGGGGTTGGTTAGGGAGCAGGCAGCAGAACAGAGTGCAGATCTGGCAGCTTCGGTGACAGAACTCTCTAGTACTTTCCAGTCCTTCAAAACACTTTTTTCTAGTTTCCAGTGGCCTCAGCCCCAGAGCAATCCTCCGCCAGCGCAGCAGAGTGTACCACCTAGGCCAGTGGTGGAGAGAATCCAGGGGGCTCCAGAGAGGAAGCTGAGGAAGAAGTTCACAGTGTCGGCTCAGACTCCCAAGGGGAATCTGACGATGAGGGGTTGGATGGGGAATCCAATAGAACCTCATGGTATAAGCTTTCCCTGGAAGAAGTGGATGAGCTCTTGGGAGCTATTCATACCACTTTAGGCATACAAGAGGAAAAGAAGGCATTGTCACTCCATGATCAGATGTACAAGGGCATGGGGGAACAGAAAAAGCGGGTGTTACCGGTGCATGACGTCTTGATTGATGCCATCAGGAAGGAATGGCAGGATCCCGAAAGGAAACCTTTCTTTTCTGGTGCATTAAAACAAAGGTTTCCTTTTTCGGAAGAGGAGGCTCTTGTCTGGAATAAATCTCCCAGATTAGATGCTGCTTTTTCCCAGGTGTCCAGACACACTGATCTGGCCTTTGAAGACATGGGGGGGTACTTTCAAACGCTATGGATCGAAGAATGGATTCACTTCTAAAGAACGCCTGGGATTCATCACAGGGAAATCTTAAGCCGGCTATGGCAGCCACAGTGGTGGCTCGTAATATGGAGTATTGGCTTATCCAGATTAATGCGCACATTGAAGCAGGTACGGCAAAGGAGACTATTCTATCCTCCTTTCCCATGCTGCTTAAGGGGATAGCATACATTGCGGATGCTTCAGCTGAATCTGTGCGAATGTCTGCAAGGTCCTCGGCTCTGACCAACTCAGCCAGGAGGGCCTTATGGATGAAGACCTGGCAGGGTGACAATGCATCCAAAGCAAAGCTCTGTGGGATCCCTTTTACAGGAGACTTGCTGTTTGGGCCAGGTCTTGAAACAGTGCTAGATCGCACGGCTGATAAGAAAAAGGCCTTTCCCGTTAAGAGGAAATTTTGGGAGCAGTCAAAAAGAAAGACTCGTCCTCAGAAAAAATTTGAAGCCCCTAGAACTGATCGGCAGAAGAAAAGTTGGGGGCTCAATGTGCAGAAAAATCGTCTGCCCTTCTTTCCTCTCTTCAGGAGTTAGAGGAACAAGAAGTGGTAGTACGGGTCCCAGCAGGAGAGACAGGCAGGGGCTTCTATTCTCACGTTTTTGTGGTTCGCAAGCCTTCGGGAAAGTTCAGGCTCATCCTGAACCTGAAGCCTCTGAATGTCTGTCACCTACAGAAGGTTTCGGATGGATTCAGTTTACTCGGTGAAAGCACTTCTTCCACCAAACTGTTTCATGGCATCGATAGATTTAAAAGATGCATACCTGCATATTCCCATCGCAGAGACCCACCAGCGTTTTCTCAGGCTGGCAGTGAGAACCTCAGTAGGGGTGCTACACCTGCAGTTCAAAGCACTTCCCTTCGGGCTATCCTCTTCCCCCCGGATCTTCACCAAAGTGATGGCAGAAGTTCTGGCATTTCTGCGTCTCAGGGGAATCTCTGTGATCGCGTATCTAGACAATCTTCTCCTGTTTGCCCCTTCTCCGACGCAGTTGACTCGAGATCTACAGATGGCAAGAGACCTGTTAGTAAGCCTGGGTTGGCTTCTGAACCTGGAGAAATCCAACTTAATTCCTTCCCAGAGGGTCACCTTCCTGGGGTATGTGTTGGACTCAACAGAACAAAAGGTCTTCCTCCCTTTAGAGAAAATTCAAAAGGTAGACAAAGCACTGTTGTTTCTCCAGGGCAGCCGTCAGATCTCAGTAAGGAAGGTCATGTCGGCATTGGGCTTGCTGACGTCCACGCTCCCAGCAGTCCAGTGGGCGGGATTACATTACCGTCCTCTGCAACTATTTATACTGAAGGTTTGGGACCACAGCCAGGGGTCTCTGGATTCTTTGGTTTCAGTTCCAAATCAGGTAAAGAGGTCCCTCTGGTGGTGGAGGAAGGGAGCAAATTTGTCCCAAGGTCTAGAGTGGATTTTACCAATATCCAGGGTGGTCACAACCGATGCAAGCAGCTCAGGTTGGGGGGCACACCTAGACTCCCGTTTGATACAGGGTACCTGGGAGAGGAGGGAGTCGAAGAGATCCTCGAATTGGAGGGAGCTGAGGGCAGTAGATCTGGCTCTCAGGACCTTTCAGAGAGATCTCAGGGGACATCATGTAAGAGTCAGATCGGACAATTCCTCAGTAGTGGCTTATGTCAACAGACGGGGCACCAGGAGCAGGTCCTTATGGGCCCTAGCAAAAGCCATCCTCAGGTGGGCCGAAGCAAATGTCCTGTCCCTTTCAGCGATCCACTTGAAAGGAGAGCAAAATCAGGTGGCAGATTTCCTCAGCAGGAGAACACTGAGGGAAGGCAACTGGGTTCTCAAACAGGAGGTCTTCGAAATGATCACCCAGAGGTGGGGGATTCCTTCGATAGACCTCTTTGCCTCGAGGGAAAACGCAAAGGTAGCTATCTTCTTCTTTTCCATAAACAGGGGGAACAGGGTGTTGGGGGTGGACGCACTAGCACAGAGTTGGGGTTTCTCCAGGTGCTATGCTTTCCCTCCTCCTGTGCTGATTCCGGCAGTGTTAAGGAAGTTTCAGGTGGAGAATACTTCCCTTATTCTAATCGCACCTCACTGGCCCAGAAGGCCGTGGTTCTCCATTCTGAAAGGCCTGTCTGTGGAACCCCCCTGGATTCTCCCAGTCCAGGAGGATCTCCTTTCTCAGGGTCCAATCTGCTGTCCTCAGGTGGAGCGGTGGAATCTTGCTGCTTGGCTTCTGAGGAAGAATCGCTGAAGGGCAAGGGCTTCTCAAATCGTTTAGTAGTCACTCTCTTAAGTTGCAGGAAAAAGGAAACTCAGACCATTTACTTAAAGGTATGGAGGCGATTCAATAGCTGGTGCTCAGAGAACTCCTTCAATGTGCGCAGCTCTGTAGCCGTTCTAGAGTTCCTGCAGGCTGGGGCAGATAAAGGTTTAGCCTTTGGAACACTGAAGGGTCAGGTATCCGCTCTAAGCGTATTTCTGGAAAGGCATCTAGCATCGGACCCCTGGATAGTGAGGTTCTTCAGAGCCCTAAGTAGGCAGAGACCTGTTACAAATTCCCCCTTTCCAGTTTGGGATCTTTCTTTAGTTTTACAGTCTCTCACAGGAGAACTTTTTGAGCCATTGGAATCTTGCTCTTTAAGACTGATCACTCTCAAAACTGTGTTTTTGGTGGCGATCACTACAGCAAGGAGAGTGAGTGAACTTGAAGCTCTTTCTGTTAGGGCACCTTTTTTTCTGTTTTTTTCCGGACCGTTTGGTTTTTAAGAGGGATCCGGCCTTTTTACCTAAGGTAGCCTCTAGTTTTCATAGAGCCCAGGTGATTGTGCTACTTACTTTCTGTTCAAATCCGGTAAGAGAACAGGAACACGTCTTTCATAGATTGGATGTTAGAAGATGTGTCCTTTATTATTTAGATTGCACAAGTCAGTTCAGAAAGTCTGATTCACTTTTTGTTATTTTCAGGGGCTAGGAAGGGTTCCAAAGCCTCTAGACATACGATAGCCAGATGGTTAAGGTTAGCCATTGGGCAGGCTTATGTGGCAGGGGGGGTTAGAACCCCCAGTTGGGATTAGAGCACACTCAACCAGGGCAGTGGCAACTTCTCAGGCAGAGTGGGCTGGTGCATCTCCTGAACAGATCTGTAGAGCTGCAACGTGGTCCAGTTTTTCTACGTCCGTGAAGCACTATAGATTGGATCTTCTGTCAGCCAAGCCTTTGGTCGTAAAGTGCTGCAAGTAGTGGTCCCACCCTAAGGTAATGTGCTCGCTTATCCTCTCTAGGGTGGATGTCCTGAATGACGAACTTGGGGAAAAATGGAGTTACGTACATTACATTCCAAGGCATGAAAACATCATGCCCTACATGTGAGAATGGAGGAGCTACAGTGAGTCTGTCTGTTGGGAGATCTGATGTTTTCTGTTCCTGCAGCCAGTGGCGGTGCGTCCATAAGGGCGCACAGGCACCACCCCTCTCTCCTGCCATCCCCTCTAGCACCAATAGATGGATTCATGCATTGCATGAATCTATTTATGTCCGCCGCTGGTAGCCCCTATTGAGGCACCCGGACCCTTTTCGGGCGCCGGGCACCTGAATTACAGCAGCAGGGTTTTTTTTTTTTTTTTTTGAAGCAACTGATTAGAGCCATAGCCAATCATTAGATGATTAGAGCCATAGCCTTAGCCAATCATAACAGAGGATGGGAAGAGAGGACAGAAGAAGATATTGAGGAGCTGTCCCATGAGACAGGTAAGTGCAGACCGTGGGCCCGGCAGAGGGCACACTGGCAGCATTTGACATGGCACAGTGGGAGCAATTGATGGGCACAGTGGCGGCAATTGATGGGCACAGTGGCGGCGTTTGATGGGCACATTGGCTGCGTTTGATGGCACAGTGGCGGCAATTGATGGACACAGTGGCTGCATTTTATGGGGCACAGTGGCTGCATTTTATGGGGCACAGTGGCTGCATTTTATGGGGCACAGTGGCTGCATTTTATGGGGCACAGTGGCTGCATTTTATGGGCACAGTGGCTGCATTTTATGGGCACAGTGGCTGCAATTGATGGGCACAGTGGCTGCAATTGATGGGCACAGTGGCTGCAATTGATGGGCACAGTGGCTGCAATTGATGGGCACAGTGGCTGCAATTGATGGGCACAGTGGCTGCATTTGATGGGCACAGTGGCTGCATTTCATCTCAGGTGGCTGGTAAGTGGGCTCCTTTTCCCTCTTCAGCTCAGGGAGAGCTTGTAATGCTCATGGTGCCTCTCCTAGGCAGTGGCAGCCATCTGTGGACTTTTTTTTTTCTGGCCGCCTGGTCGACGCTACAGGCTGCTGCCATCTTTTGGATGGCAGAGTGGAGACTCAGCTGGCTGGAAGTCAGGTATTCCTCAAGGGGTGGCACTGTGGAGCAGGGGCGCCTCATCACTACTGTCGGAAATAGCATGGGGGAGGGAGGAGCGGAAATGGTGCCCATTTCCCAGTTCCGGTCTAGCGCAGTGGCGATCATGGAGTCCAGAACCTGTGTTCTAAGCTACATACAATGTGCAGCACCACGATGGAGTCAGTGGTGGCAGCAAGTGGGACAGGCACTAGCAAGACCCAATTAAGGGGGTACGGAGGAGGCCTGCCCCATATACTGTGGTGCCTCTCTCTCTCCATGTTTTTTGTTCCCCCTGGTGGCTGGGGCCTGTCTGAGCACATGGAGTTTGGTGTTATACTACCTGTGGTGAGCCCATTAGGAGGCAGGTTAGACTCACTGGGATGTTTTTTGTGGTTTTGGCAGGCTAAGCGCTCTGATTCAACAATTAAAAAGAAGTATCCCTCATGTAAAGCAAAGTTACCTGAGGGATGGAAGAAGACTTTTTGTCAAACATATATTGGCTTCCTAGTTAAGGAAGAAGCTTCTTCTGCATGCAGTGACTTAATCCCTTCAGTTAAGAAAGAACTAGATGCTATCATCCAGTCTTTTTGCTCTTCTCTTACTCCATCCCTGAGTCAGCAGTCAACCCCAGGTTCCTCTCAAGGCTCACAATTAATGGTAGTGGAGGCTGAGATTGGTCCTCCTACCCAAGGGCAGCACTCCTCCTCTCACTCCAAAGAAGACTCTGAGGAAGAGAAAGGGGCAGAAGATGGCCCTTCAAGATACAAACTGTCCTTAGAACAAATAGATGGTCTGTTAAAAGCAGTTCATGCCACATTGGGTTTAGGTGAAGAGAAAAAAGAATTATCGCTGCATGGCCAAATGTACGCAGGGCTGAGTGAAACAATAAGATCCCATGGAGGGTGAATGCACTGCACAAAGCAGGAAGGAAGCAGAGGATAGGAGCTCCATGAACGGGGGAGACTGGGGCTATACAGACACCCTTTTACAGCAATTTCAGTCCGCACCACTGGCGGAACGATCAGTGAATGCCTGGAACCGGAAATCGCCGCAATTAACCGGCCCAAAGGTCCCTAACTAACTGCTTCAGGTGAGGGAATAGAGGAACATGTCCCAAGATGGCACCTGGCCAAAAGAGACACAGACGCGTTCTCTGGCTGCAGAGGCATCCCCAACAAACTCCATGGGAGACAGTGAGCATGCTGTACAACTCACAAAAGTTGATTTGGAGGAAAGTCTTACTGTCATGTATGACAAGATAGCACTCGAAGCTTCAATCAGAGCTGCACCATCTACTAACATCCTATCCCTCAAGATAGCAGCATTAGGCATCAGGACTGACTTGTTAGAAACAAAACATTATGAGCTCAGCCTAGCCTACACTGATCTCAGGAAAGGCCAAAAATCCCTTTCTGAATCTGAGATACAGCTCCAAGCCTACCTGGAAGACCAGGATAACAGGAACAGACGCAACAACTTCAGGGTGCAAGGGACCGTAAAAGATCTGCTTCCTGCGGTGCAAAAACTGTTAAATTCTCTGCTCCCTGATTCTCCCTGTCTGCGTTATACCTGTGACAGGATTCACAGAGCCCTGCGTCCTAAACCCCCTCCAGAAAAACCCTTGAGGGGTTTTCTGCCCTAAAGATTTCCTGATTAAGGAAGATATCCTCAGGGCCTCTCGCAATACTCTGAATATTCAATATGAGAGCATTTTCTATTCAAATATACCCTGATATATCTCCTACCACACTGGATAAATGCAGGAGGATGAAAGAGGTCATTTCTATTCTTCAGTCTGCGAGTATCCGCTATTGCTGGGGATTTCCATTTAAGCTGCTTGTTCCCCACAACAGCACGGCATACACGGTCACCACGGTTCCAAAAGGTAAAGAGCTCTTGGTAAAGCTGGGCCTCCTTGACACAGCTGCGCTTCCTAGGCTACCTTCTACTCCATGTTCAGCTCCCATCTGGGCACCTCCCTCTCCAAGACGGGATAGTCGGAGTCAACGTTAACACTTGCTTCTCCCCTTTCCTGTTTTTTCCCCCTTTCTCTTTCTTTTACAGTTACGGATGACTGAACAAAGCAGACATGCTCATCAACCACTGGACACTCTCCTGGTGGTGCTGAGGTCTTGTCACGCCCGTTTGACTGTCCCCCCTACTCTAATTCAGTCCCTACCTGTTGGCTCCACCACAGGTACCTGGAAAACTCAGTTCTTTGGAACAATTTTTCCCACAGCAACACTTTATTAGAGCAATGGACCCTTTGGTCCGAACTGACATTGTTCTTTTGGTCAGTGTGAGAGCTTTTCCCGACCCCAGCTAACTTTTTTTCCATTTTTTTGTCTTGTTTTTTTCTGGTATGGATTTTAAGGGAACCCTGCACTAAAATGTAAAAAAAAAAATGGTGTGGGGGTCCCCCTAAAATCCATACCATACCTTTTATCCAAGCATGCAACCAGGCAGGAAAAGTAGGGGTACGAGAGTGTCCCCCTCCTGAACCATACCAGGCTACATGCCCTCAACATGGGTCCCCCTCAAAACACCTTGTCCCCATGTTGATGGGGACAAGGACCTCTTCCCCACGACCCTTGCCCGGTGGTTGTGGGGGTCTGCAGGCAGGGGGCTTATTGGAATCTGGATGCTCCTTTAACAAGGGGGGCCCCCAGATCCCGCCTCCCCATGTGAATGGGTATCAGGGTACATTCACCCAAAAAAGTGTAAAAATTACAGTAGACAGTTTGGAACAAGTCCTTTATTTAAAGCATTATTAAAATCACTGCTCCTGAAAAAACAGCAGTTTTTAAAACTTTTTTTGCATTGATAAATGTCCCCTGGGGCAGGACCTGGGTCCCCAAATACTTTTTATAGCAATAACATGCATATAAGCCTTTAAAATTAGCACTTTTTATTTTTCATGTTCATGTCCCATAGACTTTAAAGGTGTTTGCGTGTTCACACAAATTTCTTGCCTGTTCACATCGCAAGTTCTGATGCGAACTGAACCGGGGGATGTGTTGCTCATCCCTAGTCAACATCTGAAGAACAGGGGGAGAAGACAACGGAGAAGACCCGGCAAAAGAGCGAGAAGACAGTGGAAAGAGAAGACCCAGCAGAGGCAGAAGACAGCGGACAGAGGGAGAAGAACCGGAGAGGGCTAGAAGACATCAGCGGAGAAGAACCAGAGAGGGGATAAGAACCAGCAGAGGCGGAAGACATCAGCGGAGGAGGCAGAAGAGCTGGAGAGGGGAGAAGAAATCGGAAGAGACGCTGGAGCTGCCTTAATAAATTACTTTAAAAACCTATGTACTGTTTTATTTTTGACACTTTAAGTGAATGGGTAGGGGTACAATGTATCCCATATCCATTCCCATAGGGTAGGGGGCCAGAATCTGGGGGCCCCATTGTTAATGGGGGTATCCAGATTCCGATAAGCCCCTGCCCACAGACCCCGACAACTAAGGGCCAGGGTTGTCGGGAAGAGGCCCTTGTCCCCATCAACATGGGGGGCAAGGTGCTTTTAGGTAAGGGGCGCAGGGCCCCCCTGCCCCAAAGCACCAACTCCCCCCATGTTGAGGGCATGGGGCTTGGTATGGTTCAGGAGGGGGGCGCTCGCTCGTCCCCATCCCCTTTTCTGACCTGCCGGGCTGCTTGCTCGGATAAGGGCCTGGTATGGATTTTGGGGGAGCCCCACGCCATTTTGAGGCATAGTGGTTCCCCATAAAATCCATGCCGGACCAAAGGGCCTAGTATGGTCTTTGAGGGGGAACCTATGCCTTTTTTTTTTTTTTTTTTTTTTTTTTTTTTTGGCGTGGAGTTTCCCTTCAAGTTCATCAGAGCACAAGTCGCTTGCCAAAGTCGGATCAGTTAAGACTTCGATCCAACTTTGATCCGACTTCAGCTATATTCAATGGGCTGGAGTAGGATCAAAGTCAGACCAAAGTAGTGCAGGGAGCATTTTCAAAGTCAGGCCGACTTGTGTCGGACCAGTTAAGACGGCTCTCGTAGGGAAACATTGATTTACACATGTCATGCAACATGAGCTCCCAATGCCGGAGTGTTTGTCGTACCAGTGTGAACTCAGCCTTAGGGTCAAGTTCTGAGATCTTGTCTTTAAAGGATTTCAGATTAGAGAAAAGGGATGGGCGAACAGTTCGCCCCGAGCATAAGTTTGGGCCGAACTTTGGTTGTTTGGATGTTCTGCGAACACCGAACAATATGCAGTGTTTCGGAGAAAATTCGGAACACTGTTAAAGTCTATGGGACACTAAAGCCCCATACACACTATCAGATTATCTGCTGAGTTTTTCCTTCAGATTTACCAAAACCATATAATATGAGGACAAACCTTAGGAGTTTCAATGTGTATGCAATCAGACAGGCCCTTCTACTACATGGTTTTGGTAAATCTGAAGGAAAAACTCAGCAGATAATCTAATAGTGTGTATGGGGCTTAACATGAAAAATCAAAAGTGCTAATTTTAAAGGCTTATATGCAAGTTAATGTCATAAATAGTGTTTGTGGACCCGGACCCTGCCCCAGGGGACATGAATCAATGCAATTTTATTTTTTATTTTAAACGGCCGTTTTGTTGGGAGCAGTGATTTTTTTTTTTTTATGTTTAAAGTGAAACAATAAAAATAAAATATTCCTTTAAATATCGTGCCTGGGGGGTGTCAAGAGTATGCCTGTAAAGTGGCACATTTTTCCCGTGTTTAGAAAAGTACCACAGCGAAATGACATTTCTAAAAAATTGTCATTTAAAACTGATCATGGCTGTAATGAATTGTCGGGTCTCGGCAAAATAGATAAAACACATTGAAAAAAAAAAAGAAGCATGGGCTCCCCCAGCCCATTACCAGGCCCCTTTGGGTCTGGTATGAATATTAAGGGGATCCCCGACCCAAAATGGAAAAAAAAATTGCGTGGGGGTCCCCCTTAAATGCATACCAGGCCCTTCGGGTCTGATATGGAAATTAAGGGGAACCCTGCACCACATTAAAAAAAAAAAAAAAAATGGCATAGGGGTCCCCCCCCCAAAATCCATACCAGACCCTTCAGGAAAAGAAGGGGGGACGAGAGAGGGCCCCCCTCCTGAACCGTACCAGGCCACATGGCCTCAACATGGAGATGGTGCTTTGGTATAGCTCCCCAAATCACCTTGTCCCCATGTTGATGGGGACAAGGACCTCATCCCCACAACCCTTGCCTGCCTTGCCTCTCTCGACACAGGATTTAGGCTCCACTGATGGGAACACAGGACTCAGGCTCCACTGATGGGGACCCAGGCTCTGCTGATTTGGACAAAGAACTCAGGCTCCACTGATGGGGACCCAGGACACAGGCTCTACTGAGGGGGACACAGGACACAGCCTCTACTGAGGGAGACACAGGACACAGCCTCTACTGAGGGAGACACAGGACACAGCCTCTACTGAGGGAGACACAGGACACAGCCTCTACTGAGGGAGACACAGGACACAGCCTCTACTGAGGGAGACACAGGACACAGCCTCTACTGAGGGAGACACAGGACACAGCCTCTACTGAGGGAGACACAGGACACAGCCTCTACTGAGGGAGACACAGGACACAGCCTCTACTGAGGGAGACACAGGACACAGCCTCTACTGAGGGAGACACAGGACACAGCCTCTACTGAGGGAGACACAGGACACAGCCTCTACTGAGGGAGACACAGGACACAGCCTCTACTGAGGGAGACACAGGACACAGCCTCTACTGAGGGAGACACAGGACACAGCCTCTACTGAGGGAGACACAGGACACAGCCTCTACTGAGGGAGACACAGGACTCAGGCTCCACTAATGGGGACACAGGACTCAGGCTCCACTAATGGGGACACAGGACTCAGGCTCCACTAATGGGGACACAGGACTCAGGATCCACTGATGGGCACACGGGGTCCGCTGATGGGGACTCAGGACTTATGCTCTGCTGCTGGGGACACCAGATGTAAGGAGGGGCTCTGCTGCTGGGGACACCAGATGTAAGGAGGGGCTCTGCTGCTGGGGACACCAGATGTAAGGAGGGGCTCTGCTGCTGGGGACACCAGATGTAAGGAGGGGCTCGGCTGGGGTCGCCTGATGTAAGGAGGGACTTGGCTGGCATGACCTCATGTAAGGAGGGACTCGGCTGGGGTCACCTGATGTAAGGAGGAACTCCCCTATAATTTTTTTTACAATGTTGCCAACTATCCCTTAGCTGATATCCAGTTAACAAAACAGACAGAAATGGCGTTGTGTTTTATTCCAAAACGGAATTTCCTTTGTATCAATTGTTAGGCATTTATGTATCTAGATGCAAGAGAGTCCATAGCTTGGTGACAAAGCATTATATCCCTCCTGCTTTCTGTACTGTGGTTAATATAATGCTCCCTGATTGGTCACTGTACCCAGAAAATGTATATTTGGCACCATAGCAGCTGCTAAGTGTAATATCGGGAGTTTCTATTGACGCCAAAAGAGAGTCCATAGTTTGGTGACCAAGCTATGGACTCTGGTCTGAAATAACTTAATGAGGTGCCATCCTCTGTGAACCTCTTGTCTTTGTCCTTTATATACCATATAAACAGACCGTGTGATAACACACATGCTGGAAACCACTATAAACACCTGCCATGTGTATCTGTTTGCTTATGCTTACCAGCACTTTAATATGTCATTACCTTTGCTACTGAATACCACATGAATGTAATTCTCCTGAGGAAGCATACCTTTAGAGCCAGTTCACACAGGGGCGACTCGTCAGGCAACTTAACCGCCTTACAAGTTGCGTCCCGTTCTGTACAATGGAACCTCTCTAATAGTAGCGACTCAAGTCGCTCCGACTTAGAAAAAGGTTCCTGTACTACTTTTGGGGCGACTTCAGGTGGCTTGCATTGACTTCTATACAGAAGTCATTTTGCAAGCCGCCGCTGAAGTCGGATGCCGGTCGCCTGAGTCAGTCGCTCTGCAAGTCGTGCTGCCTCAGCGTGAAACGGCTCTTACGCGCAACATGTCGAGCTGCTGAACAAACTCATTACGCCCAGACTCACATCCTGACCCACAACGCCTTCATACCCACACCCTTATCTGGAGATTGCTTCAAAAGAATCCTTCTTGGTTCACTGCCTCCCGGATGTGGCTATTTATCTTGATATTATGCTATATGGTGTGAGAATGTGTGTGTGTGTGTGTGTGTGTGTATAGGGTGTACAAATACTAATTCTACTGATAATTTTTAGAAATTTCTACATGCAATTATGTTTTTTACTTGCGTACTCAATTAATAAATTCAATTATTTCTAGAATGTCTACCATTGTGCCTTTTAAAAGTCCAACTACTTAGTCTTTAGTATTTTGCATATATTTTTGCACAGCCTGATTGGATGATTCAAAGAATACTGCTGTTTACAACTTATGTGGGCTGTGATAAGGGAACAAAAAATAATTCAAGTAACAAGACACGTAACACGTAACAAGACACTCAGTACTTATATTTATAATATAATTCCATTTAACTAAAATATATTTCTAATTATAATATTATTAACATCAGTTGATGGAGATTTCACATAAACTCATTATCTAACAATTTGAAGTGTTTGAAAGTATTTGGTTAATGTTTAGGCACAATATGGCACATTAAGTGGCACACTCTCGCATCCTTTCTAAACTACAGTACTGCCATATTGGTTATCTAGAAGGATATACATGCCTCCTGTCTGCTATGAGACCCGAAAAACTGCAGATTTTGTGGGTGGGTCTGTTTTTCAGGGCTTAGTGGGTGGAGTCGTGATGTCAGTAGACTCCCCGCCCACCTCTACACTCCCCCTTATCAACATGCATTTTCTCCTGTGTATTTCTTACATTGAACTTTTGCTATGATCTCTAACATCCAGTGAAAAGACAGGAAAGTCCCCACATGACTTCAGCATGCCAAATCATGCTGAGGTGTGGAACAGCCAATCCTTGCAGAGCAGCAGAAGAAAGGAGTGGGAGGGAAATAAAAAATAATGCATGTCTCTTAGGCTAGTGTACGAGATATGTAAATCACCTGTCAATCACAGCAAAGGGGAGGATTTGACAAAGCTTTTCTCTGTCAAGATTTATCTCACTGAACAACAATAAAAGAGGATTGCTCAGAGCTGGATTAACTCTTTATGGCAAGACTGGGCTCAAATGATATCTTACACTCTACATTATGACATATAAAAGGGTTTACATCCACTTTAAGCATTACATTAGGCTGTTCACATAAAATGTTTCAGAATTGGTAAAAAATTGTTAAATATGAATTACTTTTGGTATCTTTTACCAAACAACGTGACATTTTCAGAATATGTTGGCCTCGATAGTCTTCTATTGTGTGAACTTTGAGGGAAATTGGTTAATATCTATTTTTTGTACATTAACCCCTTCAATTCCGGGCACTTTCACCCCATTCCTGCCCAGGCCAATTTCCCGCTTTCAGCGATGTCGCACTTTGAATGACAATTCATCATGCAAGACTGTACCCAAACAACATTTTGTATAATTTTCTTCCCACAAATAGAGCTTTCTTTAATATGTATTTGTAGCACTAACCCCCGAAGGAGCTGCTGGTTAAATTGGGCTTACCCTTACCTTCTTTTCCTCAATTCACATCTACAGGTGTCCCATGGTAGATGGCCCAGTAACTTGAGAGACTGACGACAGAATCCGCATAAAGGGATTTTATTTGCAAACCTAGACAATGAACAGTCTCTTACATTGGGATCAGAGGGTTAGGATGAAAGTTCAGGTACGCTTATTGTCAAAGTCAAAAATTAAAGGACTTGCTTACTTTGACTGCATCCAGAGAATAGCCATTCACAACTGGATGTTCACTCAGGTTGCATAGTCCCTCTTTCACAAGGTCCAGTAGCCAACAAGGTGCTTAACTTAGGAACAAGTCTCTGCCACAGGCGTTGTTGTAGACCATACAAAGATAAGTCTCTGCCACAGACTTGTTGTAGAACATGTAGGAAACTAAACTTGTAGAACACTCGTGTAGGGCTGAAACAACTAATCGATTAATCGATTATGAAATTAATCGATTACAATCTTCATAATCGATTAATCGGCCAGTAAAATAATAGGTTAAAAAAACCTAAAATGAGCCCTTTATAATAAAAAGAGCAAATAAGCGCTACTTTAAATATTACTTTCACTGTTCTACAGTAAAAAAAGGATCCCCTTACAGTAGTGATTATCTGCTTTTTCTACTATAAAGGGCTAATTTTAGTTTTTTTTAACCCCATTATGTTACTAAACGTCTTAGATCTGGTTCACATCTATGTGTTTTTTTGGTGCTTTTTGCATAAATGCACTACAGTTCATTTACATGGTTTCCTATGGGACACGTTCATATCTGAAAGGGTCGGGGACTTTTAACGCAAAATGGTTCTTTATTGGTTCAATATACTTCAATGGAAAAGCTGCAGAAATGCATGTATGCATTTTGCAGCAATTTGTGTTTTTTAATCTGCCCAAAAAATGCAAAAATGCAAATTGCAGTAAAATCACGTGCACAAAAATCAAAACGCACAGCAAAGGGCACTGCAGAAACAGATCAAAAGCAAACTGCATAGGTGTGTACCGAGCCTTATGCTGGGCACGCAGATCAATTTTCAGATGAGAATATTCAGACTAAAAATCTTTGTACATTCGCTGAATGAAAGAATTTTGGTTGAAATTTTCACTTGTTTTTAAAATGAATGTAATATCTGAACGAAAACCACATACACTGTCTGAAAATTCCTTTGACTAAGAAGTTTTCTATTATTTCAAAATTTTCCCATCACTGTGGTTGAAAATGAACGTCAATTTGACTCACTTTTTTTTATTAAGGTTATTAATCGAAACAATAATCGGCCAACTAATCGATTATGAAAATAATCGTTAGTTGCAGCCCTACACTCGTGTGATACCTGGATCTTTCAGCCAGCTTCGCAATATCCACAAGACCGGATTCACTTTGGTACTTCAGCCCTTCCAGGCTCTTGCTAAGAAACCAACCCGTAAGTGGTCTTCTTCTGAAGAGACCTCCCCTGGAATGCTATGAAGCTAATGGGTCTCTCCCAAACTGGAGACGGCACACAAACACCTCAGAATCCTCTTTTAGTTTCCTTGCATCAGGCTAGCCAGCCCCGAGACAACAAGTCAGGTAGATCCACACCCCAGGCCATAGCCTTCCTGGGGGCTGGTCAAGAGGATCAGGACCATGAAGTCAGCACATCCTTCTGGATCGGGACCCCTAACCACGTGACGTCCGCATCTTAAGTACCCTCTCCCAGAAAGCACAGCAAGAGCGCCACTCCCACTGGGCGGGCTCCGAGAGAGAGTAATCTTAAAGCGCCCAACCAGACTGTAGTTCCATGCCTGCCAGAAGAGACAATGCCCCCTGTGGCCAGGCTGAACATCCCATAGTCCAGTCAGTATGATGCTGAGGTCCAAATTTAGACAATTTGACCCAGACCAAACTGCAGTTCAGGTGTAACCTTAAATTTATAAAAACATAGCGCGTGCTCTTCAGGAGCCGGCGCTACATATTTGATCACCATTTTTTGCTGAACAAATTAAAGACCAACATTTTTGAAAAAAAAAAGTTTTTCTTTGTTTCTGTTATAAAATGTTGTTTGCTCCTTCACTGACAGGGACTGATTTAGGGGCGGCACTGATGAGGCAGCACTGACAGGCACTGATGAGGAGTCACTTTTAAACAGCACTGATAGGCGGCACTGATATGCAGCACTGATGGGCGCTGATAGTCGGCACTGACGGGTGGCACTGATGGACATCACTTATGAGGAGGTACTAACAGTAATTACTGATGAGCACTGATTGGCATCTGTGATGGGCACTGACAGTTGTTACTGATGGGCACTGATTGGCATCTGATGGGCACTGATTAGCATCTGTGGTGGGCACCTCCTGATGGAGGCTGTGCTGATAATCAATAGGCTGATTATCGGTGCAAACTCCCCCTGTCAGGAGAGCCGCCAATCAGTTTTCCATGTCAGTGCGAACCAAGGACTTCACCAGCACTTCCTGGTTACCACTGTGATCAGCTGTGATTGATGTAATTGAGACTGACATTTTGTTCTCGGCAAGATCCTAGGCCAGTGAAGGGATGTGCAATCGAAGAAAAGTTGGGCGCCAATCAGTTTAGGTAAATTTTTGAATGCTTTATTGGAGAACCCCATAACTGGGAGGGAGGTTATAGGGCTTAGAACATCTATGGCAAAATTAGATTAGAACAGAACTCCAGAATCACAGTCCATGTCAGTATTCCACAGTGCAGAATCAATAGGAGCACAGTCTGGTTCTTGGTATTAGAGCAACAGCTGACTAGGGATAGGCATAAGATCTTCAGTAGGAGAGAAACCAGGCTTTCTCCTTAGGCCCATTCCAGTACCAGGTACCTCCAGTAGCCATCCAGCTTCTCTGGTTCTCCTCCTCAATGTCAGACCTCATCTAGGCTTGAGGCCCCATCCTCCAGTATGTGAGACCTCATCTAGGCTTGAGGTCTAGTCAAACCACTTGAGCGTTCCCATCCCCAGGCTAAGCCTGAGGTAGCCTGTACTAAGACTGAGTACATGGTAATGCTTCTGAGTATTTATGCACTTCCCAGCATGCACCACTGGCCAAGAACCCCCTCCCCCCCCCCCCCCCCCCACTACACAAAAGGTGGTAGGGGCTACAAAAGCTCAATGCCACTCACTTGCTTTTTGGAAAACAAAAATCCATGAAACATCTAGGATAGGTCTGGGGAAGCTGAAAACTTGGATTGCGCAAAGTTTCAAGGTAATGGATTGAGGTTAAGACACAATATGGCAGGGCATTTTCAGAATATGTTGGCATAGATACAGTCTTCTAATGTGTGAAGTTTTTTTTGAATTGGATAACATCCAAGTTCTTTTTTGTACGTTAAGCCTCATTAAGCTCCCCAAAAAAGCAAGCTTAATGTCATTATTTTCCTTGTGGAAAACCAAAATCTATGAAACGTCAAGGATAGGTTCAGGAAACTGAGAACTTAGGTTGTGCAAATTTTCACGGGAATTCATTAAGGTTTAGGCACGTTTTGGAACATTTAAGCTCTTTTTCCAATAAGCCACGTGTTTTAGAATTGTTTAGAAAAAAAATTGTTAAATGTAAATAACTTTTGGTATGTTTTACTAAATTACCTGACATTTCCAGAATATGTTGGGGTAGATAGTCTTTTATAATGTAAAGTTTAGGGGGAATTGGTTTACATCTAAGTTTTTATTTTTTATTTTTTGTAGATTAAGCCACATTAAGCTCCACAAAAAACAAGCTTAACCACTTGCTTACTAGGCACTTAAACCCCCCTCATGCCCAGACCAATTTTCAGCTTTCAGCGCTGATGCACTTTGAATGACCATTGCGCGGTCATACAACACTGTACCCAAATGAAATTTTTATCATTTTTTTTCCCACAAATAGAGCTTTCTTTTGGTGGTATTTAATTACAGCTGGGAGTTTTATTTTTTGCTAAACAAAGATGCAAAAAAAAAAAAAAAAATCATGTTTAATAGTTTGTTATAAAATTTTGCAAACAGGTCATTTTTCTCCTTCATTGAAGTGCGCCGATGAGGCGGCACTGATAGGCTGCACTGGTGGGCACTGATAGGCTGCACTGGTGGGCACTGATGGGCACAGATAAGGCGGCACCGATGGGCACAGATAAGGCGGCACCGATGGGCAAAGATAAGGCTGCACCGATGGGCAAAGATAAGGCTGCACTGATGGGCAAAGATGGGCACAGATAAGATGGCACGGATGGGTGGCACAGATGGGTGGCACGGATGGGTGGCACTAAGGGGCACTGATAGGTACCACTGATAGATGGGACTGATGGGCACTGATAGGTGGCTCTGATGGGCGGCACTGCTGGGCACTGATGGGCACTGGTAGATGACATTGATGGGCACGGATATGTAGCACTGGGGTGCAGCACCTTTGTTGAGGCAGATTGTGGGCACTGCTGGGTGGCACTGCTGGGTGGCACTGTGGGCACTGCTGGGTGGCACTGACGGGGGGCACTTATTTTTTTAACATCTTTATTGATGAGGGGGCAGGTGGGCACTGGCAGGGCTGGCCGTGATCGGGACTGATGTCCCGATCACGGCCGCCGGTGAACGGCTTTTTTCTTTCTCCTCGCGCTGTCAGCGCGAGGAGGAATAATAGCCAATTACCGGCTCCGTTATATCACATGATCAGCTGTCATTGGCTGACAGCTGATCACGTGATAAGGGGTTGGGATCGGGGCGCGCAGGCCGCTCGTGCACTGGACGACGTCAATAGACGTAGTCCAGGAAAAGGAGATCCGCGCTGTAGCCGTCATTTGGCTATAGCGCGGGTCCCAAGTGGTTAATGTCCCTACCAAAATCCATGAAACTTATAGGATAGATTTGTGAAGTTGAGAACTTAGGTTGTGCAAAGTTTAAAGATTATTGATTAAGGTTTAGGCACATTATGCATACTTTAAGCTCCTTTTACATTAACCTGTAAACATTAAATGTTTTAAAATTGTAAAAAAAAATGTCCAATGTGAATAACTTTTGGTATTATTTACCAAATAATCTGAAATTTTCAGAATATGTTGACAAATATAGACTCTTGTGTTGAGTACATTAAGCCACATTAAGCTCCCCAAAAAGGAAGCTTAAAAGAGTTGTAAAGGCAGAAGGTTTTTTATCTTTTCTTTCAAAAGTTTTTTATTGGTAACAGGAACAAAGGATACAAAGATATCGGCCATACAGTATCAGTAGAGAATAAACAGCGAGAGTCTGATGCGTAACAAACAAGGCCAGACAGAGTACATCATAAGAGCATGTTAACACATATGGTGTTTTTTTTTTTTTTAAAGGTGCTCATATAGTGGGTCTCAGAGCTGTCACGGGCTCCAAGGGAGGCCTGCTACGTGACAGGGCGGGGACCCCTATGAATTTAACACACGAAGAGCAGTTTATTGTAATCATGCATGAAACAGTACAAGAACAGAATCAGGGCTGCTAATAACCCATGTTACCTTAATAGGTATCAAAGAGATATGGAGGATACACTCAAACAGAGAGCAGTAAAGAGAGAGGATAGGGGAACTGAGGGGGTAGGAAGATCGGGGAAAGAGGAGGAGTAGGAGGACTAGATGAAAGAGAAGAGGAAAGAGGACAGAAGCGTTAGGACGAAGGAGAGGGGGGAAAGGGAGGTCGGCCGACTCACACCAAATAAACGAAGGACATATACTAACAACTGGATCAGGGGATATGTATGTTTAAGGGTTCAGTAACTGTCTATCAAAGTTCGGTGGCAAGTAATGGTCAACCCAAGGTTGCCAAATTTTAGTGTGGCGAGGGATCTTGTCCAAAACAGTGGCTTCAATTCTGCTATGAATCATAGCTTGCGTGACCCGATTTTTCACTTCAGTTATATGAAGGACTGGGCTTTTCCATGCTTTGGCAATTGTTTGCTTGGCTGCCGTAGTAAGCTGTAGAGATAAGCGTATTTGCGCCGTGGTGTGGGAATCCGGATAGAAATTCAAAAGAGCCAGTGCGGGGTCAGGGGCTATCGGTTCCCGGAACATAGTGGAGAGCATGTGGAAAATTGTTGCCCAGAAGCATTGCACCACAGGGCAGGTCCACCAGATGTGCATATGGGTACCTCTTCTGCCGCAGTTGCGGAAACAATTTGGCGAGTAGGACGGTAGAAACTTAGCAATTCTGTCAGGCACTAGGTACCATCTCATAAGTACTTTGTAACTAGCTTCAAGGGCAACAATATTGTGCGACGAGATTTTTGTGTTGTGCCATACACTGGACCAATCCTCCATATCTATGGTTAGTGATAAGTCTTTGGCCCACTGTTGTGCATAAGTCGGTAGTGTCGTGGACTGGGAGGTAAGGTGTTCATATAGTTGAGATATAATGCCTGGTGCGTGAGGGTCGGAGTCACAAATCTTCTCAAATATGGAAAGAGCATGTAGGTTTAGAGCCGGGTTAATGACCCCCCGTACGAAGTGAGAGATTTGGAGGTAACGGAAGTATTCAGTATTGGGAAGTTTGGCTTGGGTTTGAATGGACAGGAATGTTTTGACAGCGCTACCAGTCACTAGGTCACAGATTCGGGTTAAACCTGCCTGGGCCCACGCCCGAAAGGAGGCAGGTTCTGTATGTGCCGGGTAGAAGTGTTTATGGCCTATGAATGAGAGAAGCGGGGAGTGCAGGGATCGTAAGTTAAACCGTTTACATAAGCTATCCCAGAGCTTCAGAGTGTGTTGGGTGATGGGGTTAATAATGGGATCCCGTGCTGTTTGGGGGAGCCATAACAGATTTTCCAAAGGTACCGGGTGTATGTCTATCACTTCCAGGCTCACCCACAGAGGGACCTCAAACGTAGCATGGTACAGGTTCATTTGGGCCAGTTGGGCTGCGTGGTAGTAATGGGAAAAGTTAGGAACCCCCAGTCCCCCCCATTTATGATGACGAAGTAGCACAGATCTTGTCACCCTGGGCCTAGTGGATCCCCAGACAAAGCTGAAGACCTGGCTCTGGATGACACAATGAAAGTAGGGGGGTACTGGTACAGGAAGAACCCTATAAAGGTATAAAAGTTTAGGTAGAAGGGACATTTTGGTGGCAGCAATGTGACCCATCCATGAGATATGAAGGAAACTCCAGTCATGTAGTAGGGAGGACAGGTGTTTCAGCATCGGGATATAGTTTATACGAAAGAGATTCGCTGGGTCACTAGACAGTTTAATGCCTAGATACGGAATAGAGGTGTCAGACCATTGAAAGGAGAAGTTCTGCTGTAGAAGAGTAACCGTATCCCTCGGCAGAGACACATTCAGAGCCTTTGACTTAGCCTGGTTAACTTCCTGGCCGGAGATCTGAACAAACCGATCAAGGAGGTGGAGTAGGTTGGGGATGGAAGTGTGGGGTGAGGTGACAAATAATAAAGCGTCATCTGCAAACAAACACAATTTGTGTACAGTTGATGCCATCTCCAAGCCCTTAATATCAGGGTTCACCCGTATCATTGCTGCTAGCGGCTCTATAGCCAAGGCAAAGAGCAGTGGGGATAGGGGGCAACCCTGTCGGGTCCCTCTCCGTATCGGAAAACTCTGGGAGCTAAAACCAGAGTATTTAACTGAGGCATGAGGGTCATTATACAGTGATGTAATCCATTGGAGGAAGTGTGGTCCAAAACCCCAACGCTGCAGGACAAAGTGTAAATAGGGCCAGGATACGGTATCAAACGCCTTTCTAATGTCCAGAGACAAAAGGTGCATAGGAATGGAGCGCAATCTCGCTAGGTGTTGTAATAATATGACACGACGAATATTATCACTGGCTTGCCTATGATGGATAAACCCCACTTGGTCCTTATGAATTAATTTGCAGATGAGTGGATTAAGACGCAGCGCTAGAATTTTGGACAAAATTTTTATGTCCACGTTGAGCAGAGATATGGGGCGAAAGTTCGACCATAGGGTGTTATCAGTGTTGGGTTTGGGTATCATGGCTATGGATGCTGCGAAAGTGTCTCTGCCGAAGGTCTGCTGCCTCAATAGAGCGTTAAACGCGTTCGCTAAGAGAGGGGCCAGTACGTCAGAAAACTGCTTGTAGTAATTGGCAGGCAAACTGTCAGGACCCGGGCGTTTTCGGGGTTTGAGGGATTTTATGGCTGTAAGCACCTCCTCTACAGTGATTAAGCTGTCTATTGATTCCTTAGCAGATTGTGGGAGTTTAGGGATGGGCAAGTCTTGAAATAAGACGTTTGCTTGTTGGGGGGAAAAACGTGGTTTTAGCTGCATATAGGTCGGCCAATTTCTGTCGTAATTCGGAGAGTATCTTGATAGGATCACTAGTGTATGTATTAGTGATTTTAAGGCGTATAGGTTTGCGGATCCTATCAGGCTGTCGGAGACGTAGGGCCATAAAGGTGTCGGGTTTATTGGCTTTAGTGTAAATAGTGTGATTATTCCTGCGTAGGATCTTATCTGCTGATTCGGCCAGGAGAAGGTCTAGTTCAAGCTTAGTTTTTTCAAGGGTCAGTCTATGGGGTTCTGTGGGTGAGGCTTGGAATTGGAGGAAGTGCGAATGATAGTCTGATTCTAGCTGTTGTTGTCTGAGTACTCTATCCTTCTTAAGGTGGGTGGCAACTGATATACAACTGCCCCGAATTACGGGTTTGTGAGCCTCCCAGAGGAGAACCGGGGAGATCTTGGGGGTATTATTATGTTGTAGATAGTCTGTGAGGGAAAAGCGAATGTCAAAACAGAAGGGTTGGCTAGTGAGGTGTGCCTCATTCATAGACCAGGTTCTATCTATAGTCTGAGGGATCAACGAAGAGACAGTGGTAAGCACCGCACAATGGTCTGACCAGGGGATTGGGCAAATTATGGACTGGAGCACAGTCGGGAAGGTAGCTACCGGTGTAAGAACGTGGTCTATTCTAGAGAAGGATTTGTGTGGGTATGAATAGAAGGTGTAATTACGTTTTGAGGGGATTACATTCTCTCCAGGTGTCAAGGAGGGAAGCTTTCTGTAGTTGTTGACATAACTGGGCCGAAAGGGAGTGGTGCTCTGGAGTGTATGGTGACTTATCGAGATGGGGGTGTAGGGTCAGATTAGAATCACCACAAATAAAGAGTGAGCCTTTTCGGTGCGTGTTGACAACCTGCAGGAGGTGTGAGAAGAAGGGATTCGGGTTTCCATTAGGCGCATAATAGGAGACTATTGTGGTTTCAGTGTCCTGGAGTAATCCCACTAGGATAATATAACACCCCTCAGGGTCCCTAATTTCCGAAGTGGGGGTGAACGGGCAAGTGTGATGGAAAGCTATCAGGACCCCTCTATGTTTAGTGTTAGCCGAGGCCGTGAAAACTTGGGGAAAACTTGAACTAAAAAATTTCGGGGTATGGGATACGGCATAGTGGGTTTCCTGTAGAGCTACAATGTTAGCTTTCAAGGATGCAAAGTTACGGAAGGCTTTAATCCTCTTGTTGGGGGAGTTGAGACCCTTGACGTTAAGGGATAGTATATTCAGCGGGGCCATAAGAGCTGGATGGGGGGAGGCTTATAGGGCATAGTAGAGGGCGTGGGAGTCGGCCGACCTAAGGTAAGTGGGGGGAACCTTACAAGGATAAGGAAGAAGAGGTGGGATAAGAAGAGGGGGAGAAGGACTCTGCGTATAGGGCGAGCCATGAAAGGGCAGAGACACAAAGTAGCCAGGCTAAATTGCCCAACCAAGCAATGCTCAATCTCCGGGGCCAAAAAAGGATGGCCCAGAAGAAGGTGCATTGAAAAACGGGGGAGCAGTGACTGTTCCCCGCCGCCAGCGGGAAAATTTCGTTATCCAGAGGCATAACATACATGTCATTTGTGAGACACAATGTAGATTAATATCAGGTGCAACATAACAAGTAAACCACCCAAACTGTCAACATAATAGGTGAAACAACAGTAAAAACATAAAACCGGAGTCAAAGAGAATCTTTGAAAGGGGTATTAAGGGATCCAAGGGGACAGGGTAGGGGGAAGAGGATGCGGGAAGGGGGGGGAAAGTCTGAGGGGAGGGAAGGGAAAGGGTACCGAGGGGAGGAGGGAGAGAGGAGCAGGAGGAGGAGAAAGGAAAGGGACAAGGGGAGGGAGTTAGGGGGGGTCGGGGTAAGGAGAAGGGGAGGGGGGGGATAAGGGAGCAGGAGGGGAACAAGGGGGGGAAGGAATTGGAGGGTAAAGGGAATTACAGCGGACACATAGCTTATAGGTAATCACTATGAGCGTAAATTTACCAGCACAGTTACGCAGCAGACGGATAAACTCTATATTACTCGTGCTTCAGTGGCAGTGAGAACCATGGGTAATGCTGTAGAAAAGTAGGGTGGTAGTGGAGTTAAAAGGACAAAAGTCAAAAAGTAAATAACATGAGATGTATCAGATAAGGCAAGAAAGAAAAAAAAATATAAAAGGAAAAAAAAAATTGTAAAAAAGAACGAGTCTGTGGAAAAAGTTTTAAGGTACCGAACCATATGAGGGTTGAGAGGCGTGAATGTCAGGCTGTAGAAAGAAGGACACAGGATGATGTTGAACCAGGAGGACAGGGCACAGTGTCAAGTTGGAGTGGGGTCAGCTACAAAGCAGGGGTAACCAAACATCTAGGGGGGTATCAGGAACAAGTTAGGCCAGGAGATGGTAACAGGTGCCAGTTGAAAAAAAAATCATAGACAGGGGGGGGGGGGGACCGATTCAGCGAGCCGGAGCCCGAGAGTAAGCAGGGGCTCATTAGGGTCAGAGAGTACATACCAGCTTGCGGGTCCCAAGGTTTCGGTGGAAGGAGATCCCCAGTGGGAGGATCAGTGACTCTCTTCCGCACGGTAGCCCGAAACCTACAAAGTGGTGCGCTTACAGCGAAGCAGGGAGGAGAGATGACAAACCCAGAGTCTTCAGCGCGGTGTCCGGGATTTAGGTGTAGTGATTCTGTCCATCTCGGGTCTCGATGGGGTTCCCTTGCGGATAGAAGCCGGGCCTGGCAGCTGGCGTGGTGTATTAAAGTAAGGATGAGCTGCTGGGCGAGCTGGAGTACGAGGGAGGTTAGTTTCAGGTTGTTGATCCAGAGGGACGAGGTGGAGAGATTCCAGCAGGCGTTGCAGAGAGTCCGGGGGATGAGCAGGTGTGCTGTTGGCCCTGGTAGGCGAATTGGATGGCGAATGGGAATCGCCAAGCATACTTCAGGCGGTGTTGAATGAGGATCTGCAACAGAGGCTTCATGGCCCGACGCTTGGCGATAGTGAGTGGAGCCAGGTCTGAGAAGATTTGGTATGTATGACCCTGGAAGGTCAGTGAGTCCTTATTGCGTGCTGCAGTGAGGAGCTGCTCTTTGGTGCGAAAAAAATGTAGCTTAACGATGATGTCACGCGGTGGGCCATCTGTTTGACGACGGGTTAGGGCCCTGTGAATTCTGTAGAATTCTAAACGTTCAATAGGTGTACCGGGGGCCAGCTCTTGGAATAAGGCCGTTGTAAAGGACTGAACGTCCTCTATAGATTCAGGGATCCCCCGGATCCTCAAATTGGATCTGCGTGAGCGGTTTTCCTCGTCTTCCAAACGAGAGAGCAGGGTGGCGTTCTCCTCGCGGAGGGCAGCAAATTCTTGCGTGTGTTCATGCAGCGTGAGCTCCATGTCATCGACCCTAGTCTCTAGGTCTGCAGTGCGTTGGCCAATTTCGCGGATTTCTCTGGAGAGTCTATCTGTAATTTGCTCCGATGTGGTTTTTAGATCTTTCTGGAGCATAGACTCCATATGTTTAAGGAAGTCATTTTGCGACATACCTGCTGACGGTAGCGAGGGAGAGCTAGCGATCACAGGTTCCTCATCTGCACGATCCTCATCGCTATCAGTTGTCTCTGCTAGGTGTGGAGGCCGCTCTCTGGCTTGCAAGGGCCTTCGCCGCTATCTTGGATGAGGCACGGGCGAGAGCTTCCTTAATCGGTTTCGGCTTATTCTTACCCCTATGGCTGGTCAGCACCATTCCACCTGGTGCACGGATATTTCAGGGGGTAGTATGTCCAGAATATAGCGTGGGATCTGGTTCGGTAAGCTAGTTTAGTCCCGATGTGGTGGCGAGGAGTGCGGAGCACTAGCAGAAAGCGTCCTCCATGCTAGGCTTCGCGCATGCGCCCCGAAGGTTTTTTATCTTAATGCATTTTATGCATTAAGATAAAAACCTTCTGTGTGTAGCAGCCTTCCCAGCATCCCCCTAATTACCTACCTGAGCCACTTCTCTCTCCAGCGATGTCCACGAATGTACAAGCCATTGGGACACTCCACCTGATTGGCTGAGACACAGCAGCGGCGCTATTGGCTCCTGAGGTTGTCAATCAAAGTCAGTCAGCTAATCAGAGGAGAAAGGGGGCGGGACCAAGTTCCCTCCATAGAAAGCCGCCAGCTGAGGGGCACTTGTTAGGAGAGAGGGACCAGGAGCAGCAAAGAGGGACCCAAGAAGAATAGGATCCAGGCTGCTCTGTGCAAAACCAACTGCATAGAGGAGGTAAGTATAACATGTTTGTGATTTTTTTTTTTTAAACAAGACTTTAACCACTTTCAGACCGGACCAATTTGCTGGTCAAAGACCAGACCACTTTTTGCGATTCGGCACTGCGTCGCTTTAACTGACAATTGCGCGGTCGTGCGATGTGGCTCCCAAACAAAATTGACGTCCTTTTTTTCCCACAAATAGAGCTTTCTTTTAGTGGTATTTGATCACCCCTGCGGTTTTTATTTTTTGCGCTATAAACAAAAATAGAGCGACAATTTTGAAAAAAATGCATTATTTTTTACTTTTTGTTATAATAAATATCCCCCAAAAATATATAAAAAAACATTTTTTTCCCTCAATTTAGGCCGATACGTATTCTTCTACATATTTTTGGTAAAAAAAATCGCAATAAGCGATTATTGATTGGTTTGCGCAAAAGTTATAACGTTTACAAAATAGGGATAGTTTTATGGCATTTTTATTAATCATTTTTTATTTATTTTTTTACTAGTAATGGCGGCGATCTGCGATTTTTATTGTGACTGCGACATTGTCGGGGACCCATCGGACATTTTTGACACATTTTTGGGACCATTGTCATTTATACAGTAATCGCTGCTATATAAATGCAGTGATTCCTGTGTAAATGACACTGGCAGTGAAAGGGTTAACCAGTGGGTGGCAGTGTAGGGGTTAAGTGTTCCTAGGGGTGTGTTACTAACTGTGGGGGGGGTTGGGCTTTCATTTAGTGTACACTGATCTCTGCTCCAATCACATGGAGCAGAGATCAGCGTCACTAGTTGCTAGGCAGAATGGGAAAATGTTGTTTATACAGCATTTCCTCCATTCGGCCGCTCCGTGAGACGATCGCGGGGATGCCCGCGGCGATCGAGTCCGCGGCTCCCGCGACCGGACTCACGGGGGTCCCGACCAGCGCGGGAGCACGCTGCCGGCGGCGCGCTCCCGATGGCAGGGCGGCAACGAATATTGGACGTACATGTACGCCAATATGCCTGCCCGTGCCATGCTGTCGACGTACACGCTGGTCGGGAAGTGGTTAAAATCACTTTAATGTTATTAGGAGACCAAAATCCTTGAAACTTGTAGGATATGTTTGCACAACTGAAAACTACAGGTTGTACAAAGTTTCAAGGCAATTGATGAGGATTAGGCACTTTTTTACACATTAAGCTCTCTTTACATTAAAGCTATTGTTAACCCCCCACCCTCCCCCCAAAAAAGAGATAAAGAGATCCTGTTCCCTTAAAGCATGTTATACAGCACAGTGCTTGTGCTATGTCATTTGGCCCCCTGTATCACCTCCAGTAGCCATACCTGTCTGATCCTGCCAGTTTATACCTTCCCCCTTGTACTGCTGAGCTCTGATGCCACAGTACATGACTCCCTCATCCGCAGCCCTGCTCTATGTCTCCTGTGTCCTCTCCCCCCTCCTCTCCCCCTCCTCTGTCTGAGTGTCTGCTCATGTCAGTGCACCCCCCCCCCCCCATCTATATGTTAAAGTATCATATGCAAGCAGGAACCTTATTTTCAAAAGATAAAGGAGGGAAAAAAAGAAGGGAAAGAGGGAAATCTGAAGGGAAAAAAGGGGGGAAAGGAAAAGGGGGATGAACATACCATGATAATGGTTTTTCATCATTTCACCCAGAAGTACAGAGATCAGATAGTTACTTCTATATTCATTCCAGTTATGAACTCTAAGGTCCTGGATTGAATGGATATATTCTTGACCCTGTGAAGATGTGCTTCTGATTGGGTAGAAATGTGACAGGCTAGAATCCAGAAAAAATCAAATCAAAGGAATTTTGTCGAAAAAGAGACTTGAATAAAACAAACAGCCTATACTATGTATTTACAGATTTGGTCACACAGTGTGCTCCCCACCTGTTTGATAGAGACTTGTTGTAGATCCCAGCATACCATGCAGTAATGGTGATCTGTTGGCCCCCAATGCATGTGGTATGTGTGTGTGTATATGTATATGTATATGTATATGTATGTATATGTATATATATATATATATATATATATATATATATATATATATATATATATATATATATATATATATATATATATAATGTTAGGGGGAAGGGGCTAATTGGAGGAGAAAGGGAGTCTTCCCTGAGGCTAGCCTCGGCCCTTGTGCCAAAACCAGAAATGGCCTCTATGGTCCACGGAGACAGGCTCCTATTCCCAGTTTGGGCCCTCCATATAATGGGGTATGTATGCCGTGGGCTGTCCCACGATCTGGTTGTTAGGACAGCCGGTGTATCGCAGTTGAAGCCAGAAATCCCCAAAATGATGTATTGTCACTACAAGGGGGAGGATTGTGAAGGCTGGAGGGACTTACTTCCGGATGTGACGTAGCCAGAAACCGCATCATGCCTTCCAGTATTGTTACACAGAACCCTGAAACAGGAGGAGATTGACTAGGCAGTGCCAGTTTTGGAGTGAGCTAGAATAAGAACTGTTTATTTGAGCAAGTATACAGGCTTTTACACACTTGAGAAGGAGGTTCCCCCTTCTGATCATATTACCCTAACAATACAAACTGCACACAGGATTATAATTACAACAACAGACATATACTATAAACATTACGTTAATTAGCTACCCTGATGACTGAGGTTTGATCTTCCAGGTCAGACTTTTCATCTCTTAGCTAAAAAACTACAATGCACATTATCATAGTATAAACACAGACCACCTTCACACAATAGCAGGAGCCCCCAGTAGCAGACGGACTGGCTCCTACAATGAAGACGATGCAATCCACATCTAATCAATGCTTTGATTAGTCACGGATTACAGACAGCATGGCAACAGTCTACAAAGTTCATAAAGGTTCCATCATTCTGATACAGCGGAATTAATGCATCACAGATTGAGGGATATTGTTGATAAATATTACTGTCCCATTTGCTTGGTCACCCTGTGTCCCTAATAGACACAGGATTATTAGACATAAGAGGGCATGGAAAGCTGAAACAAAGGTTTCCCTTAACAAACTACGGCCCATAGTCAGTAAGTCGGAGGCTAGCATTCAGTCCCCTCCAAAAGCCCCTGTCCCAGGTGAGTATCACAGACATGTCCCCCTTAAGTCTGTGAATCCATTTGGCTTCCCCTTTTTAACACTTTTTTTTTTTTTTATCAAAGTCTCCCCCTCTATCTGGAGGGTGTTTATTGTTAGATCATTTAGTAACAATTTAAGCTGTGCACATTAAATATTTTACGAATGCAATAATATAGTTTAATGTGAATAACTTTTTGTTATGTTTTACCAAACGATCTAAATTTTCTGAATATGTTGGTAATATGGAGGCATCTTCTATTGTGTAAAGTTTGTTGAAAATTGGTTAACATCGAAGTTCTTGTTCTTCTTTGTACATTAAGTCACATTAAGCACCCCCCCCCCCCCCCAACAAGCTTAATGTCCCTAGTTTGCCTTGTGGGAGACCAAAATCTATTAAAGTGTTTCTTAACCCCTTTTTATAAGGCTATGCTAGCCCCTCTATTAGAGGCTGACATAGCACACTATGTAAGTTGAAAATTAGTGTTCCAAATACAGAGTTTAAAGCGGGAGTCGGCCGGGACTCCGCGTTTTTTTTTTTTTTTTTTAAGTCAGCAGCTACAAATACTGCAGCTGCTGACTTTTAAAATAGTGACACTTACCTGTCCAGCACGCCCGCGATGTCGGCACCCGAAGCCGATCTCTAGATCGACACTCGAGTGCTGCCGCCGCCATCTTGGGTATGGGAATCAGGAAATGGAGCCTTTCGGCTTCATTTCCCGGTTCCCTACTGCGCATGCGCGAGCCGCGCTGCGCAATGAGGACGGTCCCCGCTGCCTCTGGGATCTGTGTGTTTCCCAGCAGGCAGCGGGGCACTTGCGGAAGGGGGCGGGCACTTGCGGAAAGGGGCGTATTGTACGCCCCTTTCCGCAGAGAGCTAGCCCGGAAGTGGGTGCAGTTACCTGGATTATCCAGGTAACTGCACCCCCCTCCCCCCTGAAAGGTGCCAATTGTGGCGCCGGAGGGGGGGAGGAATCCGATGAGCGGAAGGTCCATTTTAGGGTGGACCTCCGCTTTAAGTTGTCTTCAGGCTGGTCACATGACTCAAGGCCGCTTTACAGCTCCGATGGATGGCTTCTACATGAGGGGCCACGATTTCCCTCTGATGTCAGCCGGAGAGCTCACGTGGCCGCTTGTCTCCTCCAGAGGAGCTCTGTCTTGTAGCTGTAAAGCGGCCGCAAGTCATATGACCGGCCCGTAGACAGCTCAAATTCGGTATTTAGAACACTTGTTTTTTGAAACAACTTACATAGGGTGCTATGCCAGCCTCTAATAGAGGGGCTGGCAGTGACAATTGTACTTTTTTTTTTTTTTTTTTTTTTTTTTTTTTGCAAGCATGGCGGCGGGGGGCGGAGCAGGGCGGAAACAGACACAGAGAGGGAGATGACAGGCAGGAGGGAGGAGGTGAGGGGGAGAGAGCAGAGCAGAGGGGACAGAAGCTTATGATGCAGGGACGCACTCTGACAGTAGTCAGGGCTGAGCAACCCTGATTTTCGTGGTCAGCTCAGAGAGGGGGATAAAGGAAGTGACAAGTTCAGAGAGTTTTTTTTTTTTACAGTTTAGAGGGGGGCAGATTACACAGCACAAGCACTGTGCTGTTTAATCTGCTTTAAGGGACCAGGATCTGTATTTTTTGGGGGTGGTTAACAAACACTTTAAACTTACAGGATAGATTTGGGAAATTGAAAACTTGTGCAACGTTTCAAGGCAATTGATTAATACACATTAAAGCGGTCGAAAAAAAAAAATATTAAAAGCCAGCAGCTACAAATACTGCAGCTGCTGACTTTTAATATATGGACACCTACCTGTCCAGGGTGCCCGCGTTGTCGGCAGCTGAAGCCGATCTGTCTGTCAGCTCTCAGCTGCTGCCGCCATCATCCTTTGCAATGGAATCAGGAAGTGAAGCCAAGCAGCTTCACTTCCTGGTTCCCTACTGCACATGTGCCAGTCATGCTACGCTTCCTCACTGGTCCCTGCTGTGTTCTGGGACCTGTGTGTCTCCCAGAATACAGCGGGGGAGGACAGAGTAGGCGCCGGAAGTGGCGTGGTTTACCGCAATCAGGGCGGTGATGTATGCCAGGAAGTGGGAACAAATAACTGTATTAGACAGGTATCTTCTCCCTCCTCCCCCCTGAAAGGTGCCAAATGTGACACCGGAAGGGGGGATCTAAAAAGTGGAAGTTCCATTTTTGGGTGGAACTCCACTTTAAGCTACATTACGCCGTTTTTCACATTAAATGTTTTAGATGTCCCGACTAGACTCTCTAGGCTCTCATTGAATGCATGAGGTCTCCTACTAATGATTGGGACTCTGGACTTCTGGTTCCAGGTCACCTGATCGCTGTGACAGCCAATAGATGTGATAGCCTCTAATTGGCTATCACAGTGATCAGACACTGCGCAGCCTGCCCCCATGTTTTCTTTCTCTTCTGGAGGAGGAAAAGATGGAAACAAACAAGTTTGTAAAAAAATTATATAAAATAAAGAAAAAAAGAGAAAATAGTTGCAAGATCATAGTTTGATCTTGGTCATTACCAGGGTTAAAGTGGTTGTAAACCCTCCACTCCAACTTCAGCGCATTGTAATGTTATAGCGCAGGCAGCTGACCGCTGCCTGTGAAAGTTCACTCACCATGTCTCTTGCCTTAGAAAACGTCCTGCAATGTTGAGTGACGTCAGCCGCGCTTGCGCATTCCGTAGATTGATGAATGGCATCCTATGTGTGCCGTTTCAGTATCCTCTGCATGCTGGGTCATTGACTTCCACTGAGAACGGCACAGAGGGAAGCATCGCGATGCTGTGCTCTGATCCTCTCCTTCCTGGTTCTCCCCCTTGTGACTGTGACTTGTGATGCTATCGCACACGCACGAGATTTGGACAGGGTTACAAAGTAAAGTTGGAAATGATGTCCACAAAGGATTCATCAAACAGGATTAACAATGGTGCAGCCAATACCCAGAAGAGACTAAATGAAAAAAATTGCAAAATAAAATATTTTTAAACCTAGTTTGTGGCATATTTTTAGATATGTGGCTTTACAATATATTCCAGGATCTATATATTAAAAAAAAAAAAAAGAAAAAAACCTACAGGTTTACTTCCTCTTTAATGTTAGGGTCAAGAGGAAAAGGGTGAGGAAAGTAATGGCCCGGACACAGGCACTAGGGGGAGGGCCAGCATGATGAGGGGGGGCATGAAGCGGAAACTGAGATCATGTTAGGGGAATATAGAAGGGATAGGAGGCAGGCCGGTGGGCGGGGATCGCCGTTTTAGTGGGCGGAGCAGTCTGCGCCATTATCCGGAAAAGCAGGAGCTTTTCCCACCCTCCCTCCCTACTTTAAGGACTAAGGGGTTAGGTTGATGTGGACTTGGGGGGGGTTCCTCAGGTGGTCTAGTGAAGGTTGTGGGTGTCCACGGATGGTTGCATTGTTTATTGTCGTAGCAGCGCTAGGTCTCTGGGGTCTTTGAAGGCGGTGCTAAAAATAATGGAGGTTTAGGGGAGTTGGGCTCATATGGGTGTCCTTTTCCTTTAAATGGTAAAGGGGGTGTAGAAGGTTGTATCTGGAAGGAAGTTGCTGGTTTGTCCCAGAGCTTTCGTAATACACAGCGGGGGGAAGTCACCGGGGTGGAAAGTAGAAACCATAACAATTTCAGAGCATGCGCAAGGCTCATACGGAGCATGTGCAATCCTTTCTTAAGTGATAGAATGTAAGGGAAGGGGGCAAGTTTAAATGCTCTGCAAGGGGCACATCATCTAGCTAATTAGCAGAAGGAAAGGGCACTAAAAACATGATTCACCTGGACAAGATCACGATTAATAGAGTGTATATAGATTATGACAAACAGTAAATCATCATTGGTGTGAAAACATTGTTAAAAACGACGTAAAAAATGACATAAGTTTACTTTGTCATTATGTGTTTTCATATTTTATTATTACACAAAAGATAACCTGAGTAAATACAAAATGCAGTTTATTTTTTTTTTTAATGATGGTTTCATTTATTAACGCAAAAAAGCTGTCCAAACCTGACTGGCTTTATATGAAACTTAATAACTGGTTGTGCCACAATTGGCTGCAACAACTGCAATCAAGCATTTACGATAACTGGCAATGAGTCTTTCACATCACCATGGAGCAATTTTGTTCCACTCTTCTTTTCAGAATTCTTTTAATTCAGCCACATTGAAGGGTTTTCCAGCATAAATGGCCTGTGTAAAGTCATGATACAGCATCTCAATTGGATTTAAGTCTGGGCTTTGACTAGGCCACTCCAAAACTGAGTTTGCTTTGTTTGAACCTTTTGGAGGTGGACTTGCTGTTGTGTTTCGGATCATTTTCGTGCTGCATAACCCAAATGCACTTGAGCTTGAGGTCACGAACTGATGGCCGGACATTCTGCTTTAGGATTTTCTGGTAGAGCTCAGAATTCATGGTTCCATCAATTATGGTAGGTCGTCCAGGTCCTGAAGCTGCAAATCAGCCTGTCATGGTTATGCAGTGATCTTCCTGTGTTTGCTTACCTCCCCTCATGTGTTCAGACTAAGAGGCCAGCCACTTCCACCTGGTGGTTTTTATAACCTCTCCTCTAAGCATGGCTCCACCCCAGGCCCTATCAGGGAGCCCTATATTAACCTGTGCACTGCAGGCCATCAGTGCTGATCAACCATTGTGTATTCATTGTGTGTTTGGCTTCCTGTTACCTGCCGTGTGATCTTCTGTTGTTCCGTTACCGACTTTGGCGTGTCTTTGACTATCCCTGTTTGCCTGTGATCCTGACCTTTTGACGTGTCCCTGACTATTTCTGTCTGCTTGTGGCCCTGACCTTGGCTTTGTCCCTCACCATCCCTATCCTCCTGTTGCCTACTGTGGGTGTGAGCTGGGGGACCCTGGGGATCGCGACCTGGAGCCAGTTGCAGCCAAGTCCATCCTCACCGCTCGAGGCTCTGGTGAACACCTGCTGGCTCTTAGACTCCGCGCCCCAGGGAATATTACGCTCTAACCCCAGTGGCACCTGTCTCCCATCCACAGCAGTCAGCCGTAGGGTCCACAACCTTGCGGTGCACTCCTGATCCCTACAGTGTGCATCTGTCACCTCGCCTCAAGGTGACCTGACACAGCCCCAGACCATCATGCTACCACTGCCATGTCTGACTGTTGGTATGATGTTCTTGCTATTAAATGTTGTATTCGTTTTATGCCAGATGTAACGGGACACACATCTTCCAAAAAGTTACATTTTTGTCTCATCAGTCCACAGAATATTTGCCTAAAAGTTTTGGGGATGATCAAGATGTTTTTTGGTAAATGTGAGATGAGCCTTTGTGTTCTTTTTGGTCAGCAGTGGCTTTGGCCTTGGAACTCTCCCATGGATGCCATTTTTGTCCAGTCTCTTTGTTGTTGAATCATGAACACTGATCTTACCTGAGGCAAGTGAGGCCTGCAGTTCTTTAGATGTTGATCTGGGTTCTTTTATGACCTCCTGGATGAGTCCTCGTTGTGCTCTTGGAGTAATTTTTGTAGGTCGGCCTCTCCTGAGAAGGTTCATCACAGTTCCAAGTTATCTCCATTTGTGGATAATGGCTCTCCCCGTGATTCACTGGAGTTCCAGAGCCTTAGAAATGTCTTTGAACCCCTTCCTAGACTGATACATGTACATTACTTTGTTTCTATTCTGTTCTTGACTTTTTTTAGATTGTGGCATGTGTGGCTTTTTGTGATCTGTTAGCATGCTTTACTTTGTCAGACAGCTACTATTTATGTGATTTCTTGATTCAACAGGTCTGACAGTAATCATACCTGGGTGTGGCAAGTGAAATTTAACTCAGCTTTCCAAAAAATTGTGTTTAATCACAGTTCATTCATGATTCAGCATGGAAGGGGGAAATTCATTTTTCACATAGGGCCAGGCAGGTTTGAACAGCTATTTTCCCTTAATAAATGAAATAATAATTTAAAAAAACTGACTGCATCTTGGATTTACTCAGGTTATCTTTGTGTGATATTAAAATTTGTTTGAGGATGTGAATCATTTAAGTGTGAGAAATATGCAAAAAAATAAAAAAAACAGGAAGGTTGCAAATACTTTTTCACAGCACTGTATATATACATACTAATACATGCACACAATTATAAAAACAGGGGAAAAAAGGAATTAAAACAGTAAAAAAACAAACAAAAAAAGAAAAACAAATAACAAGATTAGACAATATATTCACATATATAAGTAAGTAAGGTATATCGCTGTTTGTAAAAGCACGTACATGCCTTCCTGCAGGCCAGTACAGGCACAAAAAGGATCATGATGTTTTATATTAAAAGAACATACATGAATCAAAAATAGTGGGGGGGGACTAGAAAATAAATTCAAAAATATATATATATATATATATATATATATATATATATATATATATATATATATATATATATATATATATATATATTTATTTCTATATTTCTAAAAGATATACATATACGTACATATATACATGCATACGTGACATTTTTTCATTTATTTTTTGTTATTGCATTTTAGTGTAAATATGAGATCTGAGGTCTTTTTGACCCCCAGATCTCATATTTAACCACTTGAGATCTGCGCTATAGCCAAATGATGGCTACAGTGCGGATCTCCTTTTCCGGGACGACGTCAATAGACGTCGTCCCGTGTGCGAGCGGCCTGCGCACCCCCTGAGGGGCACGCGCGCGGCGCGCTCTGTGATCGGTGAGTCCCATGAGACTCGCCTGATAATCGATCCGTGCAAGGGGTCGATCCCGACCGCCTTATCACGTGATCAGCTGTCAGCCAATGACAGCTGATCATGTGATATAACGGAGCCGGTAATCGGCTTTTATTCCTCCTCGCGCTGACAGCGCGAGGAGAAAAAAAAAAAAAGCCGATCACCGGCGGCCGTGATGGGGACATCAGTCCCGATCACGGCCAGCCCTGCCAGTGCCCACCTGCCCCCTGCAGTGCCACACGTATTAAAAGTAAGTGCCACCCACAGTGCCACCCAGCAGTGCCCACAATCTGCCTCAAAGGTGCTGCACCCCAGTGCCACATATCCGTGCCCATCAGTGTCATCTACCAGTGCCCAGCAGTGCCACCTATCAGTGCCCATCAGTCCCATCTATCAGTGGTACCTATCAGTGCCCATCCGTGCCACCCATCCGTGCCACCCATCCATGCCATCTTATCTGTGCCCATCTTTGCCCATCAGTGCCGCCTTATCTGTGCCCATCGGTGCCGCCTTATCTGTGCCTATTAGTGCCACCTTAACTATGCCCATCAGTGCCCACCAATGCAGCCCATCAGTGCCCACCAGTGCAGCCTATCAGTGCCGCCTAATCAGCGCACTTCAATGAAGGAGAAAAATGACCCGTTTGCAAAATTTTATAACAAACTATTAAAACATGATTTTTTTTTTTTTTTTTTTGCATCTTTTTTTGTTTAGTTATAGCTCGGAGTTTTATTTTTTGCTAAACAAATACCACCAAAAGAAAGCTCTATTTGTGGGAAAAAAATGATAACAATTTCATTTGGGTACAGTGTTGTATGCCCGCGCAATTGTCATTCAAAGTGCGACAGCGCTGAAAGCTGAAAATTGGTCTGGGACTGAGGGGGGTTTAAGTGCCCAGTAAGCAAGTGGTTAAGAGGTCCTGTCATGCTTTTTTTCTATTACAAGGGATGTGTACATTCCTTGTAATAGGAATAAAAGTGACACAATTTTTAATTTTTTTTTTTTTTTAAAAAACAATGTAAAAATAAAAGCTAAATAAAAGATAAAATAAATAAGAAAAAAAACATTTTCCTCATCCCGATGAGCTTGCGTGCAGAATCGATGGCATATGTGAGGAGAGCCCGATGAAAACGGTGTTCAAACCACACATGTGAGGTATCGCGAGAGCAATAATTCTAGCCCTAGCCTCTGTAAATCTAAACATGCAACCTGTAGAATCTTTTAAACCTCACCTATAGAGATTTTTTGTCGTCATTCCATGAGCGGGTGCAATTTTGAAGAGTGACATGTTGGGTATCAATTTACTCATCGTAACATTATCTCTCACAATATATAAAACAAATTGGGCTAACTTTACTGTTTTATTTTTTCATTTAAAAAAAAAATGTTCCCCAAAAGAATGTGCTTGTAAGACCGATGTGCAAATATGGTGTGACAGAAAGTGTAACGATCGCCATTTTATTCTCTAGGGTGTTAGAAAAAAAAGTATAATATTTGGGGGTTCTAAGTAATTTTCCAGCAAAAAAAAAAATGTTTTTAACTTGTAAACAACAAATCTCAGAAAGAAGCTCGGTCCTTCTTTTTTTTTTTTTTTAAAGCCAGCAGCTACAAATACTGCAGCTGCTGACTTTTAAAATAATGACACTTACCCGCCCAGCGCGCCCGCGATGTCGGCACCCAAAGCCGATCTATCGTATCTCGGGTGCTGCCGCCGCCATCTTGGGTATGGGAATCGGGAAGTGGAGCTTTGCGAGTCGCGCTGCGCAATAAGGATGGTCCCCGCTGTCTCTGGGATCCGTGTGTTTCCCAGCAGGCAGCGGAGGACCTGCGGAAAGGGGCGTAGTTTCTGCAGATATCTATGCCGGAAGTGGGTGCAGATACCTGTACTGTACAGGTACCTGCACCCCCCTCCCCCCTGAAAGGTGCCAATTGTGGCGCCGGAGGGGAGGAGGATTCCAATGAGCGGAAGCTCCACTTTAGGGTGGACCTCCGCTTTAAGTGGTTAAGCTTTGCTAAAAAAAAGAGCGTGTTTTGCTTAGTTTTGTCTAAGGATTGCAAAAAAATAAAAAAATAAAAAAAGCATTGTTGCAAAACTGTATCATGAGAAGAAAGCTTTGATTCTCCTTAAACAAAATATGTATTACCATGTTATTTTTAGTAATGACAAAGTTATCGCCAAATAAACAAGTCCATAGCAGACATGTATAAAATGCTCTGGTCCAGGGGAAAAAACAGGTGTGAGAGGTGAAATGGTTAAACGCTAGTAATTTTCCTTTTTTTTTTTTTTTTTTTCAAATTTTTTATTTAACACAAGAAGACCAGTATACAGGGATCAGAACAAACAGTATAGACAACAGTACAACTGTAGTTAAACAAACGGCAATATATCTATACCAATTCAGACAGAATGCTCATCACTAAGACTTCACCTCTAGGTGGGCCTAGAGTGTAAGGCTATTTAGACACGTATTATTCCCACGACCGACACCGTCTCCTCCGGGAAGGGGTATGGCATGTCTAGGCGAGGAGAGCGGCGGCGTGTCTGACCCTGTAAATGTGGTCTTGCCTTTTTTATTTTTTTTATTTTAGTTTCCCCCTCTAGGGTTTTCCCTAAAGTTACTAGAGGACCGGAATGGGTTTGGGGGGGAGGGGTGTAACAGGGCAATACGGGTCGGGTCATTAGAAGGGGGGAATAAAAAGGGGGGGGAAATAAAAATAGAAAAGGGGAGGGTTGGGAGGGAGGGTACTGTGTCATTATTCTGAAAGGGTTGTCAGTCGACTCTCCTGAGAGCACGGCCTTCATTAGAGTACCTGAAGGCATTCCATGCCTGCCACGTTTTAGAATATGTTTCCTGTCGGTGCTGGCTGGTGAGTATCAAGTCCTCCAGTCGGCTAATGTCATCCACTTTATGTAGACATTGGGCGGTAGTTGGTGGGTTCGGGGATTTCCAGTTAAGAGGTATGCACGTCTTTGCAGCATCCAGAAGGTGCCGTATCACAGATCTGCCACATTTCCGGGAAGGTATATCTGTCACGTGGAAAAGAAAATAGGCCGGTGAAAACGGCACCACTCGGTCAGTGAATGTCTGGGTGATATGCCACACCTCTCTCCAAAATTTATACAAACGGGGGCAGGACCAGAATATATGCAGGAGGGTGCCCTCGTCTGAGTGGTACCTCCAGCATCTGTCCGAGGTCGTCGGGAAGATCTTATGTAAAAGAGCGGGGGTTTTGTACCAGCGTGAGAGAATTTTAAAGTATGTTTCCTGTTGCCTGGTGCATAGTGAGGACTTGTGGGTGAAATTAAGTATTGCTTCTGATTGTCTGTGAAGGTAACAGCTAGGTCTCCTTCCCACTTAGCAAGATATGGGGGCTGGAAATCTTTTGGGGGGTTCAATCAACATCGCGTATGTTATGGACAATGCGTGGGTGAGAGTCCCGCTCTCCATGCAGAGCTTTTCTAGGTTTGTAAGGGGTCTCCGTGAATCATTGGGTGGTGGCGGTATGTGCTTAAGAAAGTGGGTAAGCTGGGAAGCCCGCAGGAAGTCTAGGTGGTATGGGCCCCCGGGGTCCGTCAGTTCCGCTTATGTCTTCCACCTACCCATTACACTAAAATGGGACGCTTGGAAAAGGCCTTGCCTACCAAGGTCCCGGAAACGTTTGTCTTTGAGTCCTGGGGTGAAATTCGGATGGCCAATTACAGGTCGCACCGGCGAGTCAGGTGTCGACAGTTCCGGGTTAGTCAAGAGGTGCGAGCAAATCTTCGCAGTATTGCCTATCAGGGGGTGACGTCTAAGCTCAGTAGGTAAGTCTCCATAGCACCAAGGACTGCCTGCCAAGGGTACTTCGAATTGGTCCTGCTCTAACTGCGTCCATAGTTTGGTGTCTTTATGGCGACACCAGTCTAGGAGTCTACTGAGGTGGGTGGCATGATAGTACTTCCGGATCTCCGGGAGTGCTAAACCCCCTCGATGTTTGGGGTTGGAAAGCATTTTCCTGTTTAGGCATGGATGTTTACCCGCCCACAAGAAGCGGGTGAAAAGTGAGTGAACCTGCCCAAAAAAGGCTCTGGGGATGTGGATCAGGAGGGCCTGGAATAGATAGAGGAATTTTGGCAGTATCGACATTTTAAGAATATTACACCGGCCTAGCCAGGAGTGCATACCACCCTCCCAACTATCCAGAAGCTTCTGTACCGATTTCAGTAAAGGGGGGAAATTAAGTTTATAAAGATGCGATATGGAAGGGGGAATATAAGTGCCCAGATATTTCAGAGCAGTATCTGACCACTTCAGTTTAAAAGAGTCCTTTAGATGTTGTAGTCGTATGTGGTATCCCCACCCACATTCCTTCTGACTTGGAGAAATTAATCCGCAGGTTAGATAGTTGGCCATAAACATGAAACTCCTGCATAAGGGTCATAAGAGAAGTCTCAGGGTTTGCTAAGGAGAACATAAGGTCATCGGCATAAGCAGATACCTTATGCCGAGTCTCCTTGGTCCCTATTCCCGTAATTGCAGCGTTATTACGAACATGGCATAAAAAGGGTTCTAAGGTCAAAGCGAACAGCAAGGGGGACAGGGGGCAGCCCTGTCGAGTGCCGTTCGTAATAGGGAACACATCAGAAAGTATCCCGTTCACTCGTACCCTTGCTGATGGCCTTGTGTAGACTGCTGTAATCCAGCGTAGCATTTTGTCCCCGAGGCCGGCATATTCTAGTGTATTAAACATAAATGACCACTCGACCCGATCGAATGCCTTCTCGGCATCCGTGCCCAGAAACACACTCGGGGTCTGGGTTCTGGTGGCTATGTGGAGCAGGTTAAGGACTTTCATAGTGTTGTCCCTTGCCTCTCTAGATGGAACAAAACCGACCTGGTCCATGTGGATCAACTGAGGAAGATGTTGTTGCAGCCTCGTGCCCAGAATTTTGGTGAAAAGTTTCAGGTCCGAGTTCAGGAGGGAGATCAGGCAGTAGCTCCCGCATTGGGACAGGTCCTTGCCCTCTTTGGGGATGACGAGATATGCGCTCGCAGAGTGGTGTCGTGCAATCTGGTCGCCGTCCGAAGCCTATTAAAGAGATCCACTAGGGGGCCACCCAAAGATGGAAACAGGTTCTTATAGTAGGCGAGTGTCAATCCGTCTGGGCCTGGTGCTTTGCCCGGTTTCGCACTCTTCAAGGCCGATTGTACTTCCGTCAACGTAATGGGTCCCTCCAGGGAGTCACGTATTTCTGGCGATAGGGATGGCATTTTGGAGTCAACAAGATATTGTGAGATAGCGGCGGGGGATGGCGGTGACCCGGACAAGTTGTACAGTGAGCTGTAATAGTTCTGGGAGATCTGTAGGGGTAACGACTGTTTTTGTCCCGATGGTGTCGTGACATGTGAGACATGGGACGCCATACGTTGCGTTTTCAAGGTCTGAGCGAGATGTCGTCCGCATTTGTTGCCAGACTTGTATACCATCCGCCTACATTTCTGTAGAGCTGCTTTAGCTCTATACTGGAGGAGGTCATTTATTTGTGAGCGGATAACGTCTAGTTCTACGCCAAGGGCTCGAGACGGGGCTGTTTTATGCGTCTGTTCCGTAGCATTGAGCTTAGCAAGTAGGGAGCCTAATTTTTCAGTCCTCTGTCTTTTCAGTCTGGCCCCGTGTTTTATGAGGACCACCCTGATCACCGCCTTATGGGCTTCCCATACTACGCCCATGTCACTGTCCGGGGTGTTGTTTGTAACAAAGTAATGGCCTATTTCCTTGATCACGTCTGCCAGAACTACGGGGTCTTGTAGAAAACTCTCATTAAGGCGCCACTGCGTTTGAGGGTGCGTATGTTTGTCTGACAAATTATACTGCATGCTGATCGGGGCGTGGTCAGACCACGTAATCGACCCGATGGAAGTGTGCGCCACTGTGTGCAGTTGTCTGTGTGGTATCAGAAAATAGTCCAGACGTGAGTAAGTCTGGTGTGGTTTTGAGAAGAATGTGTAGTCGCGTTCCCCCGGATGGAGAAGTCGCCAGACGTCTATGAGTTGTGCCGAATGTAAGGATAGGCCTATACATTTGCGCATGTCTCTCGTGGTAGTAGATGTACCCGAAGAAGTGTCTTCTATAGGGTTGAGGGGGATGTTCAGGTCGCCCCCCTCTATTAACTGGCCGTCTGCAAAACGTTGAAGGTGTTTCAGTCTTTTGCGAAGGAATACATCCTGATGGTCATTCGGGGCATAAAGGTTTGCTAGTGTGACCTTCCTCCCCCCAATCATACCCTTCAAATACAGGAAGCGTCCCTCCTCATCTGTCTGGGAGTCTATCAGTGTCCACAGCACCCTCGCCGAGATGAGGATCGTTACCCCCCCCTAGATTTGGCTGCAGTATATTTGGAGTGGTATGCTAGTGGGAAATGTCGATTTTTAAGTAATGGCAGACTACTGTCCTTGAAGTGAGTTTCCTGTATATACACCACATCCGCTTTGGCACGTCGCATGTCGTGAATAAGGATCCTATGTTTTTCAGGTATATTAAGACCCTTTGCGTTAACTGAGACTATGTGGAGAGAGTCCATCGCTATAAGCGAAAGTATACCAAGTCAGGGGAGGGGAAGGGGGGAGGGAGGGAGGAGGAAGTAGAAAATAAAAACAGAACAGGGGGGAGGGGGGATGGGAGTAAGTTATAATAAATGGGAAGTAGCAGGGAGGGGGGGGGACGTAAGTAAAATATGTGTGGGGTATGGGGCCGTCACAAAACTGTGCGGCCAAATGGAACAACTAAATTAGCCTAGTCGGCTGCAACGCTCTCCAGAGCTACCTCTGGTTACTGAGCGTAAACCTAAGTGGGAGCTGGGGTGAACCGAGTTGTAGAGGTGAACTCCCGGTCCTTCGCGGTACCCCACCCCCGGCAACCTACAACCATACGCTAGAAGAAATAAAAACAGATATAGAAACCAGCATAACAAAAAAAGCAAAAATTAAGGACAACAGGTTAGCATTTACGTGTGTTGGCCTCTGTGCCCTCAAGTATAGCAAGGCGGGAGGTAGACTACCAATGGCAGGAGGCCGCACGGATCATGAGGGACCGCCACGCGGAAGCCTCAGAGGGACACCAGTACCCGTTACCGAACCCTAGAGCCAGTAGGGTATATGTCCCCGCTGCGGCCACCCGCCCCACCAAGCAATCCCACATCCTCCAGAACACATGCCCTGGTGCTGAGGCATAGGTCAATGTAAAGGAGAACCTCCCTCCCCAATACCATCAGGTCATGTGCCCAATCAGGCGTAAAGGCCTTCAAAGGCTCTCTGGCAAGCCCGTGGTTCCCCCCTCCTCCCCTAGTGCAAAAAGGTAGCAGGTCAACACAAATCCCTGTGCTCCCCCCCTCAAGCAATCTGCTTGCTATGTGTCAGATAACAAGTCCCCCGGGGTAGAAATCCCATCTGCTCCTTCTGTACTGGGGTGTAAAATGTTCCTGCAGATGGAGGACCTGCTGTCGAACCTGAGGATGGTAGACCTGAGTCAGGGAGTCCCAGCCGGATCTCCTCCCCTAGCCAAATTATAGTCAGGGCCGGCAATGTGCTCCTCCGCACCGTGGCTTAAGAAAAAGAAGGGCCATAGAGTCAGTGAAGAGCATCCCTGCCCGGGACAAAATGGGTGGCAATGGTGACATCCAGCCATGGTAAACCCCATGACACCATGGGACTGTTCGTTCTGGCCGGGATGCCCGGAAATGTGGCTAAGAGCCCGTGTCACCTGCACAATCTAGCGTGGCCACGGTGGGTCTCTGGGGGGGGGAACTCCACGTAAGTGATGGGGTGATCAACTGGCAAGGGGGAAGGGGGTGTGCCCATGAGAGAGTTAGATAGTGAAGGAGTCAAGGGCACAAACAAAACTAGTGCAGAGTGCTCCTACCACCTATGCCAGTGCTGTTCCTGCCTTATGGGAGTGGGATGAGTGTCTGGAGAGAGTGACCCATGGCCTACTCAAGTGGAGCGCCTCCTGAAGCAGATCGGTGCCGCCGACGGCCTCGTTGCTGGCGGGGGGCAGGGGGCCCCGGTTGACCGATGCGCCTGATCTACCCAGCTGCCGCGGAAGCAGCTGTAGCCAGTCCGGAACCCGGGATAGGCTCCGTTCCCAGGAACCGAAAAAGTGCCGGCAGATCGGCGGCAGTCTGTAGGGTGAAGCTTCCAACCTCCTTGCGGAACATGATTGACAGGGGATACCCCCAGCGATTATGTACAGCCGAGCTGCCTGGCCAGGTCCAGGAGCGGTCTAAGGAGGGCCCTCCTTCGCAGCGTAGAGCGGGACAGGTCCTGCAGGATACAGATGCTCGCGCCATTCACCTCCACATCACCGTGCTCCCAGGCGTGTCTCTGGATAGATTCCTTTTGCGTGTAGCGATGTAGCCTGCACACAATGTCCCGCGGTCTGTCCGGGTCAGTCGATTTCGGGCCGAGGGCTCTGTGCACCCTGTCCAAGGCCACCACCACCTCCGGATCACCGAGCACCGCGCGGAAGATGCCTCTGACCACTTCACCCACATCCTCCGGTCCCGCTGCCTCCGGGACCCCCCGGAGCCGCAGGTTATTGCGGCGGCTCCGGTCCTCCAGGTCCTCCATGTGTAGTTGGAGGGAGATGGCGGTATCCCGGTGTTGGTCCCGCGACTGCTCCAGCGCGGAAACTCTGGCCTCCAAGGATGTCAGGGATGTCTCCCCTGTGGACACACGCTCCGCTATGCTGGAGACCTCCCCTCGGACCTCCTGAATGTCCCTCCTGTGTGTTTCCTCCAGGCGCAGGATCAATGCCTCTATCGCAGATTGCGTTGGGAGGGCCTGGAGCATTTCCCTAATGTCCTGGTCTAGCATGGAGGGTGTAGGAGCCACTGGGGCAGGCATCACCTCTTCTCCCTGCTCCGCTTCTGCCATGCAGCACACCGGAGGTGTCTCTTCGTCGGGCTGGAGTGAGCTGGAGGACGCCGCTCGCGTCTGCTGCAGTGAGGCCTGTAAGGTGCCTCGTGGAGACGCCACAGCCGCGCCTGGCGGAGATGCTTCGTTGCGCCCGAAATAGCGGCGGAACGAACCGGCAGACTTGCTGTGAGGGGTCCCTCGTGTCGCTCCCCGTGTCCGGTGCTTCTTAGATGAGCTCATACCGGTGGGAATGCCTGCGATCGCCGGGGCATGAGGCCATGGACCGGGAGCTCCAGAGAAAAGCTGCCTTACTCGGCCATTCCTTAGCCACGCCCCCGTAATTTTCCCTTTTTAGGACCTGAACAGAAGCCGGCCAGAATTGTACAAGATGAAACTTCCCAGAAGTCAGATATCACATCGTTTTTTTTGTTTTGTTTTTTTGTCCCGGATTTGGAACTTTTCCTATTGTGAATTCCGGAGTCTTATTATGTTGCAGTACTAAAAGACTCAGTGATCCTTTATATATATATATATATATATATATATCTATATCTCTCTATATCTCTCTATATCTCTCTATATCTCTCTATATCTCTCTATATCTCTCTATATCTCTCTATCAATGGGTGACTTATGCAGACTTGTAAAATTACTGGTAGATAAACATTAACTGAGATGAATTTGTTTTTGGTTGGAGTTTGTTCATATGTCTGCAAGATTGTATCTTGTGGCTTTCCATATAATCTCGTATCTTTATATAACATTATACAAGATGTTTCTCTTTATACCTCCTCTGTGATTAATGACACAAAAATATGAAATAAAGAGGAACCAAAACCGCAACCACGAACTAGGTGAAGATCAACATGATGGTAGAATTTTTCCCTCCAAGGGAAATGATGATGTTTTTGGGTACGGATAAGATTTGACATATACAAATATCGAAAAAAAAAAAGCCTGGAATTAAATTTAATTAAAGTGGTTGTAAACCCTGGAAAAAATAAAAAATTAAATAAACCCTGCAAGACAAAGGCTTAATGAGCTAGTATACATAGCATACTAGCTCATTATGAATTACTTACCTGAGATCGAAGCCCTCGCAGCCGCCGCCCTTGTCTCCCCCTCCAGCCGGCGTCATCTCTCACGGGGGTTACTTCCGGCTATCGCGGCTCCGACGCTCTGATGGGCTAGAGCCACGATGACGTCGCTCCCACGCATGCGCGTAGGAGCCGCAAGTAACGGCACACCGACTGAAGCAACAGCACATAGGTGCCGTTGCTTCAGTTTTCCCCAGTGCGCATGTGCCAACGTCATTGGGACAGGGGATATGTCCTAAACCGTGCAAGTTTAGGAGATATCCGAGGTAGCTACAGGTAAGCCTTATTATAGGCTTACCTGTAGCATAAAGTTGTTGTAAAGGGTTTACAACCACTTTAAATTTCCCTTGAATGGAAATATTTACACATGAAGCATTCATAATCACGGTACAAAGTAAAAACAATTAAAGATTAAAGTGATTGTAAAGCTTCATTTTATTTTTGTTTTGTTTTTTAATAACAAACATGCCATACTTACCTGCTCTGTAATGGTTTTGCACAGAGTGGCCCCGATCTTCCTCTTCTGGGATCCCCCAGCGGCACTCCTGGCTCCTCCTCCTCACCGAGTGCCCCCACAGAGAGCCGATCTCCATGGGGGTACCTGTGCAGGCACGCTCACAAGTCCCGCTGCTGTGTCCATTGACACAAACAGCAGGACTCAGCCTCGCCCTTGGCTCCCATGTCACTGGATTTGATTGACAGCAGCGGGAGCTAATGTCTCCCGCTGCTATCAATCTATCCAATGAGGACCTGAGACAGCGGCTGGAGCTGCTGGGCTCGTGATTGACGCTGGAACGATCATGTTCAGGAAAGAAAAAGGGGGGCACTGGGGGGCAGCTGCAGCACAGAAGGTTAATGCATAAGGAGAGAAACCTTCTGTATTGCAGCTTCCCCAAGCCCCCCCCCCCCCCCCCCCAGAGCCCCCCTTTTTTCATTAAGGTGAAAAACCTTAAGGGTCCTTTCACACGGGGCGGATCAGTTCTGATCCGCCCCGTGGATGTCCGTTTGCTCAGCGGGGATCACTCCGCCGATCCCCGCTGAGCAGGGAGATGACAGGTCTGTCTCCGCACACTGTGCAGGGACGGACCTGTCACAGCGCCGCTCTCCCCTATGGGAGATCGGATGACGACGGACCGCAGTGCCCGTCGTCATCCGATCCGATCCGCAGACGGATGGAAAAATAGCTTTTTCCTCCGTCACACTTTTTCGGATCGGAGCGGGTCGGATGTCAGCGGACATGTCACCGCTGACATCCGACGCTCCATAGAGCTCTATGGAGCACCCGTTCAGGTCCGCCTGAAAAACTGACAGGCGGGCCTGAACGGGACGTTAGTGTGAAAGGGGCCTAAGACTTTACAACTCCTTTAATGTAATGCCCTGTACACACGGTCAGACTTTCCGACGGAAAATGTGCGATCAGATCTTGTTAGGAAAAAACGTTTGTGTGTGGGCTCAGAATTTAAACGATCGGATTTTGTTGTCGGAAAATTTTAGATCCAGCTCTCAAACTTTGTGTGTCAGAAATTCCGACGGAAAAAGTTCAATGGAGTCCACATACGATCGGATTTTCAGACAACACGATCCGATCGCACATTTTCCATCGGAAAGTGCGACCCTGTGTACAGGGCATAACTCTCACTATAGCCACAACCCTTACACCCCTTTGCACTAACTCACCCTGCAACCCCAACCCTAACATCCCTTCACACTATCCTCCTTGTAATCCCAGCCCTAACACCCCTTCACACTAACCCACCTGCTAACCCCAACCCTAACAACCCCTTCACATTATCCTCCATGGGACCCCAACTAACACCCTCTCTATACTAACCCTCTCTGTAGCCCCAAACCCTAACACCCTCTTTACCCTAACCCTTGCCTGTAATACCATCCATAACACCCCTTCACACTAATCCACCATTTAAATGCATCCCTAACATCCCTTTATACCAACACTACTCCCCCTCCCCTGTAACCCCAATCACGCTTTCTTTGTTTCTGTTATAAAAATTTGCAAATAAATAATTGTTCTTCATAAATTTAGGCCAAAATGTATTCTGCTACATTTGTTTGGTAAAAATAACCCAAATAAGTGTATATTGTTTAGTCTGTTTGAAAGTTATAGAGTCTACAAACATACGGTATATATCTGAATATTGATCAATCCTGATGTACTAATTTTTTTAAGGCCCTAAAATACCAGAACAGCACAAATACCCCCCAAATGACCCCTTTTTTTGGAACGTATACAACTTGCTTACTGATGACATGCTGTGATTGGCTACAGCTAACCACATGGTACAGGGTGTTGTGATTGGCCCAGGTACCATGTGATAGCTGTGGGCCAATCAATGTATCACAATAGTAAGCAAAACAGTCATGAATGGAAGCTGGGTAGTGAGCGCCGTGATCCGCTGTGATCTCTGGGGACACGTTAGTGTGCGTGTGCTAGGCGTTGTACCAGTACGTTGCCTGTACTGGCTGTGCTGCCTGTCTGCAGTAAATGTACTGCAGATGAGTGGCAAGAGGGAAAAAATATATAAAATAGAAACAGAAGTCAGAGGTAAAGTTCTCCAAACATCTAAGTTCATATTGTCGACTACTTAGAGAACTATGACTCGGGGGTGTGTTGGTCCTCTGCAGAGAGACCAGAGAGCAATGGTTGTTCTCCGCAGCATGTTGGAAGTCTTTTCTACTCAGGCAGTGATTGTTCTCTAATGAAAACAAACTGTAATACGTCATAGGAATAAAAAGGAATAGGTTACACTGGCAATTTTAGAAGACTAAGGTCTGTAGGTGGACCAGATGGTAAACTGTAATACTGGAACACCATACTGGCACCACCCTCATGTCCAATGAGATCCACTTTGATTACCAGTGGGAGCAAATTCTACATAGGAAGAGACAGCTCCTCCCACCAGTCATCTGAGCAGACCTGAAGAAGAACCACCATGCTGGCTCCACCCCTCTCATGCCCCATCAGGTCCACTCTGTTGGTCAATAGAGGTCATTTCTGCCTGTGTAGAATGTCATTAGCCATCTCCCCAGAATAGACAGAAACAGCTCTTCCCATCAGTTGTCTAAGAAAACCTGATGGGGGAACTGCTAACCCACCCCCCATGTCCCATCAGGTTTGCTCTGATGGCCAATAGGAGGAGCCATTTCTGTCTGTGTAGAATTTTAGTCGCCCTGACCCTACAGAGAAGAAATGGCTCATTTCAATAGTCTTTAGAGTAGACCTGATTGGATATACAGTCATGGCCGAAATTGTTGGCACCCCAGAAATTGTGAAAAGTGGACATATTTTTTATATGCGCCAATGTGAATGAGCTCTTGGAGGCATTTGCACACTTTACATATTGTACATTCACATCAACTTCTGCCCCAAAGTAGCTTGCAATCTAAGGTCCCAATTTCACATACACATACGAGGGCCAATTTAGACAGGAGCCAATTAACCTACCAGCATGTCTTGGAGGGTGGGAGAAAACACAGACCAGCACAGGGAGAACAGGCAACACTTGCGTATAGTGCCCAGTTTGGGTTTCAAAGGACCCTATTGTTGTTAGACAGGAGTGCTAACCCTGCCACACTGGCATGGTTCTTTAGCTACTTAATAAAATCTAGTTAGGGTGACTAGGCTATGGGTCAGAATATATGCTATACTCCGTACACTCTTTCATGTAGATATTAGGAGAAACCCTTTTGAGGCCCTCTTGTGGAAACCGATTACAGAACTCCTGCGTCCGGAGCGTCAGCTAGCTGCGCATCTCTTTACTGCAACCAAAGTCACCATAGCAAGGGCCTGGAAGACTCCGGTTCTTAGCTATGAGGCTGTTAAGAACTGCATGAATGACATAATGGTGAACGAAAAATTGACGGCGATAACATCAGACACCCATGCTAAATTTCTTCAGGTCTGGCAGCCCTGGGTGGCTTATACCCGCCCATCTAGATTTGATCCGGCACTCCTCTCCCTTTGATCATTGGATGTCTCCCCCGCTCCAGGGACTCCCCCCCCGCCCCCCCTCTTCCCTTCCTCTTTCTCTCCCCCCCCCCCCCCTCTTTATCCCTTTTCTTTCTTTCTGCCCCCTTCCTCTCTCTTTTCTATTTCTCTATTGCTATCCCTTTTCTCATTTCTTCCCTTCTCTTATCACATCTGTCTCGCAATGCACTCAGGCTGCTCACTGGCATCTATGTCCACTAGCGGGGGTTTCTTCCTATTCCCCTCCTGAAAGCAGCCCAACTCCGTCTGTTTGCGGTGTAAGAGCTTTTGCTCGCTTTTTTACCTATTCTGTGGCTTTCAGATATTGGCACCTCATCGCATAATCGAACTCTGTCCGTCCCTATGCCCCCTTTAGCTTTGCTCTATGGGGTGTGGTTGCGAGTCGCGACCAACTTAGAAGTTTCTATGTGACTATTTTAGGCCGGACAGGAGTCCACCATTGTTATGTCCCTATGTAACGTTTTCCATGTCTTTGTACTATTATTGGCAGATTTATGCTATCTTTGTATTGTCTCACTGATGTGAAATTTTTCAATAAACCTTTTGTAAAAGAAAATCTAGTTAGGGTTATGATCTATTTTAAATATGATCTATTATTTACTACAGAGATCACAGAACACCTCCTAACAATGCATTAGTTTGGTGTCCTTCCCAGAAGGATGGTTCTATCTTTGTTTAAGCATCACCAGGGCTTTTTTTTTCAGCTGGAACTTGGTGGAACTCGGTTCCACTACCTCTGGCTCTGTCCCTCTGTTCCCTGCTCATCACTATCGCTTGTAAACACAGACGTCTAGCTTCTGTGTTTACAAGTGATGGCTTGTCTCCAAGTAGCTCCCACGGATCGGATCTCCTAAACAAAACCCACTGAGTGCCGGACAGGCACAGTGGAAATGCAGATGCCTGGGGTGCAGTGCAGTCATGGGTGGGAGAGGGCGCATAGTAGGCTGCATCCTGTGTAATCTCCATGTTTTCTCTGGCGCCCAGATGGCGATGGCCCCAATTAATAATCTCCCCGCAAGTGAATATGTTGGAGCCACCTACAGTGTGTGGGGTTGTGTGGTTGAGTTCCTGCACCTATAATTTGAGAAAAAAGCCCTGGGCATCACCCAATGTACTTTTTTTTTTTTTTGACTGGGATCCTGGCTCAGAGATGACACAAACAGGGGAGAAGAGACTAAGGAAATGCTTCATCCTGCCTGCAGCAGACTGATGACAAGGAATGGGTAAGTTATTTGGGCCGAGCATGAGTTCGTCCCTAACATCACCCATTCAGGTGTTCGCCAAACACCTGAATTTTCCATGCACTTGGCGGGATGCTTGCCCGCTGAACACTCAGCGATAATGATAGGTTGTTAGGGAACAGGGCCAGGAAGCTGATAATGAGTCAGCGGAGTCAACAACAGGCTTTCCCCCCTGACAGTCGAATAAAAAAATGACTTTGCCGAATTTGCCATTAATAAAAACTTTTTTTTTAAAAACAGAGTGGGGGTTTCTCTCGAGCCAAAATATTTTTTTAAATGGCATGGGATCCCCCAAAATCCATACCAGACCCTTATCCAAGCATGCAGGGAGATGAGTGAGCACCCCGAATGCTCCACCCACGAAGAGTCTGCCTGCTGTACTGTGTGAAAGTTCCTAAATAGGTAAAGGGTGGGGCCACCTGGTGACATCACCTGGTGGCACCTCTATCTTGTGACATCATCGACCATTATCGAGGCATGCTGGGAGGGATGCCTGCTGGGGGGCACACTTGCCCTCCCCCTTTCCTAGCCTGCCAGGCCACATGCTGGGATAAGGGTTTGGTATAGATCTTGGGAGGGACCACATGCTGTTTTTTAATCTTGGCGTGGGGTTCCCTGTAAAATCCATTCCAGGCACAAAGGGCCTGGTATGCATGGGAGGGACACCACAGCGTTTTTTTTTTTTTTTCGGAAAATCAATTTAAATATATATTTTTTTTTTAATATATAGTATCTCACAAAAGTGAGTACACCCCTCACATTTCTGAAAATATATTTTATTATAACTTTTCATTTGACAACACTGAAGAAATGACACTTTGCTGCAATGTAAAGTAGTGAGTGTACAGCTTCTATAACAGTGTAATTTTGCTGTCCCCTCAAAATGACTCAACACACAGCCATTAATGTCTGAACCACTGGCAATAGAAGTGAGTACACCCCTAAGTGATAATGTCCAAATTGGGCCCAAAGTGTCAATATTTTGTGTGGCCACCATTATTTTCCAGCACTGCCTTAACCCACTTGGGCATGGAGTTCACCAGAGCTTCACAGGTTGCCACTGGAGTCCTCTTCCACTCATCCATGACGACATCACGGAGCTGGTGGATGTTAGAGACCTTGTGCTCCTCCACCTTCCATCTGAGGATGCCCCACAGATGCTCAATAGGGTTTGGGTCTGGAGATATGCTTGGCCAGTCCACCACCTTTACCCTCAGCTTCTTCAGCAAGGCAGTGATCAGCTTGGAGGTGTGTTTGGGGTAGTTATCATGTTGGAATATTGCCCTGCGGCCCAGTCTGCGAAGGAAGGGCATCATGCTTGGCTTCAGTATGTCACAGCTCATGTTGGCATTCATGGTTCCCTCAATGAACTGTGGCTCCCCAGTGTCGGCAGCACTCATGCAGCCCCAGATCATGACACTCCCACCACTATGCTTGACTGTAGGCAAGACACACTTGTCTTTATACTCCTCACCTGGTTGCCGCCACACATGTTAGACACCATGTGAATCAAATAAATGTATCTTGGTCTCATCAGACCAGAGGACATGGTTCCAGTATTCCATGCGCAGGCACACTGGGCAGGTCGCAGATCGCGGCGATATGCCGCGAGTGTCGGCTCCCGTGCGCATGCCGGAGCAGCGAGACCCGGACGTCGCTCCGGGATACATGGCAGCGGCGAAGAGGAAGACGGAGAACCGCTTTGGGGGCTTCGTTCTCAGGTAAGTTATTCATAATGAGCTAGTATTCTATGCATACTAGCTCATTATGCCTTTGCCTTACAGGGTGTGTTTTTAAAAAAAAAAAATTTTTTCCCTTTACGTCCTATTTAATGGCTGTGTGTTGAGTTATTTTGAAGAGACGGTAAAATTACACTGTTATACAAGCTGTACACTCACTACTTTACATTGTGGCAAAGTGTCATTTCTTCAGTGTTGTCACATAAAAAGATATAATAAAATATAAAAAAAAAATGTGAGGGGTGTACTCACTTTCGTGGGATGCTGTATGTAATTTTTGCTGCGTCAAGTTCTATACGCGGTACAGATGTGCCACTTTACAGGCAGACTAAGGGGACGCCATAGGCTCTATATTTAAACAATTCTTTCATGTTTATTGTTTCACTTTAAACATATTTAAAATTGCTGCTCCTTTAAAAACTGTATTTAAAAAAAAATTTGCATTGATACATGTCCCACAGGGCAGTACCTGGGCCCCCATACCCATTTTATGGGCAATTGCATATAAAAAAATATTTAGTGCCTCTAAAGTCCCACCTCTAGGGGGAATTTCTCTTTTTTTTTTTTTTTTATATTTGGGATGTGGCACACCCCTTTTAGTTTTCCTTATCCGAAACCCTTTTCAATTACTTACATACAAGTCTGTTTGGGTCCCAAAGACTTTAATAGAATTTGTGGCTAACGTCTGAACTTTTTAGGCAATCGTTACTGATGACACTATTTCAGCATATAGAAAGTTACTGGACTGGAGCTGAAGGACAGCTTTTCAATGGTAAAAGGTAGAGATACTGTGAATAATTATGCAATTTTTCTATATTGTAACATTTTAGAAATCTACCTATGCAGACTTTACTGAAAGGTCCAAATTATGAGACAAAAATATGCTACTGCCTGGAATGTGATGCATGACAGTCTACAAGATTGTATCTTGTGGCTTTACCCTTAATCTCTTATCTTTACCAGCTTTCAAGTTGATTCTCTATAAATGGTGTCTCAGAAAAAAGGAATAAATGCAAAACAAACTCTACCACAAAGATACTAACAGATTTTATTCTGTAAATCCAAATGATAATGTTTTGGGATGCAGCATAGCCCTTGTACACACGGTCGGACATTCTGACAACCAAATCTGTTGGATTTTGTCTGAAACTGTTGCATACATACGGTCGGACAAAGTTGTCGGAAAATCCGATCGTGTAGAACACGATGACGTAATTTCGTTACGATGGGACTACGTTCAGGCTAGTAGCCAATAGCTTTGGTCTAGGAATTTGATATGCGCATGTGTGGCACTTTGTCTGATCGGAATACTCTACACACAATCGGACAAAGTCTGATTGGATCATATTTTTGCAAAATATTATAGCCCAGCTGTAAAACTTGGTCCGTCGGATATTCCGACGGAAACAGTCCGATGGAGCCCACACACGGTCAGATTATCCGACAACACGGTCCTATCGGACATTGTCCATCGGAATATCCGACAGTGTGTACAAGGGCTAAGACTTCAGAGGTAACATTGTGAAGAAGAGCCTGGAGCCAGACTGGAAATGGATAAACATGAAAATGTAATATACAGTATTTGATATCCAAAAGAATAATATAAATATGTGAGCGGCTATAGGTCACAGAGACTAGAATGCAGAGCGACTCCACAAACCCTGTGTATATATCCAACAATAAATTAAAGTGCATCACTTCTAGTGAAAAGGAAACAGTATAAAATCAGTCCAATCCACCAGTAGAAATTCTTCACAGGAGAGATAAATAAATCTCCGTTCAAATACACCTTTCTGTGATCTATGTGAATAAAAACATATAGATAGACATAGACATCCACTGCGTGAAGAAAAATGACTATTCCTTTGACTCCGCCACCATCTTTGCACTCACCAGAGGTACATGATGATCATGCCCATCTTAATTCTCTCAGAATTGTTTGGCTTCTTAGGTCTCCACACAATCCATCCTAATATATCGCAGTACCACTTAAAGAGGAAATAAACCCTGGTGGGTTTTACTTCCTCTTTATTTCCCTGCAAAAGTAAATCATAATGTAATAGCCCATTATGTGCCACTTACCTGAAACCAAAGCCTGCAATGTCTCCGCTGTCCCCACTAGCAGCGAGTGTCCATCTTCACCCCTCTTCCTTCCAGGGCCACAAACTCTGGCTCTGTGACTAGCCGGAGTCGCGTGACATTACTCCTGTGCATGCACACAGGAGCCGCCAGTCACGGCATGACCCCTATTAGAAATGGCACGATGTGCCCTTTCTAAAGTGCGCATGCGCCAATGACATCAGCGCATGTGCTGTAGTCATCAGTGATTGGCTTTTTCGTAAATATCTCCTAAACCGGGAGATATTTTGTTATCCTATATGGCCCACCTGGACCACCGGCCCCCGGTGGTGGTCCGGCTTAGGTCTGCGGGGGGGCTCGTACTGTCGGAACCGAGGGAGGTGGCTTGTGAATTTCGTCGCTTTTATGCCGATCTATACACCTCCGAAGCCAACGGCTCCTTGGATGACCTGCGCGCCCTACTACAGACGGTGGACTTCCCAAGTCTCGAGGACTCCCAGGTTGAGCTCCTCGAGGCCCCTATTACTGAGGAGTGTATAGCGGAGGCTATAGCTTGTTTGCCACCATCCAAGGCCCCGGGCTCGGATGGCCTTCCCCGAGAGTTCTACACCCAATTCCAGGAGGTTCTGCTCCCTAAACTTCACTCACTCTATACCCACATATTCGACGCAGGTACACTTCCCCGCTCTGAGTGAGGCACTTCTGGTCCTCATTCCTAAGCCGGGCAAGGACCCCCTCTACCCTGAATCCTACCGCCCTATATCGCTCCTGCAGCTGGACATCAAAATATTGGCCAAAATCCTCGCCCTTAGGCTTAATAAGGTGATGCATCGTCTTATCCATGCTGATCAGACCGGCTTCATGCCTGGCAAAAATACGGCCTTTAATCTTAGGAGATTGTTCATGAATCTGCAGGCTTCTCATAACAACACCGGATCTAGGGTAGTGGTCAGTTTCAATGCCGCAAAGGCGTTCGACTCGGTGGAGTGGGGGTATCTGTGGGAATGCCTGCACAGGTTTGGCTTCGGCCCTAAATTTGTGTGTTGGATCCAGCTTCTCTATCAGGCCCCATCTGCCTGTGTCCTGGTAAATGGCCAGACCTCGGACCCTTTCTCTCTGTCCCGCGGTACACGTCAGGGGTGCCCCATATCACCCCTGCTGTATGCGCTAGCTGTGGAGCCCCTGGCCATTGCCCTCAGAGCCCACCCAGACATTCGGGGACTCCACATGGGTTGCCTGTCGGAAGTTGTAAGTCTTTAAGCGGATGACATGCTACTGTACCTGGAGGATGCTGGTCCCTCACTGACGATGGCTTTAGAACTGATTCAGCGTTTTGGCACCTTCTCGGGTCTCCGCATTAATTGGTCTAAGTCCCAAAATCTCCCTATTGACATATCCGTCCCCACGAGGACCTGGGTATTCACTGTTCTCGCTCCCCCGCGGACTATGTTAGTCTTGACCTGTCACCCATCTTTCCTTTCCTGAAACAGAAGACTCAGGTCTGGTCCAGGCTCCCCCTCGGAGTTATGGGCCACCTGGGTCTTGTCAAAATGATCCTTCTTCTCAAGCTCCTTTATTTATTTTGGCACACCCCGCTGCATGTACCGCCTCGTGTGTTCCGCGATATGGAGTCAATCCTCAATTCGTTCATTTGGGGCTCCTCCAGGCACAAATTATCCTGGCGGACTCTCAAATGCCCACCTCACTTGGGTGGCGCTGCACTACCCGATCTCGAAACATACTACCTGGCTTCCCAGCTCTCCCACCTCCACTACCTCAACACGCATGACAAACTGAGATATTCCCTTCTGATCTGCACGTCGGCGACGGATGTGATTGCGCACCCCTTCCAGATTCTCTTTTGCAGACACAGGGGCCTGTCCCGCCTGGGGCCTGGGCGTGCTATGCTCGCCCACCACAGTCGGGTTTGGCGGACGTCACAACTGAGATCCGGAACCCCCTCCCTACATGCACATACACCCCTCTGGGACAATCCTGACTTACCCGAACTGTTGCGAGTGCCGGATTATAAGGTGTGGATATGCAGGGGGGTTATTTATCTGTCTCATCTTTATTCTCCTCCTGGGGTTAAGACATTCCAGACGCTCAAGGACGAGTTTGGCCTTCCTAACCACGCTTTTTTTCGCTACTTGCAGGTCCGCCACGCGCTGCAGACACAGTTTGGGAATTCACCCCCGGCCTTGACCCGCACGCCCCTAGCTAGCTTGGTCCTTGAGGACGACCCCCGGAAACTCATCTCCGCTATTTACATGCACCTCCTTACTCCGGGGGCCACAGCTCATGCTTACGATCTCAAAATTAAGTGGGAGGCGGACGTTGGTGATATGGAGGACGAACTTTGGGGTGAGGCCCTGGCGGTGTCGACTGAGGTATCTCCCAAATTATCCGATAGACTGACCCACCTTTACATTCTCCACCGCTCCTATGTTACCCCTAGACGATTGACTAAATATAAACCTGACTTTAGCCCTCTATGTCCCAGGTGTGGTGATGCTTCCAGCACGTTTTTTCATCCCATCTGGACCTGTCCCCCCATCCAAAGATACTGGGCACAGATAGTTGCATTTCTGCACGATTATATGGGCTCCCCTCTCACACTATGCCCCCGCCAGTGTATCCTCGGTCTTCTCCCCCTCCGGGAAGAAGACAAATATCTTAGGACTTTCCTACAGGAGACTCTCTTTGCTGCTAGGATGCAGATAGCTAGATTGTGGCTCCGACCTGATTCCCCGACGGTCCAGCAGTGGAAGAGAGCTGTCAATTTGACCTTATCATACAAAAAAACTATCTACTCTAATTGGGGATGCCCTCTGAAATTTCATAAAATCTGGGACAGGTGGTTAGAGAGCCCTCATAGCTGCGTGACTTAGGGCAGTGCGCCCGCGATGGTACTGTGATCCTGGGTCTCTCTGTTGCGATTACCCGAGGGGGCCTTAGAATTTTTATTTGTAACATGTGTAGGCAGTTTACTGTTTATCCTGTATACCTCAAGGTTGTATGTCAGACATGGAATTTACTCATCTCCTTTTTTTTTCTTTTCTTGTGTGACGTGTGGTGCCTGTTGCACCGGTTTCTATGTGTGTATATATGCTGTATCCTGCTTCTACATGCTCAATAAACCTTACTTTGGTTAAAAAAAAAACGGGAGATATTTCCAGCACCTACAGGTAAGCCTTAATATAGGCTTTCCTGTAGGTAAAATTGGCTGTACAGGGTTTACAACCACTTTAAAACACTGCAATAAATGAGTTCACCACACCGAGCCAAAGGAACCATATATAGCGTAGTATTTATTACATCCACAAAAATAACTTACATAAAAAAGCTGCAGCATGCATATGAATAAAGACAAACAATTAGCGAAACTTACCCCAACAGCTGCTAAACCGAAAATCAGAAATGGTAGCATGACGTCAGCAGGGAGGCACCACCCAACGCACACTTCCTGCGCAAGCACATTCTGCCTTCTACTGACTCCAAAATTTGGGACCCCTTAAATAGACTGCTGATCAAAAAACGTACAAAACGAGTGAACCAGAAGGTGGAAAAATTCAATCTTTTTGAATCTGAAGTAATGGTTCTGCCATTTTCCCTGAAGTTCACTGTACACCAAAGGCTGGAAATTAGAAAAAAAAAAAGAAGAATCTTCGATGTTAATCAGAAAAAGTATTATTCTCATTGTCCCAAGACCAGGAGACAGCGTTACCATGCCATTTTTCTTTTTTTGTTTACAGAAGTTTTTATTTGGAATATCAAAAGTAAAATTTTGATACAGCGAAGGTGATATCACCCAGTAATACAATGTTGTACATTGGTTATACAATAGGTGGTATTGATTCCTTTGGTTTTCAAATCGTTTTATAGGCACAACATATATAACAAGTGAACTGTGTTATGTTAAAAGAAGAAATGTAGCAGATAGTAATATAAGAATTGGATATACTGGTGTGATTATAATTGATTTTACATCAAAGGTGCATCTCAAGTGATTATGATAAATCCCAATAAATCCACCTTTTATTGAAAATGTGCATTCATTTTCATTCGAATTTCAGGGATTTTCACTTTCATTTTAATAAACGATAACAAACGTGCGGAATCCGAAATTCAAAAGATCCGACATAAAAAAAATGCTTTATTTTCATTTTGTTGTGACAACAGTTTGATATAGATAGAAGATTCGACATGACGGTGACAATAGCGATCTGTGTGCATCGAACCTGTGGTCGATTGTGCCTAACCTTAGCTCTATTAGTTCAAGATTATTCTACATAGAGAGAAAAGATTTGACATTATAGAGACATGAAGATTTGACAAAGCAGCTAAAAACATACGATTGCCGTGAGCGGACATTTATGGCCAAATTCTCACCCATAGGCTATAGAAGAATTCTAATGTTGGTTGACAAGTAAAACTAATTAATAAATATAATTATTACTAGTATCATACAACATTAGAATTCTACTATAGCTTGTAGGCAGAACATTCGACCGGAAATGTACGATCGCGGCGTCGTGCAGTTTAGCTGCTCCGTCAAATCTTCTTAGAACATTCAACAGACACCATAAGCCTTCAATGACAGAATCGACCTTAATTAATTCAGATTTTCAGACAAATGTATTTTAAAAAAAAAACAAAATAAATAAAAACGAATTTCAGAAGTAACTAAATAATTGTATTTTTCGGACAAAAACTAAATTCCGAAACAAAATATTTCAGTGTGCGCATGTCTACTGCATACTATCATATTTCTTTTTTTACACATAATTGCTTATAGCAGTGCATTACATTGTTATAAGCAAACATTTTACTAAATGAAACTGAATCATTCAGTCTGTTTGTTGTGATTAGCTGTGATTGGTCGAAGCTAATCACATGGTACAGATGGGCTGTGATTGGTCAATTTGATCACATGGTACACACAGGGCCAATCACAGATAGCAACACATTTGTACAGAATGGATGGCATGAAAGGAAGCCATGCATTGTGTACAACTGTAATGTGGTCTGCTGTGATTTGTCACAGCAAAGTCACATGGCTGTGTGCCATAGACCCAGCCGGTGACAGATTGTGCCATTGCGCGGCCCCCCAACCGCTCGATCGGAGCTTCCTGACAGGATATCATATGTTGCAGTCAGGATAAGAAAGCCATTGCCCCGCCATCATTTGTCTATAGGATGTGCAGGAAGCGGTTAAAGAGTAACTCCACTCTTGTGGAGGAAAAACCCTCAAACTTTGTTGCAGATTCCTACCTTTTGTTATTCTGAAGAAATAGCTGTTTGTTTCTCTGTGTCCCTGTCAAAAGTGAATCTAATGGGGGTGAATTTATAATCATCAATCAGCTGCTGCCCCTGCAGGGCTCTAATACAGAAAGCGGCAGGGTCTGCATCCCTGGACGTACTTTCCCTCTGGGAGTATCTCACTAAAAATGACATTTTTGTTGCAGGAGATGCCAAAAATCTGACTTGTGTCTTAGTGCAGATTTCTGGGACAATCACAATCAAACAAGTAGGAAATTATATATGCGGAGGGTGCTCTGTATACCAACTGTGTACAGAACTCTTCCAGGTGGCCTTTTACAGAAAATTACATGGGCTGCAAATTGAAAAGGTAATTTTTATTAACATTCAAATACAATATTGACTTAAGTCACAACTGTATTCGCTATATTATTTTTTTATTTACAATTTTTTTCCCCTTGAGAGTGGGGTTACACTTTAATCCCCACACATAACACATATGTGTCACTGGGCAGCCAATGTGGTCCAATGTGGTGCATCTGGAATATACAGTCCAGGTTTGGGCTTCTGTTCTCAAAAAGGACATCGGGGAACTGGAGAAAGTGCAGAGAAGGGCAACCAAACGGATAAGAGGCATGGAGGAGATCAGCTATGATGAATTTATTGAATTTATTCACTCTTGAGAAGAGGAAATTAAGGGGGGATATGATCACCATGTATAAATATATATAAGGGGTCTATATAGTGAACATGGTGTTGAGTTATTCACTTTAAGGTCATTGCAGAGGACAAGGGGGCACTCTTTACGTCTAGAGGAAAAGAGATCTCATCTCCAAATACAGAAAGGTTTCTTCAAAGTAAGAGCTGTGAAAATGTGGAATAGACTCCCTCCAGAGGTGGTTCTGGCCAGCTCAGTAGATTGCAAGTAAGGCCTGGATTATTTCCTAAATGTACATAATATAACTGGGTACTAACATTTATAGGTAAAGTTGATCCGGGGAAAATCCGATTGCCTCTCTGGGATCAGGAAGGAATTTTTTTCGCTGCTCTAGCAAATTGGATCATGCTCTGCTGGGGTTTATCACCTTCCTCTGGATCAACTGTAGGTATAGGATTGTGTATATGGGATTGTATGATATTTTTATTTTTTTGGTTGAACTTGATGGACTTATGTATTTTTGGCCGTTAATTTCTCATTGATCATAACATCGTTGAGACGATTTTTTGTTTTCAAAGTTTTATTGAAATTTTACAAATGAACAAAAATATGAACTGCAAAATGCAATATAATAAGTACAGGAATTCTAAAAGTACAACTCCATTTAAGTACATGCAAGGTAATATCAGTCGGGAGATATCGTCTGGTAGAAAGCTTGTTGGTAAAACAAATAATCTAAGATCTAATACAACATTGAGATGTGATCAGCGTAAAATTGTGTTCGGATATTTCATGGAGTTGAGGCCGGGCATGGAGAGTGAAGTATTAGTGCCCTAGGTATGTACCATACTCCGTAAAAGCGAGAATGTAAGTACGAGACCTCGGTGACCAGTCGCCCCAACTGGGATCAGACTGCGACAGGACGGAGGAGAGGAGTAAAATTTCCAGAAGTACGGTAGTACCCCGTGCACTAAATTAACAAGAAGGAACTGTTAAATATAAAAAATATTTATCAATGTGCCTAAACAAGCACACCAGGTCTGGTGATAGCGGAGCCAGCCGCTATTCATCAAAAAAAAAAAACATATTACACATTTCAAAGACATCCACCAGGACTATAAAGGGAGGACAGTTAAGGGTAACGGGAAAAAGGGGTAACCAATGAAGGGCAGGAGTGCCATGTATAGAACCAATAAGAACTTCATCTAGTCAGTTATGGTGTCACCATGGGAAAAGAGGATCTGAGCGTTAAGAGAGGTCTCTGGCATCATAGAAGGAATCCCTGTGAGCTGGGATTTAGTGTTCAGAGAAGACAATACAGTAAGTATATCTGTGGGATAAATGTGATGATGAGACCGGTTATGCCAGGTGATACAGTGTGTAAAGGAAATTTGGCGATAAAGTTATCACATCAGGTAAAGAACGCTCGGTATTTTGGTGTGGTGATAAAATGCTTCCAACAAGACCAGGTCTGAACATATTTAGAAGGTGTGTCTTTCGCCTGATGGATCAAATCTTCCATGTCAGCAGTTTTGTGGATGCGCTCGAGCCAATCCCTCATGGAAGGTAGAGTTTGGGAGCGCCAATGTTTGGGGATGCACATATTGGCAGCAGAAATCATATGCATAACAAGTGAATGTCGGTACGATCGGCTAGGAATATTAGGGTGATGGAGTAAAAATTGTGCAGGGGTAAATTCTAATTTGTAGGTTGTAACATGATGTATCAGTTCATGGACTTTCATCCAAAATGGTTTAATCTTAGTGCATGACCACCACAGATGTAATAAGGAACCTGGTTCGGATTCACATCTCCAGCACAGCTGCGAAATCGATGGAGAGATGTGATGTAGATGGAGAGGGGTTCTATACCATCTGGATATTAGTTTGTAAGCATTTTCCTGTGCAAAAATATTCTGAGATCCTTTGTGCGCTAATGTGTATATTTTTTCCCAGTCCTTGTTTGTAAGGTCAATAGAGAGATCTCTAGACCATTTCTGTGTTTTTATCCCGGAGATTAGTATGAGAAGGGAACAATAAGGAATATGTAAAAGAAATGAGATGTCTCTGTGGTTCAGCTTTTTGACACATGTCTTCGAAAGGGGTTAGGGATCTATATAATGTTGAAGATTTAGCTTGTGATTCGAAAAAATGTTTCATTTGGATGTAGGTCCAGTACGGAAACGTGTGGATGTAAACGATCTAATAAGTTGGAGTGTGGAATCAATTTGCCATTATTAAAAAAATGCATGGCCCGGACAGCTGTATGAGGCCAGAAATTTTTCAAAAAAGATGAATGCATACCCGGTAAAAAAGCCGGATTCAGTCTGAGGGGTGTCATAGGGCCAGTAACAGAAGATATCTGAGATCGTGAACAGACTTTTTGAAAGATAGATACTGTAGGATGAATCAGTGGATGAGAGCTGTAAGTCGAGGGGAAGTGGGTGGCCAGTATCCAAGGTGCTGATGCAAGCGGAACGTGTGAGAACAAGTTTTCCAATTGAACCCAATCTTTAGAAAGGAGGTGAAGATTCCAATCTAAAATCCTCGTTAGATGACTTGCCTGATAATAATTTTCCACATCTGGGAGCCCAATACCCCCAAGCCTTTTGGGGGATGTAAGTTTAGTATAACTCTAGCGGTAGGGCCGGAGTAAAGTGCAAGGATATAATTTAGCATCCGATCGGGAAGGCCTGTAGCCCTCAAGACCTCTGACATATAATCCTAGGCCACTCTATCGAACGCCTTCTCCGCATCCAACGACAAGAAGAATCCCTTTTGGTTCGAACTATTAAGCCAATGGTGGATATTTATGGCTTTGAAGGTGTTATCCCTTGCCTCTCTGCCAGGAATGAATCCCACCTGATCAAGATGAACCAGATCTGGAAGCAAGGGAAAGAGTCTATTAGCTAAGATCTTAGCATACCACTTAAGGTCAACGTTTAAAAGGGAAATTGGTCTGTAATTAGATATTAGTGAGGGATCTTTACCCGGTTTCGAGATGACCGCTATGTGGACCGTAAGTAAGTCTCTCGGGGGCGAGATGGGTGTAGCATAGGCATCAAAAGTTTTGGTAAAGATAGGCGTTAAGTATTGTTTAAACGATTTATAATAGCCGACCGTGAAGCCATCTGGCCCCGGACTTTTACCAGCTTTTAACATGTTTAAGGCAAGGTTCGCTTCTTCTGTGGTTATGGGTTTGTCTAGATCTTGGCAGATGGATTCAGAGATGGGAGTAGGGCTATAGCGCGTAAAGGAAGGTTTTGATCAGTTGTGTCCGTTCTGCAGCCGTTTTTATGGAATTTGGAGAATTCAGATTGTATAATTTCGAGTAGTATGCTAAGAACTGTTTAGTTTAGTGTCTGGGGTGGAAGAAAGTTTTTGGCCTTGCGTGGTGGTGATGGAATAAATGGTCGTTTTAGCTTTCTTTAGTCTGTAAAGCTCTAGCTAATAATTTTCCAGCTTTATTACCATATTCATAGAATGTTTTTTGGGTAAGGATACATTTACGTCTGATTTGTTTGCCTAGCAGGGTTATTAGTTCCTTTCTACATAAGGTTAAGGAGTGCAAGGTAGCTTGGGCTAATGTTTGTTTATGTGCTTGTTCCAGACGACTGATCTTTTGTAATAAGTCGTTCTGATATTGAGATCTAAGTTTCCGTCTTTTAGAGGCCTCAGCAATAAAAAGCCCCCTAATGACGCATTTATGCGTTTCCCACGTGATCGGTGGTGAAATATCCGCTGTATCATTTTCAGCAAAGAATTGTTGTAAACTTTTCTCAATTTCTGATACTATAGCATTGTCAGTGAGTAGGGCAGGATCTAGTCTCCACGTTTGTGAGCGAGGAAGTGAAGCTGGGAAAGATAAGGTTATTGAGATTGGATGGTGGTCTGAAATGAACATTAGATCAATAGTAGCTTTCTGAAGTATTGGAAGATCTGGTTGTGATAAGAAGAGGTAATCAATTCTAGAATATTTCAAATGAGGTGGTGAAAAATATGTGTAATCTTTATGATCAGGATGAAGCATACGCCAGGTGTCGTGGAGTAAAAAGGATTGTAATTCCAATTTGATTGCTTTAAGTGCTGTGTAAGGTAAAGAGGAAGTACCCGTGGAGGTGTCCAGAATGGGGTTTAGTGGGGCGTTGAAGTCTCCTCCTAAGATTAACATCCCTTCTTTGAAATTTGCTAATTGCTTCATCATGTCACGGAAGAAGGGTACTTGACCAATATTAGAGGCATAGATATTGACTAGTGTGATTGTCCTGTTCCTATACGTGCCTTTCAGGAAGAGGAATCGTCCTTGGTGATCAGATAGCTCACCCGTGATTTGAAAGGGAGTATGTTTTGATATAAGAATGGAGACACCTTTCGTTTTTGCTATATCGTTTGTTGAATGAAAAACTGTGGGATAGTAAAAATTGTAAAGTTTCGGAATAGAATTAGTACGAAAGTGTGTTTCTTGTAAAAAAACTATGTCAACTTTATTGCGTTACATAGTGAGGAGGAGTTGCGATCGTTTCTCAGGAATATTCAAACCCTTGACATTCAAGGAGGTAACTTTGAGTTGCGTAGAGGGTGAAGTATGTATTGAGGGAGCCATGAGCAATGTGTGTGTGGGATCCTAATGTAAGGTGCAAGAATGTGGAATTAAAAGAAACAATATGCTATCGTACAATCGACTATAATAGTAGACTTGTGAAGCAAGGAATGCAATCATACAACCGTACCTTTAGGTACTCTAGATAAAGTTTAATGCCAGGGATGGGGAGGTAATGGCTAGGTAAGAGAGTTAGGGACGACGGGTAAGGAGAGGGATATCCGGCTATAGGTGAGAACCAGCTCGCCTATCAAGAAGGGGGAAAAATAACGCCGGAAAAAGGCAGTGGTATAATATATGAGAATATCTATCTTATGCAGGTAAAATTAGAAATCGTACCACTTTGTGGGAGGTGGTTTGTATGAATAGAAAGACGAGATAAACAAGAAACAATTGTCTATGTGCCTAGGGGCTAGAGAAACAGTGTATAGTGGGGAAGGCATTGCAAGGGGGAATGAAAGGAGGCACCTGGAAGGTTAAAGGGGCAAAGGATATTAGAGTGTTTGGAGCTAATTCGGGTAGCTGAGGTTGAATAGATTGGTCCTATATGTGTACGTAAGAGAAGTAAAGATCTATCTTAGCAAAGAACAACTAGCATATTTGCAATAATAGAGAAAAAACATATTAGAGGAAGTACACCCCTTACAGTAAACAATTGATAAGGTAAAACTAAAAGCCTCTGTATGAAGAAGAAAATTCTTAATAATAATGCAAACCTGTGAAAGAAAAAATTGTGGTTAAAGCACCAAAGACAACAGAGATATAGCGACAAAAAGACTCTTATAAGTACTTCTAAAAACAGTACCATATCATGTGAATATGAATATGTAGGATTTAAGTTAAGGCATTGCAAACAGGAGGTATACTATGAAAGTTTCTATACATCTTGGAGAACCGTAGCCCAAAGGTCCTAAAGATAGTCATGTAAGTGGGAACAGTCAGGTTCTTATGGAAGTGATGTACCAATGTCAACAGTAAGCTATCGTAGAGATCCGGTTCGAGGCCCTAATAGTGAAGTAGAACCCCGAAACTTATATGAATGAAGAATCAGGTCTATGTACTTCAATCATAAAATGAGGATCAGTCGATAAGCATTAGTAAGAAGCGATGTAAGATCCGTTCTCACAGTATATATTCAATGCTCTATGTCCGCATGGAATGTTATGGAAAGAGGAACGCTTCATAGTAGGTAAGAAGACTTGCTATCATGCGGGCATCTCCAGAGTAAATACAAGGAGTTGTAAACCCTATTAAGTATGCTCATATGGTATAGACCATAGAAAAGATGATAATCCCAGCTCGTGAAGGTGAGCTAAAATGTTTGGCCCCAGAAGGAAAGTTCTCCATTCCCAGTTATCGAGAATAAAATAAAGACCGTCAAATTGCATGTGTGGGGGTCCTTATGATAGAGGTAAAAATATCACACCAAGAATTATAGTCTCTGTCCCTATAAGCTTATCTGAGCTCCAGTGGGATTATGCATGTGATAGCTTTGTATAAGGGAGACTTCATAGGGATGTACACGCGGCCCTGTGAATTCAATCAATAGAGTGCAGGAAGACAGCGATGCAAACCATAAACCTTGTTTTATCATGTGGTAAATTGATAATTATGCCAAAACATATATATGAATCAGGTATTTGCACCCAGAAGGGGGCTTAGAATAACTGAAGTGTACCGATAAGTAAAAATGTATATCTATGTGCAGCTATGATCTCTCCAGCTAGACAATAGAAACTCTTGAAGAAGTAAAAAGAAATAAGGGGTAATGATAACTGACTTCAATGTGTCGTTAACTCAAATACAGGATAGAAGGTGAATAGAGTAACTAGCGATCTCTGCAAGCTCTTCTGGGAAGTGGAGCAGCTGTAGGACTATAGGGATCATGGAGCAGGGACGAATTCGGGCCTGATCTCGTAGTGGATGGAGACCGCCGTCTCCTGAAGTGAGCGTGCTGAGTTTCCATGGGATCCTCCTGTGGCAGCTTAGAAATATTCCCCGAAATGTTGATGTCCGCATACCAATTAGGCACCGCTGTATAAGGTATATCCAGGGATTTGCAGAAAGAAATCAGATCTTCCGGGACTCTGAGTGTAGCGGTATGGCCATGGTGAGTAGCGGAGAGAGCAAAGGGGTATTTCCATCGATATGGAATACCTCTGGCCTGCAGCACTTCCAGCAGAGGGCGCAAATCTCTTCTATGCCTCAAGGTGATAGCCGACAAATCTTGATAGAAGGATATCCTGTGGCCATCAAATTCCAGGGAGCCTTTGGTCCGTGCCTGCTTCAAGATATCTTCCTTTAATTTATAGTCGTTAATATAGCAAATAACATCCCTAGGGGGATCAGATTCCCTGCCTTTTGGTCTAAGAGCTCTGTGGATCCGTTCCATTTCAATATGAGTTGTGTCCTGTGAATCAAGCAATTGTCTGAATAGTGAGGATACCGTAGAAAGAAGTTGAGTATTGTCCAAACTCTCTGGCAGGCCCCTCACCGGCAGATTGTCTCCTGCCGCGGTTGTCAAGGTCTTCGACATGTCTCTGTATTTCTCTCAATTGAAGTGAGTGTGTATCCACAGCCGCAGAGACTTTCCTAATTGCGGATTGCTGATATGCCGTCTTCTTCTTGTTCAAATATTTTATTGACAACAATCAAAAATAAGTAACAGGCACAGTTACAGATATTATAGATGTAAAAGAACATTTCAGCAGAGCATAGGAGTAACAAAAAGAAAATCACGACCATGCATTGAAGTATAGGTTGTACCTCTGACTCCCTCACCAAGTGAAACAAGAATCAACAAATAGCTTCAGTGGGGGAGGTAAGTGATTGTGAAATTAAAAGTTATAATCAATACATAAAGCAGGGACACTCTGTCCAAGCAGTCCGGGCAACAGTAATGGGTACATAACGGGTATTATATGCCATCATAGGCAAAACAGTCAGAGAAAGAAGAGAGCAAAGCAGGTCGAGGGAAAGAATAGGGGAAAGAGTGAAGGGGGAACTAGAAGAAAAGAGGAATAGAGACTAGAGGGAAAGAAAAAGAGTGAACCAGCATAGTTGGGGAAGAAATAGAACTGGCCAGGCCGCCCACCAACTCCATAAAAAATGGAACAAAAGAAAAACGGGGAAACGGAAAAAAGGAAAGCAGCCCTCCACTCCAAAGAATGGGATCACGGCTCCAGGAGGCGGCTATCAAAATCGGGAGGGAGAAAGTGATCCGCCCAGGTACGCCAAATTTTAAGGTGTTGGGGGATCTTATCCAAAATTGTAGCTTCGATTTTACTGTGTATCATTGCCAAAGTGACTCTGTTTTTAACTTCCACAATACTCACAAAAGGGGACCTCCAGGCCTTCGCAATAGTCTGTTTAGCGGCAGTGGTGAGCTGCAGAAAAAGACGCAGCTGTGCCCTAGTAAGATCGTGTGGGGGGAAATTAAGCAGTGCATGGGCTGGGTCCGGACTAAGGGTTTTATTAAACAGAGTGGAGGCCATTCGGAAAATAAGTGCCCAAAAGTGTTCTACCACAGGGCATGTCCACCATATGTGAAGGTGGGTACCCCCAGCATCACATCCGCGAAAACAGTTAGGAGATGAGGTTGGAGTGTATTTAGCAATCCTAACGGGGACCAGGTACCACCTCATAAGGACTTTGCAGCTAGCTTCCAATGCCACCACATTCTGCGATGACATTTTAGTGGTTGACCATATCTCTGTCCAGTCCCCCAGGTCCCAATCCTTGGATAAATCTTTAGACCAGGCAGAGGCATAGGATGGTAACGGGGAGGGGGAAGAAATGAGATGCATGTAGAGGCTAGAAATGATCCGAGTCGCAGATATTCTCAAATATAGAGAGGGTGTTCGATACTCTGTGGGAACCCACAATTTTTTGAATAAAATGGGATATTTGAAGATATCTGAAACACTCCCGTGAAGGGATGTGGGTCTGCGTCTGAAGAACTGGGAAAGGCGTGATGACGCCCTTAGGAATAAAGTCACGTATTCGAATCAGACCGGCCTGAGTCCAGGCCCGAAAGGAAACTGGATGAGAGAAGGCTGGGTAAAATAAAGGTTGCCCTATCAACGAGAGTAAGGGCAAGTAGGGTGTGAGTAGCTTAAAAGACTTACCTAATTTGTCCCAGATGCGTAGAGAATGTTGGGTTAGGGGATTTGTAACATTGCCCCGAGCCGAAGCAGGGAGCCACAGCACGTTAGCAATGGAGATGGGGTGCAAATCTATAGCCTCCAAGGCGACCCAGAGTGGGATCTCCGTCTTCGCATGATACAAGGTTAGTTGTGCCAGTTGGGCGGAGTGATAGTAATGGAGAAAGTTGGGAACTCCCAAACCCCCATTGAGTTTACTGCGAAGTAGAGTGGGTCTAGAGATACGGGGGGTCTTGGTGCCCCAGATATATTTATATACCCGACTCTGGATCGCCCTGTGGAAATATGAAGGCACTGCAACTGGTAGGACTCTGTAGAGATACAAAAGCTTGGGCAATAGGGACATTTTCACAGCAGCGATTCGTCCTAGCCATGAAACGTGGAGGGGTAACCAAGTATTGAGCAGGGAGGACAAGTGCCTTAACATAGGAAGATAGTTGGATTGGGCCGTCTTCTTCTTAACTTCTTGTACTCTGCCCGCCATATCATGCAGTTCCTGGCGGAGATCCGCAATCACTGAGGTAAAGGTGTCCTTTATGTCGGACGCCACCGCTCGAAGGTCCTGTAAGGTCGGGTGTTGAGAGGAAGAAGGAGCGGGACCCGCCGGAGTATCAGAGCGGTGTGACACGGCCGGAGTCAGTACGATCTCGTCACGCGCCTGTGAGGAGGCTGAAGAAGACGCCGCCATATTAGCCCTTTGTGTCCGGAATAGCTCTGGAATACCGGGCGGATTTTGGATTCTATTTCCTCTTGGAGATCTCGATCGTGAGGTCGAATTTTGTTCTGGAGGCAGTCCCCATACTCGGCGAACCGAAGTTAAGAACAAAATCCCCGTCGAAAGCTTCGTTTAGGCTATAGTCTGACAGAGCAGGGAGATTAGGCAGCCATTTCCAGTCACGGCAAACCACGCCCCTCAGACGATTTTTAACTGCTTCAAAACTCAACATGGGGGTTTTCCACGCTCTCGCAATTGTCAACTTAGTTGCGGTAAAAAGATGCTGCGCAAGTTGACGTTCGGTTCGATTTAGTTCGACTATGGGTTTGGCCAATAGCGCCTCATAGGGGTTCCTTTTAAGATTGACCTGAAACAGATTACGGATAAGTGTGTATACCCTGACCCACAGTCTGCATACCCGTGGTTACATCCACCAGATATGCGCCATAGAGCCTCTCTGAGAGCATCCCCTGAAACAGAGGGGGAAGTAGGCCGGAATGAAGCAGGCCAGCCTCACTGGCGTATAGTACCATCTGTACAGCATTTTATAGGCATTTTCTAGAATTAACACATTAGTGGAGCATTTAGATATTGCCGACGTCATTGCCTGCCAGTCCTCAGGACCCAACCCGCCACCCAACTCCCCCTCCCATTGAAAAAGGTAAGCATGAGATGGGGGTTTCTCCATGGATATCAGTCGAATAGATCAGTGAAATCAAGCCCGGGGAGGGGGGTCTGGATCAGCAAAGGCTCTCAAAGGAAGTCGGGGCATAAGGCGTAGGATGGGGCTTTATCAAGCTCTGGAGGAAATGGTGAAGTTGCAAATAACTATAATGTTCTCATAAGGGGATGTCATGAGAGGTGCGTAGAGTCTCAAATGCCACAATTCTCGTAGGTGTAAGCAGTGAATGAACATCCGTGAATCCATTCAAAGACCACCACGAGAACTGTGAGGGGTTCTCATGGCCTGGAGGGAAAAGTGGACATCGCAGAAGCCACAATAGAGAGAGGTGGGGGAAATCAGTCCAGCCGAGTCCCAAATGCGCAGGGTATGGGTCATACAGGGACCTACAGTTGTCAGGCGATGCGCCGGAGGGAGCCACGGGAGTGAGGCGACAGGGATGGGGTCAACATCTACTAGAAAAAACGATCAAAAACAGCGCATCAAAGGGACTAGTAGATTGATGTGAAAAAGACTTTAAAATGTCATTTATTAAATGTAAAAAATAAACACAGACATCTGATCCCTGCAGGATCTCAAACACATAAAAAACACCAATCATAAAACGGACAGATGTTTGATAATGAAAAGCTCCTCAGATCTCTCAATTATAACTTTGGAAAGGTCAAAACCAACGACCAATGTGCACAGCTTTCGAATGCCTAATGAATGCAATCAATCATCTGAAAGAACCCAAAAAGTCAGTGTAAACGAATGGAACAACGTTTCTAGGGACACTCACTTCATAGGTGTTCAATGGGCTGCAGAGCTGATGAGTCCAGTCTGATGACCGAGGGGGAGGTGTCTATTTCAGCTCCATCTGAAGCGTTCGGCTTGGAGGCAGAGGTGTAATGCTGCACGCTAGGTGGTAAGGATCAAGCTTAGTCACCAGATGATATCAGCTGTACACATAGGCAGCTTGGAGAACGCTGCACTGCCTGCAGTGCGGCTTGTCCGAGCGGCTGTGGATCACATGAGAGGCTTGTCACGTGGAAGGCTGTGAAGGGGAAGGTTGCTATGCCGACTCTCCTGCTTACATGTTTCGCGCTCCTGCGCTTTGTCAAAGCTGGAGCGGCATACAGCAACCAGAAAGATAAAGGCATCGGGTAGTGTGTAGGGGCGGGGACTGTCGAAGTCTCTCAGGTTAACCCCTAATGTGTCACTAAGCCTCCTGCAGTTAAAACCTTATTAGACAGGGGTCTGTGTCAGTGAAAGAACTGTTAGAAAACATCTAATAGGAAATGTGGATTGAAACATATGGTTGACACAGTGGTGTAGTGGTTAGCACTCTCACCTAGCAGCAAGCAGGACGCTGGTTCGATTCCCAACCACGCCACCACCCGCCTGAAGCTTGTATGTTCTCCCTGTGCCTGTGTGGGTTTCCATGGGGATATTAAAGGATATACAGAAGGGAGAAGAATGCTATGGATAAAAGGACACTGTAAGTTAAAAAAACACTGTAAGTTAAAAAAACTCAAGGGGGGGAAAAAATGCGGAGACCAAGGGCAAAAAAACAAATTATTTAAAAGATATATTTTATATTATTATTATTAAGTCCTTTCCTATAGGATAGTTAGAATAAATATATTAGCTACTCTTCGTTCATAAAAAAAATAAAAATAAAAAAAAAAAAAAAAAAAAAAAAAAAAAAAGGAAAATGAAAGAAAATGAAAATATATTTTCTATAAAAAATGTAGGGTGGCGGTCATGAACGATGAGTAGCGACTATATCTGAGTAACCTATATCAAGAGGTTATGCTGAGGATGTCAATGTCTTCATTGAGGCCATCAGGCGAGAGAGACCCCATAAGATATATCCAGAAGGTCTCCCTGCGACAAAGGTGGGAGAATCTTTCGTTGGCCGTTAGGGTACCCTTGGGGATAGCCTCAATTGCAAGGACCTCCATTTCTTTAAAGTTTTTATCATGACAATGGCGAAAATGGCGTGGCACGCTGTGTTGAATGCAGCCCTCTTTAATCAGGCGGCGATGTTCGCCCACCCTGACTCGTAGGGCCCGCATAGTGCGGCCTACATAAAGGAGGCCACAGGGACAACGTAAAACATATATTACGTATTCTGTAGAACACGTGATGAATTGTTTAATCTCAAAGGTTTTTCCTTTGGATGTAGTGATGGTGGATTGGCCGTTGGGGATGGACTGACAAGTATAACAACCTCTTTTACGACATTTAAAAATCCCACATCTATTATCAAAGTACATCCTAATATCAGGGAATATATTATTATCCTTTCTATTGGATTTTATAAGTTTATTGGGAGCAATAATATTTTTGATTGTACGAGAGCGTCTAAAAGTGATTTGGGGTCTGACCGGAAGGAGTGGTGCTAAAATCGGATCCAGCTTTAGGATATCGTAATGTTTAAGAATTATTTTAGACATATGTTTATATTGTGTGTTAAAGGTAGAAATAAACCTAATTGTAGTATAGTCATTAGTGGAATTTTTGGGACGTTTTTTCGTAGGTGAATGCTTGGTTGCGTGTTCCATAAAGGCCTGTGTAACTAAATCATCTGGGTATTCTTTTTCTAAGAATTTTTTTGCCATCTGCTGGCCTTGTTGTGTATAGTCCTCAGTTGAGGTACAGTTTCTACGTAACCTTTGGAACTGACCGCTAGGAATATTTTTCTTCCAAGCAGGGTGATGGCAACTCTTATAATGAAGGTAAGAGTTGCCTGCTGTGGGTTTAATATGGTTGCTAGTGGTGACACTATGCTCATTATGAGAAAGTACAAGGTCCAAAAAGACCAGATGGTTTTGGTCGATGACCGATGTGAAAGATAGACCCATAGAATTGTTGTTGCAATAAGTGACGAAGGAGGAAAAAGTCTCAACTCCGCCACTCCATATGAGCAAAATGTCATCTATATAACGACCATAAAATACGATAAACTCAGCAAAAGGATTGTTTCTCCAGATTTTTTGTTCCTCCCAAAAGCCCATGGTGAGGTTCGCATATACCGGGGCAAAACTGGCTCCCATGGCTGTACCTTGGCGCTGGAGGAAAAATTGGTCTAAAAAGGTGAAGTAGTTATGTTTCAAGCAGAACTCTATGCTCAATAATAAAAATTCAGACTGTTTGGAGTTCATGCTTTCATCAATGCTCAAAAAGTGTTGTATTGCATTCAGTCCCACTTCGTGGGGTATAGAAGTATAAAGCGAGTTGACGTCTAAAGAGGCCCACATATATTCGTCAGACCATCTGTAGTTTTCCATAACCTCAATCACCTGACTGGAGTCCTTAATATAGGAAGGAAGTTGCACCACCAATGGCTGTAAGATGTGATCTATATAGGCCGAAAGGCCGCTAGTGAAACTATTAGTACTGGCCACTATTGGTCTACCCGGAGGGTTAGTAAGGGACTTGTGAACCTTGGGGAGATGATAAAAGTAAGGGGTGCTGCAGACTTTGGGGAGGAGGAATCGTTTTTCTTGGGGATTTAACACCCCATCTTGTGTTTATTTTTTACATTTAATAAATGACATTTTAAAGTCTTTTTCACATCAATCTACTAGTCCCTTTGATGCGCTGTTTTTGATCGTTTTTTCTGCTGCATCCATTTTTTGCCAAGTCCATAATGGGTTAACAGCCGCACATTGAGACCATCTACAGGACATTTATTTAAATAAACAAACATCCCACGAGATAGTCAAACGCTCTTAAAGAGACCATTCATTTGTGCGCCAACTTTATCTTGTTTTGTTTTACGTTGTATGTTTTGGACTCTGGTTGGCTGCCAATGAATAGACTGATCGACGGCTTGATTATGTCCTACAAGTTGATATAAGGGAAAAAAAATCACAGACTCTATGATTAAGCTTGTGTAATATTCCATTTCACAACAAAGACAGTCACCAATCTTATGGACTTTACATGATCGTTTTTTTGTTTTTTATGATAATTGTCATGTGGAAGCTCTGATGTTTTTATGTGTATATACATATAATTAATAGTATTACTTATAGTATTGGGTTTTTTTTAAACAGATTCATATTCCATTCCACACCATTTTTATTCTCAGTTGTTTCCTTTTTCTTTTTTCCCCCTTTTTTTCCCACCCCCCTCCTTGTGCCCCCTCCCCCTTTTTTTTTTTTTTTTTTTTTTTTTTTTTTTTTTTCCAATGGATCGCATTAATCGTTTACAATCTATATTTAACAAATTAGAAGAGACAAGGGCAGACAGTACTATTGACGTGACATCTAAGTCCAGTTCCCCGAATAAGGACCTTCCACATACTGAAGCATTTGAAATACAAATGCGTAAGGCCTTTCTAAAACTCCAAGATGCCAAACAATACGAAAACGCACAATGGTGGGATTTAGCGTTTTTACAGAAATACCTGGAACTAGGTATTACCCCTAGGGGTCTCCGGATAAAAAAACAATGTAGTTTTTTAGACGAAGACCTCTCTAAGGAATGGCAAATGATTTCGGAATTTTGCACCACCAAATGGATTAGAATATTAGTGCAACAACGAGAACGTAAACTTAGAAAGGCAGAGGAATCAGTTAAAGCCAAAACTCAGGCTATTCAGGAGTTTAGTACATCTTGTCTCTTTTTGAAATGGATGGAAGTCCAGGACAAAAACATCAGGAAAGATGAGGATGCAATGATTCACACAAAAACCAGTAAATTAGAGAGAGACATTGGCGATTATAGATCAGGCCACATCTTTGAGTGGAAGAAGAGAAACCCCACTCCCACTATGAACCGCATTCAACCACAGACAGGAATGGACCATGTATATACACCTCATAACACCATGGTCCTACACAATAATACTAGGACCAAATTTAAAAACCATAAGACAAGTAAGCCTCACAAAATTAAAAATTCCTCTAATAACACGGGAACCAATAGGACCAGTAGGCCCTATCATTCTAAATTTGAGCACCACAAGGTGACACGTGGTGCTCCTGACCCCCCCCGAGGCCTAAGCGATTACACAATCACCCATAAGAAGGATGGCGCAGACTGCAACCCCAATATAACAGCCAACCCCCTATTGGTTAGCACTTCGCCTACTGTTGCCCCATCCCCCTCTGGCCTATCCGATCAACCGGATGTTACTGAAAATAGACTACCCATTTTTTCGGTAGTCACATCCAATAAGTATAGCCCTCTGGTGAAAGATTTGGACAAGTACATTAAGGAAGGAGCTCGCCCTAGATCTAGTAACAAAACATGTGCACCCAATGAAAGTAAGGTAAAAGACAGTACTTCAGTGACACCTCCCAATTTTGAGGAAGGTTTTTTAGCCCTGTCTCCAAAGGGAGTCATGTTTACAAAAGAAAAGAGAAAACTAGAAGAGGTTGCAGAGGAGGACGTAAGCTTAAGGCAAAACAAAAAAGAAAGGGTGGAGACATAGTGGAAGAGAGTACCATAAAAATCTTCAACCTTTCATCACACACCCTCAATCCATATGAATTAGCATTATTGAAGAAAGGTCTAAGCTTTTCGCCATCCACTGGACCAAATAAATTTGGCCTCTTCAAAGATTTAAATAAATTTATTCGATCTCTTACCCTGAAAAGACATTTTGCAAAAACAATTATTAATAACAACAAAAAAGGAGATTCAACACCTGAAATCGATAATATTGATATGAATGTCACCCCCCAGGATGACATTTTGAGAATTCTTGAAGACTTGTGGAGCGAGTGTCATATCTCAAGCCAAACACAATATCCCTTTACAGAACCAGCGATAATTCATACTCATCTGAAACCGGCGTCCACCTTTAACCCAACCCATTCTAAGGGCCCCTTTATTGAGACTTTTTACCAAGTGGTTTATAAAGAATTTATTGAGTTATGCAATACAACCAATAACAAAAAACAAGCTAATCTAAATAAATTTGAACAACAGGCTCTTCATAACCTTACCACCAACAAGAACATTGTGGTCAAACAAGCCGATAAAGGAGGGAGTCTAGTCGTACAGGACATGGGCGACTACCTTGGCGAAGCCAATCGCCTGTTATCTGATACGACTACATATCAAAAACTTCAAACCGACCCCCTTCCAATTTACCAGCGTGATTTAATTACGTTGGTAGACAAAGCTCAAAAAGATGGGGTGTTAAATCCCCAAGAAAAACGATTCCTCCTCCCCAAAGTCTGCAGCACCCCTTACTTTTATCATCTCCCCAAGGTTCACAAGTCCCTTACTAACCCTCCGGGTAGACCAATAGTGGCCAGTACTAATAGTTTCACTAGCGGCCTTTCGGCCTATATAGATCACATCTTACAGCCATTGGTGGTGCAACTTCCTTCCTATATTAAGGACTCCAGTCAGGTGATTGAGGTTATGGAAAACTACAGATGGTCTGACGAATATATGTGGGCCTCTTTAGACGTCAACTCGCTTTATACTTCTATACCCCACGAAGTGGGACTGAATGCAATACAACACTTTTTGAGCATTGATGAAAGCATGAACTCCAAACAGTCTGAATTTTTATTATTGAGCATAGAGTTCTGCTTGAAACATAACTACTTCACCTTTTTAGACCAATTTTTCCTCCAGCGCCAAGGTACAGCCATGGGAGCCAGTTTTGCCCCGGTATATGCGAACCTCACCATGGGCTTTTGGGAGGAACAAAAAATCTGGAGAAACAATCCTTTTGCTGAGTTTATCGTATTTTATGGTCGTTATATAGATGACATTTTGCTCATATGGAGTGGCGGAGTTGAGACTTTTTCCTCCTTCGTCACTTATTGCAACAACAATTCTATGGGTCTATCTTTCACATCGGTCATCGACCAAAACCATCTGGTCTTTTTGGACCTTGTACTTTCTCATAATGAGCATAGTGTCACCACTAGCAACCATATTAAACCCACAGCAGGCAACTCTTACCTTCATTATAAGAGTTGCCATCACCCTGCTTGGAAGAAAAATATTCCTAGCGGTCAGTTCCAAAGGTTACGTAGAAACTGTACCTCAACTGAGGACTATACACAACAAGGCCAGCAGATGGCAAAAAAATTCTTAGAAAAAGAATACCCAGATGATTTAGTTACACAGGCCTTTATGGAACACGCAACCAAGCATTCACCTACGAAAAAACGTCCCAAAAATTCCACTAATGACTATACTACAATTAGGTTTATTTCTACCTTTAACACACAATATAAACATATGTCTAAAATAATTCTTAAACATTACGATATCCTAAAGCTGGATCCGATTTTAGCACCACTCCTTCCGGTCAGACCCCAAATCACTTTTAGACGCTCTCGTACAATCAAAAATATTATTGCTCCCAATAAACTTATAAAATCCAATAGAAAGGATAATAATATATTCCCTGATATTAGGATGTACTTTGATAATAGATGTGGGATTTTTAAATGTCGTAAAAGAGGTTGTTATACTTGTCAGTCCATCCCCAACGGCCAATCCACCATCACTACATCCAAAGGAAAAACCTTTGAGATTAAACAATTCATCACGTGTTCTACAGAATACGTAATATATGTTTTACGTTGTCCCTGTGGCCTCCTTTATGTAGGCCGCACTATGCGGGCCCTACGAGTCAGGGTGGGCGAACATCGCCGCCTGATTAAAGAGGGCTGCATTCAACACAGCGTGCCACGCCATTTTCGCCATTGTCATGATAAAAACTTTAAAGAAATGGAGGTCCTTGCAATTGAGGCTATCCCCAAGGGTACCCTAACGGCCAACGAAAGATTCTCCCACCTTTGTCGCAGGGAGACCTTCTGGATATATCTTATGGGGTCTCTCTCGCCTGATGGCCTCAATGAAGACATTGACATCCTCAGCATAACCTCTTGATATAGGTTACTCAGATATAGTCGCTACTCATCGTTCATGACCGCCACCCTACATTTTTTATAGAAAATATATTTTCATTTTCTTTCATTTTCCTTTTTTTTTTTTTTTTTTTTTTATTTTTATTTTTTTTATGAACGAAGAGTAGCTAATATATTTATTCTAACTATCCTATAGGAAAGGACTTAATAATAATAATATAAAATATATCTTTTAAATAATTTGTTTTTTTGCCCTTGGTCTCCGCATTTTTTCCCCCCCTTGAGTTTTTTTAACTTACAGTGTTTTTTTAACTTACAGTGTCCTTTTATCCATAGCATTCTTCTCCCTTCTGTATATCCTTTAATATCCCCATGGAAACCCACACAGGCACAGGGAGAACATACAAGCTTCAGGCGGGTGGTGGCGTGGTTGGGAATCGAACCAGCGTCCTGCTTGCTGCTAGGTGAGAGTGCTAACCACTACACCACTGTGTCAACCATATGTTTCAATCCACATTTCCTATTAGATGTTTTCTAACAGTTCTTTCACTGACACAGACCCCTGTCTAATAAGGTTTTAACTGCAGGAGGCTTAGTGACACATTAGGGGTTAACCTGAGAGACTTCGACAGTCCCCGCCCCTACACACTACCCGATGCCTTTATCTTTCTGGTTGCTGTATGCCGCTCCAGCTTTGACAAAGCGCAGGAGCGCGAAACATGTAAGCAGGAGAGTCGGCATAGCAACCTTCCCCTTCACAGCCTTCCACGTGACAAGCCTCTCATGTGATCCACAGCCGCTCGGACAAGCCGCACTGCAGGCAGTGCAGCGTTCTCCAAGCTGCCTATGTGTACAGCTGATATCATCTGGTGACTAAGCTTGATCCTTACCACCTAGCGTGCAGCATTACACCTCTGCCTCCAAGCCGAACGCTTCAGATGGAGCTGAAATAGACACCTCCCCCTCGGTCATCAGACTGGACTCATCAGCTCTGCAGCCCATTGAACACCTATGAAGTGAGTGTCCCTAGAAACGTTGTTCCATTCGTTTACACTGACTTTTTGGGTTCTTTCAGATGATTGATTGCATTCATTAGGCATTCGAAAGCTGTGCACATTGGTCGTTGGTTTTGACCTTTCCAAAGTTATAATTGAGAGATCTGAGGAGCTTTTCATTATCAAACATCTGTCCGTTTTATGATTGGTGTTTTTTATGTGTTTGAGATCCTGCAGGGATCAGATGTCTGTGTTTATTTTTTACATTTAATAAATGACATTTTAAAGTCTTTTTCACATCAATCTACTAGTCCCTTTGATGCGCTGTTTTTGATCGTTTTTTCTGCTGCATCCATTTTTTGCCAAGTCCATAATGGGTTAACAGCCGCACATTGAGACCATCTACAGGACATTTATTTAAATAAACAAACATCCCACGAGATAGTCAAACGCTCTTAAAGAGACCATTCATTTGTGCGCCAACTTTATCTTGTTTTGTTTTACGTTCAACATCTACTAGGTCAATCGTGGCCCAGAGCGGGAGCTGATATGTCTCGTGGAGGCGTGATAGCGGGGCTATATTGGCCACTATATAATATGTCCTCAAGTTGGGAACCAAGAGACCGCCGTTTACGCGTTTAGCGAACAGAATCTGTTTGGCTATATGTGAGGGCGAGTTGATCCCCCAGATGAATCGCAAGATCCTGCTTTGGTGGATGCGAAAAATATGTGACGGGATGGGAATCGGCAGGACCCGGAAAAAATATAATAATTTCGGAAATAGGTCATTCGGATAGCTGTAATTCTGCCGAACCATGACAGGGGCATGCTGGACCAGGATGACAACATATCTGTTAATTTTTTAAACAGTGGAGGGAAATTCGCCTGGTATATACCTGAATGTGTCGGAGTAAGATGGATACCCAGATATGGCAGTGACGTGACCCACTGAAAAGGGAACACCGATTGCAGGTCTCGCAGCAAACCCGGTGATAGATTGACCGACAGGGCCTTTGATTTGGAGGGGTTAACCCGGAGCCCCAAAATGGACCCGAAGGTATCCAAGAGCACTTTTAAATTTGGTAGGGTAATTCTGGGAGAGGTGACCGCCAGGAGGATATCATCTGCGAACAACGATATTTTGTGGGAACAGCCCGCTACCTCAATGCCCCTGATGTCAGGATGCGTTCTGATTGCCTCCGCCAGGGGCTCCAATGCCAGAACAAAGAGCAGGGGAGATAATGGGCACCCCTGGCGAGTTCCCCTGGTGATGTCAAATCCACAATATTTGATCTTCGGCCGGGGGGAGTCATACAGAACAGACATCCATTGCATAAATGATGTCCCAAAGCCATAGTGTCGAAGGACTGACATGAGGTAATGCCATGATAAAGTGTCAAAGGCTTTGTACACGTCCAGAGACAGGAGCATGGAATCGAGCGAGCAAGTGTTGACTATGTGTTGGAGTTGCAGTATGCGTCGAATTGCATTCCCTGCCTGTCTCTGGGGTACAAAGCCGACCTGATCCTTTATAATTAGTCATTGGAGAAAAGAATTTAAACGATTCGCCAGAATTTTTGTCAAAATTTTCATGTCAATGTTGATAAGAGAAATCGGTCTAAAATTAGCCCAGGAAGAGTGGTCATGGTCTGGCTTAGGGATCATTACTATGTTTGCTATCAATAAGTCTGGGGTAAAGGAAGAACCATTCTTAACGGAGTTATACATGGCTGTTAAGTACGGTGCTATTACCGCAGCTAGCTTCCTGTAATAGAGTGCCGTGTAGCCGTCTGGTCATGGTCTCTTTCCCATCTTGAGCTCTTTAATGCCCAGGAGGACCTCCGAGACCTGTATGTCCCGGTCCATGAGGGCGACATGTGCTTCCGTCAAGGTTGGAAGCGCAAAGTTGCTAAGAAAGTCTGCAATGTTTTGATCATTAGGCTGTTCCTGTGCTGTGTATAATTTCGTTAGGCGGTAACAAAATTCTGCTAATATCTTTTTGGGATTACTGGTAAGAACATTGTGCCGATCACGTAAGGTAATGGGAGCAAATTTGGGGGCAAAGGTATGGAGTCTGTTCCCTAGCGTATGATTAGGCTTGTTTGCCTTTGCATACCACCTCTGACGGGACCAGCGCAGAACGCGTTCAGCACCATCTGTGAGGCATAGAACGAGCTTAGTGCGGGTTTGTTCCAAGAGCTTACATCCGTTTGGGTGGGAGATTGTTTATAGGCCACTGAAAGGGTTTCTAGACGAGTCTCAAGGGCTTTCTGCTTCGCCATACGCTCCCGCTGATGGGTCGATGCCACCTGAATAATGTGACCCCGCAGTACTGCTTTGTATGCCTCCCAAAGCATTACAGGGGACGCTACCGACCCAGCGTTTTCACGGAAGTAGTCTTCCGAGGCCTTCAGTAAGTCTTCCTGTACTCCCTTGAGCGAAAAGAGGGAGTCATTCATCACCCAGGGCGAAAATTGAGGCCTATCTAGAATTGGGTGGCAGACCACCAAAACAGGGTTGTGGTCAGTCCATGGGGCTGCCAAAATGGAAGCAGTCACTACCTGTGGAAGGCTACGGTGACGCATAAACATGTGGTCAATTCTAGAGTGTATGTGATGGGGATGAGAATAGTGGGTGTAATCTCTACCTTGTGGATGGCACTCCCTCCAAAGGTCGACCAAATCACATGCCTGTAGAGAACGAAGAAATTTTTTTGTCCCGGAGGGTGGGGCCGCCTTCTTTGATGGGTATTTGTCTAGAGATCGATTTAAAACTAGATTAGAGTCGCCCGCAAGAAAGAGGCTGCCCTTGCCGTGGGAAGCCAGTAGGCTGCAGACGTGGGTCAGGAAAGGTCCTGGGTTTAGGTTTAGGGCATAATAGGTCATAATTGTGACCGCCGTTTCTTGGATGGTGCCTTTCTATAGCAAGTATCTGCCATCAGGATCCGCAATCTGTTTAGTGCAAACAAAAGGGATTGATTTGCGAAAAGCTATGAGTACCCCCTTTGGTGGAAGCATTAGCTAAAAAAACACCTGAGGGAACTGAGCATCAAAATACTTGGGAGAGGAGGTTGATGAAAAATGAGTTTCTTGTAGGCATGCAATATCAATCTGCTGTTTCCTCAAGTATTTGAATATCTTTACCCTCTTAATTGGGGAATTCATGCCCTGAACGTTCAGGGATAACCGATTTTAGTGTCATGGTGGTATTAACAACAGGAGATAAACCAAACCCCAGAGCGCGCACCCCGTGGACCCGTAAGAAAGAGGAGAAAATAGGAAGAATAGAACAGACAAGTAAGAGAAAGCAATCTGGTTTAAAGAGGCAAAAATTCTAAGTAGGATTTGGAATGAGAACATTCCACCTAATGAGATTGCAATTGGTCGTGAGCTGAAAACCCCACTAGAAAGTTGGGAGTCGGCCAGAACCAACATTCGGACCGAGCACCGATGTATGGGGGAGCAGTAGTCCATCAGGGACCACCCGGCTATATTGCTAAAGTAAGCTATTTGCATAAATATATCAACAATGACACAGGATTAAAAGTCTTATACATTTAGCGAACGTCACCTTAATAATAACAAAAATAGGCTATAACTTAATGTCGATAACCCGTCAATAGGGATGAGCCGAACACCCCCCGGTTCGGTTCGCACCAGAACTTTCAAACGGACCCCAAATTCGTACGAACATTAGAACCCCATTGAGGTCTATGGGACTCGAACGTTCGAAATTAAAAGTGCTAATTTTAATGGCTAATATGCAAGATACTGTCCTAAAAAGGGTTTGGGGACCTGGCTCCTGCCCCAGGGGACATGGGTCAATGCCTAAAATGTTTTTAACCACTTCCCACCCGGCCAAAGCACATATACGGCCGGGTGGGAGCCGCCTACTCCTGATATGACGTTCAGGAACGTCATTCAGGAGTAGCGGGATCGCGCGCGCGCGCGCCCGCGCAGCGGCGCGATCCCGATGCGCCCGTGTCACCCGGACACGGCGCATCTCAGATCGGCAGGAGGGCTCTGTGATTGGCCCTCCTGATCACATGACGGCCGTGTCCAATCACGGCCGTCATGTGATGTAAACAAACAGCCGGTTGCTAGGCAATCGGCTCCTCCTCTCCTCACACAGAAGTCATCGCTGTGGAGAGGAGAGCAGATCGCTGCAGCCGGCTGCTGATCAGTGAGTATGAGCTGCTTTTTACAGCTTTTTACTCGCTGATCACCAGTCTAGTGTACACAGTAAACACACCACACAGTAAACACATCACACAGTATAAACACAATGTCCCCACACATGTCCCCAAAACATACATGTCCCCAAATAATAAAAACACATGTCCCTAATAATAAAAACACATGTCCCCCACATATGTCCCACTAAAATCACATGTCCCAATGATTATCTGCACACATATGTACGTGATCACCTGCACACATATGTACATGATCATTTGCGTACATATGTCCGTGATCACACAAACCAATTATTATACACTTAACGGATTTTTTTTTACCAAAAACATGTAGCAGAATACATTTTGGCTTAAATTTATGACAAAATTTGATTTTATTGGATTTTTATTGAAGTAGAAAAAAGAAAATATTGTTTTTTTTTTCCAAATTTCCGCTTTTTTGCGCTTATATCGCAAAAAATAAAAAACGGAGTCGTGAATAAATACCACCAAAATAAAACTCTATTTGTGCGAACAAAATGATAAAAATTTCATTTGGGTACAGTGTAGCATGACCGCGCAATTGTCACTGAAAGCGCTAGAGCGCTGAAAGCTGAAAATTGGGCTGGGAAGGAAGGGGGCGAAAGTGCCCTGTATTGAAGTGGTTAAAAATGGCCGTTTTGGTGGGAGCACTGATTTTAATGACAATTAAAGTGAAAAAAAAAGTGAAATATTCCTTTAAATATGGTGCCTGGGGGGTGTCTGTAGTATGCCTGTGAAGTGCCACATGTTTCCCGTGTTTAGAACAGTCCCTGCACAAAATGACATTAAACGGAATTAACACCATTTAAAACTGCTTGCGGTTTTAATGTTATATCTGGTTCCTGCAATATGGTTGAAAATCATTGAGAAAAATGGCATGGGTAGCCCTCCCTGCCCATTACCAGCCTATTTGGGTCTTGTACGCATATTAAGGGGAACCCTGTACCCATATTAAAAATAGGAAATGCGTGTGGCCCCCAGGCCCTATATACTCAGAACAGCAGCGGTGCAAACAAGACAGGGACTGTGTAGGTTTGTTGTGTTAAGTTGAATCTGTTTGTAATTTTCAACTGGTACATTTTTAAAGTGTAGCTCCAGTCCAAAAAACTATTTTTAAGCTTTTTGGAAAACGTAGGGAAGGGTTATCACACCTGTATAATTTGTTTTGTCCATCTTTTTTCATCTCACTTGCTGTTGTCTCCTTCCGTTTGCAAGTAGGAGATGTTTGTAAGTTGGATGTTTGAAAGTAGGGGCCTGCCCTATATGCTCTGCAGAAATGGCGGAACAAGGTGTTGGTTTTGCCACAACATTGTAAGCCCTGAAAGTGACTCTTGGTGGGCGCTGGAGCGCCCTGCTGTGAATGATTATATCAAGAATTGTAATTACATGCCATTGTTGAACAGTGGTAGAAAAATTGACCTTTGATGGTTGTGGTGCTGGTGCCACAACACTATAAGTCCTCAGTTACTCTGGGTGGGCACAGGAACGGGCCCTCCTGTGAAATATTATATCAAGAATTGTAATTACTAGCCCCTGTTAAACAGGGGCAGAAAAATTGGGCCTTAGGCACTGGTGCTGGTGCCACGACACTGTAACCTCTCGCATATACTCTAGTTTTATTGCAGGAATTAGCCCTGCTGCAAAGCATTGCATCAAAAATTGTACTTAAACGCCCCTGTTGGCAGAAAAATTGGGCCTTAGGCATCACCCAGAACCAGAAATGTTCTTCCAACATATCAGCGGAGGAGGAAGAGGATAGACAATCAACATAACAGGACAGTCACTCAGCATCAGCATAGGCAGTCTTGAAGGGATGTGATATTTCAAAAAAAAATTATTCGGTTACATCAGCTTCAGGTGCTTGGTAGCTGTGGGTGATCCAAGACTGATTCATCTTGATGAAGGTCAGTCGATCAACTGATTCGGTGGACAGGCGCACCCTGTGATCGGTAACAAAGCCACCAGCAGCACTGAAGGTGCGTTCCGAAAGAATGCTGGATGCAGGACAGGCCAGTAGCTCAATTGCATACTGTGCAAGCTCTGGCCAGTGATCCATCCTCAAGACCCAGTAAGCCAGAGGATTTTCAGTGGGAAAGGTGTCCAAGTCTGACCTTGCCCCTAGGTATTCCTGCACCATGTAAATCAGACGCTGGCGATGGGTGCTGGAACCGATCATACCTTGGGGCTGCAGACTAAAAAATTGTCTGAAAGCATCAGTCAGACGGCCACCTTCTCCACCGCTCCTTCTGACCGATGCCTCAGCAACACGTTGTCCAGGACCAGGAGTTTGTAACCTCCCAGTCTCTGGGAACGCGTTGCACAGACCTTTCTGCAAGGCCTCCCGGAGATGTCTCATCCTCTGCTCCCTCTGCGATGGCAAGATAAGGTCGGCAACCTTACCCTTGTACCGTGGATCAAGGAGAGTGGCCAGCCAGTAATGGTCCCTCTCCTTGATCCGAAGAATACGAGGATCCTTTTGCAGGATCAGGGAGGCCATGCAGCGTAGGTTAGCTGAGGCATTCGGTATGGAGTCCTCTGGGTCACTAAGGACAACATGATCCGCAGCTACCTCCTCCCAGCCACGTACAAGTCCACGTGTTTCTTGGGACTGTAAATCATCCCTACAAGACTGCTGATGCTGAGTGCCAGCCTCCACCTCCATGCTGACACAATCATCCTCCTCCTCCTCTTCCTCCTCCTCATCCTGTGTGATGGGTGGGACAGCAGGAACACTGTCTGGATAAAGAGGGCCTTGAGAGGCAAGGAAGTCCTCCTCTTCCTGCCTCTGTTCTGCCTCAAGTGCCCTGTCCATTTATTCCACGCAGCGTATGCTCCAACAGGTGGACAAGAAGTACAGTGTCACTGATGCATGCACTGTCACTGCTCACCATCCTTGTGGCCTCCTCAAACGGTGACAGGACAGTGCATGCATCCTTGATCATGCCCCACTGGCGTGGTGAGAAAAAACCGAGCTCCCCTGACCCTGTCCTGGTGCTGTAATCACACAGGTACTCATTAATGGCCCTCTGCTGCGTGTGCAGCCGCTGCAGCATGGCCAACGTTGAGTTCCACCTGGTGGGCATGTCACATATAAGGCGGTTCTTGGGCAGATTCAACTTCTTTCGGAGCTCAGCCAAGCACAGGCATTAAATGATCGGCGGAAATGCACACAGACTTTCCTGGCCTGCTTCAGGACCTCCTGTAAGCCCGGGTACCTGCCCAAGAACCGCTGCACCACCAGATTAAGGACGTGAACTACACAGGGCACATGGGTCAGTTGTCCCTATCGGAGGGCGGAGAGGAGGTCGGTGCCATTGTCGCAAACCACCATTTCTGGCTTAAGCTAAGGTAGTGTCAACCACCTCTTGGCCTGCCCCTGCAGAGTTAACAAAATATCTGCCCCAGTGTGGCTCCTGTCCCCCAAACAAACCAGCGCAAGCACGGCATGGCATCGTTTTGCCTGCGTACTTGCGTAGCCCCTTGAACGCCTGCGGAGCACCGCTGGTTCCGAGGAAAGAGCACTGGAAGAGGCCATGGAGGAGGAAGAAGAAGAGGAGGGGGTGGAGGAGAGAGGTGTGTCACAACCAGTAGTAGCATTTTGGAGGCGTGGTGGTGGTACAACCTCCAACACTACTGCACCTTGTCCTGCAAGCCAGAATCGCTTTCCGTGAGAAAAAGTGGCGTTTGGGGACCTGCCACTGAGGAACCGCATATTGTACAAACTCACGGAAGGGGGCCGAGTCTACCAACTGAAAAGGCAGCAGTTGAAGTGCTAGCAATTTAGCCAAGCTAGCATTCAACCGCTGGGCATGTGGATGGCTGGGAGTGAACTTCTTTCGACGGTCCAGCAGCTGGGGCAGGGAAATTTGCCTGCTATAATCAGACATGGGTGTACTGCTAGCAGAGTGCCCGGAAGCACTTGGCTGTGACACACCTAATTCTACAACTTCATTCTTCTCAGAGCAGGTTTCAGAGAGGACTGAAGGTCTAGTGGGGTTGGAGATCCCAGCTGATGAGGAGCAACAAGGAGAGGTCCCCTTTGTTCTTAGGTGTGGTTCTTTGAGGTACACTTGCCAACGAGCTGCATGGCAGGTCAACATATGTCTGGTCAAGCATGTGGTGCCTAAGCGGCTGATGTTTTGGCCACGCGAGATACGCTTGAGACATATGTTGCAAATAGCAGCGGTGCAATCTGATGCACTCGTCTCAAAAAAGGCCCACACCAAAGAACTTTTAGAATAACGCGCAGAGGCAGTGCCCTGCAGAGGCGGAGCTCTGCGGTGTGATTCAGTCAGTATGCTGCCCCTAAGCTGGCCCCCGGAGGGCATCCTGCCTCGTTGGACATGTGCCTCCTCCTCCTCCTCCTCCTCCTCCTCTCTCCTACCAGGCACCCACGTGGAGTCAGTGACCTCATCATCCCCTCCCTCTTCATCACTGGAGCAAACCTGGCAGTATGCTGCAGCTTGTGGAACATGACTGCCAGATTGCTGTCCTTCTTGAGCATCCCCTCTCTCTGTGCTCACGCTACTGTCTTCCTCTAGCTGAGTATCATCATCAGAGCCTTCAAAACACTTGGCATCCTCCTGGAGCATGTACATAACACTGTGCTCAAACAGTTCGGGGGACTCCTCAGGAGGACATGGTGGGTCTAGGGAAGGAGTGACTGATGTTCACATTGAGACGAGGGAAGGGGATGCATTGGCAGCTGCTTTGCTAGTACCCTGAGCCTGGGTGAGAGAGGAGGAGGAGGAGGGTGAAGAGGACTTGGTCATCCACTCTACCAAGTCTTCAGCATGATGCGGCTCAACACGTCCAGCTGCCGAATATAAGGACAAGCGTGTCCCATGGCCATGTGCTGATGAAGATGCACCGCGTCCACGACCAGCACTGTTGTCTCTAGACACAGAGCCTGCTTGCCCTCTTTTATTGGCTCGTGCCTGTTTGCCTCTCCTTGTTGGCCTTTCAGACATGGTAATGGCCTGCATGGAGATGGGAAAACCAGCAATTGGGTGTATATTGTGCTGGAGGCAGAACACCAGGATAGAACACCAGCAATAAAGGGTAGATACAGGTGCATACTGCGCTGGAGGCACACAGCACCCACTAACTCCTGCAGGTGGCTCTATTTGAGAACAGAAATAAAGGGTAGATACAGGTGTAAACTGCACTGGAGGCACACACACTCACTAACTCCTGCAGATGGCTGTATTAGAGAACACCAGCAATAAAGGGTAGATACAGGTGTATATTGTGCTGTGCTGGAGGCACACAACACCCACTAACTCCTGCAGATGCCTTTATAATAGAACACCAGCAATAAAGGGTAGATACAGGTGTATACTGTGCTGTGCTGGAGGCACACAACACCCACTAACTCATGCAGATGGCTCTATTAGAGAACAGCAATAAAGGGAAGATACAGGTGTATACTGCGCTGGAGGCACACAACACCCACTAACTCCTGCAGATGGCTCAATTGGAGAACAGCAATAAAGGGTAGATACAGCTGTATACTGCGCCGAAGGGACACAACACCCACTAACTCCTACAAACACTGGAACACTACACAAGGTCACCCCGCTGACGGCCTTATATAGTGTGGGTCGTGTACTAAACAGCCTGAGCTATAATAGGCCACAGGCATCCTGCCTGTGGCCAATTATGGTTCTCCTCGCTGCCGGCGCTGTGATTAGCCAAGCATGCGGGGTCACAGTGCATGCTTGGCCAATCATGAGCCAGCACGGCACTGCGATGGTGCAGTGCATTGTAGGTCGTGAGCGCGACACGAATTTAGCGCGAACGGCCCACAGAGTTCTGGCTTTGCCGAACGGGCGAACAGCCGGTGTTCGATCGAACATGTGTTTGACTCGAACACCAAGCTCATCCCTACTTTTATTTATCTGATATAAATTTAGGGAGGATTCCCCTGTTATATGTCTGGTGGTATGGTAGTTTGGTCTGTGGACAAGGAGAATGTGCTTAGCAAGATACAGAATGTGAGGGGAAGATGGTTCCACAAAGAAGTCTGAGCACAAAGAATTATTTAGTATGAGGCAACAGAAAACATATTTTTGGTTTATCAGGATAACAACTAGAAGCGACTGTAACAGTCATATGATGTATGAAAGCACGCTATTATCAGATTTTATTTTATCTCGGTATCTTACAGTTTAATAGCTTACACGGAATAAGTGTTTATTAACCATTTCAGCCCGTACCTTATGGACCAGAGCATTTTTTTTTTCATTTACACCATGGGCCTATTACATACATAGTTAGGTTGAAAAGTCCATCTAGTTCAACCACAAAAAAAATAAATAATAATAATAATAATATCATACAATCCCATATACCCAATTCTATACCCACAGTTCATCCAAGGAAGGAAAAAAACCCCAACAGAGGATAATCCAATTTGCTAAAGCAGGGAAAAAATTTTCTTCCTGATCCCCCGAGAGGCAATCGGATTTTCCCCCGATCAACTTCACCTATAAATGTTAGTACCCAGTTACATTATGTACACTTAGGAAATAGTCCAGGCCTTTCTTAACCACTTGCCGCCCGCCCTATAGGCAATTGACGGCGGCAAAGTGGTTTCATAATCCTGACCGGACGTCATATGACGTGATCAGGATTATGAGCCGCTGCGCGCCCCCGGGGGCGCGCATCGCGGCGATCGTTGTTGCAGGGTGTCAGTCTGACACCCGGCAACTACGATCTCGGTAAAGAGTCTCCGACGGAGACTGTCCAATTACGGCTGATCACAGTGTAAATGGGAAGAGCCGGTGATCGGCTTTCCCTCACTCGCGTCTGTCAGACGCGCGTAGAGGAGAGCCGATCGGCTGCTCCTCTGACAGGGGGGGGTCTGTGCTGATCGATTATCAGCACAGCCCCCCCGAGGATGCCCACACTGGACCACCAGGGACGCCACCAGACCACCAGGGAAAAGGTAATCCTCCCTAGACCACCAGGGATGCCAGTCAGCACAATGGGTGCCAATCAGTGCCCATAATGGATGCCAATCAGTGCCCACAATGGGCATCACTGATTGGCATGTATTATTGTTTGGCACTGATTGGCATCCATTACTATAGTATAACACCAATGCCGCCTATGAGTGCCCACCTGTGCCGCCTATGAGTGCCCACCTGTGCTGCCTATCCATGCCCATCTGTGCCGCCCATCTGTGCCAGCCATCAGTGCCAATTTGTGCCACCTATCAGTGTCCGTCCGTGTCGCCCATCCGTGCCGCCCATCAGTGCCGCCTATCAGTGCCACTTGGTGCCCATCAGTGCCGCCTTATCAGTGCCCATCAGTGTAGCCCCATCAGTGCCCATCAGTGAAGGGGAAAACGTACTTATTTACAAAGTTTTGAAACTGAAAAAAAAAAAACATTTTTTTTTTCAAAATTCGCAAAAATTAAAAACCGTAGAGGTGATCAAATACCACCAAAAGAAAGCTCTATTTGTGGGGAAAAAAATGATAAAAATTTCATTTGGGTACAGTGTAGCATGACCGCGCAATTGTCATTCAAAGTGCGACAGCGCTGAAAGCTCAAAATTGGTCTGGGCAGGAAGGTGTTTTAGTGCCCTGTATTGAAGTGGTTAAAGAAAGCTAATGAGCTGGCCAGAACCAACTCTGGAGGGAGTCTATTCCATATTTTCACAGTTCTTACTGTGAAGAAACCTTTCCGTATTTGGAGATGAGATCTCTTTTCCTCTAGACGTAAAGAGTGCCCCCTTGTCCTCTTTGTTGAATGTAAAGTGAATAACTCAACACCAAGTTCACTATATGGACCCCTTATATATTTGTACATGTTGATCATATCCCCCCTTAATCTCCTCTTATCAAGAGTGAATAAATTCAGTCCCTCTCATCTTTCCTCATAGCTGAGTTCCTCCATGCCTCTTATAAGTTTGGTTGCCCTTCTCTACACTTTCTCCAGTTCCCCAATATCCTTTTTGAGAACTGGTGCCCAAAACTGAACTGCATATTCCAGATGAGGTCTTACTAATGATTTGTACGGGGGGGGGGGGGGGCAAAATGATCTCTCTCTCTCTGGAGTCCAAACCTCTCCTAATACAAGAAAGGACTTTGCTCACTTTGGAAACCGCAGCTTGGCATTGCATGTTATTATAGAGCTTATGATCTATCTGCTGTTTTTTTCATTACTTAAAGGAAATCTATGGTCACAGCACACACATCACCAATGTAATAGCAATAGATCGATAGATAGATAGATCGATAGATAGATAGATACTGTAGATAGACAGATGGACAGATAGATAGATAGAGATACTTTATTGTCATTGTAATACATACAACAACATTTTTCCGATACTCTTTACAGCAGCAATAAAACACTTCTCAACAAAACTACACATACATTCTCCTAGCACATGCCCACATATCTATTTAAATATATCTACCCATAAAATGTTAATTAAAAATAAATAAATAAAAGAATATTAGAATTCCACATAAAATTCCTAAAATGCTTTAAGCGATTAGTGTGTGTTTTAAGTGTCCTATATCTTTTCCCTGATGGCAAACACACTGTAACCTGGGTGGGTTAGATCAATACTAATAGCTTTTGCCCACTTTTTTAATCGGCTGGAATATGCTGTGTCCAAATTCGGTAGCTCTGTTCCTATGATCCGCTGTGCTGTTTTCACCACACGAAACAGGCATTTCTTATCCTCCGCCCTGCAGCTGGCATACCACACTACAGAGCAGCGGAGAAGAATACTCTCAAAAGTACAATACAAACAATAGTTATTTTTGACAATTTAAATTTAGTTGAAAATCTCCTTTAGCGTGGTAAATTCTAATAGCTGTATACTGCCTGTAGCTACAGGCATCATCTTATTGACCCCATATCTCACTGTAAAGAGGACTTGTCATGCCATATTCCTATTACAAGGGATGTTTAAATTCCTTGTAATAGGGTAAAAGTGATCAAAAAATGTATTTTTGGGGAAAAAAAGTGTCAAACTAAAATAAATAAAGTAAAATGACCAATAAAAAATAAAAAAATTAAAAATTTAAAGCGCCCCTGTCCCCATGTGCTCGCATGCAGAAGAGAACACATACGTAAGTCCCGCCCACATATGAAAATGGTGTTCAAACCACACATGTGAGGTATTGCTGTGAACATTAGCGTGAGAGCAATAATTCTAGCCCTAGACCTCCTCTGTAACCCAAAACATGTAACCAGTAAAAAAATGTAAAGTGTTGCCTATGGGGATTTTTAAGTAGCGAAGTTTGGCGCCATTCCACGAGCGTGTGCAATTTTGAAGAGTGACATGTTGGGTATCTATTTACTCAGCGTAACTTCATCTTTCACATTATGCAAAAACATTGGGCTAACTTTACTGTTTTTTTTTTTCCCCAAAAAAAAAATGCGTTCAAAAAATTGCTGCGCAAATACCGTGCAAAATAAAAAGTTGCAACAACCACCATTGTATTCTCTAGGGTCTTTGCTAAAAAAACATATATAATATTTTGGGGTTCTATGTAATTTTCTAGCAAATAAATTATGATTTTTACTTGTAGGAGAGAAATGTCAGAATTGTCATGGGTGCTCCAGAACGCCTGATGGTGCTCCATGCATGTTGGGCCTCTGTATGTGGCCACACTGTGTAAAAGTCTCACACATGTGGTATCGCCATACTTGGGAGTAATAGCAGAATGTGTTTTTGGGTATAATTTGTGGTATGCATATGCTGTGTGTGAGAAATAACCTGATAATATGACAATTTTGTGGAAAAAAAAAGGAAAAAAATCTTGATTTGCAAAGAATTGTGGGAAAAAATGACAAAAAACTCATCATGCCTCTTACTAAATACCTTGGAATGTCTTCTTTCCAAAAAGGGGTCATTTGGGGGGTATTTGTACTTTTCTGGCATGTTAGGGTCTCAAGAATTGAAATAGGCCGTCAGTACTTCAGGTGTGATCAATTTTCAGATATTGGCACCATAGCTTGTGGACTCTATAACTCTCACAAAGACCAAATAATATCCACCAATTTGTACTTATTTTTACCAAAGATATGTAGCAGTATAAATTTTGGCCAAAATTTATGAAGAAAAACATTTTTTTACAGAATTTTCAGTCTTTTTTCTTTTATAGCACAAAAATAAAAAACCCAGTGGTGATTAAATACCACCAAAAGAAAGCTCTATTTGTGTGAAAAAAGGACAAAAATGTCATATGGGTACAGTGTTGCATGACTGAGTAATTGTCATTCAAAATGTGAGAGCACCGAAAGCTGAAAATTGGTCTGGTTATTAAGGGTGTTTAAGTGCCCAGTGGTCAAGTGGTTAAGCTCATGGTGAAACGTGTTGAACAAACTACTTACCAATGTCTACAAACAATTATTTACTGTTATGGGCAATCTGTATTGAATTGGGATGTTCAATGTTACAGATCATACTGCAAAAGGTACATGTATCTGATGTGTTGTGAGTGATTATTTAACCACTTTCAGACCGGACCATTTTGCTGGTAAATGACCAGAGGTCTTTTTACACTTTGGCACTGCGCTGCTTTAACTGGTAATTGCGCGGTCATGCAATGTTGTACCCAAACAAAATTTGCGTCCTTTTCTTCCCACAAATAGAGCTTTCTTTTGATGGTATTTGATTGCCTCTGCGATTTTTATTTTTTGCGATATAAACGTAAAAAGACCGCAAATTTTGAAAAAAAATGATATTTTCTACTTTTTGTTATTAGAAAAATCCAATAAACTCAATTTTAGTCATACATTTAGGCCAAAATGTATTCAGCCACATGTCTTTGGTAAAAAAAAAGTCAATAATTGTATATTTATTGGTTTGCGCAAAAGTTGTCACATCTACAAACTAAGGTACATTTTCTGGAATTTACGCAGCTTTTAGTTTACGACTGCCTATCTCATTTCTTGAGGTGCTAAAATGGCAGGGCAGTACAAAACCCCCCCAAATGACCCCATTTTGGAAAGTAGACCCCCTAAGGAAATTAATAAGAGGCATGTTGAGCCCATTGAATATTTTATTTTTTTGCCTCAAGCGATTGAATAATGACAAAAAAAAAAATTTTTTTTTTTTTTTACACAAAGTTGTCACTAAATTATATATTGCTCACACATGCTATGGGCGTATGTGAAATGACACCCCAAAATAAATTCTGCTGCTTCTCCTGAGTACGGGGATACCACATATGTGGGACTTTTTGCGAGCCTAGCCGCGTACGGGGCCCCGAAAACCAAGCACCGCCTTCAGGCTTTCTAAGGGCGTAAATTTTTGAGTTCACTTCTCACTACCTATTACAGTTTTGAAGGCCATAAAATGCCAAGATGGCACAAAACCCCCACAAATGACCCCATTTTAGAAAGTAGACACCCCAAGCTATTTGCTGAGAGGCATGTTGAGTCCATGGAATATTTTATATTTTGCCACAAGTTGCGGGAAAATTACAAACTTTTTTTTTTTTTTTTCACAAAGTTGTCACTAAATGATATATTGCTCACGCATGCCATGGGCATATGTGAAATGACACCCCAAAATAAATTCTGCTGCTTCTCCTGAGTACGGGGATACCACATATGTGGGACTTTTTGGGAGCCTAGCCGCGTACGGGGCCCCGAAAACCAAGCACCGCCTTCAGGCTTTCTAAGGGCGTTACAGTTTTGAAGGCCATAAAATGCCAAGATGGCACAAACCCCCCCCAAATGACCCCATTTTGGAAAGTAGACACCCCTAAATTTAGGGGTACACTAGTGAGACTAGGTAATAAATGGCGGGTGCCCTGAAACTATAAAAAAAATAACTAATCAACCAGCGTCACCTGTAACAGTTATATGGTGATCACTGGTGAAAGGGTTAACTAGGGGGCAATCAGGGGGCTTTATGCGGTAGTATATGGGGGTCCCTGGCGCTATAAAAAGCTGCGGCGAACCTAAATACCTACCTGCCTAACTAGCGTCACCTGTGACACTAATACAGCGATCAGAAAAACGATCGCTTATTAGGCTGGGTTCACACTGGAGCGATGCGGGAACGCCACGAATGCGCGGCGGGTTCCCGCATCGCATGCCTCCCGGCGGCAGTTCACACTGCCCTATGCGAACTGCTGGGAGTGTCAGTGAAATGTTAATGACACCCCCAGATCAGTTCGCATATCGCAGTGCGATCTGCAAACTTGGATCGCATGGTGTGAACACCCATGCGATCCGATTCTGCTGCGGGCCAAAAAAAGGGTCCCGTGCGAGTTTGCGGCGGGTGCGGCGGGTGCGACACGAATTCAGCCATACTATCTGTATAGCTGAACTCAAATCGCACAGAGATCGGATGTGATTTGCACTGCAGTGCGGTGCGAATCACATCCGTTCTCATAAACCGCTGCAATGTGAACCCAGCCTTAGTGACACTGGCGACGGGGGGTGATCACGGGGTTAAACCTTTATTGGGGGGGTTAGGGGGGTACCTTAGAACTAAAGGGGGCTAACCCTAACTGCCCTAACAGTTATTAGTCACAAATGACACCCGCCGGGTGATCAGGGGGTTAAACCTTTATTAGGTAATAAATGGCGGGTGCCCTGAAACTATAAAAAAATAACTAACCAACCAGCGTCACCTGTAACAGTTATATGGTGATCACTGGTGAAAGGGTTAACTAGGGGGCAATCAGGGGGCTTTATGCGGTAGTATATGGGGGTCCCTGGTGCTATAAAAAGCTGCGGCGAACCTAAATACCTACCTGCCTAACTAGCGTCACCTGTGACACTAATACGGCGATCAGAAAAATGATCGCTTATTAGGCTGGGTTCACACTGGAGCGATGCGGAAACGCCGCGAATCCGCGGCGGGTTCCCGCATCGCATGCCTCCCGGCGGCAGTTCACACTGCCCTATGCGAACTGCTGGGAGTGTCAGTGAAATGTTACTGACACCCCCAGATCAGTTCGCATATCGCAGTGCGATCTGCAAACTCGGATCGCATGGTGTGAACACCCATGCGATCCGATTCTGCTGCGGGCCAAAAAAAGGGTCCCGTGCGAATTTGCGGCGGGTGCGGCGGGTGCGGCGAATGGCTGAACTCGAATCGCACAGAGATCGGATGTGATTTGCACTGCAGTGCGGTGCGAATCACATTCGTTCTCATAAACCGCTGCAATGTGAACCCAGCCTTAGTGACACTGGCGACGGGGGGTGATCACGGGGTTAAACCTTTATTGGGGGGGTTAGGGGGGTACATTAGAACTAAAGGGGGCTAACTCTAACGGCCCTAACAGTTATTACAGTCACAAATGACACCAATGCAAAAAAAAAAAAAAAATGACATTGGTGTCACTGTGACTGGGGGGCAGGGGTAATTGGGGGGGTGATCGGGGGGGTGTGAGTGTGCCTGGCATGTTCTACTGTGTGTGTAGAGTGTTGGTGCAACTCACCGATCCGCTCTCCTCCGTGTCGGAACGAAAAATACCGACACGGAGGAGAGAATACATCACTTCCTCTCCTGTGTTTACATTACAGGAGAGGAAGTGATGTCACGGGGGATTTCTATTCGTCGGGAGCGATCGCGAGGGGGTGGCCATGAATGAATGGCCGCCCCCTCGTCCCGGATCGCTCCCGGACGAAAACCGACCGCCGCAGGCACCGGGCGGGGGCCCGATCGGGCCCCCGACCCGCGGGAGGCAAGGGACGTACATGTAAGCCCTTATGCCTGCCCGTGCCATTCTGCCGACGTACATCGGCGTGCGGCGGTCGGCAACTGGTTAAAATATAGAAACTATCCGCACTAACAGTACACCAGACCTATAAATCAGCAGCTAGTATCACATATTTAACAAACCACGAATAATAATAATAATAATATGATCTGAATAATGAGTAATTATTACCCAATGATTTTACGATGACAGATTTTAATGAATGCTACATATTACAATAAAGTATATTTGAAGTTTTTTTTGTTTTGTTTTTTACTACTGCCACTATTAAAGACCCATTATGCACATCAAGACTTTTTTGTAATACTGAGAAGATTTGTATAGCAAAATGTGCTCTCAATAACCAGTTGACCTCCAGAAGTTTTCACCCCCCTTCATGACCAGGCCATTTCTTTGTTATTTGGCTCTGTGTTATTTAACTGTCAATTGCGCGGTCACCCAACACTGTACACAAAATAATATTTCTATATTAAATCTATGCTAAAAAATAAAAATTGAAATTTTTTACAAAAAAGAACAATATTTAGCATGAAACATATCCATTAAAAAAAAAAAAAAAAAAAAACTAACATTCTTCATAAATTATCAGCCAAAATGTATTTTGCTACATATCTGGTAAAAAAAAAAAAAATACCAATAAGTGTATATTGATTGGTTTACGTGAAAGTTATAGTCTGTTTTTCTTTCTTTTTTTTTTTTTTTACTAGTAATGGTGGCAAATGGCAACTTATAGTGGGACTGTGATAGTGCGGCGGGAAATCTAACACTGACTGACACTGGGTGGGAACTGACTAACTGCCACTGATATCTCCAGTGATACTAATACAGCAATCATTGCTAATAATGTGCACTGTCACTGTATTAATGACACTGGGTAGGAAGGGGTTGGCATCAGAGGCAATCAAAGGGTTAACTGTTTTCCTAGCTAATGTGTAAAGTGTTTACTATGTGGTGCTTTTACTAAGGGGTGTGATGGTTTTTCTTTCCTGCTTTGTCACTAGAGAGGTCTGTGTTTACCAACACAGATCTCTCTCTTGTCATCCGCTCTGCCAATTGGTGGTCCCCGACCATAAATCATTTTTAAGGAGCCACAGATCGGCAAGTGCCAGAGCCAGTGACAACACAGCTGGACTAGGGGTGCGCATGCATGCACCCCTAGATTTTAAAAATCATCTCACATATATGAATTAATTGAAGTTAAGAAACATATTTTAAGGTTAAAATTTTGACAAAGATTATTTGAAAGGTTGTATGGATTATAGATTTATGCTAAACACAATTTGGAGGGAAAGTATGAAACATGTATTTCTGATGTGACATCCATATTTTAAAATATTGTATAACAATGTTATACTTATGAAGTATGAACTTAAGTGGATTGATTATTTAGTAAAAGAAAAAGAAAATTATAAGGGTGAAAATATGTTTTATGGTATATGAAGCAAAAAGTTTTAAAAAGTTTACTTTTCCTTATATAGAATCAAAATGAATTATAGTCAATTATCTTAAGATCTAAAAGTATATATGGATACGAATGTGATGCATTTAAGGTATAAATGGATTTAGAAAGGAAAATGATTAAGATTATTTAATCAATCATTTTGAAAGGGAAATGTTAAAATATTACTATTTATGAATGGATTAGATCTTACAGAATAATTGAGTTTAAATGAATATATATATATATATATATATATATATATATAGTGCACTACTCCCGCAGGAGCTGCTGGTTTAGTTTACTGCTATACACATCACAACCCATAGAAATTGAGACAGTCCATATTAGAATTTTATACTTGGTTTTATTTGCATAACTTGAACTTGGATAGGAGAAGGATTGTTTGAGATGCTCTTTTACTGCTTATTCTTCCCTTGACTTCTTGTGCAAATACTTAGTGCAGTACTGTGATGGAGAGTTACTCTGATTAACTCGTCACAGATGGACTTTAGTAGAATTATCCCTGAGAATACACAGGCCAGATAACAGAAAGTCACTCTGAATAACCCTTCAAATGTAGGCCTTTTCCCTTAGAACATTTCTGTGTCCCTTCCAGTCATACTTGCTGATCTATTGCCGCCAGTTGACCGCTACATCCGTTTGTTAAACAAGTTAAAAGGACATTACTCTGAATAATTCCATGACTCACGTGCCAACCTCCCTCAGTCTTTGGAAGTACTGTTATGTAATTTATACTGTGGTCTGTAGATTCAAAGTATGTAGCTCCATTCGCCTCTCTATTAGTTTCCCTGGGTTTACACTAATTTGTCCTCCCGATCAACAGTCCATGTTCCACTCACAAAATGTTGATTGTCTAGTCTTCTTCTTCCGCGTTCCTCTTACTTCCTCCTGATGGCTTCCCCATCTCTCCTCTCTGCATGGGACATTCCCCTCCCCACAGGGGGATGACCAGGCTGCACCAGCTACTCCATGCTGTCTTCTTCTCCTGCCATACTCCTCTCTGGGAGCATGTGACCCCAGCTGATATGGGAGACCTGCCCCTGCCAATGCAAATGAATGATTGGACAGAGCTCTCACATGAGCTGCCTGTCACTCAGGTCTCAGAGCCAGCCCCTCTTCCAGAACAAACCTCTGAAAGCATGAGGAGGCATCTTTGAGCACAGGATGCCACACCCCCACTACACTGACACTCCCATTCCCAAGATCAAAACATCCAGGCCTGTCTGAAGTCACAGGCCTGGCTAAATTTGCCTGAGGCTGCATTCTGTCACTAAACCAATACTAGATCACCTACCTTTAGGTAGTGACCACTAAATATATATTTATATCTCTTGTGAGGGGTTAGCTCGGCAGCGGGTGTGTGTGACCCCCTGGATGGGTTCACAACACAAAGTCAGGCACAGCAGACAGCGGTGTAGGTTAAAAAAACAAAAGATCCGGTTTATTTATGCTACATGCAGGGATACATATAACAGCCAAACAAAATAAAACAAGAAAATAAATCCTGGTCAGCTTGACCTCTAACTACACACGTAGACTCCCTGTCTAACAACTGGGTGCAGCCTTGTGCTATACCAGTCCCTGCCTTTGTTGTAAAGGTTTTGCCACACAGGCGTTAACTCACCGCACAGTACAGGAGACACACTCCCCAGTCTATACAACACAAAACTGGTTCCAGGATGGAGCATCTCCCTATGCATGCTGGGGTTTTTTGTAGAGGTCTTAATGAGCCCATTTACTTCAGCTGGGCTCGTTAACTCTTCCCCTCTAGTTGTACAAGTCTGCATAAAGCCTGAATCTAGGGCACACATATTTCCCATCCTGGATACAACCAGGTGATTTTACCTGCGTGCTGCCACATACCCCCCCCCCCCTCTTGTTTCAACCTTGGGGTTGTAACACAAGCAGCCAGACACGCATGTATCCGAGACAAAGCATCCACATTCCCCATTTTAACACCAGGGTGATGCTTAACTGTAAAGTTAAATTCCTGTAGGGCCAGGAACCACCTATTTACCCTTCTATTGGTCTCCTTGTTTTGAGCCATCCACTTTAAAGGAGCGTGATCAGTCACCAGGTCAAAGTGCCTACCTAGCAGATAGTACCGAAGGGAATCTAGAGCCCACTTCACTGCTAAACATTCCTTCTCAATCGTGCAGTAATTTACCTCATGGGACTTCAACTTCCTGCTGAGGTAAATTACTGGGTGCTCTTCCCCGTTCCAGACCTGGGATAACACTGCTCCTAACCCAACGTCTGATGCATCAGTTTGTACCACGAAGTCCTTAGAGAAGTCTGGTGAGTACAACACTGGCTGGCTACATAAGGCTGTTTTTAAGGACTGAAATGCTTCTTCAGCCTCTGGGGACCATTTAACCATGACCGACTCTTTCCCTTTCGTCAGGTTGGTGAGGGGCACAGCCTGAGAAGCAAAATGGGGAATGAATCGTCGATAATAGCCAGCGATTCCCAGAAAGGCTCGTACCTGTTTCTTGCTGTTGGGACGTGGCCAACTCTGTATGGCCTCGACTTTATTGACTTGGGGTTTTATCACCCCCCTCCCAATAGTATACCCAAGATATTTGGCCTCCTCCTGTCCAATGGTACACTTCTTTGGATTGGCCGTAAACCCAGCTTCCCGGATAGAGTCTAGGACTGCTTGTACTTTTGGTAAATGTGAGACCCAGTCTGTGCTATGAATAATCACATCATCCAGGTAAGCTGCAGCATATTTCTGATGGGGCCTCAGAATCTTATCCATTTTCCGCTGGAATGTTGCCGGTGCATTCTGTAACCCAAACGGCATTCTCTTATATTGGAATGCCCCATCTGGGGTTACAAACGCAGTTTTCTCCTTGGCCGACTCGGCCAGGGGAATTTGCCAATACCCTTTGAGATCAAGAGTTGTCATATATCGGGCTGTTCCCAGCCGGTCAATCAACTCATCTATATGCGGCATGGGGTAGGTGTCAAATTTTGTAACTTTATTTGTCGAAAATCGTTACAAAACCGCCAGCTCCCATCAGGTTTGGGCACTAGTACGATAGGACTGGACCAGTCACTCTGGGACTCCTCTATCACACCCAATTCCAGCATCCTTTGAACCTCCCCACGTATTGCCTCCCGTCGGGCCTCTGGTATTCTATAAGGTTTTAGTTTTACCCTTTCTCCTGGCGGGGTGATAATGTCATGCTCTACGCCAGATGTTTGTCCCGGCAGCTCAGAGAAAATCTCTTTGTTACGAAGTACAAACTCTTTAACCTCCTGTTGTTGGGCTTTCGATAAGGTGTCTGCTATTCCAACCTCAGGAACTAAGCAATCAGGCTGTACTTGTGACAAAGTCTCTGCGACTAGGGATTCCCTATCCCTCCAGGCTTTCAGCAGATTGACGTGATAGATCTGCTCCGGCTTTCGCCTTCCTGGCTGTCTAACCCTGTAGTTCACCTCACTAATTTTTTTCAATTACTTCATATGGACCTTGCCATTTGGCCAGAAATTTGCTTTCAACCGTAGGGACTAGCACCAAGACCCTATCCCCCGGGGAAAAAGTACGTGTCTTGGCCCCACGGTTGTACACTCTCTGCTGTGCTAACTGCGCTTGGGTTAAATGTTCCTTTACAATTGGCATTACCTGTGCAATTCTATCTTGCATCAGGGCGACATGCTCAATCACACTCCTGTGAGGAGAACTCTAATTTTCCCAAGTTTCCTTGGCGATATCCAGCAGCCCTCTTGGGTGTCTCCCATAGAGCAACTCGAAGGGTGAGAAACCCGTAGAGGATTGGGGTACCTCCCTAATGGCAAACATCAGATAGGGTATTAGACAATCCCAATTCTTTCCATCTCTATCCACCACCTTCTTTAACATTTGTTTTAGGGTTTTGTTGAATCTTTCAACCATCTGTTTGGGGGTGATACACAGATGTACGCAATTGCTTCACTTTGTACAACTTGCATAATTCTTTCATAACCCGGGACATAAAGGGTGTACCTTGGTCCGTAAGCAGTTCCTTACAAATACCCACGCGGCTAAAAACAAGAGATAGCTCTTTGGCTATGGTTTTGGCCGAGGTATTTCAAAGAGGAATTGCTTCCGGATATCGGGTGGCATAGTCCAATATAACCAAAATGTACTGATGCCCCCTAGCGGACTTCATTATCGGACCTACCAAATCCATTGCGATCCTTTCAAAGGGGACCTCAATGATAGGAAGAGGTACCAGCGGGTTACGGAAATGTGGCATAGGTGCCGACTTCTGACACACAGGGCAGGAGGAACAATAATTTTCTGTTTCCTTCATGACCCCAGGCCAATAGAATCTCTGCAATACCCTCTCTCTGGTTTTTTCGGTCCCCAGATGACCTCCCAGAATGTGCCCATGGGCCAATTCTAACACCAACTTCCTGTAAGGTTTGGGCACCACAAGTTGCTCAATGGTTTCTTCTGCCCTTTGAGCCACTCGATACAGCAGGTCCCTTTCCACAGTGAAGTACGGGTAAGTGCAAGTCTTATCTGGGTTCACTAACTCGCCATCTATTTTCACCACATTTTCCCGTGCCTTTATTAGGGTGGGGTCTTTTAACTGTTCTGTGGCAAAATTTTCCCTGTGAACCTCAAGATCCGAAAACTCCACAGACGGCATGTTTTCAACTGAGGATGTTGGCTCCTCCCCAGTTTCTCGAGTTTCCCCCGCCAATACTGACAAGGGAAATTCAGGAGAGTCCTCACCACCCCCAGAGGAATTCTGGTCATCCTCCTGGTTTATAGGGGCACCAGTGGGGGGCTCAGGACAATCCCAGAGTTCCCAGAATTTTGGAAAATCCCTTCCCACAATAGCATCATGTGGTAAGTGAGACACTAACCCCACCTGATGAGAGAGGTTACCTTTGGGGGTCTCAAAAAACACTGAAGTTACAGGATACTCTCGGGTGTCCCCATGCACACAAATAACAGCCACCCTGTTCTTCCCAGAGACCTCTGTAGTAACTAATTCAGCTTTTATCAATGTTACCAGGCTACCTGAATCTAGCAACACATCAACATGTCTACCATTAATACACATTTTACATAAATGTCTCTCAGGTCCCCGAATGGCAGTGCATGCAACTGTCGCAAACAGCGACTGACGTCTCTCCCTTATAAAGTCACATTGCATAGGCTCATCCACAACTGGGCAATTGGCTGCAATATGTCCCTCTTGCCGGCAGCGGTAGCAAATAATCTTTTTCGCTGCCTCTTGCAGCATGGGCTTCCTGGGCTGCTCCCGCCAGACCTTAGGTAGAACTCCCACCCTCTCACTCTCTCCACCCTCACCCCTTGGAGTCATCTTACCCGCCACTGGGGATGATCTGGTCTTAGGGGGGAAAGTCCGTGAGTCCCTGGAAGATGTGGTCAGGTTCTCTGTAGCCAAGTACCTCTCAACCAGATCCACAAGTTTATCTGCATTTTCTGGGTCTCCATGGCTTACCCATTTTTGGATGGCAGTAGGAAGAGCTCTCAGGAAACGATCCATAACACGTTCCACAATGTTTGGTGCAGTCAAAGTCTCTGGCTGCAGCCACTTCCTGCTCAGGTGAATGAGATCATACATTTGAGACCTGGGAGGTTTTCCAACCTGAAAAGTCCAGTTATGCACACGCTGAGCCCGGACGGCCAGGGTGACACCCAGCCGTGCCAATATTTCTGCTTTTAGCACCACATAGTCTTTTGCTTGGTCAGGCTCTAGGTCATAATAAGCTTTCTGCGATTCCCCAGTTAACAGAGGGGCCACCAGTCCAGCCCATTGCTCCTTAGGCCACTTTTCCCTTTCAGCAGTCCTTTCAAATGTGGTCAAAAACACCTCCGGATCATCCTCTCCAGTCATTTTTGTCAGTAAACGGCTCACACCAAAGGATGCGGTATTATTGTAACCACTTGCTTCATTGGTCTGCGGACGTTGCTGTATTAATGTCTCTATTTTCTGTTGAAAATTCTGCTCTTGCTTCTGCAACAGGTCTATGAAGCGGGCTTCAGATTGCTGCTGGGCTTGTTGCTGAGCTTCCAAACTCTGCTGGTGAGCCTTCTGCTGATTTTCCAAACTCTGCTGCAAAGTTGCATTTATCTGCTGCTGGTCTGCAAGGCTCTTTTGTAAACCTGCATTTGTTTGCTGCTGATTTGCATTTGCTAGAGCCAGCTGTCTCAGTATCTCCTCCATGCAGGCCTTAACAAAAAAAAAAGTGCCAAAATTCTCCACCAACTGTGAGGGGTTAGCTCGGCAGCGGGTGTGTGTGACCCCCTGGATGGGTTCACAACACAAAGTCAGGCACAGCAGACAGCGGTGTAGGTTAAAAAAACAAAAGATCCGGTTTATTTATGCTACATGCAGGGATACATATAACAGCCAAACAAAATAAAACAAGAAAATAAATCCTGGTCAGCTTGACCTCTAACTACACACGTAGACTCCCTGTCTAACAACTGGGTGCAGCCTTGTGCTGTACCAGTCCCTGCCTTTGTTGTAAAGGTTTTGCCACACAGGCGTTAACTCACCGCACAGTACAGGTGACACACTCCCCAGTCTATACAACACAAAACTGGTTCCAGGATGGAGCATCTCCCTATGCATGCTGGGGTTTTTTGTAGAGGTCTTAATGAGCCCATTTACTTCAGCTGGGCTCGTTAACTCTTCCCCTCTAGTTGTACAAGTCTGCATAAAGCCTGAATCTAGGGCACACATATTTCCCATCCTGGATACAACCAGGTGATTTTACCTGCGTGCTGCCACACTCTTCTATGTATGGAAAAAGTGAAATCATATAAGATCTTTATATTCGTGTATATGCTGTTAAGAGCTTCATAAACATTCCTATGGAGAACTAAACATGTGTTTGTAATTAAGAGTGAGCTGAGCTCTCACCAGCCCCATCTGTGAGAAGGAAGGATTCACATACTTTAAGATGTAAAGGTTCATGTTTTAGTTAAGATCATAATTTATTTATATTACAATATTTCTTGATTAGGATATTAATAAGAACATTGTGTTTTTAAATGAATATACCTACTGATATATGTAGTATTTGATTTAGAAGTTAAAGGAAACTTATATTGTATATGTTTAAAACTTTACCCATAGCAGTCTTGCCTATCCGTAAAAATATAATAACAGAGGGCAGACATTCTCTCCATGAGGACAACTACACACATCACAAGACATTGCTGCCACAACTAAATACACACACATCTGATTCAATCTTCATCTTAAGAATATTATACATTATTAATGACATTCTATACTTTGATATTGTTCTTGCAATATTTTGCTATTTTTATTATTAAATCAATTTTTGCATTTTTAAAGAGAACTGAACAGACTTTCTTGGAACTTTCTTCATTACTATGAATTATTGAAATATTGTTATTATTACCATAAAAATTTGATTATTACACTCTGACCAGCTGGCTAATACATGGTGACATCAAGAATTAGTGCTCCATCCTACTCATTACAAGGTATTGTATCTGGTTCCCTTGTTTGGGCTTCACTTTATTTCTTCCCTAAGCTTCATTCTCTCATTTATGTTTCATTCACTTGGTCTCTGTATTTTTCTTGCTTGGACCTCCTAATTAATTATTTAACCCTTGGTCTGAGCTGAATCTAGTTATTTTCACTTTCATTACCTTCTTTTCTCCACTTTTTTCACCTTCTTATGTTTATTCATTCTCACTTTATCTTCCCTATTATTATTTTATATTCACATGTCCTAGGGTTCCTTTCCTTTTGGTCCCCATGGACAGGCCTGCTCCACCTTCAGCTCCAATAACAGAGCTTATCTTGTGGATGTACTCCCATGTCTTTGTTATCCCTTTTGCATTTATTGCTCGAATTGCATTTTTTGTGTTTTTGTTGATTTAATCTGTTTGGCATGTATTTATATTCACTAAGGGAATGAATAATTACTACTCACAGTGGTCCTATACATGATAATTTTCCTATATACTGTGTATATATACATATCATAGGCTTATTATCTTATTCTTTTTCTGACATGGTCTCTTCACAGATACATTATGTAGCACCCCGAATTTTCATGAGATCCCAGAATCAGAGAACAGGCAATAGCTTTGTCTTGCTTCTTTATTAGAGGGTTGAAGGAGAAGTATGGGTTTTTGTTTTTTCCCTTATCATACTTATCTAGGTGAATGCAGCATCGGTCCAATGCAACATTTGTCCCTCTGTGTCTCTGCACTGAGAACTGAGCGATCGAACACCACTGATGGCTCAGTTCTCACAGATCTCCGAGCGGAGAGCTGCTGACTGTCAGTCAGCAGCTCTCCTGCTCTGCTCCTCCACGCTCATTGGAGCATCGAGCTGTGGAGGGACGGGGAGGAGCTGTCTCAGCGTCTTAGTGGCTCACTAAGACGGCTATCAGTACAGGCACCTGGCAGATCCAGACGTCCGGTGTCGGGATGACACAGATCTTGGTGATGTCAGTAGTGAGGTGGACTTTAGACCGCTCTTTTCTGAAAAAAAACAGGTCACAGGAGTGCAAAACGAATTGTACTCCTGTGACCCTTAGAAGTCCAGCCAAACAAGATCAGGCTGGACTTCTCCTTTAATACCTTGGATAGGGGTGGGAAGTTATGTGAAGCCCACTTAAAGTAGTTGTTAAGCCGCTCTTTAAAATACAGTACATGCAATCCCCTCTGTTGGAAAACATTCATTGTCTGTCTGTGTTTTGTACAAAATATGCCCCATTACTACCTTATTTCACAGAACCACCTGGCACTCATGGGACTTTTCATTCCTCTCTCTCCGATTTGACAGCTACAATGGGAGGGTCCAAGAATCCCCCACAGACGTCAGTCAGGGAGGAGAGGAGGAATAAGCCGGGACATCAGCCAGGGAGAAGGGGAACAGTGAGGAGTCACATGAGCGCTGAGCAGTGCTCTGAAGTAAGGTAGAAATGGGCATATATTTTACAAAGCACAGTCACTGCAGCATAGAACATTTTCTAACAGAGGGGATTGTATGTACTTTTTACTGTTATTACTGTTATTTCACCTGCAGGAGGGGAAGGGGACAGGCCCTGACACAGAGCTGGCAGGCAGGGAGAGGAGAGGACAGAGGACAGACAGGAGAGCTGCAGATGATGGAGGCACGTAAACTGACCACAGTGTCAGGGCTCAGCAGCCATGATAAACCGTGGTCAGTTTACAGGGGGAAGGGCATAGCCAGGCAGGATCAGCCAGGTAATTCAGGTGATATAAAGGGCAACATGACACAGCTTTAAAGGAACTGGATTTTTTTTTTTTAGGGTTACAAATGCTTTTACTTCATCAAACTACTGGGACATTCTTCATTTATACACATATATAAAGTCTACTTCACTTTCCTCCTGCACACACTTGCTTACTCCAGCTGAATCACTGCAGAATGATCTGACAGGCTTCCTGTGGGATTTAGCAATAGCCTTTACAGGCAGGAACTCATAAACGCTTTTTATGTAGCACAGAAGCAATGAAACAGCATGTAAATTCTACTCTGTGGCCATTGATTCCAGCACCACCTTTTCAGGCACTACCAACTCACCTGACTGCAACTGCCCCTTTCAACAGGCCTCCTGGCTGCTTCTCTACACTAGTCCATCCAACTAACTCTTTACCAGCCCACCCGGCCGAATCTCCACCAGCTTACCTGGTTAACCCTCAGGATATCTTTCAGGGAAGGGATGAACACTTAAGCACACCAGTGTCTTCAGGGAGACTGGCTACATGTGGCAGTCTCCCCACTTTGTTAGACCCCAACAGTGTTGCTCTACTCACTGTCTCTCTCTCTTGGTCGTGTGCCTCCAGGAAAGCCTCCTCCTGAGCCCCAGTCCACAGCACGAAACCCCCCTAGCCTAGGTGAAACCCCTGGGGGCCACCGACAACCTCCCAACACTGTATCTCCATCTTCCACCCAATTCCCCCTGCTGGCATGGCCCATGTCTATTTATGGAGTGGTCTAAACCCCCTGACAGCCTACTAAATATTCAAGGCAGATCCTCCTAACCTCCAACCTCTAGTTCCAGAAGATTCTCCAGCATTCTAAATCAGAGGAAGGCACCAGAGGGCTGCCAGGATGAGTCAGCCAGCCCTGAACTTTAGTAAACCCCTGACCCAGATACCATAGCTCATGCTTCGTCCTGAGCTAAACTATATATATAAATATATATACCTACTCTAACTTCTAGCACACACTAGAGGGTGCTATAATTAATTTTGGCTGTCTCCTGAGGAAGTCAGTGCTGTTCCATGAAACGTGTTGAGATGTCAGTCCAATGTGCATCCATTTCAGTGTATTTGCAATATTGTATATACCTGGTTTTTAATTCTAATATGGAATACATGTACTTTTTTTTTTTTTTTTTGAACATTGGTTTTTATTGGTAAATTTTCCAAATACAACTTGTATTAGCGATACAATAAGAAATAAGAACACAAGATTTAAACAAGGATGTGTGACATATAAATCAATAATACAGTTCACTGAAGTTCTTCCAATGCAAAGGTTATGACCATTTACTTGGCATGTATCTATATTCAATGATGAATCAAGAATATGGGGTCATTTCCTAACCAACCATAATCTATATAACAATTGAGAGTAGGACTAGTATTAATGTGTGAGGAGGACATCTCGACTATGCGGCACGGGCCACGGCCATCCTCCCTGAGTCGCCCCAAATGGGCGCACACTGTCACTCCATGGAAGAGCAGCCTAGAGAGCCCCAGTTACACACTCAAGCATCTTATAGATTAGCTATGTGTCAAGGTGAATTGTTTTAGTAGGATGCTAATACAGCAATACCAAAATTATACCAAAATAAATATAAAAAATTGTCATAAACAGAAACAGAGTCATAGACAGAAAATTAAAATTTGATGAGATTTGAATCACAGGGATTGGGTTAAAATTCTTATTTATGATAAAAAATTGTGTTTATTAGATTTTGTTTAAGTCGAACCAATCTGACCAAGGTTTCCAGTGTATTTGTGTTGCTTGGGTATTGTCTTCGGAAACAGCAAGAATAATTTCATAGGAGATGTGTAGATTAATGGTTCGTAATACTTCAATAAGGGTCGGGGAATCTGGTTGTTTCCAGTGTCTAGCAATTTCTAGTCTTACTCCCAGTAAGATGTGGGAGATTATATTGCTGAAGGGTGGTGGGATCAGTTCCATTCCCAGGGACAATATGGCCATCCCTGGGCATTTGGGGACTTGTATGCCTGTTATGCGGTTAATAATGTTAAAGACAGATGTCCGCAGTGTTTGTAATGAAGGGCATTTCCAAAATATTGAAATTAATGATCCTCTATTTCTGCATTGTCTCCAGCACAATGGAGATGATTGCGGTATAAAACCTGCTATTCTTGTGGGCATCAGATACCATCATAACAATATCTTTTGATGCAATTCCCAGAGATTGACCCTTTTAGTAGCTTTGTAGGTCGTTGATAGTGCTTTTTTCCATTGGTTATTGGAAAATGAAACTGCTAGGTCAATTTCCCATGTATTCATAGAGGGTGATTTAGTAAATAGTGATTTATGGTTTAAAATGTTATAAAATAGAGAAATTCCCTTCAATGAGGTTGTAGGATTGGTAAAATATAGGGATATTTCCCATGGTAATTTAATAGAAAAGTTAGGAGCTGTTGCGAACATGTGGGAAATCTGTTTATAGGTATAAGCATCACTATTTATCAATACATATTCTATTTGGAGTGCTCTAAAAGTTTTGAGTGTAGGGCCAATATAGATATCCTTAACAGTTGTTATGCCTTTGGATATCCAATGGAGGACATTTAAATTTGGTATTAATAGCTGTAGGCGTGTGATAGGTAGAAGGATGAGCTTGAAGGGAGCATCATCCGTATGAGTTTTTAGGAATACTTTCCAGGTTTGTAGTGCAGCTACCATGATAGATGAAATTTCCTTGGGGGTGCTTGACATAAAGTTACTGGCCATGAGTAGGTCAAATATTTTTTTATTTGGACTTTGGTGATTCTCTAGTTCATACCATATGGGTGTGCTGCTCTGAGTGAACCACTGTCTTATTTGTGCTAAAATATCTGCTCTATAGTAGTCCTTTATGAGAATGTGGCCTACTCCACCCACACTCCTAGCTTTGATCAGTTTTTGGAAAGCACATTTTGCCCTTTTCCCCTGGCACAAAAAAAGGTTAATTATGGATTGTGCCTTGGCATAAAAGGATTTTGGGACTGGGAGGGTTCGGAATAAATAAATTAATTGTGGCAATATGGTAATTTTAAAGACCGCCAATCTTCTGGACCAATTCAGTTGTATCTTTGAAATAGCTTCTAGCTAGGAGTTAAGGAATGGGGTATAATTTGCATCTAACAGCTGTTTCGTATTGGATGTGAGTGTTATGCCTAAGTAGCGTATTCCCTCAGTGCTCCACGCATATGGGTATTGCGATTGAAGATTTGCTTCTGTGGATTTATCAATTCCCAACCTGAGTATATGAGATTTAGCATAGTTAACCTTGTAATAAGAAATGCTATTAAACAAAACTAAAGATTCATGTGCCGCTGCCAAGGAAGGGCCCACATCTGTCAAAATCAAGATTATGTTGTTGGCAAATAAACTGATAGAGTGCACTCCTTCACCTGCTGGGAAACCTTTAATGTTGGGGTGATTTCTAATATATATAGCTAGGGGTTCCATCAAGAGATTAAAGATCAAGGGCGATAATAGACACCCTTGTCTAGTTCCATTTGATATAGTAAAGGGTGACGACAAAATGGCTGACATATACACCCTGGCTGATGGCTTAGAGTAGAATGCCATTATGGCTGAAAATATAGTCCCTTCAAATCCGAATGACCTCAACACCCTGACCAAATATAGCCAGTGTATGCAGTCGAAGGCCTTCTCTGCATCCAAAGTCAGAAGCAGAGAAGGCCGTTTCTGTTCTGCCATGTGGATAATATTTACTAGTCCAGGGGTGGCATCTGATGTTTGCCTGTTTTTAGTAAAACCAGTTTGGTCGGGGTGAATGAGAGTGGGTAGAATGGTGATGAGGCGCACTGCTACCATTCTTGCATAAAGCTTCAAATCAATATTCAAAAGCGAGATCGGTCTGAAATTTGCTGGTGTGTCTGGATCCTTCCCTGGTTTTGGCAAGGCGACAATCAATGCTTCCAACATTTCAGGAGGAAAAGAGGCAGAGGCAGAGGCAGCGGCAGAGTCAAAAATCTGGAGTAAGTGTGGGGTGTCACGTACCTTCTAGTAGCGAGCCCGGATTGCGGAGAGAGGCCTCCTTTACGACTCCCACTACCGGTTTCCTGGCAATGTAACAGGGAACACAGGAGTAAGGAGGGGTACAGGTGCCTGGCAGGATCAACAGATGGGTAGGATGGGTAGGCGAGGATCAGTGAAGCAGGTGATTACAGTGAAGGGATCAGCAGGTAGTTAATAGCAGATACACAGTTCAATGGAGCAGGTTAGTGATGGACGAACTTCCGACGGGACGTTTCGCGAACGCGAAACGCGAACGGGCACAAACGTTCGCGAAAACGACCGTTCGCCGCGGGCTCCATTGACTTCAATGGGAGGCGAATTTCGCAAACCTTTAGGTCGAATTTGCGGCCACGGGGTAATTATTAGGGGGTAGCACGTAGTCCCACCACCTGGACAATAGCATAATACATGTATGAGGTGAATTTGGGATCGATAACTACAAGCATTTTTTTTTTATTTGGGAAATTGTTCTGACAATTCAGGACTATGGAGCTAATGAAGGCAATGGAGGAGAGGGAAGGTCAGGGACCAGGGTAGGCAAACAAGAGGGTGCAGGAGATACAGAGCACTGACAGCAGCACCGTAATACAGAGCACTGACATCAGCACCGTGACATACAGCGCTGACAGCAGCTCCGTGACATACAGCGCTGACAGCAGCTCCGTGACATACAGCGCTGACAGCAGCTCCGTGACATACAGCGCTGACAGCAGCTCCGTGACATACAGCGCTGACAGCAGCTCCGTGACATACAGCGCTGACAGCAGCACCGTGACATACAGCGCTGACAGCAGCTCCGTGACATACAGCGCTGACAGCAGCTCCGTGACATACAGCGCTGACAGCAGCTCCGTGACATACAGCACTGACAGCAGCTCCGTGACATACAGCGCTGACAGCAGCTCCGTGACATACAGCGCTGACAGCAGCACCGTGACATACAGCGCTGACAGCAGCTCCGTGACATACAGCGCTGACAGCAGCTCCGTGACATACAGCGCTGACAGCAGCTCCGTGACATACAGCACTGACAGCAGCTCCGTGACATACAGCGCTGACAGCAGCTCCGTGACATACAGCGCTGACAGCAGCACCGTGACATACAGCGCTGACAGCAGCTCCGTGACATACAGCGCTGACAGCAGCTCCGTGACATACAGCGCTGACAGCAGCTCCGTGACATACAGCGCTGACAGCAGCTCCGTGACATACAGCGCTGACAGCAGCTCCGTGACATACAGCGCTGACAGCAGCTCCGTGACATACAGCGCTGACAGCAGCTCCGTGACATACAGCGCTGACAGCAGCTCCGTGACATACAGCGCTGACAGCAGCACCGTAAGCAGCCCCAGGAGGAAGTCAGCACAGCACAGGGATGGTGTGATCCCCTCATAATAAGAACCCCCAGGAGGAAGTCAGCACAGCACAGGGATGGTGGGAGCCCCTCATAATAAGAACCCCCAGGAGGAAGTCAGCACAGCACAGGGATGGTGGGAGCCCCTCATAATAAGAACACCCAGGAGGAAGTCAGCACAGCACAGGGATGGTGGGAACCCCTCATAATAAGCAGCCCCAGTAGAAATATGACACCGCTCAACCTCTTCAAAGAGGAGGGTAGGGGCATATAGTACGGTGTGCTTTTTTGGGTCAGGGAAGTGAGCCAAATGAATTAAGAAGGTCTGTGTGCTTGATTCCAAAAATTGTTTATAGACATATACATGGTCTACTGATCACATGTGTTGAATTCCTCCGAGATCCATGCCTCATTCATTTTTAGAAATGTGAGGTAGTTAACACTGTCGTGAGCTAGGCGAGTACGCTTATCGGTCACAATCCCCCCTGCTGCGCTGAACGTCCTTTCGGACAGGACACTGGATGAGGGGCAAGCCAACAGTTCGATTGCAAATTGGGCAAGCTCTGGCCAGAGGTCAAGCCTGCCCACCCAGTAGTCTAGGGGTTCATCACTCCTCAGAGCGTCCACATCGGCCGTTAACCCAATGTAGTCGGACACCTGACGGTCTAGGCGTTCCCTGATGCTGGATCCGGATGACACCTGTCGATGGGTCGGCTGAAAGAATGACCTCATATCCGAAGTCACCAACACATCTTCAAACCGGCCTCTTCTTGCAGGCGCTGTTGGATTGGTACCCGCAAATCCTTCTCTGGGAGTGGGAATTGCTCCTCTGCCAGCGCACGCAAAAGCAGAATGCAGCATTTCTCGAAGCAAGGCCTGGAAGTGCTGCATTCTGACAGCCCTCTGCGACGGCGGTAACATTTCCGCCATTTTGTGTTTGTACCGGGGATCTAAGTACGTTGCCACCCAGTACTGGTCCTTGACCCTCATGCTTTTTATACGGGGGTCCCTATTAAAACACTGGAGCATGAAGGCCCCCATTTGCACTCAAGCGGAAGGTATGTGGTGGTGGTGGTGTTGTTGGTGGTAGTGTCTTTGGGGGTGCACATAGCAGAGAGTGAAGAAGAGGGTGCAGATCGAGAGGATGAGGAGGGTGCAGAAGAATAAGGCTGAGTGAGCCACTCAACCAAGTCTGGTGCGTCCTTTAAAGTAATTGAACGCACCTTCTGCAACTTCCCACTTTGGCTCAAGGCTGTTGCTCCTGCCCTACCCCTACCACCCCTGCGGAAGGGCCTGCCTCTTCCTCTGCCTGTCATTTTTTAAATCACCCTGTGACAAAACTCTTAGTCCCTATACCGCTGAAGGACTGCTGCAGTATAGGGCAGCGGTCAGCAGTAGTGCACGTCAACCCTATGTATTGTGGACCGATAGCGGTCCTTACAGAACAGCAGACTGTACTGCACTCAGGCCTATGTACCGTAGCACCCTATACCAAGTTACCAGTCCTTATAAAAACTTTTGTGGACCAAGCAGGTTGTGTGTTAGTGATTAGCAGACTGTACGTCAGTCCCTATACCAATGAAGGACTGCTGCAGTATAGGGCAGCGGTCAGCAGTAGTGCACGGCAACCCTATGTATTGTGGACCGATAGCGGTCCTTACAGAACAGCAGACTGTACTGCACTCAGGCCTATGTACCGTAGCACCCTATACCAAGTTACCAGTCCTTATAAAAACTTTTGTGGACCAAGCAGGTTGTGTGTTAGTGATTAGCAGACTGTACGTCAGTCCCTATACCAATGAAGGACTGCTGCAGTATAGGGCAGCGGTCAGCAGTAGTGCACGGCAACCCTATGTATTGTGGACCGATAGCGGTCCTTACAGAACAGCAGACTGTAACGCACTCAGGCCTATGTACCGTAGCACCCTATACCAAGTTACCAGTCCTTATAAGAACTTTTGTGGACCAAGCAGGTTGTGTGTTAGTGATTAGCAGACTGTACGTCAGTCCCTATACCAATGAAGGACTGCTGCAGTATAGGGCAGCGGTCAGCAGTAGTGCACGGCAACCCTATGTATTGTGGACCGATAGCGGTCCTTACAGAACAGCAGACTGTACTGCACTCAGGCCTATGTACCGTAGCACCCTATACCAAGTTACCAGTCCTTATAAGAACTTTTGTGGACCAAGCAGGTTGTGTGTTAGTGTTTAGCAGACTGTGCGTCAGTCCCTATACCGCTGAAGGACTGCTGCAGTATAGGGCAGCGGTCAGCAGTAGTGCACGGCAACCCTATGTATTGTGGACCGATAGCGGTCCTTACAGAACAGCAGACTGTAACGCACTCAGGCCTATGTACCGTAGCACCCTATACCAAGTTACCAGTCCTTATAAGAACTTTTGTGGACCAAGCAGGTTGTGTGTTAGTGATTAGCAGACTGTACGTCAGTCCCTATACCAATGAAGGACTGCTGCAGTATAGGGCAGCGGTCAGCAGTAGTGCACGGCAACCCTATGTATTGTGGACCGATAGCGGTCCTTACAGAACAGCAGACTGTAACGCACTCAGGCCTATGTACCGTAGCACCCTATACCAAGTTACCAGTCCTTATAAGAACTTTTGTGGACCAAGCAGGTTGTGTGTTAGTGTTTAGCAGACTGTGCGTCAGTCCCTATACCGCTGAAGGACTGCTGCAGTATAGGGCAGCGGTCAGCAGTAGTGCACGTCAACCCTATGTATTGTGGACCGATAGCGGTCCTTACAGAACAGCAGACTGTAACGCACTCAGGCCTATGTACCGTAGCACCCTATACCAAGTTACCAGTCCTTATAAGAACTTTTGTGGACCAAGCAGGTTGTGTATTAGTGTTTAGCAGACTGTGCGTCAGTCCCTATACCGCTGAAGGACTGCTGCAGTATAGGGCAGCGGTCAGCAGTAGTGCACGGCAACCCTATCTATTGTGGACCGATAGCGGTCCTTACAGAACAGCAGACTGTACCGCACCCAAGCCTATGTACCGTAGCACCCTAGACAGACCAAGTTACCAGTCCTTATAAGAACTTTTGTGGAACAAGTGAGTTGTGAATGATTAGCAGACTGCAGCAGAAGGGCAGCAGTCAAGTATAATATTCTTTCTATATTTGGAAGAAAGAATATTATACGTGTACAAGCCTATTACCGTACCACTGATACCAGTCCTGAAAAGAACCTTTGTGGAACTAATAGTAACAGCAAGTCTTTAAAATTATCCTCACTGCCTGACACACTGCTTCCTGCCTGTCCCTATACAAATTGGCAAAAAAGAGTAGGCTGGAACGATTAGCTGGAACAGCTCTTTTGTGGACCTGATAGTAACAGCTAATGATGATGATGATGATGATGATGAAGAAAGACTAATCTGGCTGAGCTGTCCCTAAAATAGCAGCATACAGCGCTCTGTCCCTTTATCTAAACTGACAAAAGAAACTCAGGCTGCTGACCTAACACCTATACCAGTCCTGAAAAGAACTTTTGTGTACCAAATAGCTAGCGTTTTCTCTGTCCCTACTCCACACAGGATCCTTTCCCTACAGTGACAGAAGAAAGAATGTAAAATGGCCACCGGATCGGGTGTATTTATAGGTTAGGGGGAATGTCCAAGTGTCCATGAGCTGTCATGTCTCAATTGGTTGTCCTGTAACACATGATAAACGTGTCACGAAAGGTTAAAGTTCTTGTATACATTAAACACGTAAGTCCGCCGGGGCGAACGACGGAAAAAGGCGTTCGAACCCGCGGACGGCGAAAGTCGGAAATTCGCCGCGAAACGACCGCCGGGCGAACCGTTCGGCCATCACTAGAGCAGGTAACTTGGAGATAACAGTGCAGGGAAGCAGGTCACTTGTAGCAGGTGAACAGTGTAATATACACAAGTGCTTGCAGCAGATAACAGTCAATATAAGCAGGTACTAGAAGCAGATGGATAGTGTGATACTAGCAGATCACATGTAGCAGATAACACAATCCAGTATAAGCAGGTGACTTGCAGCAGACAGGTAGATCAATATGAGCAAGCACTTATAGCAGATGAACAGTTCAGTATAAGCAGATTATTTGCAGCAGATAGGTAGTTCAATATGAGCAGGCACTTATAGCAGATGAACGGTTCAGTATAAGCAGGTCATTTGCAGCAGATAGGTAGTTCAATATGAGCAGGCACTTATAGCAGATGAACAGTTCAGTATATAAGCAGGTTACCCTTCTAGCAGACGGATGGTCAGAGCAAGCCGAATCGGATACCAGGCAGGAACGAAGTACAAGGGAACAGGCAGGAGAATAGTCACAACAAGCCGAGGTCGGGTGCAGGCGGATAGCAGATGGGTCACAGGCAGGCCGGGTCAAACAGGAACAAACAACACGGATCAGGTCTCACAGGTATAACGCTGTTGAGCAGACAGCAAAGACTGTTGGCAAGAGGCTGGTTTAAATAGGCCGTTTGGCGCCAATACGGACGCACGCACGCGACCATGCGCGTGCCCGCGCACCTGTGTACGAGCGTAAGGGCGTTCGTACGATCGTGCGTACCCACGACGATCGTACATTAGAAGACCTGGAGGACAATCTCTTCGTGAGATTTTCATGACATGGGGATAAGAGGGTCATGAATGCTCTGGTTTAATAATTGAAGCTGGTCAAGGGATAGTTTTGGTATGTTTATTTTGGCAAGAAAGTTGTTCATCATTTCAAGGTCTGGTTGTATCTTTCTGGGGTCGTCTTTCAAGTTATAAAGAGTTCCATAGTAAAAGCTAAAAGCATCAGCTATCTTTTGTGGGTGGTACTATTTTTGTTTATTGTCAGGATGAGTAATATGTGAAATTTTAGTTCTATATCTATGCTCTTTGAGGTTTTGTGCTAAGAGTTTATCAGCTCTATTGCCATGTACATAAAAGTTCATTTTTAAACGTTGAGAGGTTTTTTCAAAATTATCTAGTAGTAGCAGGCTAAGGTCATGTCTAAGCTGTATTCATTTTTTAGATATGGTAGATGTGGACATGGTTTTATTTTGCACTTCTGTAATCATAATTTCTTTCATGAGATCTTCTAGCTGTTTCTGCCTCTTTGCTCTTGCCCCCAATTGCACCAATATGCCCCTCATAAACGCTTTATGGGCGTTCCATAGTACAAAGGGATCTTGAACCGATCCCACACTGTTAGAGAAAAACTCCTCTAGTTGAGTGTAAAGAACCTTTTTAGATTCTTCCTGTTGCAAAAAAAAAGGGTTCAATCGCCATATTGGCTTGTGTCTAGTGGATGATAAGTCTGCTACGGATAAGACAATGGAGGCATGGTCAGACCAAGTTATTGTGTTGATGTCAGCCGAGGTGGTTTGAAATAGCACACATTGATCTATTAAGAATAGATCTATCCTAGTATAGACCTGATGAGGTGGGGAGAAGTATGTAAAATCTTTTTCACCTGCGTGTAGGCATCACCATGCATCATATAAATTGGGATTGTGGATAGCAGGTAGTAAAGTAGGGGCATGACGTTTCAGCTGGGATGTTGAGTCTAATGACTGGTCCGGTATAGCATTAAAGTCACTGCATATGATCAACATGCCTTTGAGGTGGGAATGTATCTTAACCATTAGTTTACGGAAGAAACTAACTTGATGTTTATTTGGCGAATATACTGTAATGATCGTATATGTGTCCGAGTTCAGGTCGCAGGTGAGAATTAGAAATCTTCGTGGAATGATGTGTTTATGAGATTGACCAGAGTTCTTTTTTTGGAAAAAGAAAAAAACCATATGGGACACAGAAGGATATAATTGGAATTCCCTTCTGGATACGGATGATCACAAAATACATGGTCTAAGGAGCTGGATATCGTCAGATTTGTTTCAAAGGCGAATTACCCCTGCAGGGGTGTATTCTTCTGGTGAGTGGGGAACCTGTGGGGGAGCATAGAAGTCACTTTGGAGATTGCACAAGAAGCACTAAAGTCACTTTATGAACATTTTATATTGGATGTGCACTACTGAAGATTTTTTGGAAAACTGGACACTATTTTTCACTTTTATTATTATTATTTTTATTTTTGTATTTTTTAGTAATTCTTTTTTCTAGGGTCTACATTATATATTATATATTTTTATTTTTATTTATATATATATATATATATATATATATATATATATATATATATATATGTACTTGTTGTTTTTTCACAGGGGACTCTGCAGTATATATACAGTGTTTAAGCTTGGTGATTTTGGGCACAAGCTGTGTTATCAATATTTTGTTTTTTCACCTGCACTTTTTTGATGCATGTTTTTATATATATATAGATTCCATTAATAGTTGTTGTATTTTCAGATTCATTTTCACATATATTAACTGAGGTGTATTTTCACAAATATTATCTTATAGTATGATGGTATAATTACACGGTTAGCTCTGATGCGATTTTAAGGTACAGTCGCACTAAGCAATAATAATTTTTTTAGTTTTTTATCCTATAAAGGTTTTTTGGGATTATATTGAGTTTTCAAACTAAGGTCATTATTAATTACACTCACCATGGCTATGTCTGAATCGCATTAGGTAATCTGTGCGACTGTATATGATTTTGGCAGAAGCTGTTTCTGTGGTTTTTTTCTTTCTTTTGGTTTGGACTGAAATGAGTGGGTTCTAATATATGGGTTATAATTGAAGACTCTTAAGTGTGAAATAGGCCAGTTTCACTGGAATTGCTGGCTTTTTTCTGATTGTTTTTTCTTTTAGACATACATCTTTCCCAGTATTGAGACCTATCTTCTGTTTGTGCTAAAGAGGTAGCGCCAATTACCCCGGTTGTTAAATTGTGAGAATTAGAAATCTACCTTGTGGGTCTTTTATTATTTTGAATGCCATTGTGTCTTTGATGGCTATAAGAACTCCTCTAGTCTTTGAGTCTGCATTCACAGTAAAGATGAAATGATAGGTCCTGTGTGTGCATCTAGGTGGGGCCGATGAAATTAAATGGGTCTCCTTGTGCACAGAGTACATCTCCTCTATGCAAAAGAGCTTCCCTCCAGAGAGACTTAAGTTTTGCTGGGTGGTTAAGCCCTTTTGCATCGATAGACACTATATTAAACGTCATCTTGAGGAAAGAGTGTCATAGCTAGGGTTGTATACCGTCTTTTGTTTGTGTATATGCGTTAGGGCCAACATCATTACTTTTAGTAAAGCAGTTAGTATAACTATTGTGTTCCCTGACCATACTTCCATATGTAGTCCTGGGGAATGCCATTCTTCGGTGATCCTCATTTGTGGTCGACCTGTGATGAAATGTTATGTCTGACCATTGGAGTCTGTCATCATCCCAAAAAATATAAAAGAAAGATGAAAAGGAACAACTAAAAAACAGTAAAACAAGAGAGTCAAGATTAGCGCACTAAACATGGTGCAACAGGTAGGCTGGTGCAGAGCACCTATAGGCAGCAATAAGCTGCTAACTTTTAATAGGGGGTTTTAGTTCGACCCTGCAATCCCTGACTTCTTCTCTCCAGGGACTGGGGAGCTTAAAAAAAAGAACCTTCTGGTTGAGTTCACAAGTGAGTTTTTGCATTCCTGGAAGTGACCTCCTTCCACTCCGTTTACCTGGCATGGTGTGCTGGTATTGGGGTTGTCCCCATTAGGTTCCGGGTATATTACCCATTCTTGTAGAAGAGAAACTCCCTGGTTTAGGCACAATATCACATGGGAGCGTTTTTTCTCTGGTTATAGTGATTTTAGTTGGATAAGACAAAAGGTAAAAAGGTAGTGGTGCGCGGTACTATGGTGAAGAATCTAGTTAAAACAGGTTTAATATATTCAATAGGTACTCAAAAGATTAGAAGATAAATGTAATATCGTCTCCACTACAGGTAATAAATGGAGCGTAGAAAAAGAAAAGACAATATATGTATATAAAAAATATATATATATGTATGTATAGTGAGGGACCCTCACTCCTATGCGTAGTAGTATTTTGAGTGGTAGACAAATGGATAAGAAAAACAATTAATGATAAATAAGACTGGTGGTCCCAATGCGATTTTTTTTTTAGGTAGCAGAGTTGCATAAAGTGGCAGTGCTGAATATAAAGAAGGTCCGTGAAAATAACTACTACTGTATTTGTTTCAGTGACCAAAGTACTATACATAAAATAGTGGACGAAATAAAAAATATATAAAGTGAATCACCATGCGATTTGTTAAAAATGACGAAAAACGCATACAAAGTGCTAGTGCTGAACAATAAATAGATCTGAAAAGAAAATCTGCTAAGTCAAAGTATATGTGTAACAGTGTACAAAAGTAATCATTAGCTAGATAAGGCAAAAGATGTAAGTAATGCTTGCCTTGTGACTAAAGAAATCGCATATGGTGTTAAAGCCAAGGGAGGGTTAAGCAAAGTGACTCTGTGCCGGTGTTTTTATACCATAGACTTAAATATAGGTGCAGTGCACTAAATTGAATCATACAATCAAAGAAAATAAATCAAGTTGTTAAATCAAAACAAAAACGCATAAACGATCCAAGTGTTGGTGAGAGGGAAAACAACCCTCTGGGAATAATCCAAAACAGAAGAAAAAAGGTGCACAGTGTTTGAAGCTATAAAAAAACAACAATGGAACAGTAATCCTAGTTAAAATTGTCCATTCAGCTGGTGCAACAACAAGTGGCGATTAGCCCAAAATCGCATGTAACAAGACAATCGCCTGCAATGCTGGTGCTTTAAAATATATGTGCACTATAAGGTAGAGATTTAAACAGTGATAATGGTGATGGTGGATATCTCCCACGTGGTCCTGTGTAATCAGAATATGGGTGTCCCCTTACCTTACAGCTGTAAGGTAACAGCATATGGTATATGTATCCTCAGGGTTCCTGGTGGTCCTTATCCCTCGAGGTCCTATTCACGTGTCCCCGGGTCCTGGCGTCTCCTGCCTACTGTGCCGTATTGGGCTCTGTAAGTGGTCCCTCAGCGGTACTTCAGCGTGGGGGGGAATTGGTGGTATACCTCGGCGGTTTTATGCAAGGGGTTAAACAGATAAGGAGGAAGGGAGCCCCATAGTATAGTATTTTTCAACAGTATTGAAATTTATTTATAAAAACAGCTTTGGTACTCACAAACAGAGTTTTTGTATGGTGTATAAACGAGCCTCGAGCTCGATTGCGTCACTTCCGGTAGTGTCCCGACTAGTGTTCGTCACGGTCACGTGACTTCATCATAGTTGGATACCCCCATCGGAAAGGAATTTTATGTTTTCTTAGAGCTTTGGTCACTGTATTCAAATTTTTCTGCTTTTGGAGTGTATATTGCGAGAGATCCGCAAAGAATTGTAAATTTTGGTATATTGCTGGTATTTGCTCCTGTTTCCTCATGTGACATTAGATTTTCCTTCACATGGAAGAAGTGTAACCGCAAAATCACATCTTGAGGGATATGATCAGACAGGTGAGACGGCTTAGGGAGGCGATGGATCCTGTCATTCATAACTTCAGGTCAGTAAGGCTCGGTATGAGGGTTTTAAACATGGTCGCCTCGTAGTGGCTCAAATCGCATTGTTGCACTGATTCCGGTATCCCTCTTATTTTCAAGTTGTTTCTCCTCGACCTATCTTCCATATCTGCTATTTTTGCCTTGATCCATTCGTTCTCCCCTTCCTTATCTTCGTTAGCGTCTACGAGGTTGTTTATGGTATCAGCATATTCTCCCATCTTAACCTCGATGTGATCAACCCTATCCCCCAATGCTTGGATATCGCTGTTAAATCTGTTCATACATGTGGCCATATCTGCCTGGATTGTGCTCCTTAATGACATTAACATGTCCTTCAGTACTGTATCAAGCACGGGTTGATTTTTTTGTAGGGAAGGATTCGATGGATTCTGGCATCTCTCATGTGTCATCCCCTGATTCTAGCACTGGGCTCATGGCCGGGCTCAATCTGTTATCATCTAGCCTGGGTCTGGATTTAGCTGGGCTGTTTGATGAAGGAGAGGGGGATAGGAGTGTTGGCTGTTAGGTAAGGCTGATTTGGAGGGCTGATTGCTCTTTTTTTATGCCTTTTTGGTGAGAGAGGCTGCAGGAGGAGTGTAGGCCTCGGTGCAATCTTGCTTACCTCCAGGGCTTTTCATGGAGTAGAAGTCTGTCAGACACTGCGGGCGTCTGTCTTTCCGCTGCTTGCTGGGCATGTTCCTGGTGATGTTTTGGTCCGATCCACCGTGAAAACTGAATGTGGAGGAGCCTTAGAAGGGTTGCAGTGTGCCGCTTGGTCCCTGTGAAGTTGGATCTCCGGGATTACGCGACCATCTGGCTCCGCTGCAGGCCACACCCCCCCATATGTTGTACTTTTTAAGAAACTTGTTATTAACTGTATTATTTCACTAAAGTTCTATGGGTAAAATTCTTTTTAGAGTATTACATGTAATTAAATTCTGTGTTTCATTTTTTCGTTAGGCTTTTGCTTACTTTTTCTGTGGAAAACACATATAAATTGTAGTGCTAAAAGTAAGCCAGTTTTAAATGTTTCATTTAAAAAAAAAAATAAGGAGCTAAAGTTTATTGTCTAATAAACATGCATAACCTTTTCCAAATCATGGGAACATATTCATTAGCATCTACCCAAAGGATTGTAATCAGCTGGAATGGATTCTCTGTTCAGGACTGAGCTATACACCAACCACAGCATCAGTAATCTTGGGAAAAGATTCAGTTTCAAAATAGATAAACACAGGAGACAGAGTGCAGAGAGGTGTCAGCAGTGATAACCATATTCCTCACTAATACCATTTAGATGCGGGCAAAATTTCTGTTTTTCTTAGATCTAGAACTCAGTCATCATGAACATACCATCACCTCCAGAAAACACTAATTCCACATACACACGATCGGACATTCTGACAACAAAATCCTGGATTTTTTTCTGACGGATGTTGACTCCAACCTGTCTTGCATACACACGGTCACACAAATTCCAAACGTCAAGTATGCGGTGACGTACAAGACGAGCTGAGAAATATGAAATTCAATAGCCAGTGCGGCTATTCTGATTGATTCCGAGCATGCGTGGAATTTTGTGCATCGGAATTGTGTACACACGCTCGGAATATCCAACAACAAATTTGAGATGCAGGTCTCAAATTTTTGTTGTTGTAAATTCCGACAGCAAATGTCTGAAGCCTACACACGGTCGGAATTTTCGACAACAAGCTCACATCGAACATTTGTTGTCGGAAATTCTGACCGCGTGTACACGGCATAAGACAGTTGCAGGTAGTGATGGCCGAACGGTTCGCCCGGCGGTCGTTTCGCGGCGAATTTCCGACTTTCGCCGTCCGCGGGTTCGAACGCCTTTTTCCGTCGTTCGCCCCGGCGGACTTACGTGTTTAATGTATACAAGAACTTTAACCTTTCGTGACACGTTTATCATGTGTTACAGGACAACCAATTGAGACATGACAGCTCATGGACACTTGGACATTCCCCCTAACCTATAAATACACCCGATCCGGTGGCCATTTTACATTCTTTCTTCTGTCACTGTAGGGAAAGGATCCTGTGTGGAGTAGGGACAGAGAAAACGCTAGCTATTTGGTACACAAAAGTTCTTTTCAGGACTGGTATAGGTGTTAGGTCAGCAGCCTGAGTTTCTTTTGTCAGTTTAGATAAAGGGACAGAGCGCTGTATGCTGCTATTTTAGGGACAGCTCAGCCAGATTAGTCTTTCTTCATCATCATCATCATCATCATCATTAGCTGTTACTATCAGGTCCACAAAAGAGCTGTTCCAGCTAATCGTTCCAGCCTACTCTTTTTTGCCAATTTGTATAGGGACAGGCAGGAAGCAGTGTGTCAGGCAGTGAGGATAATTTTAAAGACTTGCTGTTACTATTAGTTCCACAAAGGTTCTTTTCAGGACTGGTATCAGTGGTACGGTAATAGGCTTGTACACGTATAATATTCTTTCTTCCAAATATAGAAAGAATATTATACTTGACTGCTGCCCTTCTGCTGCAGTCTGCTAATCATTCACAACTCACTTGTTCCACAAAGCTCTTTATCAGGACTGGTAACTTGGTCTGTCTAGGGTGCTACGGTACATAGGCTTGGGTGCGGTACAGTCTGCTGTTCTGTAAGGACCGCTATCGGTCCACAATACATAGGGTTGCCGTGCACTACTGCTGACCGCTGCCCTATACTGCAGCAGTCCTTCATTGGTATAGGGACTGACGTACAGTCTGCTAATCACTAACACACAACCTGCTTGGTCCACAAAAGTTCTTATAAGGACTGGTAACTTGGTATAGGGTGCTACGGTACATAGGCCTGAGTGCGTTACAGTCTGCTGTTCTGTAAGGACCGCTATCGGTCCACAATACATAGGGTTGCCGTGCACTACTGCTGACCGCTGCCCTATACTGCAGCAGTCCTTCAGCGGTATAGGGACTGACGCACAGTCTGCTAAACACTAACACACAACCTGCTTGGTCCACAAAAGTTTTTATAAGGACTGGTAACTTGGTATAGGGTGCTACGGTACATAGGCCTGAGTGCAGTACAGTCTGCTGTTCTGTAAGGACCGCTATCGGTCCACAATACATAGGGTTGCCGTGCACTACTGCTGACCGCTGCCCTATACTGCAGCAGTCCTTCATTGGTATAGGGACTGACGTACAGTCTGCTAATCACTAACACACAACCTGCTTGGTCCACAAAAGTTCTTATAAGGACTGGTAACTTGGTATAGGGTGCTACGGTACATAGGCCTGAGTGCGTTACAGTCTGCTGTTCTGTAAGGACCGCTATCGGTCCACAATACATAGGGTTGCCGTGCACTACTGCTGACCGCTGCCCTATACTGCAGCAGTCCTTCATTGGTATAGGGACTGACGTACAGTCTGCTAATCACTAACACACAACCTGCTTGTTCCACAAAAGTTCTTATAAGGACTGGTAACTTGGTATAGGGTGCTACGGTACATAGGCCTGAGTGCGTTACAGTCTGCTGTTCTGTAAGGACCGCTATCGGTCCACAATACATAGGGTTGCCGTGCACTACTGCTGACCGCTGCCCTATACTGCAGCAGTCCTTCATTGGTATAGGGACTGACGTACAGTCTGCTAATCACTAACACACAACCTGCTTGGTCCACAAAAGTTCTTATAAGGACTGGTAACTTGGTATAGGGTGCTACGGTACATAGGCCTGAGTGCGTTACAGTCTGCTGTTCTGTAAGGACCGCTATCGGTCCACAATACATAGGGTTGCCGTGCACTACTGCTGACCGCTGCCCTATACTGCAGCAGTCCTTCAGCGGTATAGGGACTGACGCACAGTCTGCTAAACACTAACACACAACCTGCTTGGTCCACAAAAGTTTTTATAAGGACTGGTAACTTGGTATAGGGTGCTACGGTACATAGGCCTGAGTGCGTTACAGTCTGCTGTTCTGTAAGGACCGCTATCGGTCCACAATACATAGGGTTGCCGTGCACTACTGCTGACCGCTGCCCTATACTGCAGCAGTCCTTCATTGGTATAGGGACTGACGTACAGTCTGCTAATCACTAACACACAACCTGCTTGGTCCACAAAAGTTCTTATAAGGACTGGTAACTTGGTATAGGGTGCTACGGTACATAGGCCTGAGTGCGTTACAGTCTGCTGTTCTGTAAGGACCGCTATCGGTCCACAATACATAGGGTTGCCGTGCACTACTGCTGACCGCTGCCCTATACTGCAGCAGTCCTTCAGCGGTATAGGGACTGACGCACAGTCTGCTAAACACTAACACACAACCTGCTTGGTCCACAAAAGTTTTTATAAGGACTGGTAACTTGGTATAGGGTGCTACGGTACATAGGCCTGAGTGCAGTACAGTCTGCTGTTCTGTAAGGACCGCTATCGGTCCACAATACATAGGGTTGCCGTGCACTACTGCTGACCGCTGCCCTATACTGCAGCAGTCCTTCATTGGTATAGGGACTGACGTACAGTCTGCTAATCACTAACACACAACCTGCTTGGTCCACAAAAGTTCTTATAAGGACTGGTAACTTGGTATAGGGTGCTACGGTACATAGGCCTGAGTGCGTTACAGTCTGCTGTTCTGTAAGGACCGCTATCGGTCCACAATACATAGGGTTGCCGTGCACTACTGCTGACCGCTGCCCTATACTGCAGCAGTCCTTCATTGGTATAGGGACTGACGTACAGTCTGCTAATCACTAACACACAACCTGCTTGTTCCACAAAAGTTCTTATAAGGACTGGTAACTTGGTATAGGGTGCTACGGTACATAGGCTTGAGTGCGGTACAGTCTGCTGTTCTGTAAGGACCGCTATCGGTCCACAATAGATAGGGTTGACGTGCACCACTGCTGACCGCTGCCCTATACTGCAGCAGTCCTTCAGCGGTATAGGGACTGACGTACAGTCTGCTAAACACTAATACACAACCTGCTTGGTCCACAAAAGTTCTTATAAGGACTGGTAACTTGGTATAGGGTGCTACGGTACATAGGCTTGAGTGCGGTACAGTCTGCTGTTCTGTAAGGACCGCTATCGGTCCACAATAGATAGGGTTGACGTGCACCACTGCTGACCGCTGCCCTATACTGCAGCAGTCCTTCAGCGGTATAGGGACTGACGCACAGTCTGCTAAACACTAACACACAACCTGCTTGGTCCACAAAAGTTTTTATAAGGACTGGTAACTTGGTATAGGGTGCTACGGTACATAGGCCTGAGTGCGTTACAGTCTGCTGTTCTGTAAGGACCGCTATCGGTCCACAATACATAGGGTTGCCGTGCACTACTGCTGACCGCTGCCCTATACTGCAGCAGTCCTTCATTGGTATAGGGACTGACGTACAGTCTGCTAATCACTAACACACAACCTGCTTGGTCCACAAAAGTTCTTATAAGGACTGGTAACTTGGTATAGGGTGCTACGGTACATAGGCCTGAGTGCGTTACAGTCTGCTGTTCTGTAAGGACCGCTATCGGTCCACAATACATAGGGTTGCCGTGCACTACTGCTGACCGCTGCCCTATACTGCAGCAGTCCTTCAGCGGTATAGGGACTGACGCACAGTCTGCTAAACACTAACACACAACCTGCTTGGTCCACAAAAGTTTTTATAAGGACTGGTAACTTGGTATAGGGTGCTACGGTACATAGGCCTGAGTGCAGTACAGTCTGCTGTTCTGTAAGGACCGCTATCGGTCCACAATACATAGGGTTGCCGTGCACTACTGCTGACCGCTGCCCTATACTGCAGCAGTCCTTCATTGGTATAGGGACTGACGTACAGTCTGCTAATCACTAACACACAACCTGCTTGTTCCACAAAAGTTCTTATAAGGACTGGTAACTTGGTATAGGGTGCTACGGTACATAGGCTTGAGTGCGGTACAGTCTGCTGTTCTGTAAGGACCGCTATCGGTCCACAATAGATAGGGTTGACGTGCACCACTGCTGACCGCTCACCTATACTGCAGCAGTCCTTCAGCGGTATAGGGACTGACGTACAGTCTGCTAATCACTAACACACAACCTGCTTGTTCCACAAAAGTTCTTATAAGGACTGGTAACTTGGTATAGGGTGCTACGGTACATAGGCTTGAGTGCGGTACAGTCTGCTGTTCTGTAAGGACCGCTATCGGTCCACAATAGATAGGGTTGACGTGCACCACTGCTGACCGCTGCCCTATACTGCAGCAGTCCTTCAGCGGTATAGGGACTGACGTACAGTCTGCTAAACACTAATACACAACCTGCTTGGTCCACAAAAGTTCTTATAAGGACTGGTAACTTGGTATAGGGTGCTACGGTACATAGGCTTGAGTGCGGTACAGTCTGCTGTTCTGTAAGGACCGCTATCGGTCCACAATAGATAGGGTTGACGTGCACCACTGCTGACCGCTGCCCTATACTGCAGCAGTCCTTCAGCGGTATAGGGACTGACGTACAGTCTGCTAAACACTAATACACAACCTGCTTGGTCCACAAAAGTTCTTATAAGGACTGGTAACTTGGTATAGGGTGCTACGGTACATAGGCTTGAGTGCGGTACAGTCTGCTGTTCTGTAAGGACCGCTATCGGTCCACAATACATAGGGTTGACGTGCACCACTGCTGACCGCTGCCCTATACTGCAGCAGTCCTTCAGCGGTATAGGGACTGACGTACAGTCTGCTAAACACTAATACACAACCTGCTTGGTCCACAAAAGTTCTTATAAGGACTGGTAACTTGGTATAGGGTGCTACGGTACATAGGCTTGAGTGCGGTACAGTCTGCTGTTCTGTAAGGACCGCTATCGGTCCACAATAGATAGGGTTGACGTGCACCACTGCTGACCGCTCACCTATACTGCAGCAGTCCTTCAGCGGTATAGGGACTGACGTACAGTCTGCTAATCACTAACACACAACCTGCTTGTTCCACAAAAGTTCTTATAAGGACTGGTAACTTGGTATAGGGTGCTACGGTACATAGGCTTGAGTGCGGTACAGTCTGCTGTTCTGTAAGGACCGCTATCGGTCCACAATAGATAGGGTTGACGTGCACCACTGCTGACCGCTGCCCTATACTGCAGCAGTCCTTCAGCGGTATAGGGACTGACGTACAGTCTGCTAAACACTAATACACAACCTGCTTGGTCCACAAAAGTTCTTATAAGGACTGGTAACTTGGTATAGGGTGCTACGGTACATAGGCTTGAGTGCGGTACAGTCTGCTGTTCTGTAAGGACCGCTATCGGTCCACAATAGATAGGGTTGACGTGCACCACTGCTGACCGCTGCCCTATACTGCAGCAGTCCTTCAGCGGTATAGGGACTGACGTACAGTCTGCTAAACACTAATACACAACCTGCTTGGTCCACAAAAGTTCTTATAAGGACTGGTAACTTGGTATAGGGTGCTACGGTACATAGGCTTGAGTGCGGTACAGTCTGCTGTTCTGTAAGGACCGCTATCGGTCCACAATAGATAGGGTTGACGTGCACCACTGCTGACCGCTCACCTATACTGCAGCAGTCCTTCAGCGGTATAGGGACTGACGTACAGTCTGCTAATCACTAACACACAACCTGCTTGTTCCACAAAAGTTCTTATAAGGACTGGTAACTTGGTATAGGGTGCTACGGTACATAGGCTTGAGTGCGGTACAGTCTGCTGTTCTGTAAGGACCGCTATCGGTCCACAATAGATAGGGTTGACGTGCACCACTGCTGACCGCTGCCCTATACTGCAGCAGTCCTTCAGCGGTATAGGGACTGACGTACAGTCTGCTAATCACTAACACACAACCTGCTTGTTCCACAAAAGTTCTTATAAGGACTGGTAACTTGGTATAGGGTGCTACGGTACATAGGCTTGAGTGCGGTACAGTCTGCTGTTCTGTAAGGACCGCTATCGGTCCACAATAGATAGGGTTGACGTGCACCACTGCTGACCGCTGCCCTATACTGCAGCAGTCCTTCAGCGGTATAGGGACTGACGTACAGTCTGCTAAACACTAATACACAACCTGCTTGGTCCACAAAAGTTCTTATAAGGACTGGTAACTTGGTATAGGGTGCTACGGTACATAGGCTTGAGTGCGGTACAGTCTGCTGTTCTGTAAGGACCGCTATCGGTCCACAATAGATAGGGTTGACGTGCACCACTGCTGACCGCTGCCCTATACTGCAGCAGTCCTTCAGCGGTATAGGGACTGACGTACAGTCTGCTAAACACTAATACACAACCTGCTTGGTCCACAAAAGTTCTTATAAGGACTGGTAACTTGGTATAGGGTGCTACGGTACATAGGCTTGAGTGCGGTACAGTCTGCTGTTCTGTAAGGACCGCTATCGGTCCACAATAGATAGGGTTGACGTGCACCACTGCTGACCGCTCACCTATACTGCAGCAGTCCTTCAGCGGTATAGGGACTGACGTACAGTCTGCTAATCACTAACACACAACCTGCTTGTTCCACAAAAGTTCTTATAAGGACTGGTAACTTGGTATAGGGTGCTACGGTACATAGGCTTGAGTGCGGTACAGTCTGCTGTTCTGTAAGGACCGCTATCGGTCCACAATAGATAGGGTTGACGTGCACCACTGCTGACCGCTGCCCTATACTGCAGCAGTCCTTCAGCGGTATAGGGACTGACGTACAGTCTGCTAAACACTAATACACAACCTGCTTGGTCCACAAAAGTTCTTATAAGGACTGGTAACTTGGTATAGGGTGCTACGGTACATAGGCTTGAGTGCGGTACAGTCTGCTGTTCTGTAAGGACCGCTATCGGTCCACAATAGATAGGGTTGACGTGCACCACTGCTGACCGCTGCCCTATACTGCAGCAGTCCTTCAGCGGTATAGGGACTGACGTACAGTCTGCTAAACACTAATACACAACCTGCTTGGTCCACAAAAGTTCTTATAAGGACTGGTAACTTGGTATAGGGTGCTACGGTACATAGGCTTGAGTGCGGTACAGTCTGCTGTTCTGTAAGGACCGCTATCGGTCCACAATAGATAGGGTTGACGTGCACCACTGCTGACCGCTCACCTATACTGCAGCAGTCCTTCAGCGGTATAGGGACTAAGAGTTTTGTCACAGGGTCATTTAAAAAATGACATGCAGAGGAAGAGGCAGGCCCTTCCGCAGGGGTGGTAGGGGTAGGGCAGGAGCAACAGGCTTGAGCCAAAGTGGGAAGTTGCAGAAGGTGCGTTCAATTACTTTAAAGGATGCACCAGACTTGGTTGAGTGGCTCGCTCAGCCTTACTCTTCTGCACCCTCCTCATCCTCTCGATCTGCACCCTCTTCTTCACTCTCTGCTATGTGCACCCCCAAAGACACTACCACCAACAACACGACCACCACCACCACCACCACATACCTTCCGCTTGAGTCACTGGAATTATTTTCCGATCCATATCAAGAGGACATTTCTGATGCGCAGCCACTCTTGGTATTGGATCAGGAAGAGGAGGTAGCAACAAGCGCTACTCAGCAGTCTGACGCCAGTACCCAGATCAGCCCAAGGAGGAGGTTGGTCCCCGGTGTTGCTGCCTACTCTACTTATAGCGGTGGGGAAGGTGACGTTGATGATGACGTGTCTAGTGATGTCACGTGGGTGCCCACAAGAGAGGAAGAGGAGGGGAGTTCAGAGGGAGATATGGACCAGCAGATAGGGAGGAGAAGCAGCAATGACTTACATTGCACAGCAGGGACAAAGCAGACTGCAAATGTATCAGGAGCGAGTCATCGACCATGTACGGTCACATCTGGCGCTCCCAGGACACCGGCACATGGCTCCGCAGTGTGGGCTTTTTTTAACGTGTCCGCTGCTGACAATAGCGTTGCCATCTGCAATCTTTGCAGTCAACGCGTTAGTCGCGGTAAGCCCAATACTCACCTAGGGACGACCGCCTTAAGAAGGCACATGAGCAGCCATCACCGAGCCCAGTGGGAGCAACGGAACACACAAAGCCACACTGCAGGCTCTCACCGTCCAGCCTCGTCTTCTACTTCTCCTTCTCCTCTCTCCTCACAATTGTCCTCCACTCCACCTTCCATCACGCCAAGCTCACATTTTTCTGCAAAAAGGCAGGCTTCCGTGGGCCTAATGTTTGAGCGTAAAAAAATGATGACGCCGGATAACCCTCTTGCCCAACGGTTGGCGGCTGGCTTGTCAGAACTCATAGCCCGCCAACTACTGCCATATAAACTGGTGGACTCGGAGGCCTTTCGCAAATTTGTGGCCATTGGAACACCACAATGGAAGGTCCCAGGAAGTTAGTATTTCTCAGAGAAGGGCATCCCAGAGCTATATGGCCATGTTCAGCGGCAAGTGAATGTATCTCTGGCACACAGTGTCGGTGCCAAGATACATCTGACCACAGACACGTGGTCTAGCAAACACGGGCAGGGAAGGTATATCAGTTTTACTGCCCACTGGGTGAACCTTCTGACGGCCGTCAAGCATGTAACCCGTGGCACCCGTGTAGATTTGGTTTTACCGCCACGGATTGCATGCAGGCCTGACTCTTCTTCTCCTCCTCCTACTCCATCCTCCTCCCTCTCCTCCTCAGCTGCCTCCTCCTTTTCCGCTGCTAGCGTCTCTTCCACTGCACCGCCCAAGCTCCCCAGAACCTATTCCACATGCCAGGTGAGACGTTGCCATGCCGTGCTGCGTCTGTTGTGCCTGGAAGCAAAGAGCCACACTGGCCCGGCACTCCTTTCAGCTTTGCGTTCACAGGCAGATGAGTGGCTAACACCGCTCAATTTGACAGTTGGTAAAGTGGTGTGTGACAACGGTGCCAATCTGCTTAGCGCATTGAAACAGGGCAAAATCACGCACGTGCCGTGCATGGCACACGTCTTAAACTTGGTCGTGCAGCGATTCCTTGTCAAATACCCTGGGGTCCAGGACATCTTGCGGCAGGCAAGGAAAATCTCGGCCCATTTCAGAAGATCTTACACGGCCATGGCTCGCCTTGCTGACATTCAGCGGCGACACCATCTGCCGGTCAGACGTCTTATTTGCGATTGCCCGACGCGATGGAACTCAACCTTCTATATGCTTGATAGGCTGCTCCAGCAGAAACGTGCAGTTAACGTCTACCTGTATGAACTCTGCGAAAGAAACGGTTCTGGGGAGCTGGGTTTTTTTTCACCGCGCCAGTGGCTGCTCATGCGCGACACATGCAGACTTCTGCGGCCATTTGAGGAGATCACCAAACTGGTCAGTCGCAGCCATGGCGCCATCAGTGACATGGTACCTTATGCCTTCTTTCTGGAGCGTGCATTGCGTCGTGTCATTGATCAGGCTGTGGAGGAGCAGGAGCGGGAAGATGAGGAAGTCGCAATGCTGGATGAATTCCCAGGGGGGGCTACTCTATCTGAGACAAGTCAACAACAGGAGTCTGATGAGGAGTCAGAGGAGGATGGTGCCGGGGCGGATGAGCAGGAGCAAGAAGAGCATGCTTTAAACCTTTCTGGGATCCCTGTTGTGCGAGGATGGGGAGAGGAGAATGAAGAGGACGACATTATCCTGGATGATGAGCAGGAGCCAGGCCACCACACCGCTTCCACTTTAGTGCAAATGGGGGCCTTCATGCTCCAGTGTTTTAATAGGGACCCCCGTATAAAAAGCATGAGGGTCAAGGACCAGTACTGGGTGGCAACGTACTTAGACCCCCGGTACAAACACAAAATGGCGGAAATGTTACCGCCGTCGCAGAGGGCTGTCAGAATGCAGCACTTCCAGGCCTTGCTTCGAGAAATGCTGCATTCTGCTTTTGCGTGCGCTGGCAGAGGAGCAATTCCCACTCCCAGAGAAGGATTTGCGGGTACCAATCCAACAGCGCCTGCAAGAAGAGGCCGGTTTGAAGATGTGTTGGTGACTTCGGATATGAGGTCATTCTTTCAGCCGACCCATCGACAGGTGTCATCCGGATCCAGCATCAGGGAACGCCTAGACCGTCAGGTGTCCGACTACATTGGGTTAACGGCCGATGTGGACGCTCTGAGGAGTGATGAACCCCTAGACTACTGGGTGGGCAGGCTTGACCTCTGGCCAGAGCTTGCCCAATTTGCAATCGAACTGTTGGCTTGCCCCTCATCCAGTGTCCTGTCCGAAAGGACGTTCAGCGCAGCAGGGGGGATTGTGACCGATAAGCGTACTCGCCTAGCTCACCACAGTGTTAACTACCTCACATTTCTAAAAATGAATGAGGCATGGATCTCGGAGGAATTCAACACATGTGATCAGTAGACCATGTATATGTCTATAAACAATTTTTGGAATCAAGCACACAGACCTTCTTAATTCATTTGGCTCACTTCCCTGACCCAAAAAAGCACACCGTACTATATGCCCCTACCCTCCTCTTTGAAGAGGTTGAGCGGTGTCATATTTCTACTGGGGCTGCTTATTATGAGGGGTTCCCACCATCCCTGTGCTGTGCTGACTTCCTCCTGGGTGTTCTTATTATGAGGGGCTCCCACCATCCCTGTGCTGTGCTGACTTCCTCCTGGGGGTTCTTATTATGAGGGGATCACACCATCCCTGTGCTGTGCTGACTTCCTCCTGGGGCTGCTTACGGTGCTGCTGTCAGCGCTGTATGTCACGGAGCTGCTGTCAGCGCTGTATGTCACGGAGCTGCTGTCAGCGCTGTATGTCACGGAGCTGCTGTCAGCGCTGTATGTCACGGAGCTGCTGTCAGCGCTGTATGTCACGGAGCTGCTGTCAGCGCTGTATGTCACGGAGCTGCTGTCAGCGCTGTATGTCACGGAGCTGCTGTCAGCGCTGTATGTCACGGAGCTGCTGTCAGCGCTGTATGTCACGGAGCTGCTGTCAGCGCTGTATGTCACGGAGCTGCTGTCAGCGCTGTATGTCACGGTGCTGCTGTCAGCGCTGTATGTCACGGAGCTGCTGTCAGCGCTGTATGTCACGGAGCTGCTGTCAGTGCTGTATGTCACGGAGCTGCTGTCAGCGCTGTATGTCACGGAGCTGCTGTCAGCGCTGTATGTCACGGAGCTGCTGTCAGCGCTGTATGTCACGGTGCTGCTGTCAGCGCTGTATGTCACGGAGCTGCTGTCAGCGCTGTATGTCACGGAGCTGCTGTCAGCGCTGTATGTCACGGAGCTGCTGTCAGCGCTGTATGTCACGGAGCTGCTGTCAGCGCTGTATGTCACGGTGCTGATGTCAGTGCTCTGTATTACGGTGCTGCTGTCAGTGCTCTGTATCTCCTGCACCCTCTTGTTTGCCTACCCTGGTCCCTGACCTTCCCTCTCCTCCATTGCCTTCATTAGCTCCATAGTCCTGAATTGTCAGAACAATTTCCCAAATAAAAAAAAAATGCTTGTAGTTATCGATCCCAAATTCACCTCATACATGTATTATGCTATTGTCCAGGTGGTGGGACTACGTGCTACCCCCTAATAATTACCCCGTGGCCGCAAATTCGACCTAAAGGTTTGCGAAATTCGCCTCCCATTGAAGTCAATGGAGCCCGCGGCGAACGGTCGTTTTCGCGAACGTTTGTGTCCGTTCGCGTTTCGCGTTCGCGAAACGTCCCGTCGGAAGTTCGTCCATCACTAGTTGCAGGTAATTCCTCTTATAAGTTGCCACAATCCAAAGTGGGAACATGACATACCCTAGAACCAGTTCTGCTGACTCTGGAAGAACTGTATCCTACTGGATGGTTATACCCAGCGGAATGAGGTCAGAAAATTTCAGGACAAGCAATATCAAAAAGGTGGTGGAAGAAGCCAACCAGTTACTGTATATTTTAAACTTCAGGTTAAAAATACTATTCCTAATAATGACCTAATAACATCTTCAGGGACGTTAGATTTATTACCCAGTTTCATACCCCGTTTAAGCACATGGAACAAACCCTGAATATGCACTGGGCCCTATTGCTAAGGGACCCCCAATTGGGCCCACATCTCACTAAGAAACCTAAAGTAGTCTACTGTAAAGACCTGAGTGAATAAGGAACAGTTGCACCTAGTGAACTTAAAAAGCCAAATCCACCCCACTGTATTATTGGTAATATGTTTGGAAATCTAATGTGGATGTATCAATGCTAGAAATTGCTCCACACAGTCTGTAAAATATTGTTTAACCTGACCTGCTTTATGTAAGCCTCACTATCTGAGCTCTCCATAGTCCTTTTGGCAATCACATAAGCTATATTAAACAGGGTGAAGATGGTCATAGTGTCTCTAGACACTTCTTAGAGAAGCATATTCGTTTAACAAATGTGCATTCTGGAAACCATACCAGGCAGTCTTTCCCCTGTTGAGCAGTTTAAAAGGCTCTGTGAAAGAAAGAGATGCCCTGGCCCAACAAGTTTGACACCTTGTCTCCTAAAGGGTTAAATTCAATTATTGATAAGAATATGGCATTATAAATCTCCCTTGTTTGTGTATATATTATACACACACAGCTTTTTTAGTTTCCAGTATGTTTATCAGATTGTGTCTTTTTGTATTACTATTTACATTTCACTTCTTAATTTGTTGCTTTTCTCTTCTCAGCGATGCTCATTGTATCTATTCATTGACCCTTGTTTTTAATTCCAGCCCTCCCTCTGCTCATTAATGGAGCACAGTGCTTGCTATATCCATGTAGTGTGTTATCTCTGTATAGGTAGAGATCTAGGGAACACACTAGTCTCTTATGTCTTTTTTAACTCCCAATAAGTATTTCCCATTGATTTTCATAAATTACCCTTTTTTGAAGTATTTTTTCAAGTTGTGTGTGTTTTTTCTTCTGATTTCATCAACCCTGATATTTGTCAGTAACTTACATGTTGTAACAAACATGTTGTCTGTTGTTTTCCAGGTTGCATACACTTCTCCAAAGCAGAGTTTATCTGTGGCCACTGGTTGCTTCTGATTACCGATTGTTTCACACAACACCACACTGTGTTTCCCTGGATCTCTCCCCAGACCTGTCATTATGCCTTGAGATATGATGATCCCATGGTTCCAGTGCAGAGGCATAATCCTTCTCTCTTATGTGTAAGGCAGGCCATAGATTAGATTATGTAATTTATTGTTGATGGGGGAATCCTTCCCACAGTGCTATTGTGTTCTGCTGGTGGGGAGTACGGGGAACCTTCCCTGTCGGTAGAACACAATGATTAGTGTTCCCAGCTGTAGCCAGCAGCACTAATCATTTGGGAGAAACCCAACAGACTGGTTGTGTACAACCAGGGTGCCAATACATAGATCAAAATTTAGCCAGTCCCTGCTGAACCAGGCAAATTTCAATCTATGTATGGTCGACTCAAGTCGATATTTTATTTTGTATAATAAATATGGTTATTGCTGCTGACACCTCTCTGCACTCTGTCTCCTGTGTTTAACTGCTTATGTTTTCTGTACACTGTATGTTTTTCCTGAGCTCAGAGCATTGATTACTTGTCCCCGCTGCTGTTGAGTTGTCACTATTTGTTAGTGTAGAAAGTCACAATATCTGAGTAATGATATTTATCCAGCCTAGCCAATCATTGAGGAGTTTGTTGAGGGGAGGTGATAAATATTGGGAACAAACCTTCCAGAGCGTTCTTTCTCCTATAGGTCTCATTGGAATGCAACTCCCTGCAATAGTTTTCCACTTCATAAAAGATTGGTCACTTTTTTGCCTTTACATAGTTACATAGTCAGGATAAAAAGACACACAAGACCATCCAACCAAATGGTTAAAAGTTATGTTTGGATTTGGAGATTGTAGGTGTTCAGCTGAGATATATCGATGATACATAATTTTACTTTTATTTCAGGTGAATCATGGGGTGATATTCAGTCTTATTTGATTTTGATTATTTAATCCATTTAGGGGTTTAAACATTTCACGCATTTAGGGGGCGGAGTCTGTGTACTGACGTCATTTTGAGATTGGGATGTTTGAATGCCTTTGCAGCTAGCACAAGCTGATTGTGCTTTACTTGTGAGTTAATTTAATAGTAGAAAAAAGTGGTAAACAATCTAAAACAGAGAGCACTAGATGTTACCTTTTTCTTTACATATAACATCTAACGGACAAGACGATCGGGTTTCCACAGAATCCAAATAAGGAGCCTTGGCCAAAGGAGGTTTTGCATCCATATCACGCCAGTTGTTTTCATTATCCCCAGAGGGGAAAACTGCTGGTTTTACTCTTATATGAGGTGAGCAGCTTGTGAAACTGGTGGAGGAGAGCGCATAATATTGTCTGCATTTGGGTGAATTGATTTACGGCTGGATCCTCTTCAATCTGTCACCATTTATTTGCACAAACTTTGATTCATTTTTTCACATTCAGTGGACTTATTTATATACACTAGGAATGTATTCATGTTTTATATGTTTTGAGTCACTTAGTAGCGCAGCACTGTTTTTTTGTATATATTTCAAAGTGCAATATACAAGCAAAAAAAAATAAAGATTTGTCTAGAGATATACTCATTACTCATCCCAATGGTGGTCCTGCTGTCACTGGGACAGGAAGTGAGGTCAAATCTCCCCAATGGGACAGCAATGAGAATTGAGAAGAAGTGTTTATTCTTTTAGCGTTTGACTTCCCCCCATGACTATCCTAACACACAGCCCTGTGTAAGTTTTCCAGGTGGACTAAAATTTGTTTGTTGGTCATTATGTTCTTTTATATTTAAAGTCAAACAATTCACACAGGCAGGACACACATCTGACACTTTACAATTGTCTTTATTATAAGCAGAGTAACAATGAATAATATCAAATACATGAATATATAACTAAATAATGTACAAGCTAGCTGAGACATTTTAAAAGTACCTATAATAAACTTTGAGAAAGCAAACAGGGGGATGGAAAGCCTTCCCATTCCTCAGATATCCTCTAGAGTTCCCAGAATCCCCAAAACATAGAGCCATTGACATCCATGAAGGGTGGGGACTCTGAGGGAGGAATTTTTATGGACAATGAATTATATTTAATCTTAGTTATTTTCAAATAGCATGTTACACTATATTTCCAAAACTATTGGGACACCCCAATACAGGCTTCTGAATTCTGTAACTTCTGTGATTGGTTCCCACCGCTGTCACATGATCGGGAGCCCATCCCGCTGACTCCTGATCAGGAGCCTTGACTGAGGGCTGTTCAGTCAGTGTGCTCGGAGTGCATAGTAATTGTAGTCTCAGCACAAAACCTCATTCCACCATGGCGCACATGTGCCCTATATGCTGTATGTAGCCAGATGCCTAACTTGCCTGTGTCATTGTGGGGCATTCTGTAACAGCAACTGCAGTGAGCTTGTTTACCTCTAGTGTTCAGCCTGGTCATTGTGCCATCATTTCATGAATGCAGAGAGAGAGACAACTATAGAAAGCAGGGGATTGTGGGATATTTGGTCCGGAGAGCCAGGATTTACATTGGAGCCAGTGCTGTTGTAGACTACAAGTTCCAGCTGGCTAGGAGAGAGAGGGATGCTGGGCGAGGACATAAATAGTCCGGTCTTGGGAAGAGCTCTTCTTTTTGCTAGCATGGCCTTCAGCTGTGAGCAGGGACCCGCCACTTTGGGGAACATGAGAGGATGACACGACCTTGACAGTTGAGGAGACTCCAGCAAGTGAGTGTTACACCTGAAGGCAGATCTCCCATCACCAGCCCCCTGGCGGGCAAGTGACAGTCGAGGGTCACTATCATCGTCACTGTTACACACCCAGCTGAATCGCAGTGTCATGTGGTGCAGGGCCAGGCACCATCCCCTGGTTGCAGATTCTTCAAGAGCCTGCTCCAGGACATCCTCTTCCCCTGAGCCTTGGTATCATCAGGATTGGCGAGCAGGCAGAAGCCCACTTTGTGTACACCTAACAAAGACACCGCATGCAGACATCTTTATCCTATCTCTCTACATAAAGGCTTTAAAAAGGAAACGCACTATCCTTTATTTCTTGTCGTCATGTTCAGCAATTCCTCTGAGCCCTTGTTGAGCTAGCTGAAGACTACACTACAAGAACTTCAACACTTTTTCTCCCCCTTCTCACTAAAAGGACACTATGCATAACATCTGTGCACATTAAGGGGAACTCTACTCAGATATTGATTATTGCATTTCTTACAAATTGTGTTACAATTGTGCCACAAACTTTCTGGACCTGTGGCATCAAGATTTTAAAAGAGCAGGCTGACACAGAGAAAATCGAATCTCTTCCCTTTTATACCGGGGGTCATAGGTGCTTTCAGGACCTATTGGTTACTATTGTTTGACTCATTGTGATTTCCTTTGCATTGCATACCCTTTATATACTTACTAAGACCAAAGTTTAACACTGAAAGATATCTGTGTAAGCAATTCTTGTTCTTATCTGCCTTAAAAAATCTTAAGTAAAATACTTGTTTACTTTTCTAAAGTCTGGTGTCTGTGTAATTATCACTTTGAATTATGTCTGAACCCAGGGTGTCAGAGATGTTGGGTGGCTGGCAAGGTCAGGGCAACCTTTGGTTTCGGTCTTCCAACCTTGCTTTGTGTACTGGTCAAAATAATTTGGTGGAGGGGGATTATGGTGTGGAGTTGTTTTTCAGGGGTTGGGCTTGGCCCCTTAGTTCCAGTTAAGGCGTCAGCATACCAAGACATTTTGGACAATTTCATGATCCCAACTTTGTGGGAACAGTGTTCAGCGGACAAAGTTGAGCGAACAGTCCGCCCGTGTGTACGCGGCCTCAGACTGGGATGCCATTAAAGTTCATGTGCATGCAGAAGCAGGTGTCCCAATACTTTTAGTAATATAGTGTGTGTGTGTATATATATATATATATATATATATATATATATATATTATGCAGTCAACAAGAGGTTAAAAAGTTTGCAGGAGATCAGCAGCACAAAAAAACATTTTATTGTAAAAAAAAAAAAAACAGATTTAGCGAACTAAATGTCATTCAATTTAGGTTTACATCTACTTTTATAAGACAAGTGACTATGAAGCTGCCTACAAGCTGGAATATATATCCAGTACTAAGTTTATTGATTTTAAAGCGGTAGTAAACTCTCATACTTCTATCTGAAAATACACGGAACAAAGTTCATGAAGTTACTTTAAATCAAAGCACCACATAGGAAAAATATATGAAGTCTTCTTACTAATAAAAATATTGTATTCTATAAGCTCTTTTTCCTTTGCGGCCACCACTATGCTGACTTCTGACTTCCGTGTTCAATACTGTTCATTCTTCCGCCCTTACTTCCTTTCCATGTCCCATTTCTTGCGCTTGCGCCATATTTATCAAGCCAAGCAATCACTGCCGGGTTAAGGCTCAGCTTGTGAATTATAAACGATCTCGCGGGATCTTGGAGCTGACGTCCTGCAAAGAAAATGATGTAGCCCCTGTATGTAAACACTATGGCAAGAAGAGCCTGCTGGAAAAATGGGACTAACTACGCATGCGCCGATTACGTCATTGATTAGAAAAGGACAGATTACACAGAAAGGGATAAGGAAGGAAGCGGTTTACATTCCAAGTTCACTAGGTATGAAATCTTGATATGGTGGAAATAGCACAGGATGGGTATACTACCGATTTAAGTACATTGTGCTAAATAATTGTACTTATATTAAATAATGACTGAAAAAATAAACATCACAATCCAGGTGTCCATTAAAGTGGATCTGAACATAATAAGAACAAGCCAAGAAAGGGCATGTGAAAGAATCTGAATTCCTCCTAGGTTGTTATAAGTCAGTACACAAAGATTACTGCAAAGGTCATCACTTCTTAATATAACACAAGGTTCAAGATGGTGAGAGCTGGGAGTTAAGCCTCGTACACACGATTGGATTTTCCGCAGACAAAACCTCAGACTTTTGTCTGAAGGCGTGTGCCTGGATTTTGTCTTGCATACAAAACGGCAAGGAATTGTCGGCCAACAAACACGAACGTAGAGACGCATTACATGGTTTTTCAGCTCCTTAGCGCCACCCTTTCTGCTAATTTCATGTTATTAGAAGTTTGGCGAGTGTTGATTCACACTTTTAATTTCGTGCTTTTCAGTTCACACTTTTAATTTTGTGCTTTTCAGTTAGTTTCTGAATGACCGTTCATCAACCAGACATGTTGTGGAATCGGAGGAGATAATGTGTTATTTATTATTTGCCTTGGATTTATTGCTTTGACCCAAATCCAGTCCAGGAACAGGAGAAGGAGGAACTCTTGGATCAAAAATTGGTTGCTTTATTAATCGTGACCAATTATGTCATATGCCTTTGCTTCGGGAGCTCCAGGAGAATAATCCGGATGATTTTTGGAATTCTCTCCGGATGACAGACCCTTGCTTTCACCAACCCTTGGCATTGTTGACCCCCTGTATTAAGAAGCACGACACATGCATAAGGTTTTTATTTTATTTTTTGGTTGAATAATGATTTGATTTGTTATATTTTCTATATTTTTGGATGAATAGAATGCACTTTTTGGTTAAGTTCTATTGGCAGATAGCATGTCTAATTTTATTTTCTTTTTTTAAAGTGGTTATAAACCCTTACAAACCACTTTGACCTACAGGTAAGCCTAGATTAAGGCTTACCTGTAGGTCCAAGAAATATCTCCTAAACCTATACGGTTTAGGAGATATTTACCTGGAGACAGCCACCTCTGTCTACCGCGCATGCGCCGTAGACAGCAGCGTGCAGGCGCACTGGGTAAGCCGCAGATCGCGGGGCGATATGCCGCGAGTGCCGGCTCCCGTGCGCATGCGTGGGAGTGGCGTCATCGCTGCTCCAGCGAATCACAGTGCCGGAGCAGCGAAACCCACGGAGACCCACCAAGAAGATGGACGCTCGGAACTACAAGGGACATCGGTGACTTCGCTGGCTCCTGTGTCAGGTAAGTGACACATAATGGACTACTATGCGATGCATAGTAGTCCATTATGCTTTACCTTTGCAGGGAATCAAAGAGGAAGTAGACCCATCAGGGTTTACTTCCTCTTTAAATGCACAGTAAAAAAAATTGTGGAGAATAATACTTGGCTATGTGTTTTACTTCAAATGACAGTTTGGGAGTAGGCAGTTACATTTAAAAAAAAAAGTAAAATTAACAAGGGGCACCAACATAGTTGTATCTTTGATCTTAAAAACTACGGGATAATGGTGTTGTGGTAACTTGCTCCCCCCCCCCCCCCCCAAAAAAAAAAGAAAAGCATAATAATATTATTCTTGATATCAATAGAAAAAAAAAGCCTTTTAAACGCTCGCTAACCAACCACCGTCATTTTACTATGGCAGGTCGCCACGATCCCGTGAACTATCATAGCTATACGTTCGCTTGTGGGATTGGGATAGTAGGCGTGCATGCGCTGCCACACTGCAGGGGGTGCCGATGCTTCTGGCCGACGGTCGTAATGACCACCGGTCACGAGCGATCGCGGACACAAGGGACAGAACATGGAAGTGTATAACACCCAAATCCATGTTCTGTTCCGAGAGGAGTGACAGATCGTGTGTTCCTATTAGTTAGGAACCACAATCTGTCACTTCCTATAGTCAGTCCCCTCCCCCTTCAGTTAGAATCACCTCCCAGGGAACACAGTTAACCCCTTGATCGCCCTCTAGTGTTAACCTTTTCCCTGCCAGTGACATTTTTACAGTAATCAGTGCATTTTATAGCACTGATCGCTGTATAAATGCCAATAGTCCCAAAATGGTGTCAAAGGTGTCCGATGTGTCCGCCATAATGTCGCAGTCCCAATAAAAATCACATATCGCCGCCATTACTAGTAAAAAAAAAAAATAATAATAAAAATCCGATAAATCTCTCCCCTATTTTGTAGACGCTATAACTTTTGCACAAACCAATCAATATATGCTTATTGCATTTTTTTTTTACCAAAAATATGTAGAAGAATACATATTGCCTTAAAATGAGAAAAAAAAATAGCTTTTTAAAAAAAATGGGGATATTTATAATAGCAAAAAGTACAAAATATTGTGTTTTTTTTCAAAATTTTGTTTATAGTGCAAAAAATTAAAACTGTGGAGGTGATTAAATGCCACAAAGAAAGCTCTATTTGTATGAAAAAAAGGACATCAATCTTGTTTGGGTGCAACGTCACACGACCGCGCAATTGTCACTTAAAGTGACGCAGTGCCGTATCGCAAAAACTGGCCTAATCATTCAGCAGCCAAATCTTCCAGCGCTGAAGTGGTTAAAATACGTTTGCAATAATTCCATCAGTATCACCAGCAAAGCAGCGTCATTATTATCCCATTAATTGTGCGCTGCATTTCAAGATTTCATAATTTGCCGCGTCACGAATGTTAATTCTCCATTCCGAAAGCTAATTTACAATACCGACCACTTCTAGCTCGTCCTTGCTTCCAAGAATGCGTGTTTGTACTTTGTACTTTGGACTTTTGTCTGACGGACTTGTGTACACATGCTTGGAAAATCCGACAACAGACATTTGTCAGCGGAAAAAAATGTAAAGCCTGCCATCTAACATTTGTCCGCGGAAAATCCTACAATTGTCCGATGGATTGTACAAACGGTCAGATTTTCCACCAACAGCCTTTCATCACACAATTTCCATTGGAAAATCTGACCGTGTGTACGAGGCTTAAGAGTGAGGTGTGCATTGAGGAGAGCAGAGAAAGGAGACATGTAAGGTGATTATAAGACAAAACTTCAGACAAAATCATGTTGTTTATAAGGCTTCCAGCCAGTTACTGTACATGTTTGTATGAATTATGTAATGCTTAAACTTTAAAAATAGGTCCACTATACTGTCAGTCACCCTCAAAAAAATAAAAATAAACTTTGAGAAAATACAAAGACCATACAAAAAATGTAAATAACAATACAGTGTCCTGAAAAAGTATTCATACCCCTTGAAATCTTCCACATTTTGTCAGGTTACAACCCAAAGTGTAAATGTATTTTATTGGGATTTTATGTGATAGACCAACACAAAGTGGCATATAATTGTGAAGTGGAAGTGACTGTACAGGTGAATGAATAGGAAGCGCTGTGAGGCTTCCTGCTCATTCACAAACTGAAGCATAGATAGTACAGTTTACTATGCTTACTATGCTTCAGTGACAAATGGACACATGAGTGATTGGTACTGATCACTCACTGTGTTCATTCAGGAAAGGAAGGGGCCAGTAAATAAAATATTTACAAGCCCCTTCCCCTACTTTCCATCCTGAAAAATCCCCCTGTGTGCCCACAGCAGCTGCCGGTGGGAAAGGAGGGGAGTCGGTACCACTGCGTGGGGAAAGGAGCACATGGGGTCCCAAACAGCAGATGGAGGGGGCACATGTGCTAGAACCAATCCCAGCTGGAGGGAGGGAGTGGAGGAGAAGCTGCCAGTGCTGCAGGGGGAGGCAGAATAGAATCAGTGTCTGCAATAAGACAGTACAGTTGGCCCTCCCTGCTCAGCAGGTGCCGATCCCCCCTTTTGAACTGATGGGGCCCGGGCTCAGTACAGGAGGGCTGGCTGTACTGCCTTATCAGTGCCCCTTAAACTCGCTGTGCCATCTTTCCACAGCGATTGAGCTGTCATAGACAGCTCAAAGTCTCTAGCAATGATCGGGAGCCGGAGGGAGGAGCTTCTGATCATGTGACCACTGTCACAGCCAATCACAGTGGTCATGTAATTGGGCAGTTCTTCCTGGGTGTATAGACCCAGTTAAAGAGATGCCAGGGCTGGGCAGAAAGGGGTTAAAATAGATCATTCACTCTTAGTGAGCTGAGCAGGATGAGTCCTCAAGGGTACCTGCTCTATGTGTACTGGAGGGCGATCATTTCTCTTCCAGCGCAGCAAGCTGGAGACGTATCTCTGACACTGGGAGGAAGCAAAATAATAGATAAGAGGATCCAGACAACAGTTTATACTGCTGATACTGGAAGAGATGATGTAGGCAATATACAGAGAGCGATCACCCTTATAATACATCTGCCTGTAGGAAATGAAATAGATGACATTGGAGGGGCCAAAACAAAGGACACAGACACTCAGTACAATCACAGATAGACGGATAGATCGCGATCTCTTATTTCTGCGATCAAATGCTGATCTGCTGAGACTGCGGATGATTCCGATGTAACAGAAAGTTATAATGAATAACGGTAAGAAATTAAAAAGTGAGAACACAGTGGAGAAGTAAACATAACTAGAATTAACCCCTAAATGCCGACTTTCATGACACAATCTTCTGTCTCTGCCAATATTCCAGGTTTGTTCTCTTATGAGAAAAGGCACAATGCTGGCCAATGAGATGACCCAGATGGCACCACACACCAACCAGGCTCGAGTCACTGTGCGCCAGGGGAGAGACCGCACCGGGTAGACTACGGCCAGGAAACGGTCCACGCTGATACTTGTCATGAGCAGGACGGAGCAGTACATGTTACAGTAATATGTGGCCGTGACAAAGCGACACATTCCATCTCCGAAGATCCAGTTAGATCCCAAGAATCTGTAGACAATATAAAAAGGAAGGACACAAACAAGGAGGACATCTGCTATGGCGAGGTTCAGCATGTAGACCACTGCCGGCTTCCTGACCTTCATCTTCACCAGGAACATGACGATCGCCATGATATTGAGAGGAAGAGCCACGAGGAACACAACAGTATAGATCGATGGGACAAGAATGGCAACACTCCAACTTCTTAAAATACACGAGATTTTATAATCATAATCTGGAAAGTAAATACCCAGTATTAGCATTAATACAGTAAATAAACTGGATACATTTAACTTTTCTTTAAAGCAGAACTGTGGTTGAAAAAATAGAAAATTAATCGCTCATATAAAGTAAAATTAAGAACAAAAAAAAACAAAAAAACAATCACTGTGAACCAGAGCCTCCTCTATATAGCTATATATAGGGTTTTTTTTCTGTTGGAATATGGAGAACAAAGTTCTGCCATCTCCAGCGCTGGCCCTTTGCTGGTTGCTCAGAAGGCTGGCATCTATGGGTACAAGGGACAGCACTCTCCCAGTGCCACACACAGAACCCTCCCTGTCCTGCACTTTCCTATGACAGCAGACTACGGTGTGGGGGATGTGCACAGACACTCTAGTCTTCAGCATGTTGCCAACACTTTCATAGCTTTAAAAAAAAAAAGCTTGTTAAGAGTTTATACATTAATATTTGTTATACAAAAGCAATAGAAATGTAAGAATTTGGGGTTATGTTTCCTTTAAATAAAATACTGAACTCTGCACTCCATATGTAGCACACTCCTCAACTTTGCATTCGGTATGTATTGTAGCTTACTCCTGAACCCTGCACTCTGTACGTGGCAAACTCCAGAACCCTGCACTCTCTATGTGGCAAACTCCAGAACCCTGCACTTTCTATATGGAAAACTCCAGAACCCTGCACTTTCTACATGGCAAACTCCAGAACCCTGCACTTTCTATATGGCAAACTCCAGAACCCTGCACTCTCTACGTGGCAAACTCCAGAACCCTTCACTCTCTACATGGCAAACTCCAGAACCCTTCACTCTCTAAATGGCAAACTCCAGAACCCTGCACTCTCTACGTGGCAAACTCCAGAACCCTGCACACTCTATATGGCAAACTCCAGAACCCTGCACTCTATATTAGGGATGGGTTTGACTTGAACATTGGCTGTTCGACTGTTCGGCAAATTCCGAACATTATGGGCAGTGGCCCATAATTCACTGCGGCATCGCAGAGCATTGCTGGCTGATGATTGGCCAAGCATGCACTATGACCTGCATGGTTTGGCCAATCACAGTATGGAAAAACGGAGAGCTTTAATTGGCCAAAGCCAGGGTGGCTTTGGCCAATTATGGCTCAGGGGCTTTAGTACACGCCCCACACTATATAACGCCACCTGCGGGCGGCCTTGTGTAGTGTGTTGCGTCGGCGGACAGAGATAGATGGAGAGACAGTGTCTTTGCAGTTGCAATTACAGTCGATGTATTGTGCCACCTGCACAGTGTACACCTATAGCTACCCTCATTCATGGTGTTCTGCTGATCCTATACCACAGGCAGGCAGCTGCTGCAGCAATTACAGTTGATGTATTGTACTAAAATAATAATAATAATAATAATAATAATAGTGATGCGCTATGATCAATATTCCACCCAAAACCTAAAGTGCATAGTGCAAAAAGTGCAAAAACTAAGACCAGCACAGTGAGCACCGTGGGAGAATATCACCAAATCAACTCGACCCGGCACTGTCAAAATCGCAAAGTGATTGAAAACAATGTGCCTATCCATATAATATCAGCACCAAATTAAATGACCAGTAAATATATAGACCATAAATAGGAATAAAAAGTGCCGAGTGCTATATATTTAAACCACAGTGGTGTAGTGGTTAGCACTCTCACCTAGCAGTAAGCAGGGTCAGTGGTTCGAATCCCAACCACGACTCTACCTGCCTGGAGTTTGCATGTTCTCCCTGTGCCTGCGTGGGTTTCCACCGGGTACTCCGGTTTCCTCCCACACTCCAAAGACATGCAGGTAGGTTAATTGGCTTCTGTTCAAAATTGGCCCTAGTATATGACTGGGGACCTTGGATTGTGGGCTCCTTGAGGGTAGGGACTGATGTGAGTGTGTAATGTACAGGGATAGGGACAATTGTAGACACTCACTCAGGTTGAACTGGATGGACTGGTGTCTTTATTCAACCTTACTAACTAACTATGAAACTATGAAACCACTTCGCATCCAGGCCAATTCTGACATTTCTCTCCTACATGTAAAATTCATAATTTTTTTGCTAGAAAATTACATAGAACCCCCAAACATTATATGTTTTTTTTAGCAAAGACCCTAGAGAATACAATGGCAGTCGTTGCAACTTTTTATCTCGCACGGTATTTGCGCAGCAATTTTTCGAACGTGTTTTTTTCAGAAAAAAAAAGTTTCATGCTTAACCACTTCCCGACCGCCGCACGACGATGTACGTCGACAGCATGGCACGGGCAGGCATATGGGCGTACATGTACGTCCCTGCCTTCCCGCGGGTCGGGGGCCCGATCGGGCCCCCGCCCGGTGCCTGCGGCGGTCGGTATCCATGCAGGAGCGATCGGTGATGAGGAGGCGGCCATTCATTCATGGCCACCCCCTCGCGATCGCTCCTGACGAATGGGAGTGAAGCATTGCATCACTTCCTCTCCTGTAATGTAAACACAGGAGAGGAAGTGATGTAATCTCTCCTCCGTGTCAGTATTTTTCGTTCCGGCACCGAGGAGAGAGCATCGGTGAGTTGCACAAGCACTACACTACACAGTAGAACATGCCAGGCACACTCACACCCCCCCTTTACCCCCCCGATCACCCCCCCAATTACCCTTGCCCCCCCAGTCACAGTGACACCAATGCATTTTATTTTTTTTTGCATTGGTGTCATTTGTGACTGTAATAACTGTTAGGGCAGTTAGGGTTAGCCCCCTTTAGTTCTAATGTACCCCCCTAACCCCCCCAATAAAGGTTTAACCCCGTGATCACCCCCCATCGCCAGTGTCACTAAGGCTGGGTTCACATTGCAGCGGTTTATGAGAATGGAGTGATTCGCACCGCACTGCAGTGCAAATCACATCCGATCTCTACGATTCGAGTTCAGCCATTCGCCGCACCCACCGCAAATTCGCACGGGACCCTTTTTTTGGTCCGCAGCAGAATCGGATCGCATGGGTGTTCACACCATGCGATCCGAGTTTGCAGATCGCACTGCGATATGCGAACTGATCTGGGGGTGTCATTAACATTTCACTGACACTCCTAGCAGTTTGCATAGGGCAGTGTGAACTGCCGCCGGGAGGCATGCGATGCGGGAACCCGCCGCGGATTTGTGGCGTTCCCGCATCACTCCAGTGTGAACCCAGCCTAATAAGCGATCATTTTTCTGATCGCTGTATTAGTGTCACAGGTGACGCTAGTTAGGCAGGTAGGTATTTAGGTTCGCCGCAGCTTTTTATAGCGCCAGGGACCCCCATATACTACCGCATAAAGCCCCCTGATTGCCCCCTAGTTAACCCTTTCACCAGTGATCACCATATAACTGTTACAGGTGACGCTGGTTGGTTAGTTATTTTTTTATAGTTTCAGGGCACCCGCCATTTATTACCTAGTCTCACTAGTGTACCCGTAAATTTAGGGGTGTCTACTTTCCAAAATGGGGTCATTTGGGGGGGTTTGTGCCATCTTGGCATTTTATGGCCTTTAAAACTGTAACGCCCTTAGAAAGCCTGAAGGCGGTGCTTGGTTCTCGGGGCCCCGTACGCGGCTAGGCTCCCAAAAAGTCCCATATATGTGGTATCCCCATACTCAGGAGAAGCAGCAGAATTTATTTTGGGGTGTCATTTCACATATGCCCATGGCATGCGTGAGCAATATATCATTTAGTGACAACTTTGTGTAAAAAAAAAAAAAGTTTGTAATTTTCCCGCAACTTGTGGCAAAATATAAAATATTCCATGGACTCAACATGCCTCTCAGCAAATAGCTTGAGGTGTCTACTTTCTAAAATGGGGTAATTTGTGGGGGTTTTGTGCCATCTTGGCATTTTATGGCCTTCAAAACTGTAATAGGTAGTGAGAAGTGAAATCAAAAAATTACGCCCTTAGAAAGCCTGATGGCGGTGCTTGGTTTTCGGGGCCCCGTACGCGGCTAGGCTCCCATAAAGTCCCACATATGCGGTATCCCCGTACTCAGGAGAAGCAGCAGAATTTATTTTGGGGTGTCATTTCACATATGCCCATAGCATGTGTGAGCAATATATCATTTAATGACAACTTTGTGTAAAAAAAAAAGAAAAACATTTTTTTTGTCATTCAATCGCTTGAGGCAAAAAAATAAAATATTCAATGGGCTCAACATGCCACTTATCAATTTCCTTAGGGGGTCTACTTTCCAAAATGGGGTCATTTGGGGGGGTTTTGTACTGCCCTGCCATTTTAGCACCTCAAGAAATGAGATAGGCAGTCGTAAACTAAAAGCTGCGTAAATTCCAGAAAACGTACCTTAGTTTGTAGATGTGACAACTTTTGCGCAAGCCAATAAATATACAATTATTGACTTTTTTTTTTACCAAAGACATGTGGCTGAATACATTTTGGCCTAAATGTATGACTAAAATTGAGTTTATTGGATTTTTCTAATAACAAAAAGTAGAAAATATCATTTTTTTTCAAAATTTGCGGTCTTTTTACGTTTATATCACAAAAAATAAAAATCGCAGAGTCAGTCAAATACCTTTAAAAGAAAGCTCTATTTGTGGGAAGAAAAGGACGCAAATTTCGTTTGGGTACAACATTGCATGACCGCGCAATTACCAGTTAAAGCAGCGCAGTGCCAAAGTGTAAAAAGACCTCTGGTCATTTACCAGCAAAATGGTCCGGTCTGAAAGTGGTTAAAAAAAAAAAAAGAAAACAGTAGTTAGCCCAATTTTTTTGCATAAATGTGAAGATACGCCGAGTAAATAGATACCCAACATGTCACGCTTCCAAATTGCACACGCTTGTGGAATGGCGCCAAACTTTGGTATTTAAAAATCACCATAGGCAATGCGTTAAATTATTTTACTGGTTACATGTTTTGAGTTATAGAGGAGGTCTAGGGCTATAAGTATTGCTCTCACTCTAACGTTTATGGCGATACCTCACATGTGTGGTTTGAACACCATTTTCATATGTAGGCGGGACTTACGTATGCGTTTGCTTCTGCGTACAAGCTCACGGGGACAGGGTGCTTTACAGTTTTTTTTTATTGTTAATTTTACTTTTATTTTTTTTAGTTTGACAAAAAAAAATTGATTACTTTTATTCCTATTATAAGAAATGTAAACATCCCTTGTAATAGGAATATGGCATGATCGGACCTCTTTACAGTGAGATATGGGGTCAATAAGACCCCACATCTCACCTCTAGGCTGGGAAGCCTAAAATAAAAAAAAATAAAAAACAGATCACGGCTTCCCAGCCGAGGTGGCGCCGTTATTTTATATGCAGAGGCCGGGCGTGATGTCATAACATCACGTCCGACCTCCGAACGAACCTCCATCTGGTCCGCCGGAAATCTCTATGATGGCATCCGGGGCCCGGCGGATCCTGTGACCGACTCACCGATGGAAGCGGTGAGTCGGTAGAAGCACCGGAGGGCGGCGGGAGGGGGGGTCGTCGCCCTCCCGCCGCCCGTAAGAACGATCAAGCATTGGATAGAAAACATCATTGCGCAATGCTTCCAATAGAAACTGCAAAGGCGCTGTATTGTATCCATTCACATGTAATAAGATTCACAAGCACTTTCAGGAGAAAAAAGGTCAGAGACCACCGCTAATCCATTTGCTCATCTGCTGCATCTGTCAGAGGTTATACTATACTGAAATTGTTACACGCTTAGCCCTTGTACACACGGTCGGAGAATGTGTCCGATCGGAGCGTTTTGTCGGATATTCCGACTGTGTGTGGTATGCATCGGACTGTTTCAGTCGGAATATCCATCGGACCAAATTTTCCAACTTGCCGGAAATATTTTCTGACAAAATGCTCCGATCGGACATACTCCGATCATGTGTAGAGAATTCCGATCGGACAAAGTGCCACGCATGCTCAGATCAAATTCCTACATCAAAGCTATTGGCTACTAGCCTGAACGTAGTCCCATCGTAAAGAATTTACGTCATCACGTTCTGAAAGATAAGATTTTCCAACAACTTTGTCCGACCGTGTGTATGCAACAGTTTCGGATAAGATCTGTCGGACAAAATCCGACGGATTTGGTTGTCGGAATCTCCGACCATGTGTACAAGGGCTTAGAGTGTCTGTTCCTAGTATTTATTATCATCAGTGATCTTTTGACCTGTATATTATAGTCCTAATATTCAGGACACCTGTGGGGTGATTGCTCTTATATTGCTGCATGCACTTTATTGTAGGCAGCTGCAGCAATTATAGTCGGTGTATTGTGCCACCTGCACAGTTTACACCTAAATCTACCCCAATTGCTGGTGTTCTGCTGATCCTATCGGCAGGCAGGTGTAGCAATTACAGTCAGTGTATTGTGCCATCTGCACAGTGTATGCTTATAGCTAGTGATGGACGAACTTCCGATGGGACATTTCGCGAACGCGGACCGCGAACGCGGCCGATAGTTTGCGAACCATAACGTTCGCAGCGGGCCCCATTGACTTCAATGGGAGGCGAACTTTGCAAACCTACAGGTCAAATTTGCAGCCACAAAATAATTACTAGCTGTGCAAACATAGTCCCACCACATGGCCAATGACATAACACATGTATGAGGTGAATCTGGGATCGACAACTACAAGCATTCTTTTTTTATATGTGAAATTGTTGTGACAATTCAGGACTGTGGAGCGCATGAAGGCAATGGAGGAGAGGGAAGGTCAGGGTAGGCAAAGAAGAGGGTGCAGGAGATGATCACCAGCAGCGTGACATACAGCAATGACACCTGCACCGTGATAGAGTGATCTGACACCAGCACTGTGATAGAGATCACTGACATCAGCAGCGTGACATACAGCAATGACACCTGCACCGTGATAGAGGGATCTGACAACAGCACCGTGATAGAGAGCACTGACATCAGCAGCGTGACATAAAGCACTCACACCAGCACCGTGATATACAGCACTGACAGCAGCACCGTGATAGAGAGCACTGACATCAGCAGTGTGACATACAGCAATGACACCTGCACCGTGATAGAGTGATCTGACACCAGCACTGTGATAGAGAGCACTGACATCAGCAGCGTGACATAAAGCACTGACACCTGCACCGTGATATACAGCACTGACAGCAGCACCGTGATATACAGCACTGACACCAGCACCGTGATAGAGAGCACTGACATCAGCAGCGTGACATAAAGCACTCACACCAGCACCGTGATATACAGCACTGACAACTGCACTGTAAGCAGCCCCAGGAGGAAGTCAGCATAGCACAGGGATGGTGGGAGCCCCTCATAATGAGCATAGCACAGGGATGGTGGGAGCCCCTCATAATATGCACAGAAGAGGTACAGCCCCAGGAGGAAGTCAGCACAGCACAGGGATGGTGGGAGCCCCTCATAATAAGCAGCCCCAGGAGGAAGTCAGCACAGCACAGGGATGGTGGGAGTCCCTCATAATAAGCAGCCCCAGGAGGAAGTCAGCACAGCACAGGGATGGTGGGAGCCCCTCATAATAAGCAGCCCCAGGAGGAAGTCAGCACAGCACAGGGATGGTGGGAGCCCCTCATAATGAGCATAGCACAGGGATGGTGGGAGCCCCTCATAATATGCACAGCAGAGGTACAGCCCCAGGAGGAAGTCAGCACAACACAGGGATGGTGGGAGCCCCTCATAATAAGCAGCCCCAGGAGGAAGTCAGCACAGCACAGGGATGGTGGGAGCCCCTCATAATAAGCAGCCCCAGGAGGAAGTCAGCACAGCACAGGGATGGTGGGAGCCCCTCATAATGAGTATAGCACAGGGATGGTGGGAGCCCCTCATAATATGCACAGCAGAGGTACAGCCCCAGGAGGAAGTCAGCACAGCACAGGGATGGTGGGAGCCCCTCATAATAAGCAGCCCCAGGAGGCAGTCAGCACAGCACAGAGATGGTGGGAGCCCCTCATAATAAGCAGCCCCAGGAGGAAGTCAGCACAGCACAGGGATGGTGGGAGCCCCTCATAATGAGCATAGCACAGGGATGGTGGGAGCCCCTCATAATATGCACAGCAGAGGTACAGCCCCAGGAGGAAGTCAGCACAGCACAGGGATGGTGGGAGCCCCTCATAATAAGCATCCCCAGGAGGCAGTCAGCACAGCACAGGGATGGTGGGAGCCCCTCATAATAAGCAGCCCCAGGAGGAAGTCAGCACAGCACAGGGATGGTGGGAGCCCCTCATAATGAGCATAGCACAGGGATGGTGGTAGCCCCTCATAATATGCACAGCAGAGGTACAGCCCCAGGAGGAAGTCAGCACAGCACAGGGATGGTGGGAGCCCCTCATAATAAGCAGCCCCAGGAGGCAGTCAGCACAGCACAGGGATGGTGGGAGCCCCTCATAATAAGCAGCCCCAGGAGGAAGTCAGCACAGCACAGGGATGGTGGGAGCCCCTCATAATGAGCATAGCACAGGGATGGTGGGAGCCCCTCATAATATGCACAGCAGAGGTACAGCCCCAAGAGGAAGTCAGCACAGCACAGGGATGGTGGGAGCCCCTCATAATAAGCAGCCCCAGGAGGCAGTCAGCACAGCACAGGGATGGTGGGAGCCCCTCATAATAAGCAGCCCCAGGAGGAAGTCAGCACAGCACAGGGATGGTGGGAGCCCCTCATAATGAGCATAGCACAGGGATGGTGGGAGCCCCTCATAATATGCACAGCAGAGGTACAGCCCCAGGAGGAAGTCAGCACAGCACAGGGATGGTGGGAGCCCCTCATAATAAGTAGCCCCAGGAGGAATTCAACACAGCACAGGGATGGTGGGAGCCCCTCATAATAAGCAGCCCCAGTAGAAATATGACACCGCTCAACCTCTTCAAACAGGAGGGTACGGGCATATAGTACGGTGTGCTTTTTTTGGACAAGGAAGTGAGCCAAATGAAGAAAGAAGGTCTGTGTGCTCGATTAAAAAAAACGTTTATAGACATATACATGGTCTACTGGTCACATGTGTTGAATTCCTCAGAGATCCATGCCTCATTCATTTTTAGAAATGTGAGGTAGTTAACACTGTCGTGAGCTAGGCGAGTACGCTTATCGGTCATGATCCCCCCTGCTGCGCTGAACGTCCTTTCGGACAGGACACTGGATGAGGGGCAAGCCAAAAGTTTGATTGCAAATTGGGCAAGCTCTGGCCAGAGGTCAAGCCTGCCCACCCAGTAGTCCAGGGGTTCATCACTCCTCAGAGCGTCCACATCGGCCGTTAACCCGATGTAGTCGGACACCTGACGGTCTAGGCGTTCCCTGATGCTGGATCCGGATGACACCTGTCGATGGGTTGGCTGAAAGAATGACCTCATATCCGAAGTCACCAACACATCTTCAAACCGGCCTCTTCTTGCAGGCGCTGTTGGATTGGTACCCGCAACTCCTTCTCTGGGAGTGGGAATTGATCCTCTGCCATCACACGCAAAAGCAAAACCTGGAAGTGCTCCATTCTGACAGCCCTCTGTGACAGCGGTAACATTTCTGCCATTTTGTGTTTGTACCGGGAGTCTAAGTACGTTGCCACCCAGTACTGGTCCTTGACCCTTATGCTTTTTATACGGGGGTCCCTGTTAAAACACTGGAGCATGAAGGCCCCCATTTGCACTATACTGGAAGAGGTGTGGTGGCCTGGCTCCTGCTTATCATCCAGGATAATGTCGTCCTCTTCATTCTCCTCTCCCCATCCACGCACAACAACAGGGATCCCAGAAAGGTTTAAAGCATGCTCTTCTTGCTCCTCCTCATCTGCCCCGGCACCATCCTCCTCTGACTCCTCTTCAGACTCCTGTTGTTGACTTGTCTCAGATAGAGTAGCCCCCCTGGGAATTCATCCAGCATTGCGACTTCCTCATCTTCCCGCTCCTGCTCCTCCACAGCTTGATCAATGACACGACGCAATGCACGCTCCATAAAGAAGGCATAAGGTACCATGTCACTGATGGCGCCATGGCTGCGCCTGACCAGTTTGGTGATCTCCTCAAATGGCCGCAGAAGTCTACATGCGTCGCGCATGAGCAGCCACTGGCACGGTGAAAAAAAACCCAGCTCCCTAGAACCTGTTCTGCCGCAGAGTTCATATAGGTAGACGTTAACTGCACGTTTCTGCTGGAGCAGCCTATCAAGCATATAGAAGGTTGAGTTCCATCGCGTCGGGCAATCGCAAATAAGACGTCTGACCGGCAGATTGTGTCGCCGCTGAATGTCAGCAAGGCGAGCCATGGCCGTGTAAGATCTTCTGAAATGGGCCGAGATTTTCCTTGCCTGCCGCAAGATGTCCTGGACCCCAGGGTATTTGACAACGAATCGCTGCACGACCAAGTTTAAGACGTGTGCCATGCATGGCACATGCGTAATTTTGCCCTGGGCAAGAGGGTTATCCGGCGTCATAATTTTTTTACGCTCAAACATTTGGCCCACGGAAGCCTGCCTTTTTGCAGAAAAACGTGAGCTTGGCGTGATGTAAGGTGGAGTGGAGGACAATTGTGAGGAGAGAGGAGAAGGAGAAGTAGAAGACGAGGCCTGACAGTGAGAGCCTGGAGAGTGGCTTTGTGTGTTCCGTTGCTCCCACTGGGCTCAGTGATGGCAGCTCATGTGCCTTCTTAAGGCGGTCGTCCCTAGGGGAGTGTTGGGTTTACCGCGATTTATGCGTTGACTGCAAAGATTGCAGATGGCAACACTATTGTCAGCAGCGGACACGTTAAAAAAAAGCCCACACTGCGGAGCCATGTGCCGGCATCCTGGGAGCGCCAGATGTGACCGTACATGGTCGATGCCTCGCTCTTGATACATTAGCAGTCTGCTTTGTCTCTCCTGTGCAATGTAAGTTATTCCTGCTGCTCCTCCCTATCTGCTGGTCCATATCTCCCTCTGAACTCCCCTCCTCTTCCTCTCTTGTGGGCACCCATGTGACATCACTAGCCACGTCATCATCGACGTCACCTTCCCCACCGCTATAATTAGAGATCTCGGAGTAGGCAGCAACACCGGGACCAACCTCCTCCTTGGGCTGATCTGGGTACTGTCGTCAGACTGCTGAGTGGCGGTTGTTGCTACCTCCTCTTCCTGATCCAATGCCAAGAGTGGCTGCGCATCAGAAATGTCTTGATATGGATCGGAAAATAATTCCTCATACTCAAGCGGAAGGTATGTGGTGGTGGTGTTGTTGGTGGTAGTGTCTTTGGGGGTGCACACAGCAGAGAGTGAAGAAGAGGGTGCAGATCGAGAGGATGAGGAGATGCAGAAGAGTAAGGTTGAGTGAGCCACTCAACCAAGTCTGGTGCTTCCTTTGATGTAATCGCACGCACCTTCTGCAATTTCCCACTTTGGCTCAAGCCTGTTGCTCCTGCCCTACCCCTACCACCCCTGCAGAAGGGCCTGCCTCTTCCTCTGCCTGTCATTTTTTAAATGACCCTGTGACAAAAGTCTCTAGAGAAGTGCAGTATGTATGTGGAAGAAGGTATATAACACCCCGCTTCAATCTGTTGTTTTTGGGGGCCACTGGTCTATCACACCAGTTACAATACTTTTTTATTTGATTGCGTTTGTCACTCTTTGTAGTATCGCTGCAGAACCGCTCAGCGGTCACAATGCTGCACAGTGGAAATGCACTATACTATGCTTTCTATATGTGCAAGTATTTTATACGTGTATTACACAACTATATACTGCACACCAAATAGTACACCTATACCAGTCCTTAAGGACCTTTGTGGAACTAGTAGCTAGTGATTAGCAGACTGTACCTCAGTCCCTACATTGATAAAGAACTGCTGCAGAATGGGGCAGCAGTCAGCAGTAGTGCACCACAACCCTATATATTGTGGACCTATACCAGTCCTTAAGGACCTTTGTGGAACTAGTAGCTAGTGATTAGCAGACTGTACCTCACTCAACCCTATATACTGTACTACTCTATACCATACCAGTCCTTATAAGGACCTTTGTGGAACTAGTAGCTAGTGATTAGCAGACTGTACCTCAGTCCCTACACTGATAAAGAACTGCTGGAGAATGGGGCAGCAGTCAGCAGTAGTGCACCACAACCCTATATATTGTGGACCTATACCAGTCCTTAAGGACCTTTGTGGAACTAGTAGCTAGTGATTAGCAGACTGTACCTCACTCAACCCTATATATTGTACTACTCTATACCATACCAGTCCTTAAAAGGACCTTTGTGGAATTAGTAGCTAGTGATCAGCAGACTGTACCTCAGTCCCTACACTGATAAAGGACTGCTGCAGAATAGGGCAGCAGTCAGCAGTAGTGCACCACAACCCTATATATTGTGGACCTATACCAGTCGTCCTTAAGGACCTTTGTGGAACTAGTAGCTAGGGATTAGCAGACTGTACCTCACTCAACCCTATATACTGTACTACTCTATACCATACCAGTCCTTAAAAGGACCTTTGTGGAACTAGTAGCTAGTGATTAGCAGACTGTACCTCAGTCCCTACACTGATAAAGGACTGCTGCAGAATAGGGCAGCAGTCAGCAGTAGTGCACCACAACCCTATATATTGTGGACCTATACCAGTCCTTAAGGACCTTTTGTGGAACTAGTAGCTAGGGATTAGCAGACTGTACCTCACTCAACCCTATATACTGTACTACTCTATACCATACCAGTCCTTATAAGGACCTTTGTGGAACTAGTAGCTAGTGATTAGCAGACTGTACCTCAGTCCCTACACTGATAAAGGACTGCTGCAGAATAGGGGAGCAGTCAGCAGTAGTGTACCACAACCCTATATATTGTGGACCTATACCAGTCCTTAAGGACCTTTGTGGAACTAGTAGCTAGAGATTAGCAGACTGTACCTCAGTCCATATACTGATAAAGGACTGCTGCAGAATAGGGCAGCAGTCAAGTATATTATTCTTTCTATATTTGGAAGAAAGGATATTATACATGTACAACCCTATATACTGTCCTACTCCTATACCATACCAGTCCTTAAAAGGACCTTTGTGGACCTAATAGTAACAGCTAATGATTAAACTGACTGTCCCTCCCTGCTACACACAGCGTCCTGTCACTCCCTGCACTCACTAAAGACAGGCTGCTGGATTTACAAGCACAGCAGTTCACTCAACCCTATATACTGTCCTACTGCTATACCATACCAGTCCTTAAAAGGACCTTTGTGGACCTAATAGTAACAGCTAATGATTAAACTGACTGTCCTTCCCTGCTACACACAGCGTCCTGTCCCTCCCTGCTAAAGACAGGCTGTTGGATTTACAAGCACAGCAGTTCACTCAACCCTATATACTGTACTACTCTATACCATACCAGTCCTTAAAAGGACTTTTGTGGACCTAATAGCTAGCAATTTGTGTCACTGCAGTCTCTCCCTGCTCCACACAGCAACCTCTCCCTATAGTGACAGAAGAAAGAATGTTAAATTTGCCGCCAGATCGGGTATATTTATAAGTTAGGGGGAATGTCCAATTGTCCATGTGCTGAAATGTCTCAATTGGCTGTCCTGTATAGTGATGGATGAACTTCCGACGGGACGTTTCGCGAACGCGGCCGATAGTTCGCAAACCGGAACATTCGTGGTGGGCCCCATTGACTTCAATGGGAGGCGAACTTCGCAAACCTACAGGTCAAATTTGCAGCCACAAAATAATTAATAGCTGTGCAAACATAGTCCCACCACATGGCCAATGACATAACACATGTATGAGGTGAATTTGGGATCGACAACTACAAGCATTCTTTTTTTATATGGGAAATTGTTGTGACAATTCAGGACTGTGGAGCGCATGAAGGCAATTGAGGAGAGGGAAGGTCAGGGACCAGGGTAGGCAAAGAAGAGGGTGCAGGAGATGATCACCAGCAGCGTGACATACAGCAATGACACCTGCACCGTGATAGAGTCATCTGACAGCAGCACCGTGATAGAGAGCACTGACATCAGCAGCGTAACATATAGCAATGACACTTGCACCGTGATAGTGTGATTTGACAACAGCACCGTGATAGAGAGCACTGACATCAGCAGCGTGACATAAATCACTTACACCAGCACCGTGATATACAGCACTGACAGCAACACGGTGATAGAGAGCACTGACATCAGCAGCGTGACATAAAGCACTCACACCATCACTGTGATATACAGCACTGACAGCAGCACTGTGATAGAGAGCACTGACATCAGCAGCGTGACATAAAGCACTCACACCAGCACCGTGATATACAGCACTGACAGCAGCACCGTGATAGAGAGCACTGACATCAGCAGCGTGACATAAAGCACTCACACCATCACCGTGATATACAGCACTGACAGCAGCACTGTGATATAGAGCACTGACATCAGCAGCAGGACATAAAGCACTCACACCAGCACCGTGATATACAGCACTGACAGCAGCACCGTGATAGAGAGCACTGACATCAGCAGCGTGACATAAAGCACTCACACCAGCACCGTGATATACAGCACTGACAGCAGCACCGTGATAGAGAGCACTGACATCAGCAGCGTGACATAAAGCACTCACACCATCACCGTGATATACAGCACTGACAGCAGCACTGTGATATAGAGCACTGACATCAGCAGCAGGACATAAAGCACTCACACCAGCACCGTGATATACAGCACTGACAGCAGCACCGTGATAGAGAGCACTGACATCAGCAGCGTGACATAAAGCACTCACACCAGCACCGTGATATACAGCACTGACAGCAGCACCGTGATAGAGAGCACTGACATCAGCACCGTGATATACAGCACTGACACCTGCACCGTAAGCAGCCCCAGGAGGAAGTCAGCATAGCACAGGGATGGTGGGAGCCCCTCATAATGAGCATAGCACAGGGATGGTGGGAGCCCCTCATAATGAGCATAGCATAGGGATGGTGGGAGCCCCTCATAATAAGCAGCCCCAGGAGGATGTCAGCATAGCACAGGGATGGTGGGAGCCCCTCATAATATGCAGCCCCAGGAGGATGTCAGCATAGCACAGGGATGGTGGGAGGCCCTCATAATAAGCAGCCCCAGGAGTAAGTCAGCACAGCACATGGATGGTGGGAGCCACTCATAATGAGCATAGCACAGGGATGGTGGGAGCACCTCAAAATATGCACAGCAGAGGCACAGCCCCAGGAGGAAGTCAGCACAGCACAGGGATGGTGGGAGCCCCTCATAATATGCAGCCCCAGGAGTAAGTCAGCACAGCACATGGATGGTGGGAGCCACTCATAATGAGCATAGCACAGGGATGGTGGGAGCACCTCAAAATATGCACAGCAGAGGTACAGCCCCAGGAGGATGTCAGCACTAGGGATGAGCTTCGTGTTCGAGTCGAACATACGTTTGACTCGAACATCGGCTGTTCGCCCGTTCGCCGAATTCCGAACGTTATGGGGCGTTCGCGCCAAATTCGTGTGGCGCTCACGGCCCACAATGCACTGCGTCATCACAGTGCATTGCTGGCTCATGATTGGCTAAGCATGCACTGTGACCCCGCATGCTTGGCCAATCACAGCGCCAGCAGCGAGGAGAGCCATGATTGGCCACAGGCAGGATGCCTGTGGCCAATCATAGCTCAGGCTGTGTAGTACACCCCCCACACTATATAAGGCCGCCAGCGCGGCGGCCTTGTGTAGTGTGTTGGCATCTGAAGCAGTTAGTGGGTGTTCTGTGTACCTTCAACACAGTATACACCGATCGTTATCGGCCGATTTTCGATCTTGCTCTTCTGTAGTGGTTGTTGTCTGCGTGCCCTGACCGCAGTATACACCGCTATATTCACCTCACCTATATAGCTAGTGATCTATCTTTTATAATAGAGCTTGCAGTCAGTAGTGTTAGGAGCTTGTGCGTGCTGTCTGCGTGCTCTGTGCCCAGTACACACCGCTATATCCACTTACATAGCTCTTCTCTATTTGAGCCATCTGCCATCTGCAGGAGTTATTGGAAGTTGTGTGTGCCTCCAGCACAGCACAGTATACATCTGTATATACCCCTTTATCTCTGGTGTTCTATAATAAAGGCATCTGCAGGAGTTAGTGGGTGTTGTGTGCCTCCAGCACAATATACACCTGTATCTACCCTTTATTGCTGTTCTATAATAGAGCCATCTGCAGGGCTTAGTGGGTGTTGTGTGCCTCCAGTACAGTATACCCCTTTATCTCTGGTGTTCTATAATAAAGGCATCTGCAGGAGTTAGGGGGTGTTGTGTGCCTCCAGCACAATATACACTACCCAACTGCTGTTTTACCCAACTCCCTTCAGGCCATTACCATGTCTGGAAGGCCAGCAAGGAGAGGCAGACAGGTGAGAGCCGATAAAAGAGGGCAAGCAGGCTCTGTGTCTAGAGACAACAGTGCTGGTCGTGGACGTGGTGCATTGTCATCAGCACGTGGCCATGGGACACGCTTGTCCTTCTTTTCGGCAGCTGGACATGTTGAACCGCAACATGCCAACAACTTGGTAGAGTGGATGACCAAGCCCTCTTCATCCTCCTCATCCTCTCTCACCCAGTCTCAGGGTACTAGCAAAGCAGCTGCCAACGCATCGTCTTCCCTCGTCTCAATGTCATCATCAGTGACTCCTTCCCTAGACCCACCACGTCCTCCTGAGGAGTCTCCTGAACTCTTTGAGCACAGTGTTGGGTACATGCTCCAGGAGGATGCCCAGTGTTTTGTAGGCTCTGATGATGACACTCAGCTAGAAGAAGGCAGTAGCGTGAATGCAGAGAGAGGGGATGCTCAAGAAGGACAGCAATCTGGCAGTCATGTTTCACAAGCTGCAGCATATTGCCAGGTTTGCTACAGAGATGAAGAGGGAGGGGGTGATGAGGGCACTGACTCCACGTGGGTGTCTGGTAAGAGAGAGGAGGAGGAGGAGGAGGAGGCACATGTCCAACGAGGAAGGATGCCCTCCGGGGGCCAGCTTAGGGGCAGCACACCGACTGAATCGCACCGCAGAGCTCCGCCTGTGCAGGGCGCTGCCTCTGCGCGTTATTCTAAAAGTTCTTTGGTGTGGGCCTTTTTTGAGATGAGTGCATCAGATCGGACCGCTGCTATTTGCAACATATGTCTCAAGCGTATCTCGCGTGGCCAAAACATCAGCCGCTTGGGCACCACATGCTTGACCAGACATATGTTGACCTGCCATGCAGCTCGTTGGCAAGCGTACCTCAAAGACCCACACCAAAGAACAAAGCGGACCTCTCCTTGCTCCTCATCAGCTGGCATCTCCAACCCCACTAGACCTTCAGTCCTCTCTGAAACCTGCTCTGAGAGGAATGAAGGTGTAGAATTAGGTGTGTCACAGCCAAGTGCTTCCGGGCACTCTGCTAGCAGTACACCCACGTCCGATTATAGCAGGCAAATGTCCCTGCCCCAGCTGCTGGACCGGCAAAAGAAGTTCACTCCCAGCCATCCACATGCCCAGCGGTTGAATGCTAGCTTGGCTAAATTGCTAGCATTTCAACTGCTGCCTTTTCAGTTGGTAGACTCGGCCCCCTTCCGTGAGTTTGTACAATGTGTGGTTCCTCAGTGGCAGGTCCCCAAACACCACTTTTTCTCACGGAAGGCAATTCCGGCTCTCTACCGGCATGTGGAAGGCAATGTCCTTGCCTCGCTGGACAGGGCGGTCAGCGGTAAGGTGCATATTACCGCTGACTCATGGTCCAGCAGGCATGGACAGGGACGTTACCTGTCTTTCACGGCCCATTGGGTCACTCTTCTGGCAGCTGGAAAGGATGCAGGACAAGGTGCAGTAGTGTTGGAGGTTGTTCCGCCACCACGCCTCCAAAATGCTACTATTGGTTGTGACACACCTCTCTCCTCCACCCCCTCCACTTCTTCTTCCTCCATGGCCTCTTCCAGTGCTCTGTCCTCAGAACCAGCGGTGCTCCGTAGGCATTCCAGGGGCTACGCAAGTACGCAGGCAAAACGATGCCATGCCGTGCTTGCGCTGGTTTGTTTGGGGGACAGGAGCCACACTGGGGCGGATGTTTTGTCAGCTCTGCAGGGGCAGGCCGAGAGGTGGTTGACGCCACGCCAGCTTAAAAAAGGAATGGTGGTTTGCGACAATGGCACCAACCTCCTCTCCGCCCTCCGACAGGGACAACTGACCCATGTGCCCTGTGTAGCTCACGTCCTTAACCTGGTGGTGCAGCGGTTCTTGGGCAGGTACCCGGGCTTACAGGATGTCCTGAAGCAGGCCAAGAAAGTCTGTGTGCATTTCCGCCGATCATTTAATGCCTGTGCTCGGCTGGCTGAGCTCCAAAAGGAGTTGAACCTGCCCAAGAACCGCCTTATATGTGACATGCCCACCAGGTGGAACTCAACGTTGGCCATGCTGCAGCGGCTGCACACGCAGCAGAGGGCCATCAATGAGTACCTGTGCGACTACGGCACCAGGACAGGGTCAGGGGAGCTCGTTTTTTTCTCACCACGCCAGTGGGGCATGATCAGGGATGCATGCACTGTCCTGTCACCGTTTGAGGAGGCCACAAGGATGGTGAGCAGTGACAGTGCATGCATCAGTGACACTGTACCTCTTGTCCACCTCTTGGAGCATACGCTGCGTGGAATGATGGACAGGGCACTTGAGGCAGAACAGAGGCAGGAAGAGGAGGACTTCCTTGCCTCCCAAGGCCCCCTTTATCCAGACAGTGTTCCTGCTGTGCCACCCATCACACAGGAAGAGGATGAGGAGGAGGAAGAGGAGGAGGAGGAGGATGATTGTGTCAGCATGGAGGTGGAGGCTGGCACTCAGCAGCAGCAGCAGTCTTGTAGGGATGATTTACAGTCCCAAGAAACACGTGGACTTGTACGTGGCTGGGAGGAGGTAGCTGCGGATCATGTTGTCCTTAGTGACCCAGAGGACTCCGGACCGAATGCCTCAGCTAACCTACGCTGCATGGCCTCCCTGATCCTGCAAAGCCTGCGGAAGGATCCTCGTATTCTTCGGATCAAGGAGAGGGACCATTACTGGCTGGCCACTCTCCTTGATCCACGGTACAAGGGTAAGGTTGCCGACCTTATCTTGCCATCGCAGAGGGAGCAGAGGATGAGACATCTCCGGGAGGCCTTGCAGAAAGGTCTGTGCAATGCGTTCTCAGAGACTGGGAGGTTACAAACTCCTGGCCCTGGACAACTTGTTGCTGAGGCATCGGTCAGAAGGAGCAGTGGAGAAGGTGGCCGTCTGACTGATGCTTTTAGACAATTTTTTAGTCCGCAGCCCCAAGGTATGATCGGTTCCAGCAACCATCGCCAGCGTCTGATTTACATGGTGCAGGAATACCTAGGGGCAAGGTCAGACTTGGACACCTTTCCCACCGAAAATCCTCTGGCTTACTGGGTCTTGAGGATGGATCACTGGCCAGAGCTTGCACAGTATGCAATTGAGCTACTGGCCTGTCCTGCATCCAGCGTTCTTTCGGAACGCACCTTCAGTGCTGCTGGTGGCTTTGTTACCGATCACATGGTGCGCCTGTCCACCGAATCAGTTGATCGACTGACCTTCATCAAGATGAATCAGTCTTGGATCACCCACAGCTACCAAGCACCTGAAGCTGATGTAACCGAATAATTTTTTTTTTAAATATCACATCCCTTCAAGACTGCCTATGCTGATGCTGAGTGACTGTCCTGTTATGTTGATTGTCTATCCTCTTCCTCCTCCGCTGATATGTTGGAAGAACATTTCTGGTTCGGGGTGATGCCATCAGCCCAATTTTTCTGCCCCTGTTTAAGAGGGGCGTTTAATTACAATTTTTGATGCAATGCTTTGCAGCAGGGCTAATTCCTGCAATAAAACAAGATTATATGGGAGAGGTTGCAGTGTCGTGGCACCAGCACCAGTGCCTAAGGCCCAATTTTTCTGCCCCTGTTTAACAGGGGCGTCTAATTACAATTTTTGATGCAATGCTTTGCAGCAGGGCTAATTCCTGCAATAAAACAAGATTATATGGGAGAGGTTGCAGTGTTGTGGCACCAGCACCAGTGCCTAAGGCCCAATTTTTCTTCCCCTGTTTAACAGGGGCGTTTAAGTACAATTTTTGATGCAATGTTTTGCAGCAGGGCTAATTGCTGCAATAAAACTAGAGTATATGGGAGAGGTTGCAGTGTGGTGGCACCAGTGCCTAAGGCCCAATTTTTCTGCCCCTGTTTAACAGGGGCGTTTAATTACAATTTTTGATGCAATGCTTTGCAGCAGGGCTAATTCCTGCAATAAAACTAGAGTATATGGGAGAGGTTGCAGTGTCGTGGCACCAGCACCAGTGCCTAAGGCCCAATTTTTCTGCCCCTATTTAACAGGAACATGTTATTACAATGCTTGATATAATATTTCACAGGAGGGCCCGTTCCTGTGCCCACCCAGAGTAACTGTGAGGACTTATAGTGTTGTGGCACCAGCACCACAACCACCAAAGGTAAATTTTTCTACCACTGTTCAACAATGGCATGTAATTACAATTCTTGATATAATCGTTCACAGCAGGGCGCTCCAGCGCCCACCAAGAGTCACTTTGAGGGCTTACAATGTTGTGGCAAAACCAACACCTTGTTCCGCCATTTCTGCAGAGCATATAGGGCAGGCCCCTACTTTCAAACATCCAACTTGCAAACATCTCCTACTTGCAAACGGAAGGAGACAACAGCAAGTGAGATGAAAAAAGATGGACGACAAAACAAATTATACAGGGGTGATAACACTTCCCTATGTTTTCCAAAAAGCTTAAAAATAGTTTTTTTGACTGGAGCTACACTTTAAAAATGTACCGGTTGAAAATTACAAACAGATTCAACTTAACACAACAAACCTACACAGTCCCTGTCTTGTTTGCACCGCCTGTATACTGCTGTTCTGAGTATATAGGGCCTGGGGGCCACACGCATTTCCTTTTTTTAATATGGGTACTGGGTTCCCCTTAATATGCGTACAAGACCCAAAGGGGCTGGTATGGGCAGGGAGGGCTACCCATGCCATTTTTCTCAATGATTTTCAACCATATTGCAGGAACCAGATATAACATTAAAACTGCAAGAAGTTTTAAATTATGTTATTTCAGTTTAATGTCACTTTGTACAGGGACTGTTCTAAACACGGGAAACACGTGGCACTTCACAGGCATAATACAGACACCCCCCAGGCACCATATTTAAAGGAATATTTCACTTTTTTTTTTAGGCATTGACCCATGTCCCCTGGGGCAGGAGCCAGGTCCCCAAACCCTTTTTAGGACAGTATCTTGCATATTAGCCGTTAAAATTAGCAGTTTTCATTTCGAACGTTCGAGTCCCATAGACTTCAATGGGGTTCTAACGTTCATACGAATTTGGGGTCCATTCGAAAGTTCTGGTGCGAACCGAACCGGGGGGGTGTTCGGCTCATCCCTAGTCAGCACAGCACAGGGATGGTGGGAGCCCCTCATAATAAGCAGCCCCAGTAGAAATATGACACCGCTAAACCTCTTCAAAGAGGAGGGTACGGGCATATAGTACAGTGTGCTTTTTTTGGACAAGGAAGTGAGACAAATGAAGAAAGAAGGTCTCTGTGCTCGATTCAAAAAATTGTTTATAGACATATACATGGTCTATTGGTCACATGTGTTGAATTCCTCCGAGATCCATGCCTCATTAATTTTTAGAAATGTGAGGTAGTTAACACTGTCGTGAGCTAGGCGAGTACGCTTATCGGTCACGATCCCCCCTGCTGCGCTGAACGTCCTTTCAGACAGGACACTGGATGAGGGGCAAGCCAACAGTTCGATTGCAAATTGGGCAAGCCTGCCCACCCAGTAGTCCAGGGGTTAATCACTCCTCAGAGCGTCCACATCGGCCGTTAACCCGATGTAGTCGGACACCTGACGGTCTAGGCGTTCCCTGAAGCTGGATCCGGATGACACCTGTCGATGGGTTGGCTGAAAGAATGACCTCATATCCGAAGTCCCCAACACATCTTCAAACCGGCCTCTTCTTGCAGGCGCTGTTGGATTGGTACCCCAGCTCCTTCTCTGGGAGTGGGAATTGCTCCTCTGCCAGCACACGCAAAAGTAGAATGCAGCATTTCTCGAAGCAAGGCCTGGAAGTGCTGCATTCTGACAGCCCTCTGTGACGGCGGTAACATTTCCGCCATTTTGTGTTTGTACCGGGGGTAAAAGTACGTTGCCACCCAGTACTGGTCCTTGACCCTTATGCTTTTTATACGGGGGTCCCTATTAAAACACTGGAGCATGAAGGCCCCCATTTGCACTAAAGTGGAAGCGGTGTGGTGGCCTGGCTCCTGCTCATCATCCAGGATAATGTCGTCCTCTTCATTCTCCTCTCTCCATCCACGCACAACAGGGATCCCAGAAAGGTTTAAAGCATGCTCTTCTTGCTCCTCCTCATCCGCCCCGGCACCATCCTCCTCTGACTCCTCTTCAGACTCCTGTTGTTCACTTGTCTCAGATAGAGTAGCCCCCCCTGGGAATTCATCCAGCATTGCGACTTCCTCATCTTCCCGCTCCTGCTCCTCCACAGCTTGATCAATGACACGACGCAATGCATGCTCCATAAAGAAGGCATAAGGTACCATGTCACTGATGGTGCCATGGCTGCGACTGACCAGTTTGGTGATCTCCTCAAATGGGCGCAGAAGTCTGCATGCGTCGCGCATGAGCAGCCACTGGCGCCGTGAAAAAACCCCCCAGCTCCCCAGAACCGTATCTGCCGCAGAGTTCATACAGGTAGACGTTAACTGCACGTTTCTGCTGGAGCAGCCTATCAAGCATATAGAAGGTTGAGTTCCATCGCGTCGGGCAATCGCAAATAAGACGTCTGACCGGCAGATTGTGTTGCCGCTGAATGTCAGCAAGGCGAGCCATGGCCGTGTAAGATCTTCTGAAATGGGCCGAGATTTTCCTTGCCTGCCGCAAGATGTCCTGGACCCCAGGGTATTTGACAATGAATCGTTGCACGACCAAGTCTAAGACGTGTGCCATGCATGGCACGTGCGTGATTTTGCCCTGTTTCAATTCGCTAAGCAGATTGGCATCGTTGTCACACACCACTTTACCAACTGTCAAATTGAGGGGTGTTAGCCACTGATCTGCCTGTGAACGCAAAGCTGAAAGAAGTGCCGGGCCAGTGTGGCTCTTGGCTTCTAGGCACAACAGACGCAGCACGGCATGGCAACGTCTCACCTGGCATGTCGAATAGGTTCTGGGGAGCTTGGGCGGCACAGCGGAAGAGACGCTAGCAGCGGAAAAGGAGCAGTCAGCTGAGGAGGAGAGGGGGGAGGATGGAGTAGGAGGAGGAGGAGAAGAAGAGTCAGGCCTGCATGCAATCCGTGGCGGTAAAACCAAATCTACACGGGTGCCACGGGTTACATGCTTGACAGCCGTCAGAAAGTTAACCCAGTGGGCAGTAAAAGTGATATACCTTCCCTGCCCGTGTTTGCTAGACCACGTGTCTGTGGTCAGATGTATCTTGGCACCGACACTGTGTGCCAGAGATACATTCACTTGCCGCTGAACATGGCCATATAGCTCTGGGATGCCCTTCTCTGAGAAATACTAACTTCCTGGGACCTTTCATTGTGGTGTTCCAATGGCCACAAATTTGCGAAAGGCCTCCGAGTCCACCAGTTTATATGGCAGTAGTTGGCGGGCTATGAGTTCTGACAAGCCAGCCTTCAACCGTTGGGCAAGAGGGTTATCCGGCGTCATCATTTTTTTACGCTCGAACATTAGGCCCACGGAAGCCTGCCTTTTTGCAGAAAAACGTGAGCTTGGCGTGATGGAAGGTGGAGTGGAGGACAATTGTGAGGAGAGAGGAGAAGGAGAAGTAGAAGACGAGGCTGGACGGTGAGAGCCTGCAGTGTGGCTTTGTGTGTTCCGTTGCTCCCACTCGGCTCAGTGATGGCTGCCCATGTGCCTTCTTAAGGCGGTCGTCCCTAGGTGAGTGTTGGGCTTACCGCGACTAATGCGTTGACTGCAAAGATTGCAGATGGCAACGCTATTGTCAGCAGCGGACACGTTAAAAAAAGCCCACACTGCGGAGCCATGTGCCGGTGTCCTGGGAGCGCCAGATGTGACCGTACATGGTCGATGACTCGCTCCTGATACATTTGGAGTCTGCTTTGTCCCTCCTGTGCAATGTAAGTTATTCCTGCTTCTCCTCCCTATCTGCTGGTCCATATCTCCCTCTGAACTCCCCTCCTCTTCCTCTCTTGCGGGCACCCACGTGACATCACTAGACACGTCATCATCAACGTCACCTTCCCCACCGCTATAAGTAGAGATCTCAGAGTAGGCAGCAACACCGGGGACCAACCTCCTCCTTGGGCTGATCTGGGTACTGTTGTCAGACTGCTGAGTAGCAGTTGTTGCTACCTCCTCCTGATCCAATACCAAGAGTGGCTGCGCATCAGAAATGTCCTCTTGATATGGATCGGAAAATAATTCCTGTGACTCAAGCGGAAGGTATGTGGTGGTGGTGGTGGTGGTGTTGTTGGTGGTAGTGTCTTTGGGGGTGCACATAGCAGAGAGTGAAGAAGAGGGTGCAGATCGAGAGGATGAGGAGGGTGCAGAAGAGTAAGGCTGAGCGAGCCACTCAACCAAGTCTGGTGCGTCCTTTAAAGTAATTGAACGCACCTTCTGCAACTTCCCACTTTGGCTCAAGCCTGTTGCTCCTGCCCTACCCCTACCACCCCTGCGGAAGGGCCTGCCTCTTCCTCTGCCTGTCATTTTTTAAATGACCCTGTGACAAAACTCTCAGTCCCTATACCGATGAAGGACTGCTGCAGTACAGGGCAGCGGTCAGCAGTAGTGCACCTCAACCCTATGTATTGTGGACCGATACCAGTCCTTATAGAATAGCAGACTGTACCTCACTCAACCCTATGTACTGTAGCACCCTAGACAGACCAAGTTACCAGTCCTTATAAGGACTTTTGTGGACCAAGTAGGTTGTGTGTGAGTGATTAGCAGACTGTACGTCAGTCCCTATACCGATGAAGGACTGCTGCAGTATAGGGCAGCGGTCAGCAGTACTGCACCTCAACCCTATGTATTGTGGACCTATACCAGTCCTAACGGAATAGCAGACTGTACCTCACTCAACCCTATGTACTGTAGCACCCTAGACCAAGTTACCAGTCCTTATAAGGACCTTTGTGGAACAAGTAGGTTGTGAGTGATTAGCAGACTGTACGTCAGTCCCTATACTGATGGACTGCTGCAGTATAGGGCAGCGGTCAGCAGTAGTGCACCTCAACCCTATGTATTGTGGACCTATACCAGTCCTTACGGAATAGCAGACTGTACCTCACTCAACCCTATGTACTGTAGCACCCTAGACCAAGTTACCAGTCCTTATAAGGACCTTTGTGGAACAAGTAGGTTGTGAGTGATTAGCAGACTGTACGTCAGTCCCTATACTGATAAAGGACTGCTGCAGTATAGGGCAGCGGTCAGCAGTAGTGCACCTCAACCCTATGTATTGTGGACCTATACCAGTCCTTACGGAATAGCAGACTGTACCTCACTCAACCCTATGTACTGTAGCACCCTAGACCAAGTTACCAGTCCTTATTAGGACCTTTGTGGAACAGGTAGGTTGTGACTGATTAGCAGACCGTATGTCAGTCCCTATACTGATGAAGGACTGCTGCCGTATCGGGCAGCGGTCAGCAGTAGTGCACCTCAACCCTATGTATTGTGGACCGATACCAGTCCTTATAGAATGGCAGACTGTACCTCACTCAACCCTATGTACTGTAGCACCCTAGACAGACCAAGTTACCAGTCCTTATTAGGACTTTTGTGGACCAAGTAGGTTGTGTGTGAGTGATTAGCAGACTGTACGTCAGTCCCTATACCGATGAAGGACTGCTGCAGTATAAGGCAGCAGTCAGCAGTAGTGGACCTATACCAGTCCTTACGGAATAGCAGACTGTACCTCACTCAACCCTATGTACTGTAGCACCCTAGACCAAGTTACCAGTCCTTATAAGGAGCTTTGTGGAACAAGTGGGTTGTGAATGATTAGCAGACTGCAGCAGAAGGGCAGCAGTCAAGTATAATATTCTTTCTATATTTGGAAGAAAGAATATTATACGTGTACAAGCCTATTACCATACCACTGATACCAGTCCTGAAAAGAACCTTTGTGGACCTAATATAGTAACAGCTACTGATTAAACTGACCCTCACTGCCTCACACACTGCTTCCTGCCTGTCCCTATATAAACTGACAAAACAGAGGCTACTGGAAAAATAATTGAAATAGCACTTTTGTGGACCTGATAGTAACAGCTAATGACTAAACTGGCTGTCCCTGCACCACACACCGTCCTGTCCCTTTCTCTAAACTGACAAAAGACACTCAGGCTGCTGCACAATCACTAGCACAGCACTGCCTATCCTGAACTACACCTAACACCTATACCAGTCCTGAAAAGAACTTTTGTGTATCAAATAGCTAGCGATTTGGGTCACTGTAATCTCTCCCTGCTCCACACAGCAACCTCTCCCTATAGTGACAGAAGAAAGAATGTAAAATGGCCGCCGGATCGGGTGTATTTATAAGTTAGGGGGAATGTCCAAGTGTCCATGTGCTGTCATGTCTCAATTGGCTGTCCTGTACCCCATGATGGATGTGTCATCATAGGTCAAAGTTCTTTTACACAGTAAACGCGGAAGTCCGCCGGGCAAAAGGCGCCAATAGTCCGCCTAATGGGCGGACCGCGAACAGCCGAAATTCGCCCCGAAACGACCGCCGGGCGAACTGTTCGGCCATCACTATTCCTGAGGTCCTTAAAAGGCCAGGATGGTACAAATACAGTGGTGTGAAAAAGTGTTTGCCCCCTTCCTCATTTCCTGTTCCTTTGCATGTTTGTCACACTTAAGTGTTTCGGAACATCAAACCAATTTAAACAATAGTCAAGGACAACACAAGTAAACACAAAATGCAATTTGTAAATGAAGGTGTTTATTATTAAAGGTGAAAAAAAATCCAAACCATCATGGCCCTGTGTGAAAAAGTGATTGCCCCCTAAACCTAATAACTGGTTGGGCCACCCTTAGCAGCAACAACTGCAACCAAGCGTTTGCGATAACGTGCAATGAGGCTTTTACAGCGTCCTGGAGGAATTTTGGCCCACTCATCTTTGCAGAATTGTCCTAATTCAGTTACATTAGAGGGTTTTCGAGCATGAACAGCCTTTTTAAGGTCATACCACAACATCTCAATAGGATTCAGGTCAGGACTTTGGCTAGGCCACTCCAAAGTCTTCATTTTGTTTTTCTTCAGCCATTCGGTGGTGGACTTGCTGGTGTGTTTAGGATCATTGTCCTGCTGCAGAACCCAAGTTGGTTTCAGCTTGAGTACACGGACAGATGGTCGGACATTCTCCTTCAGGATCTCTTGGTAGACAGCAGAATTCATAGTTCCTTTTATCACGGCAAGTCTTCCAGGTCCTGAAGCAGCAAAACAGCCCCAGACCATCACACTACCACCACCATATTTTACTGTTGGTATAATGTTCTTTTTATGAAATGCAGTGTTCCTTCTACGCCAGATATACTTGGACATACACCTTCCAAAGAGTTCCACTTTTGTCTCATCGGTCCACAGAATGTTGTCCCAAAAGTCTTGGGGATCATCAAGATGTGTTGTGGAGAAATTGAGACGAGCTTTGATGTTCTTTTTGCTCAGCAGTGGTTTTCTCCTTGGAACTCTGCCATGCAGGCCATTTTTGCCCAGTCTTTTCCTGATGGTGGAGGCATGAACACTGACCTTAACTGAGGCAAGTGAGGCCTGCAGTTCCTTGGACGTTGTTGTGGGGTCTTTTGTGACCTCTTGGATGAGTCGTCGCTGCGCTCTTGGGGTAATTTTGGGCGGCCGGCCACTCCTGGGAAGGTTCACCACTGTTCCATGTCTTCGCCATTTGTGGATAATGGCTCTCACTGTGGTTCGCTGGATTCCCAAAGCTTTGGAAATGGCTTTATAACCCTTTCCAGACTGATAGATCTCAATTACTTTCTTTCTCAATTGTTCCTGAATTTCTTTGGGTCTCGGCATGATGTGTAGCTTTTAAGGATCTTCTGGTGGACCTTACTGTGTCAAGCAGCTCCTATTTAAGTGATGCCTTGATTGTGAACAGGTGTGGCAATAATCAGGCCTGGGTGTGGCTAGAGAAATTGAACTCAGGTGTGGACAACCACAGTTATAGTATGTTTTAACAAAGGGGGCAATCACTTTTTCACACAGGGCCATGATGGTTTGGATTTTTTTTCACCTTTAATAATAAACACCTTCATTTACAAATTGCATTTTGTGTTTACTTGTGTTGTCCTTGACTATTGTTTAAATTGGTTTGATGTTCCGAAACACTTAAGTGTGACAAACATGCAAAGGAACAGGAAATGAGGAAGGGGGCAAACACTTTTTCACACCACTGTATCCCCAAATGATCTTTTTGCAAAGTAAACCGTCTGGGGCATTTAGTAAGAGGCATGGTGAGTTTTTTTGAAGTTGTAATTTTTCATAATTTTTTGGAAAGCAAAGAAATTTTTTTCCACGTTTTTTTTTTTTTACATGCTGTCACCAGTGCAGGTACAGTGTCATCATATGACTGGTGGGGATGTGATCAGGGATACTGACTGGTGACAATATGTTTAAAATAAAATATTTTTTATTCCATTTTCTTAAACAATTTTTTTTTTTTTTAGAAAATGGAGGGAGGGTTGATCAGGTATTTAATCTTTCACACGTTTTTATTTTACCCCAGTCGGTGTGCCAGTGCGCATGTACTGAGTGACATACTGGTACATCATGGTACGGTTAATATGGGCGGATGGAAAGTAGTTAATGTAAAGGAAGAACTCATTTAGTATTCTTCTTTTGGAACACTGCAATTTTTGTTTTCTTTGGGTTGATGGGTAGTGCCCATATCTCTCTCTTTTATTGTATTTCTGTATATTGTCTGTCTATCTCCCTAGTTATAATCTAGCTATCTATTTTGGCTTCATTATCTTTGATACTTTTGGTCTGGTCTTAAGCCGGTAAAATGGTCCGGTCTGAAAGTGATTAATAGAGGACAGCTGAAAATGTGAGTAAAAAACAAACAAAACAGGTGGAGATATTTGAAGTCAAGATAGTAATGTTTTTAAAATGAAATTGCATTGTATGATAAGTATATTACCTGAGCTGACAAATGTAGATTCACCATCTGCAAAAGTAAAGGAGTAAAGTGTTAGACAATCATAAAATCTGAGCCTACATTTCAGTTTTTGTTACACATTTTTTAAATGTTTTTTTAAAAACAGAGAACTCTAGGTGAGCAAATGGTTAGCTGTACGACCCTATAAAGATATAGAAAAAAGTATAAGGCATTTCCCTGTGGAGTTTTGTATTGCAGCAAAAAAATCTAAATTAATTATAAAAAAGTAAATTTTATTGCAAAAAAAGTATTCTACAAAATAGCACATGTCAGTCAAAGCATGAGCTTTAAAATCCAAACTGGAAGACATACATAGCATACATTGGGTACAGTGTTGAATCCATACAGTATTACATCAATACAAAGAACCTTCAAAAATAACACATTATCTGTAGAACATCATGTAAAGAGAGTCCCAATGCGTTTTGACCACATGTAGTATAAGTCTTCTTCAGGGGGGAAAAAGATACAGATTTCTAAAAAATATATAGTATTTGAAGAAATATAATAAAAACTAGCCAAGTATATTGGTTCCCAAAATAGGTTATATTTCAATAATTTTTTATATTTACCACTGACGTCTGTACATCATAGCTTCCAGAATTCATACCCTCGCCTGGTGCCCACTAATCTGAACCACGCTGCCAGAGGCATCCTCCCTACGGGAAAACCATTGTACACTCGGCTAAACTGAAGACCTACAAGAGGCCGCGTTTGTTTCAGAGACCAGGGTGCAGATGGGAAGGGGGGAAAGAGAAAAGGGGGGGTAACAAAAAAAGCGAGCCCAAGGAAAGGGGCACGAAACGGGCATCACCACCAGGTCCCTGGATTCCCAAGATGAAGTCCCAAAGTGTTGTCAAAAATTAAGAGTTGAGTTCTATTAGTGATTTAATTGATCATAGAAAACCTATAACCTAACAAACTAATGGTATCAAACCAGTACAAAAAAAAAAAAAAGACAGTGCACTTTCACTCACTCTCACCATCTTGTTTTTGTACTGGTTTGATACCATTAGTATCACGTGTCATAAGTAGTTAAATAGGTACCCAGGCTTGGAAGATTTTCTAAAGCAGGCCAGAAGAGTCTGTAGTCATTTCAGGCAGTCATACAGTGCTAGTTCCCGGTTGGGTGAAATTCAGCGGGAATTCCGTCTGCACATAAACAGCCTGATTTATGACATGCCCAGCAGGTGGAACTCTACTTTGGCAATGCTACAGTGGCTGCACATGCAGCAGAGGGCTGTCAACAAATACCTCTGTGAGCATGGCACAATGACAGGCTCAGGCCAGCTCAACATTTTTCCCCACTTCAATGGCTGCTGATAAAGGTTGCATGCACTGTACTGTCACCATTTGAGGAGGCCACAAATATGGTGAGTCGTGACAGTGCTTGCATCAGTGACACAATCCCTGGTGTGTTCCGGCTGGAGCAAACTCTGCATGGCATTATGGACAGGGCACTCGAGGCAAAGGATTGGGAGAAATTGGAGGACTTCCTTTCCTCTCAAGACCCACTTTATGCAGATATCAATAATACGTGGTATCAAGGAGAAGGATCACTATTGGTTGGCAACCCTCCTTGACCACCGTTACAAGGGGAAAGTCTCAGAACTCATCCCGTCCCCACAGAGGGTGCAGAAGATGAAATCTCTTGATACATGTCTCCCAGGGAAGTGCCCGGACCCCATAACCATTGTATGTCCAATTACTTGCATATAAGCCTTCAAAATGGGCACTTTTGATTTTTACATTTCAGCTCCCATAGAATTCAATGGGGTTCATTATTTGGTTCCGAACCTTTGCGATATTCTGATGCGAACTGAACAGGAAATCGTTCGGCCCATCCCTAAGCAAAAATTACACATTTAAAATTGTAAGCAAATTTGATTCATTGTCAGCTTCTAAAAAAGTACACAGATCCCTCCAAAGGTCCCCCATAATACATAGCAGATCCTTGGAGAGGTCTGTGTGTTTTTTTTTTCTTATTTAAAGCGGACCTCCACCCTCAAGTGGAAGTTCCACAGATCAGAACCCTCCCCCCCTCCGGTGCCACAATTGGCACCTTTTAGGGGGGAGGGGGGTGCAGATACCTGTATAATCCAGGTATCTGCACCCACTTCCAGGGATGCCCCCCCCCCCCGTTGTGTTCTGGGAAACACACAGTTCCCAGGACACAGCAGAGACCAATCTCATTGCTCTGCACGACTCACGCATGCGCAGTAGGCAACCAGGCAGTGAAGCCGCATCGCTTAACTTCCCGAATCCCTGACAGAGGATGGCGGCGGGGGCAGCCAAGAGACAAGCGAATGCTCGTCATCTGCTGCTGACATCGCTGGACCATGGAACAGGTAAGTGTCCATTTATTAAAAGTCAGCAGCTGCAGTATTTGTAGCTGCTGACTTTAATATTTTTTTTCAGGTGGCACTCCTCTTTAAAACAACCAAAGCTGTCAATGACAGCTGTCAAAGTTATTTTCCAACAAATTTAAACATTTTTTCCCTTGTAAATGTCAGCACTGCTGCAGCACTTTCTGTACATCACAGAGATGCCCCTTCACAGGCAGGATTAGAACACCCACCAGGCATGTCATTTAAAGGAATTGGACATTTTTAATGATTCTCTTTAAGCATTTAAACATCATTACTCCTGTTCAAATGGAATTTTTTTAAACATTTTTTGCATTGTACATGTTCCCCAGGCAGGGGCATATCTGCCACAAGGTAAATAAGGCATTTGCTTTGTGTTGAATTTTCAGGTTGAAGCCACCCCCAGCTGCCCTACTATAGCCAAAAGACAGCTATAGTTCAGTCGTCCAGTTCTGGGAGGTCATCTATTAACACTCTTCCAGAACCGAGCGCCTGCTGCAGCTCGCACCTGGCGCAATCCATGATCTGCTCTCTCCTATGGACAGAGCTGATCACAGATTGGGGCAAAGAGCTAATCACAGAGGCTCTTTACTACGTGATCAGCTGTGTTCAATCAGGATCTAAAAAGACCTGCCAGTTATCGGCATTCCTTTCCTCGTGCTGTCATAGTGCAAGGAGAGGAGAACCGGTAACTGGCAAGTATAAAAGGGGACATCTGCACTGATAAATAGGGCACTGATAATCAGTGTGCCGATTATCAGTGCAGCCCCAACAGCACCCATCAGTGCTGCAAATCAATGGCAATCAGTGCTGCCATCAGTGGGGCCAATCTGTTCCCATCAGAGCTGCCAATCATTGCTGCCAATTGGTGCCTCCTCCTCAGTGCCACCTATCAGTGCCTCCATTAGTGCCCGTCAGTGCCTCATTTTAGAGCCCTAGGAGGAATCATGTCTCAGGGTCTGATGAGGAAGCCACAGTTCACTGAATGGCTGCAGCTTTCTCATCAGACCTTGAGACAAGAATGGTATAACGTGGCTGGGGTGGGACAAATTTATATGGAGGAACGCCCAATTTTAGTCTTGCCTAGGGCAGCACAAAACCAAAATACACCACTGTCCACAGGGCAGTGCCCACATCCTTGAAATCCTTTGACATGCCCCTTGCATGTTAGCCCAGAAAACGGGTATTTTTAAAATGACAGATTTGTCTCCTACTGATTTTAATGGAGTTTGGGTTTAGCATACCAACTAAATGCTCTGCTGAGTGCACAGGGTGCGGTTTTGTATTGTTTTCTTTCTTTGGTACATACCCCCAATGGCAGTGTCTGGCTTCCTATGCATCTTTTTTGACAATAGTTTGTATATTTGCCACTCAAAAATAATGCATTGAATACCAAGAGTCACCACCATACACTTTTGAGGAAAGGTTATGTAGCACTAACCCCCGAAGGAGCTGCTGGTTATTGTCGGGCTTACCGTTACCTTTTGTTCTCCTTGTGACACGTCTAGGGGATGTCCCGTGGTAGATGGCCCAGTAACTTGAGACTGACAATAGATCCAGTTGAATGGAGTGTATTTGCAAAAACTCAAACCATTGAACAGTCTTTCAACTTGGGATCAGAGGGTTGGAAAGGAAAGTTCAGGAACTCTCAATGTCAAAGTCCAAATACGTTAAAGAACTTGCTTACTTTGACTGCATCCAGAGAATAGCCATTCACAGCTGGATGAACACTCAGATTGGACAGTCCCTCTCTCACAAGGCCTAGCAGCCAACCAGGTGTTTATTTAGGAACAAAGTCTTTATCACCGATGTTGGTGCAGAACACGTAGGGAAACTAAGCTGTAGAACACTTGTAGGATACCTGGATTTTTCAACCCGCTTGGCAATATCCACAAGACCGGATTCTCTCGGTTACTTCAGCCCTTCCAGGCTCTTGTTAAGAAAAGCAACCTGTACGTGGTATTCTTCTAAAGAGTCCTCCCCTGGAATGCTCGAAGTACACTGGGTCTCTTCCAAACTGGAGACAGCACCCAACCACCTCAGAATCCTTCCTTAGTTCCCTTGCCTTGGGCTACCCAGCCCCAAGGCATTAAAGTCGGGTGGATCTGCACCCCAGGCCATAGCCTTCCTGGGAGCTGATCAGGAGGACCAGGACCATGCAGTCAGCACAGCATACTGGACCGAAAACCCCAAGCCACGTGACGTATGCTTCTTAAATACCCTCTCCAGAGGGCACAGCGAGAGGGCCACTCCCACTGACCTGACTCTGAGAGTTAATTAAACGCCCAACCAGACCTTAGTTCCACACCTGCCACCAGAGACAGCACCCCTCTGTGGCCAGGCTGAACATCCCACAGTCCAGTCAGACTGACATAGAAGTTAAATTTAGACAAATAGGCCCAAACCAAACTGTGGTTTGGGTAAAGTTTTAACTTTGAAAAACACATAGCGCGTGCTCTTCAGGAACCCGCCGGTACAGTTAGTATTTTTTGAATTTTGAGGACATTTCAACAAACTGGGCACAAATCATATCCAGGTAAATTCTCATCCCCAACAATTACATAATCTTACAAACTTTGAGTGAAAAATACAAAATACTAAAATGTAAATTAAATTGTATGATGAGCTACTTACCAGTTACATCTGAGTTCCCTCCGCACTCTGCAAAGTTTGTGATGGATAATACAAAAGAAAATACAATTTAGTTTTCAGTTAAAGAGAAACTTTTTTATGTTAATTTTGTTTACAGTTTGTACTCTCCTGACTATATCTATCTATCTACCTAATACCTACCACTATATGACTGAAAGTATGAGGAACTGTTAACGCTGCAGTATAAAAGACTTTTAGCCAATTGTTCTCTTCCCAATGTATGACAACAATTTGAGGACATCTCTTTTCTCCTCCAGCATGACTGCACTAAGCCAGATCCATAGAGTGTCCTGTACAAAGCCCTGACCTCAACCCTACTGAATGCCTTTAGAATGAGTTGGAACCCTGATAATGAGCCAGATACTTTTCCATTGCCCTTTAAGGGGGTTCTGATGCCAGGATGTGGGGCAGACTTTATCATCATGTTACCCCCATGATTCATTGTTGCAGTGATTACATGATTGGAAAGCTCTAAATCACAAGTAGCGATCTGGGCTTTCCATTAGGTACCTGGGAACTGTGCTGTCCACTGATCAGCTATCCCAGCAACTTATATGCTTTTTCTTACAAGAAGGGTTTATATGTCAGAGAATGCCCTGGAGGAGAGTGCAGCTCTCCTAAAAATGGAAATACTTTGAATGCTGCAAAGTGACTGACTTAGCACTAGCATGCAGCAAGGAAAGATAGATCAAGGATAAAACTCCTGATCTGTAAACTGTTCAGGGTCTGTGTACTTGAAATACTAAAGTTAGATGGTCAGCCAGGCAAACAGCATTTTCAAAAGAAAGGTCATTAATGACTCTTCCTCCAGGTTTCCTCTGGGAGGTGTAGACAGTGAGGGGGAGAAGGTTATGTTAAGGTGAGAGAGTCGGGACACAAACCTTGTATGAGAAAATGCCGTACCCCTGACATTGTGACATTGGAATATTGATGGAAAGTAGCACATTTGTTATAAATAAAAGGAAATGTAACAAACAACTTAATAAGATGATTCTGCAGAATTTGATGATCCGTCTACAATAGTGAGATCAGATCACCATGAGATAAACGTGCAGGTAATATACTACATAACGAGAGTCAATATTGTCACCCTAGTGTCACTTACCTCTTCCAAAATTGCCCCATTCCCATGTAAAGGCCTCAATACTGACATCCATGAGCACAACACTCATATCGGGAGAATTCCTCAATATCACTTCTTTATGGGTAAATGAATGTCCAAGTGGAGTAACCAAGGATTCTAGAGACATATCTTCATATGTGGGGTCCTTCTCTGTAAAGCAAAAAGAGATATAAATAGTTTACATCTGAGCATGACTGCCAAGTGTAAGAAGATAAAACGCGGTTAGAGGCTGTATAGATATGGACATGGCTAGTACACAGGTAGAGGAGTGCTATACTTACCTAGACTAATATATGAGGAAGCCCAGCTGAGCATCATGAGGGCCATTACCTAACCAAATAATGGAAAATGACAAGTAAGGTGAAGAAGGAAAACAGTTCCTGCCTAGATTAACCTCTCGCCAATATACATCGGCAGAAGAGCTCGTACAGGCAGAATTACGTACCTGCACGTTGCTCTTTAAGAGGCGACCAGTGGCAAGCTCCATGAGTTGGGTTGCGGGTCCCGTGGACTCGATCACTGGGGATACCCACGATCATCTCACGGGGAGGAAAAACCTGCCTTGTGACAGTGTCACTGATCTCTGATCCCTGTGATCGGAGCAGAGATCAGTGACATGTCACACACAGCCACACCCCCCACAGTTAGAAACACACCCCAGGAAACACTTAACCACTACACTACCACCTAGTGGTTAACCCCTTCACTGCCATTGTCATTTACTCAGGAATAAGTGCATTTGTATAGCACTGATTGCTGTATAAATGACAATGGTCCCAAAAATGTGTCAAAAATGTCCGATGTGTCCGCCATAATGTCACAGTCACGAAAAAAAATCGCTGATCGCCGCCATTACTAGTAAAAAAAATATTAATAAAAGTGCCATAAAACGATCCCCTATTTTGTAAACTTTTGCACAAACCAATCAATAATCGCTTATTGTGATTTTTTTTACCAAAAATATGTAGAAGAATACGTATCGGCCTAAACTGAGGAAAAAAGTAGTTTTTTTTATATATTTTTGGGGGATATTTATTATAGCAAAATGTAAAAAATATTGCATTTTGTTCAAAATTGTTGCTCTTTTTTTGTTTATAGCGCAAAATGTAAAAACATATACACCACCATCAAATACCACCAAAAGAAAGCTCTATTTGTGGGGAAAAAAAGGACATCAATTTCGTTTGGGAGCCACGTCACATGACCGTGCAATTGTCAGTTAAAGTGACGCAGTGGCAAATCGCAAAAAGTGTTCTGGTCAGGAAGGGGCTAAATCCTTCCGGGGCTGAAGTGGATAATACATGGGCACAAGGCCGAGCTCTGCTAGGATCATTATACCAGAACTGATTATAGTAGAGACTAGTAAAAGTAAAAACAAGTAAAAAGACTAGAACTAGTACCACATTAAATAATGTTAGGCAAAACTAAAAAATGCATTTCCTGGAGAAAATGGGTGGGAATGCTGAATATCATCTCCCTATCTGCTAGCTGTCTGTCCTCTGAACACACTGGAAAAAACATCTCCTCACTATCTGCTAGCTGTCTGAGTGAGAGACAATGTGAGAGAATCCTTCACACAAGTCTTAATAAATCCACAACAGTACATGCTATGGAAACAGCGACTTCACCATTAGAGACACTCCACCTTTGTGAACATATCAGTATAAAATGAATGTTGATAAATTAAAAAATGTGAGCGATTTAAAAAAGAAGTTGGCTGTGTGTTTCGCTGGGAAATGTGAAAAATTTTATACATCAAAACTTTCCCATCATATTGCCCCATCAAAACGGCCCCCATCCTATTTGCCCCATAAAAACTGCCCCATCATATTGCCACCATCAAAACGGCCCCATCATATTGCCCCATCAAAACTGCACCCATCATATTGCCCCATAAAAATGCCCCCATGAACATTGCCCCTATCAAACTGCCCCATCAAAATTGCCCCATCATATTGCCGCAGTCATAACTGCCCCATCAAAACTGCCCCATCATATTGCCACCATCAAAACTGCCCCATCAAAATTGCCACATCAAAACTGCCCCATCATATTACCCCCATCAAAACTGCCCCATCAAATTTTCCTCATCATATTGCCACCATCAAAACTGCCCCATCAAAACAGCCCCATTTTATACATATTTGGGTTTTTTACCAGCTCTGTAGTGTGTTTATTAATTTTTAATTTATAGTTTTTATAGTTTATTTATCCATCGTTTAAATGTATTTATTTATTCTGTAAAGGATTTCTATTTGGGGGTTTCTATAAATACCCTTAATATAGTAGACCCTTCTTGGTTTTTGTTTAGTGCATTTGATTATTTACACTTACTTACTGAGCACTTGTCACTTGTTTCATTTATTCATGGGAAATTGTATTTCATTTAAATAGCGATAGACATATATAGTTCATCACTGAATGTTTCATACGCACAGGCTGTCTCTGGAGTGCGTTTACTTTTGTTTATTTTTCCTAATATATTTTTTACCTTTTATTATAATTGGCACTATATTAGATTCCAATTTTAGAATTTGATATATAACACTATTATATCCTCTTTGATTACACAACACCGCTGGGTGTTAGCACCTCTGTAGTGTGTTTACAGACTGTCACTATGCACTTTATATTATTTTTGGCACCTTATTTATGGTATTTTATTTACATTTATTTTACTTACATTGCAATTGTTAATAATACTAGGTAATATATCAATTTAGTAGACATTTCTTGGCTTTTGTTTAGTGCATTTGAATATTTGCAATTATTTAATGAGCACTTGGCACTTTTTTCACATGAAATTGTATTTCATCTAAATATAGCTAGACATATATAGTTTATCACTGGAAGTTTTTACGCACAGGCTGTCTCTGGAGTGCGTTTATTTTTGTTTATTTTTTATTATCTTTTCATTTTATTTCTCTTATAATTGGCATTATATTAGATTTCAATTTCGAATTTGATATATAGTATTCAACACTATTATATCCTCTTTGATTACACATGCACAACACCACTGGTTGTTAGCACCTCTGTAGTGTGTTTACATACTGTCACTGTGCACTTTATATTATATTTTTTATATTTTGGCACCTTATTTATGGTCATTTTCTTTCTATTTATACCTACACTGCAACTGTTAATAATACCAAGTCATATATGAATATCAAGAGTGTACTGTACATTAAAATACCGTATTTTGTTTGAATAATTTGAGATTCACTTTGTATTAAAAAAGGTAGAGTAAGAATGTTAGCCTCTTTACCTACAATTTAATAAGAATAGTGCGACATCAATTCACCCCATAATGCTGAATAACATCTCCCTATCTGCTAGCTGCCTGTCCCCTGAACACACTGGAAAAAAACATCTCCTCACTATCTGCTAGCTGTCTGAGTGAGAGACAGTTGCCCCATCATATTGCCACAGTCATAACTGCCCCATCAAAATTGCCACATCAAAACTGCCCCATCATATTGCCCCATCAAAAATGGGCCCCATCATATTGCCTCAACAAAACTGCCCCATCAAATTTGCCCCCATCAAATTTTCCTCATCATATTGCCACCATCAAAACTGCCCCATCATATTGCACCATCATATTGCCCTCATCAAAACTACCCCATCATATTGCCACCATCAAAACTGCCCCATCATATTGCCACCATCAAAACTGCCCCATCAAACTGCCCCATCATATTGCCCCATCATATTGTCCCAATAAAATTTCACCTTATTAAACTGCCCCATAAAAACTGCCCATCATATTGCCACCATCAAAACGGCCCCCATTTAAAACTGCCCCATCAAAACTGCCCCATCATATTGCCCAGGAAAACAGCCCTCATAATTTTGCCACCATCAAAATGGCCCCCATCAAACTGCTCCCATCAAAATTGCCCCATCATATTGCTTCAGTCATAACTGCCCCATCAAAACTGCCTCATCATATTGCCCCCATCATATTGTCTCATCAAAACTGTCCCATCAAATTTTCCCCATCATATTGCCACCATCAAAGCAGCCCCCATCAAACTGCCCCATGATATTGCCACCATCGAAACTGCCCCATCATATTGCCACTATCAAAACTGCCCCATCAAACTGCCCCATCATATTGCCCCATCAAAACTGCCCCATCATATTGCCCCAATAAAATTGCCCCTATCAAACTGCCCCACCACAACTGCCATCATATTGCCACCATTAAAACGGCCCCCATCAAAAGTGCCCATCATATTGCCACCATCAAAACTGCCCCCATCAAAACTGCCCCATCATTTTGCCACCATAAAATCTGCCCCCATCAAAACTGCTCCATCATATTGCCCCATGAAAACAGCCCTCATAATTTTGCCACCATCAAAACGGCCCCATCAAAACGGCCCCCATCAAAACTGCCCCATCATATTGCCACCATCAAAACTGCCCCATCAAAATTGCCACATCAAAACTGCCCCATCATATTGCCCCCATCAAAAATGGCCCCATCATATTGCCTCATCAAAACTGCCCCATCAAATTTGCCCCATCAAATTTTCCTCATCATATTGCCAGCATCAAAACTGCCCCATCATATTGCCCCATCAAACATCCCCATCATATTACCACCATCAAAACAGCCCCATCAAACTGCTCACATCAAAACTGTCCCATCATATTGCCCCCAACAAAACTGCCTCATCATATTGCCACCATCAAAACGGCCCCCATCAAAATTGCCCCATGATATTGCCACCGTCAAAACTGCCCCATCAAAATTGCCCCATCAAAACTGTTCCATCAAAATTAACCCATCAAAAATGCCCCATCAAAACTGCCCATCATATTGCCACCATCAAAACGGCCCCCATCAAAACAGCCCCCATCATATTGACCCATCAAAACGGCCCCCATCAAAACTGCCCCCATCAAAACTGCCCCATCATATTGCCAACATCAAATCTGCCCCATCAAAATTGCCATCGAAACATCCCTCATCATATTGCCACCATCAAAATGGCCCCCATCAAGCTGCTCACATCAAAACTGTCTCATCATTTTGCCCACATCAAAACTGCCCTATTATATTGCCACCATCAAAATGGCCCCATTAATATTGCCCCATCATATTGCCACCATCAAAACTGCCCCCATCAAAACTGCCCTATCAAAACTGCTCACCATATTGCCACCATAAAAACGGCCCACATCAAAGCTGCCCCATCATATTGCCCCATCAAAACGGCCCCCATCAAAATTGCCCCATCATATTGCCCCCATCAAATATGCCCGATCAAAATTGCCCCATCAAAACAGCCCTCATCATATTGCCACCATCAAACTGCTCACATCAAAACTGTCCCAGCATATTGCCCCCAACAAAACTGCTCCATCATATTGCCACCATCAAAACTGCCCCCATCAAAATTGCCCCATGATATTGCCACCGTCAAAACTGCCCCATCAAAATTGCCCCCATCAAAAATGCCCCATCAAAACTGCCCATCATATTACCACCATCAAAACGGCCCCCATCAAAACTGCCCCCATCATATTGACTCATCAAAACGGCCCCCATCAAAACTGCCCCATATTGCCAACATCAAATCTGCCTCATCAAAATTGCCATCGAAACATCCATCATCATATTGCCACCATCAAAACGGCCCCCATCAAACTGCTCACATCAAAACTGTCCCATCATATTGCCCACATCAAAACTGCCCCATTATATTGCCACCATCAAAACGGCCCTATCAATATTGCCCCATCAAAACTGCCCCATCAATATTGACCCATCATATTGCCCCATCAAACTGCCCCATCATATTGCCCCACCAAAACTGCCCATCATATTGCCACCATAAAAACGGCCCACATCAAAGCTGTCCCATCAAAACGGATCCCCATCAAAACTGCCCCATCATATTGCCCCCATCAAAACTGCCCCATCATAGTGCCACCATCACAGCAGCCCCATCAAAACTGCCCATCATATTGTCACCATAAAAACGGTCAACATTAAAGCTGCCCCATCCTCGGAAGCTTCTGAGACATGTTCTCACGGCAGCCCGATGCTTGATAGCCCTCCGTTGGAAAAGCCAAACGGCCCCGACTATGGAAGCCCTTTACTCTAGAATAAAGGACATCGAACTCATGGAGAAAATGACTGCCAGAATACGGGACAGGCTGGAGGAATTTGATTTGGTTTGGGGGAGATGGCGGCTGCTGGAGGATTAGGGGCACGCCGAGTTCAGTACGACAACGCGGATCACTGGTTTTCTTTTCTTCATCTTTTTTCTCTCTTTCCTCTCCTGACTTTGACTATTGCTGCGGCGGACTCTTGCCGCTCTATTTTAAGTGTGTTGCATAGGACTTATGACAGAACTTACAGGGCCTCTTGGGCTTGGGAGCAGGCAGTTGACTGTGTGTGTCTCCTGACCCCCCGCTCTTGGCCAACCACATTATTATGCCTTGCTATATGTGCCCATGGCCCGTTACCACGGGTAGCGTGCTTACTCCTGACCTTGCTATGTTTTGTAATTGCATTGCTGCTACTACGCCTCTGTACTGCTTATCTTCCTATGCTGTTAATGAAAATAAAGAAAACGTTATTTAAAAAAAAAAAAAAAAAAGCTGCCCCATCATATTGCCCCATCAAAACTGCCCCATCATATTGCCACCATCAAAACTGCCCTATCAAAACTGCTCAATTATATTGGCACACCATCAAAACTGCCCCATCATATTGCCACCATCAAACTGCTCCCATCAAAACTTTCCCATCATATTGCCACCATCAAAACGGCCCCCATCAAGATTGCCCCATCATATTGCCACCATCAAAACTGCTCCATCAAAACTTCCCCATCAAAATTGCCCCCATCAAAACCGCCCCATCATATTGCCATCATCAAAACTGTCCCATCATATTGCCCCATCAAAACTGCCCCATTATATTCCTCTATTAGGGATGAGCCAAACACCCCCCCTGTTCCGTTTGCATCCAGAACATGCGAACAGGCAAAAATTGTGTTCGAACACGTGAACACTGTTAAAGTCTATGTGACACGAACATGAATAATCAAAAGTGCCCATTTTAAAGGCTTATATGCATGGTATTGTCGGTCTGACAATACACATAACAGTTCATTGATAAAAATTTCCCCACAGAGGAACCCCGAACCAATTTTTTTTTAAATGTGTGGGGGTCCCCCTAAATTCCATACCAGGACCTTTAGGTCTAGTATGGATATTAAGGGGAACCCCGTGCCAAAATGAAAAAAAAACGACGTGGGGCCCCCCTCAAAATCCATACCAGACCCTTCAGGACCCTTCAATATATTTTCATATTCAACTTTCGTACAAATTTGTGGACATCCATATAGGTCTGAAATGTATTCAACCCACGAGGGGTGCAAACTTCAGACCCTTCTCTAACACAAACTTTTCAGAATCGGTGAGGACCACTGTAAACAAGTTGGATATCCCATCCCCCATAAGGGTCTTTTTCTTTTTATCTTGTAGCCTTTTTCCTCTTCTGGATCCTCTCTCTTGTCCCCCGATCACTTGGTACCCTGATTGGGTTTGTGAAAACCCCAATGTTGGTTATGCTGATTAGTAGACATGTGCGATTCGTTTCGTACGAATCGCAAATTCGTACGAATTTCCCAAAATTCGTACGTTCAGGAGGATCCGAAATACGAATTGCCGTGCGTGCGAATTCTGTACGGAATACGAACTTTTGTTTACGAATTCCGGATTTATTATGACTTGCAAAAGACTTCTGTAATAGAAGTCAATGTAAGTTGCCTGAAGACATCAGTGAAGGACTTTCCTCCTCTCTGGGCTGCCAAGAAAAGAACAAAGTGATACAATGTTTCTTCTTCAATGGACTGAACTCCATGTGTAGAAGTTCTCAGTTTAACCATTTAAAGACTAAATCTTTTCTGACACTTGTTGCTTACAAGTAAAAATCCTGTATTTTCTGGCAGAAAATCACTCAGAAGCCCCAAAAATTATATATATTTTTTTAGCAGCGACCCTAGGGAATAAAATAGCGGTTGTTGCAATATTTTATGTGACGCGGTATTTGCGCAGAGGTCTTTCAAACGCAAGTTAGCGGGGTTTTTTTTCGGTCGACCTCTAGAGAGCACTGACATTAGCAGCGTGACATACAGCAATGACACCTGCACCGTGATAGAGTGATCTGACACCAGCACCGTGATAGAGAGCACTGACATCAGCAGCGTGACATAAAGCACTGACACCAGCACCGTGATATACAACACTGACACCAGCACCGTAAGCAGCCCCAGGAGGAAGTCAGCATAGCACAGGGATGGTGGGAGCCCCTCATAATAAGCAGCCTCAGGAGGAAGTCAGCACATCACAGGGATGGTGAACTTTACAAACCTACAGATCATATTTGCAGCCACAAAATAATTACTAGCTGTGCACACATAGTCCCACCACATGGCCAATGACATAACACATGTATGAGGTGAATCTGGGATCGACAACTACAAGCATTCTTTTTTTATATGTGAAATTCTGAAAATTCAGGAATCTTGAGACAATGGAGGCGAGGGAAGGTGAGGTTAGGAAAAGAAGAGGGTGCAGGAGATGATCACCAGCACCAGCACCGTGATATAGAGCACTGACACCTGCCCCGTGATAGAGTGATCTGACACCAGCACCGTGATAGAGAGCACTGACATCAGCAGCGTGACATAAAGCACTGACACCAGCACCGTGATATACAGCACTGACACCTGCACCGTAAGAAGCACCAGGAGGAAGTCAGCATAGCACAGGGATGGTGGAAGCCCCTTATAATGAGCATAGCACAGGGATGGTGGGAGCCCCTCATAATATGCACAGCAGAGGACGGTACAGCCCCAGGAGTAAGTCAGCATAGCACAGGGATGGTGGGAGCCCCTCATAATAAGAAGCCCCAGGAGGAAGTCAGCATAGCACAGGGATGGTGGGAGCCCTTCATAATAAGCAGCCCCAGGAGGAAGTCAGCACAGCACAGGGATGGTGGGAGCCCCTCATAATGAGCATGATCACGGTGCAGGTGTCAATGCTCTATATCACGGTGCTGGTGCTGGTGATCATCTCCTGCACCCTCTTCTTTGCCTACCCTCACCTTCCCTCGCCTCCATTGTCTCAAGATTCCTGAAATTTCAGAATTTCACATATAAAAAAAGAATGCTTGTAGCTGTCGATCCCAGATTCACCTCATACATGTGTTATGTCATTGGCCATGTGGTGGGACTATGTGTGCACAGCTAGTAATTATTTTGTGGCTGCAAATATGACCTGTAGATTTGTAAAGTTCACCATCCCTGTGATGTGCTGACTTCCTCCTGAGGCTGCTTATTATGAGGGGCTCCCACCATCCCTGTGCTGTGCTGACTTCCTCCTGGGGCTGTACCTCTGCTGTGCATATTATGAGGGGCTCCCACCATCCCTGTGCTATGCTCATTATGAGGGGCTCCCACCATCCCTGTGCTATGCTGACTTCCTCCTGGGGCTGCTTACGGTGCAGGTGTCAGTGCTGTATATCACGCTGCTGATGTCAGTGCTCTCTATCACGGTGCTGGTGTCAGATCACTCTATCACGGTGCAGGTGTCATTGCTGTATGTCACGCTGCTAATGTCAGTGCTCTCTAGAGGTCGACCGAAAAAAAAGGGCTAACTTGCGTTTGAAAGACCTCTGCGCAAATACCGCGTCACATAAAATATTGCAGCAACTGCTATTTTATTCCCTAGGGTCTCTGCTAAAAATATATATATAATTTTTGGGGCTTCTGAGTGATTTTCTAGCAGAAAATACTGGATTTTTACTTGTAAGCAACAAGTGTCAGAAAAGATTTAGTCTTTAAATGGTTAAACTGAGAACATCTACACATGGAGTTCAGCCCATTGAAGAAGAAACATTGTATCACTTTGATCTTTTCTTGGCAGCCCAGAGACGGAAAGTCCTTCACTGATGTCTTCAGGCAACGTACATTGACTTCTATTACAGAAGTCTTTTGCAAGTCATAATAAACGAACGTAACGACAATTCGTATTTCGTACGAAACAGAACGGAATTTCGGACACGAAATACGAAGTACGAATTAATTTTATTACGAATCAGAACAGAACGAAATGAATTTATTGACGGCGCCCATGTCTACTGATTAGATGGACATTGCCATATTTTGACCAATGACCAATTATCTTGTTACTGTCAAGCCACAGATTTCCTGTCAAGCCACAGGTTGTCTACAAGGGAGCTCCTTCTATTAGGGGAAGAGTGGCACCTAATATTTTAGATCCACCACCTAGCAAAAGTGTTTTTTTTGAGAATTTAACTGGGTTTCATCCATGTAGGAAGTGCAGGGTTTGCTCCTTGAGTGGGTGCACACACAGAAGGACCCATACATTTATATCATCTAGTACCCTGAAGGAGTTTGACATTAAGCCTTTTATCACATGCTCCACCGAGGGTGTCGTATACCTGCTCCAGTGCCCATGTGGGCTGCAGTATGTGGGCAGGACTAAGCAGGCCCTCTCAGTAAGGCTTAATGAGCATGTAACCAATATCATCCATGGTTTTCCCAAACATCCAGTCTCGAGACACTACCTGGAAGCTCATAATAAAGACCCGGCTAAGACTATTTCTCTTGGTATTGATCGTTACACTCCTCATTGTAGAGGTGGATCCTTAGTACATGGAATCTCGAGACTTGAGATGACGTGGATTCATAAAATAAAATGCTACACCCCTTTTGGGATGAATGTGGACATTGACTTAAATGCTTTTATTGATAATTCCTAATACAATTTGATTTAAAATAATCTTTATGAACTTGCTGTGAAGCCTCAGTGGCCATATCCATCGAGTCAATTTTTTAAATTTTTTTTGTTTATTTGGAATATATTTTTTGATTTTTGTACTGGGCTATGCGATATTGTATTATTTGGAGGATGGCGATTTGGGGCCGTTTACCAGTAATATAGTTGCGCATTGTGGTACGAGCTACTGTTGGCACAATGTCTGCTGATAAATGATATTGGTGGAGGTTGTTGTGGGTGGGATGGCTGGGCTTGAACTAGCATCCATCCCACCAGAGAACACTGTTTGGTGCTTTTTGCATCAATAGTGGTGCCACTTAATTATACATACCCCTATTCGTAGTGTGGACATAATGTGATCTGCCACTATAACTGCACATTATGGGCTATGGGATATTCGGTTTTATTTTGATTCTTTTGTTGGGTGTTTGGTTTATATGTTTCTGTAGATTCCATCTTCTCTGGGGTAGGACATTGGGATTGTAATTATCCATTGTCCCACTAGATGTCACTGAGGAGTTCTATCCGCATTTATATGTGATGTTACGACTGTGGATACGGACAAATAGCCTGATCCACAGATGACATTTCATGCATACATATTTTTCCAGTTTATAATTTTCTTTTTCTATTTTTAATTTTTGCAATAGTTATATTTAATTAGCCAATATTTTTAATAATCAATTTTAAATAGGGTATTAATTGTTTATTTGTATATTGTATTCTGGCGAATCAGCCAATTTGGATGGGCCACTTATGCTTCACAGTGAGGCTTGGTTTTATTGGGTTGTTATATTAAGCGATGAGTCAGTGCGTCGCCTGGTCCCCACGAATAAGTCTTTTTATGGCAAAACGTACGTCGGGAGGCAGACGTGCTGACGTCATCGCGATACAGTGTACTGGTGGTCGGACAATTGCATGCCGGCTGACATTTTTATGGGAATTTTTACTGCTTCGTATGTAAGTGCAATTCTTTATTTATATTAAATATTAGTTATACGAAATTATACTATGGTGAGTCTTCTTTCCATTTCTCTGGGATCTCGAGTATTGCCTATTTGCTTCACCTGCTGAGGTTGACGTTCCCGACCTGTCCTTTATAGACATGTGCATTCAGTTTCGTTCCAAATCGAAATTCGGACAAATTTTCATTATTCGGACATTCGGATGTATCCGAATTACCAAATTACAATGCTAACGAATTCAAACGAAATTTGAATCAAATTCCAAAAATGAAATTTTGCGACCCGACTTTGGGGCCATGTATCTCGGGGTCTCTTATAGCTAGAAACCCCAAATTTGGTATGCAAATACAATAGAACTAGCACTACCCCCTCTCCAAGCACCAACTGACCCCGAGATACATGGTCCTAAAGTCGGGTTGCAAAATATTTTCGAATCCAGTTGAAATAGTTTCAAATGCGGTTGAAATAATTTCGAATCATGTTGAAATTGGGGTTCCTAGCTACAAGTGGCCCTGAGATACGTGGCCCCAAAGTCGGGTCGCAAAAGATCATTCTCTTCTGCAGAAAAGTACTTGACATATTGTCCATATCTCGGGGTCACTTGGTGCTAGGAACCCCACAACTTGTGGCAGGTGACGTGGCAAGTGGACAATCCACAACTTGGTCATGTGGCACTCGTGACCGGTCACGTGGCACTCGTGGCAGGTGTCATGGCAAGTGGACAATACACAACTTGTGGCAGGTGACGTGGCAAGTGGACAATGACATACAGCATATGTACTTGCCTTGCGATTGACATCCGTGACTTCTTCAATCAGGCATGCTGACAACTTCATTGATGTGATAAATATAAATGAAATAAGATGTGTGTGTTTCTTTGCACTGGTACACTGCAAGTATGAGAAGTTGATGTGACAGATATATATAAGTAACTAACCATCTTCCAAAATTTCTAATTCAAAAAGAAATGATTATAAAAAAATATAATTTAATAGAATAAAATAGAAAGAATATACAACCATCTTCTGAAATTCAAATTTCAAATAATAAATTTTAATTTCTTTTGCAGATTACTATTTGTTACTATTAGACTATTAGCATCTATTTCATTTTTTTGCAGATCTCCTGCAGACTATTAGTATCTATTTTGTTTTCTCACCGGATCTCCTGCAGACTATTAGCATCTATTTCTTTTTTAGCAGATCTCCTGTAGACTATTAACAGCCATTTCACTTCTTATTTTTTTTGCCGATCTCTTGCAGACTATTAGCATCTATTTCTTTTTTTTTTTGCAGATTACTATTTATTTCCATCAGATCTCCTGCAGACTATTAGCATTTATATAATTTTTTTGCAGATCTCCTGCAGACTATTCGCATCTTATTCATTTTTCTTTTCTTATTTTGCATTAGAGCAGCAATTTCCTTTATTTCAGCAGATCTCCTGCAGACTATTAGCATCTATTTCATTTATAAATGGAGGAAAGGTATGAGGAAGAGACAACAAGAAAGACATCACCGCTTATATCTCTATACACAGGGAAATGGCTGCTAATAGTCTGCAGGAGACCAACAAAAAATAAATAGATGCTTATAGTCTGCAGATCTGATGAGAAAATTAAATAGATACTAATAGTCTGCAGGAGATCTGCAAAAAATATATAAATGCTAATAGTCTGCAGGAGATCTGCTGAACTAAAGGAAATGGCTGTTCTAATGCAAAGAAATAAAAATTAAAATGAAATAGATGCTAATAGTCTGCATGAGATATGCAAACAATGAAATAGATGCTAATAGTCTGTAGGAGATCTTATTAAAACAAATGGTAATCTGCAAAAAAATTCAAAATGAAATAGATAGTATCTATATTCTATTCTGTTCTATTGTTCTAGTCTATTCTCTATTTCTATTCTAATCTTTTCTATTCAAATTCAAATTCATTCTATACGAAAGTCAAATGTCGGAAAGAAATATATATATATAAAACCATCTTCCGAAATTCGAATTTAGTATATAATGATTTCGATTTTAATAGAAAAGATTTTAATAGAATATAAAAGAATAGACCAGAAAAACAATAGAACAGAATAAAATATAATATATTCTATTCTGTTCTGTTCTATCGTTTTTCTAGTCTATTTTCTATTTTATTATAATCTTTTCTATCCAAATTTAAAATTAATTAATTTAAAAATTTGAATTCATACTATTCGAAATTCAAATTTATTCTATTCAAATTCGAATTTCAGAAGATGGTTGTATATTCCTTCTATTTTGTTCTATTAAATTATATATTTTTTTCTATTCTGTTCTAATCTTTTCTACTTGAATTAGAAATTTTGGAAGATGGTTAGTTACTTACTTATATATATATATATATATATATATATCTGTCACATCAACTTTTCATACTTGTCATTGTCCATTTGCCACAAGTTGTGTATTGTATTTGTCCACTTGCCACGTCACCTGCCACAAGTTGTGTATTGTCCACTTGCCATGACACCTGCCACGTGACCTGCCACGAGTGCCACGTGACCTGCCACAAGTGCCACATGGCCGGCCACGAGTGCCACGTGGCCAAGTTGTGGATTGTCCACTTGCCACGTCACCTGCCACCAAGTGACCCCAGATATGGGCAATAAGCCAAGTACTTTTCTGCAGCAGAGAATTACATTTTGCGACCTGAATTTGGGGCCACGTATCTCGGGGCCACGTATCTCGGGGCCACGTATAGCTAGAAGCCCCAAATTAGGTATGCAAACACCATAGACCTAGCACTACAACATCTCCAAATTTGGGGTTTTAGTGACCCCGAGATACATGGCCCTAAAGTCAGGTTCGCAAAATATTTTAGAATCCGGTTGAAATAGTTTCGAATGTGGATGAAATAATTTCGAATCATGTTGAAATCATTTAGAATCCGGTAGAAATATTTTCGAATTTGGTTGAAATATTTTGAATGCCACCAATTTTTCGATTCAGTAGAAAACAAAATGAAATTAATGAATTTAACGAATATAACTGAACAAAATTAATTAATTAACTAATTAAAATGAAATGAAACTAAACAATTTTTTTCCTTTTGCACATGTCTACTGTCCTATTCAATAAGAGAGCCTATTGTGACCATGGTCTGAGGAGGTGTTGCAGAGATTTATTATGGGCATGAAATCGCTTGCCTTTTGGTAAGCGCATATTTTGTGTGGTGGTGGTCACGATCTTTGGAGTTTTTTGGCTGCACGGAAGATTAGATACTTATCATCATTTATTAATTTCTATGAATTTTCACTGTATATTTATAATTATTTATTCATTTTTCACTGGACTATTTTCACTTCACTGGACTTTTTTATCACTTCAGTGATATTTTTTGTTATTTATTTCATTATTCACACTTGGTATTGGTTTATAATTCACCCATATAAATTATGTAATGTTCGATTTATTAAAGGGGTTAATACTTTTTTTTTTTTTTTTTAACATTATCATGGTAATCAATTAATTCATTATTTCTAGGTGTTTTTACTTAATTCGATACACATCACTCAATTCATGTGCGCACCTTTTTCCTTTTGTTAATTTATTGTGTTTACGTGTGTAGCACTGGTATCCTTGTCTACTAATTTGTATTAGCATTTACAATGAAAGTCTATGGATGTTTCTATAGATTAGTGTTTGGTGCCATCTAGTGGCCGAACACTGAAAGGGACTTAAATGATTTTTTTACTTTCACAAGCATTGAGCTATTTACTAAACATGTGCATTCGTTTTCGTCCGAATTTCAGGTATTTTCATTATCTTTTTATTAGCGCTACACTATTGTATAGAATTAAAATTTTTTCACTTTCAAATATCCTTGTGGTGTGTTAGCAGCTTTCTTTATATTTTTTTTTTTTGGGATAGCGCAGTGTTTGTTGGTTTTGATGTTTTAGATATTCATTATCGTTTTGACTAGTGATGGACGAACTTCCGACGGGACGTTTCGCGAACGCGAAACGCGAACGGACACAAACGTTCGCGAAAACGACCGTTCGCCGCGGGCTCCATTGACTTCAATGGGAGGCGAATTTCGCAAACCTTTAGGTCGAATTTGCGGCCACGGGGTAATTATTAGGGGGTAGCACGTAGTCCCACCACCTGGACAATAGCATAATACATGTATGAGGTGAATTTGGGATCGATAACTACAAGCATTTTTTTTTTATTTGGGAAATTGTTCTGACAATTCAGGACTATGGAGCTAATGAAGGCAATGGAGGAGAGGGAAGGTCAGGGACCAGGGTAGGCAAACAAGAGGGTGCAGGAGATACAGAGCACTGACAGCAGCACCGTAATACAGAGCACTGACATCAGCACCGTGACATACAGCGCTGACAGCAGCTCCGTGACATACAGCGCTGACAGCAGCTCCGTGACATACAGCGCTGACAGCAGCTCCGTGACATACAGCGCTGACAGCAGCTCCGTGACATACAGCGCTGACAGCAGCTCCGTGACATACAGCGCTGACAGCAGCACCGTGACATACAGCGCTGACAGCAGCTCCGTGACATACAGCGCTGACAGCAGCTCCGTGACATACAGCGCTGACAGCAGCTCCGTGACATACAGCGCTGACAGCAGCTCCGTGACATACAGCGCTGACAGCAGCTCCGTGACATACAGCGCTGACAGCAGCACCGTGACATACAGCGCTGACAGCAGCTCCGTGACATACAGCGCTGACAGCAGCTCCGTGACATACAGCGCTGACAGCAGCTCCGTGACATACAGCGCTGACAGCAGCTCCGTGACATACAGCGCTGACAGCAGCTCCGTGACATACAGCGCTGACAGCAGCTCCGTGACATACAGCGCTGACAGCAGCTCCGTGACATACAGCGCTGACAGCAGCTCCGTGACATACAGCGCTGACAGCAGCTCCGTGACATACAGCGCTGACAGCAGCTCCGTGACATACAGCGCTGACAGCAGCTCCGTGACATACAGCGCTGACAGCAGCACCGTAAGCAGCCCCAGGAGGAAGTCAGCACAGCACAGGGATGGTGTGATCCCCTCATAATAAGAACCCCCAGGAGGAAGTCAGCACAGCACAGGGATGGTGGGAGCCCCTCATAATAAGAACACCCAGGAGGAAGTCAGCACAGCACAGGGATGGTGGGAACCCCTCATAATAAGCAGCCCCAGTAGAAATATGACACCGCTCAACCTCTTCAAAGAGGAGGGTAGGGGCATATAGTACGGTGTGCTTTTTTGGGTCAGGGAAGTGAGCCAAATGAATTAAGAAGGTCTGTGTGCTTGATTCCAAAAATTGTTTATAGACATATACATGGTCTACTGATCACATGTGTTGAATTCCTCCGAGATCCATGCCTCATTCATTTTTAGAAATGTGAGGTAGTTAACACTGTGGTGAGCTAGGCGAGTACGCTTATCGGTCACAATCCCCCCTGCTGCGCTGAACGTCCTTTCGGACAGGACACTGGATGAGGGGCAAGCCAACAGTTCGATTGCAAATTGGGCAAGCTCTGGCCAGAGGTCAAGCCTGCCCACCCAGTAGTCTAGGGGTTCATCACTCCTCAGAGCGTCCACATCGGCCGTTAACCCAATGTAGTCGGACACCTGACGGTCTAGGCGTTCCCTGATGCTGGATCCGGATGACACCTGTCGATGGGTCGGCTGAAAGAATGACCTCATATCCGAAGTCACCAACACATCTTCAAACCGGCCTCTTCTTGCAGGCGCTGTTGGATTGGTACCCGCAAATCCTTCTCTGGGAGTGGGAATTGCTCCTCTGCCAGCGCACGCAAAAGCAGAATGCAGCATTTCTCGAAGCAAGGCCTGGAAGTGCTGCATTCTGACAGCCCTCTGCGACGGCGGTAACATTTCCGCCATTTTGTGTTTGTACCGGGGGTCTAAGTACGTTGCCACCCAGTACTGGTCCTTGACCCTCATGCTTTTTATACGGGGGTCCCTATTAAAACACTGGAGCATGAAGGCCCCCATTTGCACTAAAGTGGAAGCGGTGTGGTGGCCTGGCTCCTGCTCATCATCCAGGATAATGTCGTCCTCTTCATTCTCCTCTCCCCATCCTCGCACAACAGGGATCCCAGAAAGGTTTAAAGCATGCTCTTCTTGCTCCTGCTCATCCGCCCCGGCACCATCCTCCTCTGACTCCTCATCAGACTCCTGTTGTTGACTTGTCTCAGATAGAGTAGCCCCCCCTGGGAATTCATCCAGCATTGCGACTTCCTCATCTTCCCGCTCCTGCTCCTCCACAGCCTGATCAATGACACGACGCAATGCACGCTCCAGAAAGAAGGCATAAGGTACCATGTCACTGATGGCGCCATGGCTGCGACTGACCAGTTTGGTGATCTCCTCAAATGGCCGCAGAAGTCTGCATGTGTCGCGCATGAGCAGCCACTGGCGCGGTGAAAAAAAACCCAGCTCCCCAGAACCGTTTCTTTCGCAGAGTTCATACAGGTAGACGTTAACTGCACGTTTCTGCTGGAGCAGCCTATCAAGCATATAGAAGGTTGAGTTCCATCGCGTCGGGCAATCGCAAATAAGACGTCTGACCGGCAGATGGTGTCGCCGCTGAATGTCAGCAAGGCGAGCCATGGCCGTGTAAGATCTTCTGAAATGGGCCGAGATTTTCCTTGCCTGCCGCAAGATGTCCTGGACCCCAGGGTATTTGACAAGGAATCGCTGCACGACCAAGTTTAAGACGTGTGCCATGCACGGCACGTGCGTGATTTTGCCCTGTTTCAATGCGCTAAGCAGATTGGCACCGTTGTCACACACCACTTTACCAACTGTCAAATTGAGCGGTGTTAGCCACTCATCTGCCTGTGAACGCAAAGCTGAAAGGAGTGCCGGGCCAGTGTGGCTCTTTGCTTCCAGGCACAACAGACGCAGCACGGCATGGCAACGTCTCACCTGGCATGTGGAATAGGTTCTGGGGAGCTTGGGCGGTGCAGTGGAAGAGACGCTAGCAGCGGAAAAGGAGGAGGCAGCTGAGGAGGAGAGGGAGGAGGATGGAGTAGGAGGAGGAGAAGAAGAGTCAGGCCTGCATGCAATCCGTGGCGGTAAAACCAAATCTACACGGGTGCCACGGGTTACATGCTTGACGGCCGTCAGAAGGTTCACCCAGTGGGCAGTAAAACTGATATACCTTCCCTGCCCGTGTTTGCTAGACCACGTGTCTGTGGTCAGATGTATCTTGGCACCGACACTGTGTGCCAGAGATACATTCACTTGCCGCTGAACATGGCCATATAGCTCTGGGATGCCCTTCTCTGAGAAATACTTCCTTCCTGGGACCTTCCATTGTGGTGTTCCAATGGCCACAAATTTGCGAAAGGCCTCCGAGTCCACCAGTTTATATGGCAGTAGTTGGCGGGCTATGAGTTCTGACAAGCCAGCCGCCAACCGTTGGGCAAGAGGGTTATCCGGCGTCATCATTTTTTTACGCTCAAACATTAGGCCCACGGAAGCCTGCCTTTTTGCAGAAAAATGTGAGCTTGGCGTGATGGAAGGTGGAGTGGAGGACAATTGTGAGGAGAGAGGAGAAGGAGAAGTAGAAGACGAGGCTGGACGGTGAGAGCCTGCAGTGTGGCTTTGTGTGTTCCGTTGCTCCCACTGGGCTCGGTGATGGCTGCTCATGTGCCTTCTTAAGGCGGTCGTCCCTAGGTGAGTATTGGGCTTACCGCGACTAACGCGTTGACTGCAAAGATTGCAGATGGCAACGCTATTGTCAGCAGCGGACACGTTAAAAAAAGCCCACACTGCGGAGCCATGTGCCGGTGTCCTGGGAGCGCCAGATGTGACCGTACATGGTCGATGACTCGCTCCTGATACATTTGCAGTCTGCTTTGTCCCTGCTGTGCAATGTAAGTCATTGCTGCTTCTCCTCCCTATCTGCTGGTCCATATCTCCCTCTGAACTCCCCTCCTCTTCCTCTCTTGTGGGCACCCACGTGACATCACTAGACACGTCATCATCAACGTCACCTTCCCCACCGCTATAAGTAGAGTAGGCAGCAACACCGGGGACCAACCTCCTCCTTGGGCTGATCTGGGTACTGGCGTCAGACTGCTGAGTAGCGCTTGTTGCTACCTCCTCTTCCTGATCCAATACCAAGAGTGGCTGCGCATCAGAAATGTCCTCTTGATATGGATCGGAAAATAATTCCAGTGACTCAAGCGGAAGGTATGTGGTGGTGGTGGTGGTGGTCGTGTTGTTGGTGGTAGTGTCTTTGGGGGTGCACATAGCAGAGAGTGAAGAAGAGGGTGCAGATCGAGAGGATGAGGAGGGTGCAGAAGAGTAAGGCTGAGCGAGCCACTCAACCAAGTCTGGTGCATCCTTTAAAGTAATTGAACGCACCTTCTGCAACTTCCCACTTTGGCTCAAGCCTGTTGCTCCTGCCCTACCCCTACCACCCCTGCGGAAGGGCCTGCCTCTTCCTCTGCATGTCATTTTTTAAATGACCCTGTGACAAAACTCTTAGTCCCTATACCGCTGAAGGACTGCTGCAGTATAGGTGAGCGGTCAGCAGTGGTGCACGTCAACCCTATCTATTGTGGACCTATAGCGGTCCTTACAGAACAGCAGACTGTACCGCACTCAAGCCTATGTACCGTAGCACCCTATACCAAGTTACCAGTCCTTATAAGAACTTTTGTGGACCAAGCAGGTTGTGTATTAGTGTTTAGCAGACTGTACGTCAGTCCCTATACCGCTGAAGGACTGCTGCAGTATAGGGCAGCGGTCAGCAGTGGTGCACGTCAACCCTATCTATTGTGGACCGATAGCGGTCCTTACAGAACAGCAGACTGTACCGCACTCAAGCCTATGTACCGTAGCACCCTATACCAAGTTACCAGTCCTTATAAGAACTTTTGTGGACCAAGCAGGTTGTGTATTAGTGTTTAGCAGACTGTACGTCAGTCCCTATACCGCTGAAGGACTGCTGCAGTATAGGGCAGCGGTCAGCAGTGGTGCACGTCAACCCTATCTATTGTGGACCGATAGCGGTCCTTACAGAACAGCAGACTGTATCGCACTCAAGCCTATGTACCGTAGCACCCTATACCAAGTTACCAGTCCTTATAAGAACTTTTGTGGACCAAGCAGGTTGTGTATTAGTGTTTAGCAGACTGTACGTCAGTCCCTATACCGCTGAAGGACTGCTGCAGTATAGGGCAGCGGTCAGCAGTGGTGCACGTCAACCCTATCTATTGTGGACCGATAGCGGTCCTTACAGAACAGCAGACTGTACCGCACTCAAGCCTATGTACCGTAGCACCCTATACCAAGTTACCAGTCCTTATAAGAACTTTTGTGGAACAAGCAGGTTGTGTGTTAGTGATTAGCAGACTGTACGTCAGTCCCTATACCGCTGAAGGACTGCTGCAGTATAGGGCAGCGGTCAGCAGTGGTGCACGTCAACCCTATCTATTGTGGACCGATAGCGGTCCTTACAGAACAGCAGACTGTACCGCACTCAAGCCTATGTACCGTAGCACCCTATACCAAGTTACCAGTCCTTATAAGAACTTTTGTGGAACAAGCAGGTTGTGTGTTAGTGATTAGCAGACTGTACGTCAGTCCCTATACCGCTGAAGGACTGCTGCAGTATAGGTGAGCGGTCAGCAGTGGTGCACGTCAACCCTATCTATTGTGGACCGATAGCGGTCCTTACAGAACAGCAGACTGTACCGCACTCAAGCCTATGTACCGTAGCACCCTATACCAAGTTACCAGTCCTTATAAGAACTTTTGTGGACCAAGCAGGTTGTGTATTAGTGTTTAGCAGACTGTACGTCAGTCCCTATACCGCTGAAGGACTGCTGCAGTATAGGGCAGCGGTCAGCAGTGGTGCACGTCAACCCTATCTATTGTGGACCGATAGCGGTCCTTACAGAACAGCAGACTGTACCGCACTCAAGCCTATGTACCGTAGCACCCTATACCAAGTTACCAGTCCTTATAAGAACTTTTGTGGAACAAGCAGGTTGTGTGTTAGTGATTAGCAGACTGTACGTCAGTCCCTATACCTCTGAAGGACTGCTGCAGTATAGGGCAGCGGTCAGCAGTGGTGCACGTCAACCCTATCTATTGTGGACCGATAGCGGTCCTTACAGAACAGCAGACTGTACCGCACTCAAGCCTATGTACCGTAGCACCCTATACCAAGTTACCAGTCCTTATAAGAACTTTTGTGGAACAAGCAGGTTGTGTGTTAGTGATTAGCAGACTGTACGTCAGTCCCTATACCGCTGAAGGACTGCTGCAGTATAGGTGAGCGGTCAGCAGTGGTGCACGTCAACCCTATCTATTGTGGACCGATAGCGGTCCTTACAGAACAGCAGACTGTACCGCACTCAAGCCTATGTACCGTAGCACCCTATACCAAGTTACCAGTCCTTATAAGAACTTTTGTGGACCAAGCAGGTTGTGTATTAGTGTTTAGCAGACTGTACGTCAGTCCCTATACCGCTGAAGGACTGCTGCAGTATAGGGCAGCGGTCAGCAGTGGTGCACGTCAACCCTATCTATTGTGGACCGATAGCGGTCCTTACAGAACAGCAGACTGTACCGCACTCAAGCCTATGTACCGTAGCACCCTATACCAAGTTACCAGTCCTTATAAGAACTTTTGTGGAACAAGCAGGTTGTGTGTTAGTGATTAGCAGACTGTACGTCAGTCCCTATACCGCTGAAGGACTGCTGCAGTATAGGTGAGCGGTCAGCAGTGGTGCACGTCAACCCTATCTATTGTGGACCGATAGCGGTCCTTACAGAACAGCAGACTGTACCGCACTCAAGCCTATGTACCGTAGCACCCTATACCAAGTTACCAGTCCTTATAAGAACTTTTGTGGAACAAGTGAGTTGTGAATGTTTAGCAGACTGCAGCAGAAGGGCAGCAGTCAAGTATAATATCCTTTCTATATTTGGAAGAAAGAATATTATACATGTACAAGCCTATTACTGTACCACTGATACCAGTCCTGAAAAGAACCTTTGTGGAACTAATAATAACAGCAAGTCTTTAAAATTACCCTCACTGCCTGACAACACTGCTTCCTTCCTGTCCCTATACAAATTGGCAAAAAAAGAGAACGATTAGTGGTTACTGGAACAGCTCTTTTGTGGACCTTGATAGTAACAGCTAATGATGATGATGATGATGATGATGATGAAAGACTAATCTGGCTGTCCCTGTAGCATACACCGTCCTTTCCCTTTCTCTAAACTAACAAAAGACACTCAGGCTGCTGCAAGAATCAGCAGCACAGCAAACCTATCAACACCTAACACCTATACCAGTCCTGAAAAGAACTTTTGTGTACCAAATAGCTAGTGGTTTATCTCTCCCTACTCCACACAGGAACCTGTCCCTATCTTAACAGAAGAAAGAATGTAAAATGGCCACCGGATCGGGTGTATTTATAGGTTAGGGGGAATGTACAAGTGTCCATGTGCTGTCATGTCTCAATTGGCTGTCCTGTATCACATGATAAACGTGTCACCAAAGGTTAAAGTTCTTGTATACATTAAACACGTAAGTCCGCCGCGGCGAACGACGGAAAAAGGCGTTCGAACGTGCGGACCGCGAATGTCGGAAATTCGCCGCGAAACGACCGCCGGGCGAACCGTTCGGCCATCACTAGTTTTGACCAACGATAACGAAAGCACAGAATCTGAAAACCGAAAGATCCTACATAAATAAATGCTTTATTTTCGTTTTCCTTGTGACACAGTTCGATATAGAATAGGAGATTCGACGTGACTCTGACAATAACAATCTGTGTCTATTGAACTTGTATCATTAACAGTCCATTCCCACAGGGGCAACACGACTTCCAGCGCACCTTTGGGAGGCAACTTGGACACGACTTGAGTGTGAATCACAGCACGACTTGGGGCGACTTACAACACAACTTTAAGTGTCTGGCATGGATTTTAAGGGGAACGCTGCACCAAAAAAGATGGCGTGGGGGTCCCCCTTAAAATCCATACCAGACCCTTATCCGAGCACACAACCTGGCAGGCCACAGGAAAAGAGGGGGGATGAGAGCGCCCCCCCTCCTGAACTGTACCAGGCCACATGCCCTTAACATTGGGAGGATGCTTTGGGAAGAATAAGATGGAGGAAGAAACCGAAGGATGAAGAAAGGAAGAGGAAAGAAGACCAGAAGAAATAAGATGAAAAAAAAATAATAATAAAAAAAATCTTAATTTTGCAAAGAATTGTGGGAAAAAATGACAACTTAAAAAAACTCACCATGCTACTTACTTAATACTCTGGAATGTCTACTTTGTAAAAAGGTGTCATTTGGGGGGTATTTGTACTTTCCTGACTTGTTAGTGTCTCAAGAAATTAGATACACCTGATGTACTGAAGGCCTGATCAGATGTGATCAATTTTCAGTGATTGGCACCATAGTTTGTAGACTCTATAACTTCCACAAAGACCAAATAATATGTACTAATGTGGGTTATTTTTACCAAAGATATGTAGCAGTATAAATTTGGGCCAAAATGTATGAAGAAAAATTACTAATTAGCAAAAATTTATGACAGAAACAAAGAAAAAGGCATTTTTTTCACAAAATTTAAGTTTTATTTTATTTATAGCACAAAAAAAAAAAAAAACACTAGTGATTAAATACCACTAAAAGAAAGCTCTATTTGTGTGGAAAAAAGGACGCAAGTTTCATATTGGTACAGTGTTGCATGACTGAGTAATTGTCATTCAAACTGTGAGAGCGCTGAAAGCTGAAAATTGGTCTGGTCAGGAAGGGGGTGTAAGTGCAATGTATTGAGGTGGTTAAACATTCGACAGGTACGATAAGCCTTCAATGACAGATTGAACCTTAATTCATTTGGATTTTCGGACGAATGCAATTTTTTAACAAAAAATGAAATAAAAGCGAATTTCAGGAGTAAATAAATGTATTTTTCGGACAAAAACTAAATTCCGAACACAAAATATTTCAGTCTGCACATGTCTACTATTTACAGGAAGTGACTGTTATTTACATTGGAGAGTTGACCTTTTTACCCAGGATGCCGGGTGACCTAGCCATGGACACACTCTCTTACACTGCATGCTGGGTAGGAGATAAAAGGATCCCAAGCAGCCATTTTAGGTCTCTTGGGAATGCAGGGCCTGCCTGTGAGGACTGGTGAGGAGGCCTCCTGTAGGATGCGGCCTATTGCGTTTGCAGAGCGCAACCCTGCTCGGTTGTGTGAGTGACCTGAAGTGCCAGAGACACTGTGATCAGATTGAAAGGATCCAGAGACACTCGTTTGAGCATCGGAAGACCAGGTCCATCTGTAAGAACGGAGTGAAAGAGCCGGCTAACGTAGAAGCAAGCTGCAAAAACACCGGGCCAAAGTTACCACACTGAGTTATTCCCCCTTAACAGCATCTGAAATGAGGAATGAGGATACTTGTTCAAGAATGGTGGATACACCAAAAAAGGCAAAGAGACATTTGCACACCAAAGACACTGACTTATGATAAATTGGGTGAATGCTCTGAAGCAACTCAACATACCAGCAAAAGAAACTCTGAAATGCCTGGTCCCTCTACTTCTGATTCAGTGAGGGACAACCCCAACTCACCCTATGACACATCTGTACCAGACACTATAGTGTCAGCTGTGAGTGCACAGGACAGCTCCCCATCACAAGTGAACTGGTGGGAAGCTCTTCTATCTGTATTGTGTAACCGTATAGAGACAAGAATACAGGATACAGTCAAGATTTTGAACATCTTTGGGGACCAAAAAGACAAAGTAGGGGGAGTGTGTAGCGCTGGTATCCTTGTCTACTAATGTGTATTAGCATTTACAATGAAAATCTATGGACGTTTATATAGCTTAGTGTTTGGCGCCATTTAGTGGCCAAACACTGAAAGGGACTTAAATAATTTTTTGCTTTCACAAGCATTGAACTATTTACAGGAAGTGACTGTTATTTAAAATGGAGAGTTGACCTTTTTACCCAGGATGCTGGGTGACCTACCCATGGACACCCTCTCTTGCACTGCATGCTGGGTAGGAGATAAAAGGACACAGAGTGGCCATTTTAGGTCTATTGGGAACGTATGGCCTGCCTGTGAGGACTGGTGTGGAGGCCTCCCGGAGGAAGCGGCCTATTGCCTTTGCAGAGCGCAACCCTGCTCGGATGTGGGAGTGACCTGAAGTGCCAGAGACACAGTGATCAGATTGAGAGGATCCAGAGACACTCGTTTGAGCATCGAAAGACCAGGTCCATCTGACGGAAAGGAGTGACAAAGCTGGCTGATGTAGAAGCAAGCTGCAAACACCGTACCAAATTACCACGCTGAGTTTCTGACCCAGTTGGTGAGCGGGTGGCAGCCCAAAGTTTACTAAACTTTACAGTCTAGTCAGACTTATATACAGGCCTCGCTGGGATCCATAGTCCCACAGAGGAGGAGTATAGTAAGTAACAATAGGATCATGCTTAACTCAACTTTAATTACTTTAACCCTTGGATTACAAATTATAAGGAATTATCATTGCTAGAGAAATCATGCAGACTAAAGACTGAGTACATTAAGTGAGATCTCACGCATAGCTATAAATGTAGGGGGAGATCCTATATATATATATATATATATATATATATATATATATATATATATATATATATATATATATATATATATATTTGTTTAATAAGGATGAGCCGAACATCCCCCTGTTCGGTTCACACCAGAACCTACGAACAGACCTAAACTTTGTGTGAACTTTAGAACCCTATTAAAGTCTATGGAACTCGAACGTTTACAATCTAAAGTGCTAATTTTAAAGGCTAATATGCAAGTTATCCACTTGCTTACTGGGCACTTAAACACCATTCTGCCCAGACCAATTTTCAGCTTTCGGTGCTCTCACAATTTGAATGACAATTACTCAGTCATGCAACACTGTACCCAAATGAATTTTTTGTCCTTTTTTTCCCCACAAATAGAGCTTTCTTTTGGTGGTATTTGATCACCTCTGGGGTTTTTATTTTTTGCGCTATAAATGAAAAAAGACCGAAAATTTTGAAAAAAAACGCATATTTCTTTGTTTCTGTGACAGAATTATGCAAATTATTAATTTTTCTTCATAAATTTTGGTCACAATTTATACTGCTACATATCTTTGGTAAAAATAACCCAAATTAGTGGATATTATTTGGTCTTTGTGAAAGTTAGAGAGTCTACAAGGTGTGGTGCGAATCGCACAAAACTGATCACATCTGATGTACTGGAGGCCGATCTCGCTTCTTGTGACCCGAACAAGTCAGGAAAGTACAAATACCCCCCAAATGACCCCTTTTTGGAAAGTAGACATTCCAAGGTATTTAGTAAGAGGCATGGTGAGCTTTTTGATGTTGTCATTTTTTTTCCACAATTCTTTGCAAAATTAAGATTTTTCATTTTTTTTATTTTTCTCCACAAAATTGTCATTGTAATAGGTTATTTCTCTCACATGGCATGTGTATACCACAAATGACACCCCAAAATAAATTCTGCTACTCCTCCTGAGTATTACAATACCACATGTGTAGTCTTGTTGACTATTTATTACACTTTTGAAGCACCAGGACAATGACACGTGACACTGATGACAGATGGCACTGATACGTGGCAATGAGGACACTTATACGTGGCACTGATGACAGGTGGCACTGAAGACAGATGGCACTAATATGTGGCACTGATGACGCGTGGCACTTATACGTGGCACTGATGACATGTGGCACTAATACATGGCACTGAAGACACGTGGCACTGAAACGTGGCACCGATGACAGATGGCACTAATACATGGCACCGATGACGCGTGACACTGATGACAGATGGCACTGATAAGTGGCATTGATGACACGTGACACTGACAACAGATGGCACGTGACACTGACAACAGATGGCACGTGACACTGACAGGTGGCACTGATGACAAATGGCACTGATACGTGGCACTGATGACAGATGGCACTATGTGGCACTGATGGCACTGACGACACATGGCACTGGGGGCAGGTGGCACTGGGGGCAGGTGGCACTGGGGGCAGGTGGCACTGGGGCAGGTAGCACTGGGGGCAGGTAGCACTGGGGTGGATGGCACTGGGGGCAGGTAGCACTGGGATGGATGGCACTGGGGGCAGGTAGCACTGGGGTGGATGGCACTGGGGGCAGGTAGCACTGGGGTGGATGGCACTGGGGGCAGGTAGCACTGGGGTGGATGGCACTGGGGGCAGGTGGCACTGGGGTGGATGGCACTGGGGGCAGGTGGCACTGGGGTGGATGGCACTGGGGGCAGGTGGCACTGGGGCGGATGGCACTGGGGCGGATGGCACTGGGGCAGATGGCACTGGGGCAGATGGCACTGGGGCAGATGGCATTGGGGCGGATGGCATTGGGGCGGATGGCATTGCGGCAGATGGCACTGCTGGGGGAGGATGGAACTTTATTTATTTTTTTTACTTTTTTTTTTTTTCTATCCCACAGGCAGAACGGCTGCCGCTGCAGCCGTTCATCTCTCCCCTCTCGCACTGTCTGTGCGAGGAGGGAGAGCGGCGCCGAGAGATGATCTCATATGTTTACATATGAGATCATCTCCCATTGGACACGCCGATCACGCTGTAAACGGCCGCTGTGATTGGCCGTTTACAGCGATCTGTGTTTGCCTGTCCCCGGGGGACACGGCGAACACAGAACTTCCGCGATGCGCGCCCGCGGGGGCGCGCATTGCGGAAGTAAACATCGGGCCGTCCAGGGACGACCGCCCGAACGAAGGCGCCTGCTCTACGGCCGTCATTCGGCCATAGGGCGGGCGCGAGGAGGTTATTGTCCTAAAAAGTGTTTGGGGACCTGGGTCCTGCCCCAGGGGACATGGATCAATGCAAAAAAAAGTTTTAAAAAGGCAGTTTTTTCAGGAGCAATGATTTTAATAATGATTAAAGTGAAACAATAAAAGTGTAATATTCCTTTAAATTTCGTACCTGGGGGGTGTCTATAGTATGCCTGTGAAGGGGCGCATGTTTCCCGTGCTTAGAACTGTCCCTGCACAAAGTGACATTTCGCAAGGAAAAAAAGTCTTTTGAAAAATCACTTTAAATTGTTGGCTCCCGTAATACAGAGAACACTCAATGAGTGTTCTCTGTATTATGGAGTGGACAATTCATTCATTGATAAAAAAAAAAGCGTGGGGTTCCCCTAAATTAAATTACCAGGCCCTTCTGGTCTGGTATGGATATTAAGGGGAACCCCACGTCAAATTTAAAAAAAATTGACGTGGGGTCCCCCTAAATATCCATACCAGACCCTTTATCCGAGCACGCAACCTGGCAGGCCACAGGAAAAGAGGGGGGTACGAGAGAGCGCCCCCCTCCTGAACCGTACCAGGCCACATACCCTCAACATTGGGAGGATGCTTTGGGGGTCTGTGACCCCTCAAAGCACCATGTCCCCATGTTGATGGGGACAAGGGCCTCATCCCCACAACCCTGGCCGGTGGTTGTGGGGGGTCTGTGGGCGGGGGGCTTATCAGAATCTGGAAGCCCCCTTTAACAAGGGGACCCCCAGATCCCCCCCCGTTTGAAATGGTAAGGGGGTACAAAATTACCCCTACCATTTCACAAAGAAAGTGTAAAAAATGGTTAAATAAAACAAACACACTTTTGAAAAATTCCTTTATAAAAAAAAAAGATTCCAGCGGTGCTAATCCACTCTTGCTATCCAGCGATGGATGATCATCTCTCCGGGGTCCAGCGATGGCTGATCTGATCCAGCGACGGGTGATTTTCAGTCCAGCGCTGTCCATGTATGCATCCGTCTTCTGTCTCCACTGCGGAGACACTGCCGGGATCCCATCGGTGACGTTTCTTATATTAGGAGGGCGGGGCCACCCATCACCTGACCCCGCCCCCTCTGACGCTGGTGAGGGAAGCCAGGGGTTCCCCAGTGACGTATGGGTGACCCGCCCCCTTTGATGTAACGGAAACCTGCGTTACATCAGAGGGGGCGGGGTCACCCATACCTCACTGGGGAACCCCATGGCCCTCCTAATATAAGAAATGTCAGTGCTGGGATCCCCGCAGTGTCTCCGCAGTGGAGACAGAAGATGGATGCATACATGGACAGCGCTGGACTGAAAATCACCCGTCGCTGGGTCAGATCAGCCATCGCTGGAACCAGGAGAGATGATCATCCATCGCTGGATAGCAAGAGTGGATTAGCACCGCTGGAATCTTTTTTTTTTTTTTATAAAGGAATTTTTCAAAAGTGTGTTTGTCTTATTTAACAATTTTTTACACTTTCTTTGTGAAATGGCAGGGGTACTTTTGTACCCTCTTACCATTTCAAACAGAGGGGGGCAGGATATGGGGTCCCCTTGTTAAAGGGGGCTTCCAGATTCTGAGAAGCCCCCCGCCCGCAGACCCCCACAACCACCGGCCAGGGTTGTGGGGATGAGGCCCTTGTCCCCATCAACATGGGGACATGGTGCTTTGAGGGGTCACAGACCCCCAAAGCATCCTTTCCAATGTTGAGGGCATGTGGCCTGGTACGGTTCAGGAGGGGGACGAGAGAGCGTCTTTTCCTGCGGCCTGCCAGGTTGCATGCTCGGATAAAGGGTCTGGTATGGATATTTAGGGGAACCCCCACGTCATTTTTTTTTAAATTTGACGCGGGGTTCCCCTTAATATCCATACCAGACCTGAAGGGCCTGGTAATTGAATTTAGGGGAACCCCATGCTTTTTTTTTTTTTTTTTTAATCAATGAATGAATTGTCCGCTCCGTAATACAGAGAACACTCATTGAGTGTTCTCTGTATTACTGGAGCCGACAATTGAAAGTGATTTTAAAAGACTTTTTTTCCTTGCGAAATGACACTTTGTGCAGGGACAGTTCTAAGCATGGGAAACATGCACCCCTTCACAGGCATACTATAGACACCCCCCAGGTACAAAATTTAAAGGAATATTACACTTTTATTGTTTCACTTTAATCATTATTAAAATCACTGCTCCTGAAAAAACGGACGTTTTTAAAACTTTTTTTTGCATTGATCCATGTCCCCTGTGGCAGGACCCAGGTCCCCAAACACTTTTTAGGACAATAACTTGCATATTAGCCTTTAAGATTAGAACTTTAGATTTCTCCCATAGACTTGTACAGGGTGTTCCGGCTTTTCGAATTTGCCGCGAACACCCCAAATTGTTCACTGAACAGGCGAACAGGCAATGTTCGAGTCGAACATGAGTTCAAACTCGAAGCTCATCCCTATTGTTTATAACAGTTTTTTCAAAATTCATTGTCCTGTCATTCTATGTTGGGATGACAGTACAATTGCTGTAATCACCTGATTACCAATATATACAGTAAAATATACTTTGATTAAGTACCCCGTTGTGCGGAGTATTGCTTTCTCCCAGCAGGTGGGTCCTGAGGGGACAATACAGGTATATTGTGTTATAATATATTGTACTGTATTGTATTGCACCACAGCTGTGTCAAGGGGACTGAGGCAAGTTAGTGGGGTTTATTAGCAGAGTGCAGGCCCAAATCAAACCAGCAGCTCCTTCGGGGGTCAGTGCCAGTGTATCTTGTAAATTGAGCTGCAGCCATTTTATTTAGTTTTTAATTGTACTAGTGTTTATTTAGCTCCAGCACAGTATTTATTTTTCCTTTGATCCATGACTAAAACAAATACAAAGTATTCAGTGCTGGGTTTCAGAAGGCCAGTGTACCCAAAAGTGATTTACAGTATCTCACAAAAGTGAGTACACCTCTCAGGTTTTTGTAAATATTTTATTATATCTTTGATATGTGATGGGCACTGATTAGGCTTACTTGATGGGCACTGGGGAGGCTGCATTAGTGGGCACTAAGGAGGCTGCATTGATGAGCACTGGTTAGGCTGCACTGATGGGCATTGGTGAGGCTGCTTTGATGGGCACTGGTGAGGCGGCTCTGGTGAGGCTGCATTGATGGGCACTGATGAGGCTGCATTGATGGGCACTGGTGAGATAGGCAGCAACCAGAAAGTGGGCCTAAACAATCCCCCCAAATAATGTGGGCTTGGGCTGGACTTACTTTAAAATGTGTGAGGGGTTATCAAATTTACCTTCAAGCTGAAGCCCCTGGTCTTTTTCCACCTAGCAACACCCCTGCTTATAATAGAGATCAATAACGCATGTTGTTAACAAATGATTACAGGTATTCAGCGATAGTCCATATCAGACCACCAACCATTGTAACTCAGATGGCTCCCAAAGTTAGTTATACCAGGCAAGATGTCACTATGAACTGTATTTGGAAAAATTTCTACTAAAGCCTTTACCATATTTATCGGTGTATAACACACACACACAGGCGTATAACACGCACCTTCAATTTAAGAGGGAAGTTTCAGATATATATATATTTTTTTTCAAAATAACTTTGAAGCAAAATAATGGTCAGTGTCCAATGCAGCCTGTTCTGTGCCCATATGTAGTCTCAGTGCAGCCTGATCTGTGCCCATCTGCATCTTCTATGCAGACTGATCTGTGCCCATCTGCAGTCTCAATGTAGCCTGATATGTGCCCATCTGCAGCCTCAATGCAGCCTGATCTGTGCCTATCTGCAGCCTCAGTGCTTTCTGATATGTGCCCATCTGTAGCCTCAATGCATCCTGATCTGTGCCCATCTGTAGTCTCAATGCAACCTGATATGTGCCCATCTGCAGACCCAATGCAGCCTGATATATGCCCATCTGGAACCTCAATGCAGCCTGATCTGTACCCACCTGCAGCCACAATGCAGCCTGATATGTGCCCATATGCAACCTCAATGCAGCCTGATTTGTGCCCATCTGCAGCCTCAATGCAGCCTGATATGTGCCCATCTGCAGCCTCAATACAGCCTGATATGTGCCCATCTGCAGCCTGATCTGTGCCCATCTGCAGCCTTAACGCAGCCTGATCTGCACCCATCTCCCATCAATGCAGCCTGATGCCCATCTGCAGCCTCACCATCTCTGATGCAGGAAATCACGGAGCCGTCATCTCCTGTTTATGCAGCTCTCAGTTGGCAGTCACATACACAGTCATGCCTCCGCCATTGGAACAGCTCCTGTGATTGACAGAAAACTGGTCCAATGCCGATGGCAGAGTTGGGACTGTGTGTGTGATGTCAGAGCCGAGTGAGAGCAGATTATACAGGATATGACAGCTCAATGAATTCCGGTGGCGCTCGTCCCCCTCCTTCCCCTCTGAGGTGCGCTATCGGCATATAACACACACACATGCATATTAAACCATGATAAGATGTATTTAGAATGGCACCGGTCAGAGACCAAACACTGGAGGTCCGGGAAATATCATTTCCTCATGCTCACAGCTAGGGTCAGTCACCTCTCACACAGGTCACACACTCCCCATCTTCTACAGTTCAACCTCCAGTCTCCAGAACAGATTCCCCCGACTCCGTTGTTATTGTACCATTGTTGGTTGCTTGGACAACAAGCATCCTAACAACCAATCATGTGCTTATACCAGCATTCACATGAAGATGGGATGGCTCCCAGCCATGTGATAAGTGTATAGGTTGGGCTCTGACACAAGTAGGGGACTCTGATGGAGGCCCTGATGTAAGGGGAGGCTCTAAAGGAGAACATCATGCAAGGTTCTGATGGGCTCAAGTGTATTTGACATTTCTTTGCTTTATTTTACAAAAGTTCTTTCTCTTTTGTTCTGAATCCTATAATGGTGATTCCAAAAACATCCAAGTAAAGCCTAATAATTTGTTTACATTTTATTTATTGAATAAAACAGTTTTTTTTTTGGCCCATGATTATTTGTAAAAAAATACAACATGGCCCTGTTAAGATTGGTGACCCCTGGTTTGAGCAATGAAAATAAGATATGGTGCTAATCTGTAACAGTATGGATCATTCAATAGTGAGATTGTCTTGCCATAATACCCAGCTCTGTTCCTATCCACAAGGGAATTTTTGGTGTTTCTTCTATCTTTTATGTTCTTGCCCCTCATGGGATGTTCCTGCCTAACTTTGTGTGTCCTCCTGTCACAATCTCCGAAACATAGAATAAATAGAAAATCTAGCAGGGATGGTGGAAGTCCCCTTTAAAATGGGCACAACAGGTGTGCAGACCCAGGAAATCGGTGTGGGCATGGTGGGAACTAGGGTTGTCCTGATACCACTTTTTTAAGACAGATACTTTTTTTTTTAAATATCATGTTACAGTAGCACTGATGGGCAGTGGGCACTGATGGGTGGCACTGATTATGCAGCACTGATAGGTGGCACTGACTGATGGTTGCCATTTATGGAAACTGATAGGTGGCACTTATGGGCACTGATGAGCATTGATAGGAGGCACTGGTGGGCAGGCACTGATGGGCACTGAAATGCAGCACTGCTTGGCATTTGCTAACCTGGCATAATATATTATATGAATGATGAGAGGAAATGAAGGATTTTGCAATGCTATATGGCATATAGCATTGCAAAATATTTCCTTTGCTCTGATCATTCATGCCATTTATCATATGTGTAGCAAGTACCTCTCCAGCTTGATTGAATCCATGAGGGATAAAGCTGCCCGCTAGCAGCTGTGTGGGCTTTTCACCTCCTTCCTCTCCTCTTTCTCTCACACACAGACACACAGAACTGTTTACATTTTAGCCTCCCTATTGGAAGAGACTGAGAGCCAATCATCAGGGAGCAGCAGCAGAGAACTGTGGAATATGAAGTCCTAGCACAAGGCAGCCTGACTGACTGGGGAGGGGGCAGGACTGAAATCCCAGGCTGCATTGCAGAGAGTCAAGAGGATTGTGGGAGAGACTATAAAAGTACAGGGTGGACCAGGCCAAGGAGGCCCTGTTTCCTGGATCCCATCAGGAGAGCAACCCTCTGTTGCTGTGTGAGGGGATTGTGGCCTACCAAGGGGCACACAGCCTGCAGCTCCAGCCCAGAGGGACAGAACCCTGTATGCTTCCAGAAGGATGCTCTGCAGCAGTGTGGAATGTCATGGAATCAGTCGATTCACCAGGTCAAAAGACGCCATAGCGACAAATCTGCAGCCAGGAGAATCATTTGATCGCTCTTTGGAGGACTGCTGAATGCATACAGGTTTGGTGAGGGGGCTTTGCCCAGAAATCTTATTGCCTTCCATAAGACACCACACTTGAACACTGTGCACAGACACCTGTTATCCGAATCACATAGAAGAGTACTATATCACAGCACCAGCTATTTGGGAACTCAGCTCGTGGATGGTGAGAGCCCCTCATAATGGGCACAGCAGGTGTATGGACTCAAACCGCAATAGAATGCTTCAGAGATATAAAAGATAGTTATGGGGTGTAACTCTCCAGCATTCACCATACACTGAAATATCAGATTGGGGTAAACTGACTGTGTAACTTGGGTCTACTTTGCCGCTAAAATATCCTGGCAGTATGAAGTTGTATTTGTTGTATTACCTTTTTCCCATTTGATAATAAAAACCTTCTCCAGATAAAACACATGGTTCGTCTTGTTCTATAAAAAGAAAAGTATAAATTATTCCATCAATACAATTCTTACTATTTGTTTCCGCATATTATATAAAATAAAAATGTTGCTCTAAAAAAGTGACCACCAATCACCTACACAGTGATGAAAAATAAAAATGAAGTCCACAAAAATCCCAGTAGTTTAATGTTGATTTGTGATGGAAATCAAAGTGCTGTGACAGTTTCCAATGGAGAGAAAGTGCTGTGTCCAGACCTCCTCCCAGTGATAAAACACAAGGCTTACCAGACAGAACTGACCATCCACTACAGATAGGTCAATTACGCATTGTAATGATATCCTTTATTCCCTGATTATGGTAAACAGGGATGAGCTTTATGTTCAAACCAAACTCATGTTCGCCTCGAACATTGGTTGTTGGCCAGTTCCCCGAAGAGCGAACAATTTTGGGTGTTCTCTGCAAATTTGAAAGCCACGGAACACCCTTTAAAAGTCTATGGGAGAAATCAAAAGTGCTAATTTTAAAGGCTTATATGCATGGTATTGTCATAAAAAAGTGTTTGGAGACCCGGGTCCTGCCCCAGGGGACATGAATCAATGCAAAAAAAAAAGTTTTTAAAAAGGCTGTTTTTTTCGGGAGCAGTGATTTTAATAATGCTTAAAGTGAAACAATAAAAGTGTAATATTCCTTTAAATTTCGTACCTGGTGGGAGTCTATAGTATGCCTGTAAAGTGTTTCCCGTGTTTAGAACAGTCTGAGAGCAAAATTACATTTCTAAAGGAAAATAAAAGTAATTTGAAACTACTCACGGCTACAATGAATTGTCGGTCCACAATACACATAAAAGTTCATTGATTGATTGACGGCATGGGGATTTCCCCACAGGGGAATCCTGAAACAAAATAAAAAAAAAATGCATGGGGGTCCCCTTAAATTCCCTACCAGGCCCTTATGGTCTGGTATATATATTAAGGGGAACCCCGTGCCAAAAAAAATGGCGTGGGGGTCCCCCTCAAAATCCATACCAGACCCTTATCTGAGCATGCAACCTGGCAGGTCGCAGGAAAAGAAGGGGGGAGAGAGAGCGTCCCCCCTCCTGAACCTTACCAGGCCACATGCCTTCAACATTAGGAAGATGCTTTGAGGTAACCCCTAAAGCACCTTGTCCCCATGTTGATGGGGAGAAGGGCCTTATCCCCACAACCCTTGCCCAGTGGTTATGGCGGTCTGCGGGCGGCTTATCGGAATCTGAAAGCCCCTTTTAACAAGGGGACCCCCAGCTCTTGTCCCCCCGTGTGAAATGGTAATGGGGTACAAAAGTACCCCTACCATTTCACAAAAAAAGTGTCAAAAATTGTAAAAATTACTAAAGCCAGTTTTTGACAATTCCTTTATTTAACCACTTAAGCCCCGGACCAATTGTCAGCCTAAGGACCAGAGGTCTTTTTACAATTTCGCACTGCACTGCTTTAACTGGTAATTGCGCGGTCATGCAATGTTGAAATTTGCGTCCTTTTCTTCCCACAAATAGAGCTTTCTTTTGATGGTATTTGAGTGCCTCTGTGATTTTTATTTTTTACGATATAAAAGGGAAAAGACTGAAAATTTTGAAAAAAAAAGATATTTTCTACTTTTTCTTATAAGAAAAATCGAATAAACTAAAATTTTAGTCATACATTTAGGCCAAAATGTATTCAGCCACATGTCTTTAGTAAAAAAAATGTCAATAAGCGTATATTTATTGGTTTGCGCAAAAGTTATAGCGTCTACAAACTAGAGCACAATTTCTGGAATTTACACAGCTTTTAATTTATGACTGCCTATCTCATTTCTTGAGGTGCTAAAATGGCAGGGCAGTACAACCCCCCCCCCCCCACAAATGACCCCATTTTGGAAAGTAGGCACCCCAAGGAAATCGCTGAGGGGCACGTTGAGCCCATTGAATATTTTTTTTTTTGTCCCAAGTGATTGAATAATGACACAAAAAAAAATAAAAGTTTACAAAAAGTTGTCACTAAATGATATATTGCTCACACATGCCATAGTTATATGAGGAATTGCACCCCAAAATAAATTCTGCTGCTTCTCCTGAGTATGGGGATACCACATATGTGGGACATTTTGGGAGCCTAGCTGCGTACGGCACCCCGAAAACCAATCACTGCCTTCAGGATTTCTAAGGGTGCAATTTTTTTATTTCACTCCTCACTACCTATCACAGTTTCGAAGGCCAGAAAATGCCAAAATAGCACAACCCCCCCCCCCCCAAATGACCCCATTTTGGAAAGTAGACACCCCAAGCTATTTACTGAGAGGCATGTTGAGTCCATGGAATATTTTATATTTTGCCACAAGTTGCGGGAATATTACAAACTTTTTTTTTTTTTTGCACAAAGTTGTCACTAAATGATATATTGCTCACACATGCTATGGGCATAAGTGAAATTACACCCCAAAATAAATTTTGCTGCTTCTCCCGAGTACAGGGATACTACATGTGGGGGACTTTTTGGGAGCCTAGCCGCGTACGGGACCCCGAAAACCAAGCACCGCCTTCAGGATTTAAATAAAAAACTCTACCAAAAAAACTGTTAGCGATCGCAGGGATCAGGCCTGACTCTGCGATCGCTGCAGTTATGTGTTTAGTGTTTTGTAAGAGACAGTGATCGATCGATACTGCACTTGGGTGGGCTGGGCGGAGGGGCAAAACGCAGGTGCCAGCAGGTATCTGGGCTGATCTTGCTAACAATGCATTTTTTTGGAACGCTAAACTGCTGGGGACGCTAGTATAGATCTGATCAGATCAGATATTGATCTGTTCAGATTCTATACCACTACGGGAGGTGTATGCTTTGCTCGTGGGTGTTAGCGGTACTGGCACTAACCTAGCGCTTTGTGTGTCTATGTGTACCTACATGTCAGTGTAGTGTTGGTGCACTTACTATGTCCTCTCCTCGCAGTCAAAAAGACCGCCCCGAGGAGAGTGATATCACTTCCTCCCTGCCTGTGTTTACACTACACAGGCAGGGGAAGCTTCTCATTCACCAGGAGCGATCAAGAGGGGATGGCCAGAAACCAACAGCCATCCCCTCATCCCGGATCACTCCTGAAGCGAAACGGACCGATCGGACCCCCCACCCGCTGGAAGGCAAGCACGTACGGGTACGTGCTTGTGCCCGTACATGCCATTCTGCCGACGTAGAATTACATGCGGCGGGCCTTAAGTGGTTAAAGTCGTCTTCTTTCCATCTTCTTTGGGTCTTCTTCCTCTCTTCTTCCTTCGGTTTCTTCCTCCATCTTCTTATTCCTCTGCTTCTTCCTCTGATCCTCTGCTTCTTGCTCTGGTGTTCTTGCCGGGCATTTTCCTCCACGGCGTCTTCTCTCCGCTTCGATCTTAGGCCGTTCCGCAACCATGGGAGGCTGCTGCTGTGTGACACTTCTCTTCTTCTGACAGTTCTCATATAAGGGAGGGCGACCCCCTCTGACGCATGGGGACTTGACGGAGACTTCCCTAGGGCTTTCCCCGTGATGTCAGAGGGGGGCGGGGACACTCATTACATAATGCAAGGGTTGTGGGGATGAGGCCCTTCTCCCCATCAACATGGGGACAAGGTACTTTGGGGGCTACCTCAAAGCACCCTCCCAATGTTGAGGGCATGTGGCCTGATAAGGCTCAGGAGGGGGGGCACTCTCTCATCCCCCCCCTCTTCTCCTGCGGCTTGCCATGTTGCATGCTCGGATAAGGGTCTGGTATGGATTTTTGGGGGGACCCCATGCCATTTTTTTTTATTTTGGTTCGGGGTTCCCCTTAAAATGCATACCAGACCTGAAGGGTCTGGTATGGATTTTGAGGGAGACCCCCACGCCATTTAAAAAAAAATGTGAACCCCACACATTTTTTGTTCTTAATTTTGTTTGGGGTTCCCCTGTGAGGAAATCCCCATGCCGTTTTTATCACTGTTATGTATGTTGTCGGACCCGACAATTCATTGTAGCCGTGAGTTGTTTTAATTTTTTTTTTCCTTTAGAAATGTAATTTTGCTGTCAGACTGTTCTAAACACGGGAAACATGCGCCCCTTTACAGGCATACTATAGACACCCACCAGGTATGAAATTTAAAGGAATATTACACTTTTATTGTTTCACTTTAAGCATTATTAAAATCACTGCTTCTGAAAAAACTGACATTATTACAACTTTTTTTTGCGTTGATACATGTCCCCTGGGGCGGGACCCAGGTCCCCAAACACTTTTTTTCACAATACCATGCATATAAACCTTTAAAATTAGCACTTTTGATTATTCATGTTCGTGTCCCATAGACTTTAATGGTGTTCGTGTGTTCGAACAAATTTTTTGCCTGTTCGCATGTTCTGGTGCGAACCGAACAGGGGGGTGTTTGGCTCATCCCTAATGGTAAACAGTCAAAGGCAAGACCACTGTACACCCTGGTAAATGGTTGCCCCACGATGTGTATATATTAGAGATAAACAAAGAGACCTCATAGCGTAACTTTGTATGTGCATAGTTTATTGAATAAAAAGGTAATAACGCTCATATATCCTCCAAGTAAAAAGCAGTTTTCACATTTAAAATCTGTGGGTGCACACAAGAGAGCTTCCCAATCACTTTCAGTATGGAACATAGTGGCGTCAAAGCAGGATTCTCCCTACACGTTTCGTCATATCTGATGTCATCTGGGGCACGGACGCCACGCCAGACCGTCACGCAGATATAGTAAGCGGGGAAGCTAAGACTCAATTTGGAACCTATTACACTCCCAATCTAACAGGCTGAAATACACCACGTGGTCCCCATGGTGAACCACGTAGCTACATTAAATATGTGAACAAGAGCAGATGGCCTTATCGTCATTGCATGGAGTGCATAATGTGTAAGCCATCCATATTATTATTATTATTCAGGATTTATATAGCGCCAACAGTTTGCGCAGCGCTTTACAATATGAGGGCAGACAGTACACTTACAATACAAATCAATACAGGAGGGATCAGAGGGCCCTGCTCGTTAGAGCTTACAATCTAGAAGGGAGGGTCAAGTTGAAACAAAAGGTAATAACTGTGGGGGGATGAGCTGATGGAGAAAATGAAAATACAGTTAGGTGTGGGTGGGGTAGGCTTCTCTGAATAGAAGTGTTCGTCTAAAAGCTAATAAAGTAGGAGATAGGCGGACAGATTGGGGTAGGGCATTCCATAGGATTGGAGAGGCTTTGGAAAAGTCCTGGAGGCGAGTATGGGAGGAGGTGATGAGGGAGCTAGAGAGCAGGAGGTCTTGAGAGGAACGAAGAGAACGAGTAGGTTGGTATTTAGAGACTAAGCTAGTGATGTAGTTGGGGGCAGAGTTGTGGATGGCTTTGTACATAGTTGTTAGTATTTTGAATTTCATTATTTGGCTGAGCGGAAGCCAGTGGAGGGATTGACAGAGAGGAGTAACAGACACAGAGCGATTGGTAAGGTGGATGAGTCTGGCAGCGGCATTCATGATGGATTGAAGAGGTGATAGACTATGTAGAGGTAAGCCAATGAGAAGGGAGTTGCAGTAGTCGAGGCGGGAAATGACCAAGAACAATATATACATATAAGAACAAAACTTTATTAAGAGGGCCTTTTTAAATACAATTCTGGATGTTGATTTCTCTTACGGCCACTGGAGGGCCTTTAGAAAGAGAAATCTCAAATAGGGCTATTTATCTTTATTTTTTATTTTTGTATGTTTGAAATTTGTGACATCTGATTTTTTAATTTTGTGATATCTGTATTTTAGGTGCTTTGAAGACTGGCAGTTACATTTTTATTGTTGTTTTTTTAATAAAGTTTTGTTCTTAAATGGATGGCTTACACATTATGCACTCCATGCAATGCTGATTAGGCAACAAGGCTGCTAGTTTGCATTTTTAATGTAGCTATGGGGTTTGCCATTGGGACTACGCAATGTATTTCAGCCTGTTAGATTGGGTGTGTAATAGGATCCAAATGGAGGCTTGGCTTCCTATATCTGAGTGACAGTCCGGTGTGACATCCGTGCACCAGATGATGTCAGATAGGACTAAATGCGTAGGGAGGATCCTGTGGCGTCACTACGTTCAATACTGGAAGCGATCTTGTGTGTACTTGCAGATTTTAAATGTGAAAATTGCTTTTTACTTGGAGGACGTGTGAGTGTTATTACCTTTTATTTAACCACTTAATAACCGCCCTATAGCCGAATGACGGCTTTAGGGCGGTTTCTTAACTGTGGGAGGCCGTCATATGACGTCCTCCCAGAATTCCGCTCTCGCGCGCTCCCCCTGGGGCGCGCACTCGAGAGCATCCGTGACCGCCGGGTCCATAGGACCCGGCGCATCACGGATCACGGTAAACGGCCGCTCGTCGCGGCCGTTTACCACGTGATCGCTCCGTCAAATGACGGAGTGATCACTTGTAAACAAACCGGCGTCATGTTTTGACGCCGGTTCCTCCCTCTCCCTCTCTGTACCGATCGGAACAGCGGAGGGGGAGGAGATCGGTGTCAGCAGCGATGTGGGCTGCATCTGCAGTGCCCACATTGCTGCTCACCGAAAATTAACCCCTCAATTCCCTGCAAATACTCTGCAATACCCTACCATTACCCTGCATTACTCTGCATTACCCTGCATTACCCTGCATTACCCTGCATTACTCTGCATTACTCTGCATTACCCTGCAATACTCTGCAATAGTCTGCATTACACTGCAATACTCTGCAATACCCTGCCATTACTCTGCATTACTCTGCATTACCCTGCATTACTCTGCAATACCCTGCAATACCCTGCAATACCCTGCAACACTCTGCAATGCTCTGCAACACTCTGCAATGCTCTGCAACACCCACCAATACCCTGCAACACTCTGCAATGCTCTGCAACACCCGCCAATACCGTGCAACACTCTGCAATGCTCTGCAACACCCTCCAATATCCTGCAATGCTCTGCAACGCAATACTCTGCAACGCCATACTCTGAGATACCCAGCCATACTCTGATATACCCAGCCATACCCAGCCATAGTCGGTGATACCCTGCAATACCCAGCCATAGACACCCCCCCCCCTCCCACCGCCCTCCGGTGCTTCTACCGACTCGCCAATACTATCAAATCCAGAATCTTTTTTTTTTTTTTTCAGGCTTCCCAGCTTAGAGGTGAGATGGGGGGTCTTATTGACCCCACATCTCACTGTAAAGAGGACCTGTCATGCCATATTCCTATTACAAGGGATGTTTACATTCCTTGTAATAGGAATAAAAGTGATCAAAAAATTTATTTTTGGGGAAAAAAATGTCAAACTAAAATAAATAAAGTAAAGTGAACAATAAAATGTTTTTTTTTTTTAAAGCGCCCCTGTCCCCATGTGCTCGCATGCAGAAGCGAACGCATATGTAAGTCCCGCCCACATATGAAAACGGTGTTCAAACCACACATGTGAGGTATCGCTGCGTACGTTGGAGCGAGAGCAATAATTCTAGCCCTAGACCTCCTCTGTAACTCAAAACATATAACCAGTAAAAAAAAAATTAAATCGTCGCCTATGGGGATTTTTAAGTAGCGACGTTTGGCGCCATTCCACGAGCCTGTGCAATTTTGAAGAGTGACATGTTAGGTATCGATTTACTCGGTGTAACTTCATCTTTCACATTATGCAAAAATTGGGCTAACTTTACTGTGTTTTTTTTTTTTTTAAGCACAAAACAGTTTTTTTTCCAAAAAAAAGCATTCGAAAAATTGCTGCGCAAATACCGTGCGAGATAAAAAGTTGCAACAACCACCATTGTATTCTCCAGGGTGTTTGCTAAAAAAACATATATAATGTTTTGGGATTCTATGTAATTTTCTAGCAAATAAATGATGATTTTTACATGTAGGAGAGAAATGTCAGAATTGTCCTGGGTGCTCCAGAACGCCTGATGGCGCTCCCTGCATTTTGGGCCTCTGTATGTGGCCGCACTGTGTAAAAGTCTCACACATGTGGTATCGCCGTACACGGGAGTAATAGCAGAATGTGTTTTGGGGTGTAATTTGTGGTATGCATATGCTGTGTGAGAAATAAACTGATAATATGACAATTTTGTGAAAAAAAAAAAAAGTTAAAGAAATCTTGATTTTGCAAAGAATTGTGGGAAAAAATGACAACTTCAAAAAACTCATCATGCCTCTTACTAAATACCTTGGAATGTCTTCTTTCCAAAAAGGGGTCATTTGGGGGGTATTTGTACTTTTCTGGCATGTTAGGGTCTCAAGAATTGAAATAGGCCGTCAGTACTTCAGGTGTGATCAATTTTCAGATATTGGCACCATAGCTTGTGGACTCTATAACTTTCACAAAGACCAAATAATATCCACCAATTTGTACTTATTTTTACCAAAGATATGTAGTGGTATAAATTTTGGCCAAAATTTATGAAGAAAAAATGACTAATCTGCTAAATTTTATAACAGAAATGAAGAAAAATTCATTTTTTTACAGAATTTTCTGTATTTTTTCTTTTATAGCACAAAAAATAAAAAACCCAGCGGTGATTAAATACCACCAAAAGAAAGCTCCATTTGTGTGAAAAAAAGGACAAAAATTTCATATAGGTCCAGTGTTGCATGACTGAGTAATTGTCATTCAAAATGTGAGAGCACCGAAAGCTGAAAATTGGTCTGGTTATTAAGGGTGTTTAAGTGCCCAGTGGTCAAGTGGTTAATAACAGAGTTACGCTATGTGAGGTCTCTTTGTTTATCTCTAATATATACACATTGTGGAGCAACCAGTTAACAGGGTGTGCAGTGGTATTGCCCATGACGGTTTACCATCATCAGTGAATAAAGGATATCATTAAAATGTGTAATTGACCTATTTCTAGTGGATTGTCAGTTCTGTCTGGTAAGCCTTGTGTTTTAGCACTAGGTGGAGGTCTGTACACAGCACTTTCTCTCTATTGGAAACTGTCACTGCACATTGATTTCTATCACAGATTGATATTGAACTACTGGGATTTTTGTATTTTCCATCACTGTCTAGGTGATTGGTGGTCACTTTTTATAGCACAACATTTTTATTTTATCTCTTATACTATGTCATTATGTCACATGGTATATTACAGCTGTTTGTTTTGGATTAAGTTTGACTTAGCAAAGTTTTCCTTTCTACTACACAAATTCACATATCATATATTTGTAGCAGGTGCATCTTGCTCCGACCACCGCCAGAATGTACATAGGCTCTCCAGAGAGGGAGAGTGTGCCTGCCAGCTCTTACGGGGTGGAATCTTCCCCCCTCCCCCTTCTCTTTACTTCAGTTAATACGAGCAGCACTCGCATAGTCACGGCTGCCCACTCTGTTCCCTCCCCTGCATCCTCATCGGCAGGAAGACAATCAAGGAGCCAATCAACACAGGGCTCCAGCAGCATAAAGCATCCTGGGACATGTGGTCCTCCAACTAAAGTGGCCCAATAGCCTTGTATGGGGTGGAACTAAAACGCCCAGCATGCTCTAGGGGAAAAGAGCAAAGGACACCATCTTGTCTACCTGAGGACCAGGGCAAGCACCACGAAGCAGGAGAAGAGACTGGACCCAAGAGAGAGGTGTTGCCTCCTCGGTCAATCCACCACTTCTTTACAGGCATCCATGGCAGGCTGGGGACATCCAGACTGAGAGGGGGTCTCAGGTGCATTTCCAGGCACACCGGCAATGACGGCATGAAACATTCCAGTGTGAGGTACCCAGTCTAGTTACCTGAAGAGTCTGCCTGTTTCCAGGAGATTCATGTGGGCCTTGATCACAGGATTGGTGAGCGGGCACTTGCCCATTTGCAGGAAACATGCAGACAGAGTTACTTTACTTTTGCCCACACTTGCCAGAACCTGTGTCTCACTGATGCCCTGCTAAACAGTCACAGTGTCCGCCTTGCTATCTTGCTGACTCTCAGCATACTGCAGTTACACTTTACCAAGCAAGAGTTCTAACTGCACCAACTAAAGTGGCTAGCCAAAGATTCAAGGCCTCACTCTTCTTCCAAGGGACTGAAGTTACTGGTGCCATATAGGCACACACACACACATACTCAGAGCTCTGTATATGTAGTGTATGTATGGGGTAGTCTGTACACAGGAATATAATTACAATTGTCAGACTTGCCGACTTCAAGCTCGCTAAAAACAATAAAAATTATTACAAGTATAAACACAACCCACAAGAGTTTGCTAGCAGAGAAAATAGGTGTTCCAATTAACAATACAAACAGTATCACTCCTCAGCCTCGTAGGCCAGTGGTCTTCAACCCTGTCCTCAGGGCCCACTAGCAGGCAAGGTTTGCAAGATAACTGAAATACATCACAGGTGATATCGTTTTCTGCTCAGTGATTGCAGTATTCTAGTCTGCATCTCCCCCCAATGTAATACATAAAATCTGGCCTGTTAGTGGGCCCTGAGGACAGGGTTGATGACCACTGTCGTAGGCAACAGACTATTATTATTATTATTATTATTATTCAGGAAATATATAACTCCAACAGTTTGCGCAGCACTTTACAACATGAGGGCAGACAGTACAGTTACAATACAACTCAATACAGGAGGGATCAGAGGGCCCTGCTCATTAGAGCTTACAATCTGGAAGGGAGGATCAAATGAAACAAAAGGTAAAAGCTGTGGGGGATAAGCTGATGGAGAAAATTAAAATACAGTTGTTAGATGTGGGTAGGATAGGTTTTTCTGAAGAGGAGGATTTTCAGGGATCATCTAAAAGCTAATAGTAGGAGATAATTGGACAGATTGGGGTAAGGAGTTCCATAGGATTGGAGAGGCTCTGGAGAAAGCAAAGGAGGAGGTGATGGGGGAGCTAAAGAGAAGGAGGTCTTGGAAGGAACAAAGAGAAAGTTGTTAGTATATGCAATCTGAGATGAATGTAGAGCCAGTAAGGACTGTGGTGTCATGGGCAGTGAAAACAGAAAGCTGCAGCCAGGAGGGCTACTGACTGGGAGCAGTAGTCCACCAAAGAGGGCAGCTAGTATCAGAACTTTCAATTGCTACACCATAGGGGCCTGCAGTCCCTGCCTGTAATAAGGTACTTTTGCTAAGGCCTGGCTGAAACCTGTGCCAGGCCTAACCATGTGCTAGCTGTGCCTGAAGAGTTGTGCTGGAGGGAGAAGGAGAGATCGTCTGCAGCAAGTGTTGTGCAGGAGGAGATTATCTAAATTGTCTCAAACCATGCAAGAATATTTCTGGGCATTTCATGAACCCTTACCACATCCAAGTTTTAATCCCTCAATAGCCCCCTCTAACAAGGGGACCCCCAGACCCCCCCCCCCCCGTGTGAATTGGTAATGGGGTACAAATATATCCCTACTATTTCACAAAAAGAGTGTCAAAAAATTTAAAAAGACAGTTTTTGACAAGTCCTTTATTAAATTCTTCTTCTTTCATCTTCTTTCTTCTGGTCTTCCTTTGGTGTTGTTGTTCTTCTTCCTCCATTTTCCTCCACCTCCGTTCTTCTCATCCCGCATCTTGCTCCGGCTTCTTCTCCACACAATCCACCTCTCTGTGGGAGTCTTCAGCAGTGTGACGCTTCGCTTCTTCTGACACTTCTTAAATAACGGAGGGCAGGGCCACCCGGTGACCCCGCCCTCCTCCGACACACGGGGAATTCCCTATGGCTTTCCCGTGATGTCAAAGGGGCAGGGTCACCCATTTACGTAAATCGGTGGCCCCGCCCTCCGTTATTTAAGAAGTGTCAGAAGAAGCGAAACGGCACACTGCTGAAGACTCCAACAGAGGCGGATCATGTGGACGGTGCGTAGAAGAAGCCGGAGCAAGATGCAAGATGAGAAGAGCGGAAGAAGAAGCAGATGAAGAAGAAGATGGAGAAGAAGAACACCGAAGGAAGACCAGAAGAGGATGAAAAAAGAAGCGCAAAGAAGAAGAATTTAATAAAGGACTTGTCAAAAACTGTCTCTTATCTTTAACCTTTTTGTCACTTTTTTGGTGAAATGGTAGGGGTAGATTTGTACCCCATTACCAATTCACACGGGGGGCGGGATTTGGGGTCCCCTTGTTAAAGGGGGCTTCCAGATTCCAATAAGCCCTCCGCCCGCAGACCCCCACAACCACCAGGCAAGGGTTGTGGGGATGAGTCCCTTCGCCCCATCAACATGGGGGCAAGGTGCTTTGAGGGGCTACCTCAAAGCACCCTCTCAATGTTGAGGGCATTTGGCCAGGTACAGTTCAGGAGGGAGGGCGCTCTCTCATCCCCCCTTCTTTTCCTGCAGCCTGCCAGGTTGCGTGCTCGGATAAGGGTCTGGTATGGATTTTTGGGGGGACCCCACCCAATTGTATTTACATTTTGGTGCGGGGTTCCCCTTAAAATCCATACCAAACCTGAAGGGTCTTTTTTTGCTTTTTTAATTCTGCTTCGGGGTTCCCCTGTGGGGAAATCCCCATGCCGTTTTTATCAATGAACTTTTATGTGTATTGTGGACCGACAATTCATTATAGCTGCGAGTAGTTTTAAATTACTTTTATTTTCCTTTAGAAATGTAATTTTGCTGTCAGACTGTTCTAAACATGGGAATCATTCGCCACTTTACAGGCATACTATAGAAACCCCTCAGGTATGAAATTTAAAGGAATATTGCACTTTTATTAATTCACTTTAAGCATTATTAAAATGACTGCTCCCAAAAAAACTGCCGTTTTTAAAAAAAAATTTGCATGTCCCGTGGGGCAGGACCCGGGTCTCCAAACACTTTTTATGACAATACCATGCGTATAAGCACTTTTGATTATTCATGTTCGTGTCCCATAGACTTTAATGGTGTTAGCGTGTTCAAACTAATTATTTGCCTGTTTGCATGTTTTGCTGCGAATCGACCGGGGGGTGTTCGGCTCATCCCTATCCCCCAGTCTGTGCCCTCCATGTCCCATCTAATCATTACACCCCTCCCCCAGTCTGTGCCCTCCATGTCCCATCACACCCCCAGTCGGTGCCCTCCATGTCACATCTACCAATTACACTCCTCCCCCAGTCTGTGCTCTCCATATCCCATCTACCCATTACACCCCTCCCCCAATCTGTGCCCTCCATGGGCCATGTACCCATGACACCCCTCCCCCAGTCTGTGCCCTCCATGTCCCATCTACATATTACACCACCCACCAGTCTGCGCCCTCCATGTCCCATCCACCCATTACAAGCCTCCCCCATTCTGTGCTCTCCATGTTCCATCTACTCATTACACCCCTCCCCCAGTCTGTGCCCTCCATGTCCCATCTACTCATTACACCCCTCCCCCAGTCTGTACTCTCCAAGTCCCAGCTACCCATTACACCCCTCCCCCAGTCTGTGCTCGACATGACCCTTCTAGCTATTACACCCCTCCCCCAGTCTGTGCCCTCCATGTCCCATCTGCTCAATACAACCCTCCCCCAGTCTGTGCCCTCCATGTCCCATCTACCCATCACACTCTTCCCCCAGTCTGTGCCCTCAATGTCCTATCTACACATTACACCCCTCCCCCGTGCTGTGCCTTCCATGTCCCATCTACCGATTTCACCCATCCCCCAGTCTGTGCTCTCCATGTCCCATCTACCCATCACACCCCTCCCCCAGTATGTGCCCTCCATGTCCCATCTACCCATCATACCCCTCCCCCAGTCTGTGCCTTCCATGTCCCATCTATCCATCACACCACTCCCCCAGTCTGTGCCCTCCATGTCACATCTACCGATTACACCCCTCCCCCAGTCTGGGCCCTCTATGTCCCATCTACCCATTATACCCCTCCCCAGTCTGTGCTCTCCATGTCCCATCTACCCATCACACCCTCCCCCAGTCTGTGCTCTCCATGTCCCATCTACCCATTACACCCCTCCCCCAGTCTGTGCCCTCCATGTCCCATCTACCCATCATACCCCCCCCCCCAGTATGTGCCCTCCATGTCCCATCTACCCATCACACCACTCCCCCAGTCTGTGCCTTCCATGTCCCATCTACCCATCACACCCCTCCCCCAGTCTGTGCTCTCCATGTCCCATCTACCTATTATACCCCTCCCCTAGTCTGTGCTCTCCATGACCCTTCTAGCCATTACATCCCTCCCCCAGTCTGTGCCCTCCATGTCCCATCTAATCATCACACCCCTCCCCCAGTTTGTGCCCTCCATGTCCCATCTACCCATCACACCCCCTCCCCCAGTCTGTGCCCTCCATGTCCCATCTACCCATCACACCCCTCCCCCAGTTTGTGTCCTCCATGTCCCATCTAATCATCACACCCCTCCCCCAGTTTGTGCCCTCCATGTCCCATCTACCCATCACACCCCTCCCCCAGTTTGTGCCCTCCATGTCCCATCTACCCATCACACCCCTCCCCCAGTCTGTACCCTCCATACCTCTTTGAACCTCAGAATAAGTTGTCCTCCTTGAAATATCACGTTCAGCGATGCTTTGTCGTCAATACATCCACCATCGATCTCTCTGATTGGAGTTGGTGGGATTGTGATCTGAAGAACACAAGGATCAGTGTGAGGATGATCAGGACGAAGCTTAAAATGTTTTTATTTTTTACTGTCTAACATTTGTAGTGTAAATATATATTTTATCTCCCCCCAAACTCTGCTCCTTACTGACATGTTTTACTCTCTGTCAGGATTTAGCGAGGAGTGGGGGGAAGGGGCAACAATTTGTACAGCATTCCCACAATTTACAACCCCAAAGGTACAACACATCCATGTTACATTGTTCTTTTTTCAGTCTTAAAGAGGAACTGCAGTCTGATCACATCATTTGTGATAAAAACATCTTTGCCATTCTGAAGCTTCCCTCCAACCACTGTGCATATTATTTTATATATACTGTGATTCTGTACTTGCCAAATATGCTGCAGAAATCTCCCTCCACCGAGTCTGGCTGCATCCATCATAACTGTGGGCAGCTGAAGCTGCTGCTTGTTCACTTCCTGGATTTACACAGAGGCACACCTCTAGCTCGGCAGCTCTCATTGGCCCTCTTGTGACTCCTTCCTTCTCTTTCTTCTTGTCAAACTCTCAGGAGAGTGAGAGAGTGCTGAGTATGATGTCATAAGCCTAGGCTAATGACCAGACAAGAAACAGGAAGTGGGCTGTGTAAGGGATTTACTGGCAGAAAATGTTTTACTTTCCAAAGATAAAACAACAACAACAACAACAAGGGCAGAAGATTTAATAGATGGAAAGAAAGGCAAATAATGATCACCCATCTTCCTCCAACTCCCCCATTATCACACCTCCCCTTTATGAGAATCCTTCTATAGTAGAAATCTTTAGTAATATATTCAATAAAATCATATTTTTTATGCATTCTTTATTTTTCAAAACAAAAAGTTTTAGAAAAATTCTCAAAGTACAGTACAGACCTCCCTAAAAGTGGGCGATGAAAATAGAAGCAACTTCTGGGGAACTTTTATCCTCATCTCATCATTTATCCTAATTGTTCTCATTGACTCTTTTGGACTTTAACACTTTGGTGTTTTTATTTATTTATTCATTTTTTTGAAAATATCAGACATTAGAGCTGCACGATTCTGGCCGAAATGAGAATCACTATTTTTTTGCTTAGAATAAAAAGATCACCATTTTTGCGGCGTAAAATCTTTCACATTATACAAAAAAAAAGTGTTAACTTTACTGGTTTTTTTTTTTTTAAAGTTCATTAAAGTGTAATTTTTTCCCCAAAATTTGCATTTGAATGACTGCTGCGCAAATACAGTGTGACATAAAATATTGCAACAACCACCATTTTATTCTCCAGGGTCTCTACTAAAAAATGATATATAATGTTTGGGGGTTCTAAGTAATTTTCAAGCAAAAAAAAAAAGAAATGACTTTAACTTGAACCCAACGAATGTCAGAAAAAAGTTTAGTGTTTAAGTGGTTCACCGCAGAGGTGATAAAATACCACCAAAAGAAAGCTCTATTTGTGGGGGGAAAAAATATGTCAGTTTTGTTTGGGAGCCACGCCGCATGACCGCGCAATTGTCAATTAAAGCAAGTGCCGAATCGCAAAAAGTGCTCTGGTCAGGAAGGGGGTAAATCCTCCTGGGGGGCTGAAGTGGTTAAACTTCCCTCATTTACACACCAAAGTCTATTCCTTTGATCTAAAGAACAAATCATTACAATGTTTATACTTAAGTTCCACTGCTAAAGAATGTTGTGTTTCTTGGCAGACTGCCCGTTTTTATTCCCTTTCTTTTGACAGCTGTCCACAGAACAGAGAATTCTCTGCATAGAAAGAATCAGGAAATACTTTGTCAAGATCGCAACGGGGAAAAAAATCACAATAATGATTCTTAATGATTAATCGTGCAGCTCTAGCAGACATACATTCATAAAGGGGAAAAAAATACATAGTTTACAGTAATTTGTGCCAGCATTGGCAGCCCGGTACATGTGACAGGTGTCCAACCAAATGAGGTCTCATCACCTTCCCAGATGTGTGGGCGGCTCCACCAGGATCTCCTAATGGTGATCACTTCTCTGGACTTTACCCATCTATACCAAAGCTCAATATGACATTCCAAGGCCAATAAAAGGGGGAGGGGAAGGGAAAGGAAAGCAGTAGGGCAGACCTTCTCCATATCCACCTGCCCAGCCACCAATCACTCAAGGGCCAATATTCTAAAATCCACCTTCATGGCAGTATGGACTCAGTGGCCCGGTGTCTAAGAAGGAGGCTCCTACCAAAATGCAGTCAAAGTCAGCAGTGCAAGAGTTTTAAGCCAAAAGGTCTTATTAATCTTCTCATCAGTTCCCTTTAGGGCTCTAGCCAGGCTCTCCATATGGCGGACATCTTCCACCTTATGAAACCATTGTGTGAGAGTGGGGGTAGCCGTGGATTACAACAAAGCTGGAATGAAGGATCGAGCTGCATTTACCAGATGGGGCACCACTGATTTCTTGTATATTTTCTCTGGCATTGAGGTGGGATGGAAAATAAAGGAGCAGTACCACCTTGTCAGTAGTATGATCACAATTCCTGCTACTTACTACTAATGGAGGATTTATACGTCAGTGGCAGAACTTTGGTACAGTCCACGTCTGTTCAGATCCCTCTCCCAACTATCCAGGAAGGGAGGAGTCGGGCGCAAGGCTTCCAATAAAACCACATTTAGAACACAATTCACATTAAATATGAATATTGGAAAATATAAATCACTATTTAGTACCTATTTACCATTTCAGCCAAAATTCTAATACTCTACTTTTCCCTCTGAAGAAGAAAGAGACAGAAAAAGACTCCTTTCCCTCCATAACAAATTCCTGAAAGAGGGTGAAATGCATCAGAAGATGCAGAGATTGGAAAGATGGAATGAACATTGTACAATAAAGGTGACTGAGAAGTGGGATTAGTGGTTGTGCAGCCTTTGTATGTATTGTTGGAGAATTTCTGGGCAATAGATGGACCCCATTGCTGGATACATCTCCAGTGACTGGTGATTATAGGACCAGCCAGGAGTAATACCATTTCACCACTTCAGCCCTGGCAGGTTTTACCCCCTCAATTACCATTGTTTGCAATAAAGCACTGCGCTATTTTAACAGACAATTGCGCAGTCGTGCGATGTTGTACCCAAATAAAATTTATATCCGTTTTTTCCCACAAGTAGAGCTTTATTTTGATGGTATTTGATCACCTCTGCGGTTTTTATTTGTTTGCATTATAAACAGAAAAAGAGCGACATATTTGGAGAAAGAAAACTATATTTTTTACTTTTTCCTATAAAACACATCCAAAAAAAAAGAAAAAATCAAAATGTTTTCATAAGTTTAGGCCAATATGTATTCTGCTATATATTTTATTTAAAAAATCCCAATAAGTGCATATTGATAGGTTTGTGTAAAAGTTATAGCGTCTTCAAATTGGGAGATATATTTATGGGATTTAAAAAAAATTTTTTTACTAGTAATGGTGGCAATCAGTGATTTTCTGGAGGGACTGTGACATTGTGGCAGACAAACCAGACACCTAACTGACACTTTTTTGGGAACAAGTGACACTAATACAGTGATTAGTGGCAAATATATGCACTGTCACTGTACTAATGACCATGGCAGGGAAGGGGTTAATATCAGGGGTGATGAAAGGATTAAGTTAGTTACTAGGGGGTGCTTGCTAACTGTGTGGGGGATGGCCTGACTGGATGAACACAGAGGTCGGTGTTCCTGCTTAGCGGGAACACCAATCTCTATCTTCTCACCTGTCACAACGGCAATCTGCCGTGTTTACATAGGCAGATCGCCATTCTGCCTCTCTGGGGATTAATCGCGGGTGGCTTGAGGACATCAGGCCTGCTGGACCTGCTGATTGGCTCCCCCTCTGTCCAATCAGCGCATGAGCGCTCCCAGTGTCTATTGCATGAAATGATGTACAGGTAGATTGTTTCGCACAATAGAGCCGACCTGCCGCAGTACATATGTGGTAGGTGGTCAGCAAGTGGTTAATTCACAAAGATAACTGGAGTGACCTGTCACCTAATCCATACATCCAGCAACAGTGTGATGTCCATTTATTGGAATGTTTCCAAATTCCTTATGTCCTCTAATAGCTTTTGTATAATTATAACTATGAGCTGAGAAGAGCCGGGGATTGTTACTGCAACCTGACAGCAAAGGGGAAATGACAGAGCTAAATGAATTGTAACATCTAAGAAAAGACTCAACAACAGTGTGATGTCCAATTGCTGCAATGATTCCAGATTCATATGTCCCTTCCCTTAGCTGTTGCATTATACAGTATCTCACAAGAGTTAGTACACCCCTCACATTTATGTAAATATTTTATTCTATCTTTTTATGCGACAACACTGAAGAAATGACACTTGTCTACAATGTAAAGTAGTGAGTGTACAGCTTGTATAACAGTGTAAATTTGCTGTCCCCTCAAAATAACTCAACACAAAGCCATTAATGTCTAAACCTCTTTATGGTCTTGGCCATCATGCTGCAGCTCATTTTCAGTGTCTTGGCACACTTCTTATAGCCTAGGCCAGTGATGGCGAACCTTGGCACTCCAGATGTTTTGGAACTACATTTCCCATGATGCTCATACACTCTGCGGAGTAGTGGAGCATCATGGGAAATGTAGTTCCAAAACATCTGGGGTGCCAAGGTTCGCCATCACTGGCCTAGGCCATCTTTATGTAGAGCAACAATATTTTTTTTCACATCCTCAGAGAGTTCTTTGCCATGAGGTGCCATGTTGAACTTCCAGTGACCAGTATGAGGGAGTGAGAGCGATAACACCAAATTTAACACACCTGCTCCCCATTCACACCTGAGACCCTGTAACACTAACAAGTCACCTGACACAAGGGAGGGAAAATGGCTAATTGCCCCCAATTTGGACATTTTCACTTAGCCCTTGTACACACGGTCGGACATTCCGACAACAAAATCCATCGGATTTTGTCCGACGGATTTTGTCCGAAACTGGTGTTGTATACACACGGTCGGACAAAGTTGTCTGAAAATCCGATCGTTCGAAACGTGATCATATTATTTCATTATGATGAGACTACGTTCAGCCTAGTAGCCAATAGCTTTGGTATAGGAATTTGATCTGAGCATGCGTGGCACTTTGTCCGACCGGAAATTCTCTACAAACGATCAGACAAAGTCCGATCGGATCATGTTGTCAGAAAATTTTATAGCCCAGCTCTAAAACTTTGTCGGTCGGATATTCCGACAGACACAGTCCGATGGAGCCCACACACGGTCGGATTATCCGACAACACGGTCCGATCTGACATTTTCCGTCGGAATGTCCGACCGTGTTTACAAGGGCTTAGGGGTGTACTCACTTTTGTTGCCAGCGGTTTAGACATTAATGGCTGTGTGTTGAGTTATTTTGAGGGGACAGCAAATTTACACTGTTATACAAGCTGTACACTCACTACTTTACATTGTAGACAAGTGTCATTTCTTCAGTGTTGTCACATGAAAAGTTAGAATAAAATATTTACAAAAATGTGAGGGGTGTACTCACTTTTGTGAGATGCTGTTGCTATTATCTGATAAGAGTTTGAGAATTGCTACTGATACAACCAATTAATAAAGTCCACTGTTGTAAGATTTATGGCCATTGCCCTTTGCTGGCAGCTCTGTCTATGACCTCAGATCAGGATGTCATATAATCATTGATCTGATAATCATGGGATTTGATTGGATAATCTAAACCAATCATAACTTTCACAATTGGAATGGATGTTCCTCATTGGCATTGAGTCTTCAGCCCCCAAAACTTCCAGATCACGCTCAAGGCTTCCATTAAATTGCCAATCTATGGGAACTACAGGTAACTTACATTTCTGATCTCTGTGATGTTCAGCATTATTATGAAGATTGCCTTTATTCTTAGACAGATTCCTGATCCGCCAACCACAATGTATTCTACGGGTTTGGGTGGAGGAGAAGGTCCTTGTGTGGTCTGATCGGTGGGTAGCACAGTGGTACGATGTGTCGGGTGGTGTTTGGTCTTTTTTGGACAATTATCACACTGCGGAGTCGTTATATTCTGCATAGTAGTCGGTCTTGGTGAGACAGATTGAGTGTCTCCGATGTTCTCTGCAATAAAAAGATGAGATGAAGACAGATGAGTGACATCTCAATGACAGATACAGCTGAATGATTTATTTTTAATGCAATAACTTTTATTTATATTTTGTTTACATACTCAAATAAACAATACATGGCATACATACAATCCAGATACAGATTCAAGCGAATGGAACAAGAAAAAACAAAAGACAAACAAAATATTCAAAATCAAGTCTCTCCCTCTCTTCTCTGGCCCCTCACTGGCTATAATCCTCCTTCCATATCCGGGCCAAAATCAACCAGCCACCTTCTCCATATAATCTCCAACTTCCCTGAACAGCCTTGATGCAAAAACACATATTAGTCTTTTAACAAACTTTCCCTAATTTGTGTTCTCCACTCCTCCACTGTTGGGGGTATATTGAGATCAACTTTAGAGATAGTAACTTACATGCCTGAAACAAGCTTCTTAACCACTTAACCACTTGAGATCCGCGCTATAGGCGAATGACGGCTACAGCGCGGACCTCCTTTGCCGGGACGACGTCTATTGACGTCGTCCCGTGCACGAGCGGCCTGCGCGCCCCCTGAGGGGCGCGCGCGGCGCGCTCTGTGATCGGCGACTCTATGAGACTCGCCTGATCACTGATCCGAGCAAGGGGTCGATCCCGACCCCTTATCACGTGATCAGCTGTCAGCCAATGACAGCTGATCATGTGATGCAACGGAGTCGGTAATCGGCTATTATTCCTCCTCGCGCTGACAGCGCGAGGAGAAAAAAAAGAGCCGATCACCGGCGGCCGTGATCGGGACATCAGTCCCGATCACCGCCAGCCCTGCCAGTGCCCACCTGCCCCCTGCCAGTGCCACCTTAATAAAACATAAGTGCCCCCCGTCAGTGCCACCCAGCAGCGCCCACAGTGCCACCCAGCAGTGCCCACAGTGCCACCCACAGTGCCCACAATCTGCCTCAAAAATGGTGCTGCACCCCAGTGCCACATATCCGTGCCCATCAGTGTCATCTACCAGTGCTCATCAGTGCCCAGCAGTGCCACCCATCAGTGCCCAGCAGTGCCACCTATCAGAGCCACCTATCAGTGCTACCTATCAGTGCCCATCAGTCCCATCTATCAGTGGTACCTATCAGTGCCCCTTAGTGCCACCCATCCGTGCCACCCATCTTTGCCCATCAGTGCTGCCTTATCTGTGCCCATCAGTACTGCCTTATCTGTGCCTATCGGTGCCACCTTATCTGTGCCTATTAGTGCCGCCTTAACTATGCCTATCAGTGCCCGCCAGTGCAGCCTATCAGTGCCCGCCAGTGCAGCCTATCAGTGCCCACCAATGCAGCCTATCAGTGCCCACCAGTGCAGCCTATCAGTGCCGCCTCATCAGCGCACTTCAATGAAGGAGAAAAATGACCTGTTTGCAAAATTTTATAACAAACTATTAAACATGATTTATTTATTTTTTTGCATCTTTTTTTTGTTTGTTTAGCAAAAAATAAAACTCCCAGCTGTAATTAAATACCACCAAAAGAAAGCTCTATTTGTGGGAAAAAAATGATTAAAATGTCATTTGGGTACAGTGTTGTATGCCCGCGCAATTGTCATTCAAAGTGCATCAGCGCTGAAAGCTGAAAATTGGTCTGCGACTGAGGGGGGTTTAAGTGCCCAGTAAGCAAGTGGTTAAGGACCGCCGCATGTAATTATACGTCGGCAGAATGCCATGTACGGGCACAAGCACGTACCCGTATGTGCCTGCCTTCCAGCGGGTGGGGGGTCCAATCGCTTCAGGAGCAATCCGGGATGAGGGGATGGCCGTTGGTTTCTGGCCATCCCCTCTCGATCGCTCCTGGCGAATGAGAAGCTTCCCCCCTGTGTAGTGTAAACACAGGCAGGGAGGAAGTGATGTCACTCTCCTTGGGGCGGTCTTTTTGACCAAACGGCGAGGAGAGAAGACATAGTAAGTGCACCAACACTACACTGACATGTAGGTACACACAGGCACACAAATCACCCCCCGATCCCCCCCCCCCCTCCCAGTCACAGTGTCACTGATTGCAGTGATCATTTATTTACTGATCACTGCATTTAGTGTCAGTTGTGACAGTAAAAAGTGTCAGGGCAGTTAGTGTTAGGTCCAGGGTAGCCCCCTACCCCCCCAATAAAGGTTTAACCCCCTGATTGCCCCTAGAATTAACCCTTTCACCCCCTTTTCCAGTGTCACTAAGCAATCGTTTTTCTGATCGCTGCATTAGTGTCACTGGTGCCGCTAGGTAGCTAGTTATTTTTTTAGGTTCACTACCAGGTTTTTATAGCATTAGGTACCCCCATATACTACCCAATAAAGGATTTAACCACCTGATTGCCCCTAGAGTTAACCCTTTCACCAGCGATCACCGCATAAGTGTCACAGGTGACGCTGGTTAGCCAGTTAGTTATTTCGTTATTTAGGTTCCCCGTCAGGTTTTTATATAGCGTCCAGGACCCCCATATACTCCCTAATGAAGGTTTTAACCCCCTGATTGCCCCTAGAGTTAACCCTTTCACCCCCTTTTGCCAGTGTCACTAAGCAATCGTTTTTCTGATCGCTGCATTAGTGTCACTGGTGCCGCTAGGTAGCTAGTTATCTTTTAGGTTTACCGCCAGGTTTTTATAGCGTTAGGTACCCCCAAATACTACCTAATAAAGATTTTAACCCCCTGATTGCCCCTAGAGTTAACCCTTTCACCAGCGATCACCGTATAAGTGTCACTGGTGACGCTGGTTAGCCAGTTAGTTATTTAGGTTCCCCGTCAGGTTTTTATATAGCGTCAGGGACCCCCATATACTACCTAATAAAGGTTTTAACCCCTGATTGCCCCTAGTTAACCCTTTCACCAGTGATCACCGTATAAGTGTTACGGGTGACTCTGGTTAGTTAGTTTGCTTTTTATAGCATCAGGGCACCCACCATTTATTAGCCAATAAAGATTTAACCCCCTGATCACCCGGCGGGTGATATCAATTAGGTTTTAGGGTCAGATAGGGTCTGCGTTGCCCCAGGCAACGCTAGGTTAGTGCCACTACCTCCCGTAGTGGTATAGTATCTGAACAGATCAATATCTGATCTGATCAGATCTATACTAGCGTCCCCAGCAGTTTAGGGTTCCAAAAAAACGCATTGTTAGCGGGATCAGCCCAGATACCTGCTAGCACCTGCGTTTTGCCCCTCCGCCCAGCCCACCCAAGTGCAGTATCGATCGATCACTGTCACTTACAAAACACTAAACACATAACTGCAGCGTTCGCAGAGTCAGGCCTGATCCCTGCGATCGCTAACAGTTTTTTTGCTAGCGTTTTATATTTAAATCCTGAAGGCGGTGCTTGGTTTTCGGGGTCCCGTACGGTTCTAGGCTCCCAAAAAGTCCCCCACATGTGGTATCCCCGTACTCGGGAGAAGCAGCAGAATTTATTTTGGGGTAAAATTTCACTTATGCACATAGCATGTGTGAGCATTATATCATTTAGTGACAACTTTGTGCAAAAAAAAAGTTTGTAATATTCCCGCAACTTGTGGCAAAATATAAAATATTCCATAGACTCACCATGCCTCTCAGTAAATAGCTTGGGGTGTCTACTTTCCAAAATGGGGTCATTTGGGGGGGGGGTTGTGCTATTTTGGCATTTTATGGCCTTCGAAACTGTGATAGGTAGTGAGGAGTGAAATCAAAAATTTGCACCCTTAGAAATCCTGAAGGCAGTGATTGGTTTTCGGGGTGCCGTACGCAGCTAGGCTCCCAAAAAGTCCAACATATGTGGTATCCCCGTACTCAGAAGAAGCAGCGGAATATATTTTGTGGTGTAATTCCACATATAACCATGGCATGTGTGAGCAATATATCACTTAGTGACAACTTTTTGTAAACTTTTTTTTGTGTCATTATTCAATCACTTGGGAGAAAAAAAAAATATTCAATGGGATCAACATGCCCCTCAGCAATTTCCTTGGTGTCTACTTTCCAAAATGGTGACATTTGGGGGGGGCGGTTTGTACTGCCCTGCCATTTTAGCACCTCAAGAAATGAGATAGGCAGTCATAAATTAAAAGCTGTGTAAATTCCAGAAAATGTACTCTAGTTTGTAGATGCTATAACTTTTGCGCAAACCAATAAATATACGCTTATTGAAATTTTTTTTTACTAAAGACATGTGGCTGAATACATTTTGGCCTAAATGTATGATAAAATTAAGTTTATTCGATTTTTCTTATAACAAAAATTAGAAAATATATATTTTTTTCAAAATTTTCATTCTTTTTCCTTTTATATCGTAAAAAATAAAAATCGCAGAGACAATCAAATACCATCAAAAGAAAGCTCTATTTGTGGGAAGAAAAGGATGCAAATTTTGTTTGGGTACAACATTGCATGACCGCACAATTACCAGTTAAAGCAGTGCAGTGCGAAATTGTAAAAAGACCTCTGATCCTTAGGCTGACAATTGGTCCGGGGCTGAAGTGGTTAATATTGTAATATAATCACCATCCGGGATCCAAAATTGTTCCATCATGTTTAGCAGGCATAAACCTTGATCTAGTGGCAATTGTATTCCTAACAAGCTGTTAATAGTCTCAATTACCCCTCCACCAGTACCGGTGACGTTTGGAACATTTCCATAACATATGAATGAGATTTGCGGGTCCGGCCTTACATCGAGGACAGAGAGGGGAGTCCCTTCATTTCCATTTGAATCATTTCTGAGGAGTGTTTTACACTCCATGTAAAATAAATAATTTTTTAACTTTTGCATGGTAGATAAAGATTTGTCTGGAATTGTCGATAAGGCCATTGACCATTGATCATCTGATAATGGACCCAAATCACATGCCCATTGAGCATCTATTATACAATACCCCATATAGTCGTGATATAAGTCCTTTTGTATGTATTTTTTTATTTCACAGGCTTTTATAGCATGTCTGAGCTGAGGGTATTGAAACATTTTTTTTTCAGGATTTCATATTCTTCCATTTTTTGAGTAAAGGATTTTAAAGTGTCCTCCTGAAATAGTTGCATCGGGTACCTTAACCTGTGTTTTTTCCATAGATCTAATCCCTCCAGTTTTCCCAATTCCTCATAGTTTGCACTTGCCCATATTGTGGTAAGGCATGTATACCCCTTCATAGTCATAACCCCCTTGCTCAAAACCTCCCATCATACATCAAAGATAGCACACATCTACTGGATATTCTTTCCTTCTACACCTGGGAAGCGACTTATCAGTGGGTTTCCTTGTACGTCATGTCCCTAAATACTTCCATTCTCCACTCTATAGACCTTAGAACAGTAGAACATTTCCTCTCTGAAGATCCTCTTATCAACCCCAGATATGCACAGTTCCTCCTGGAGGCCACACAATTCTGCTTGGAACATAATTATTATGAGTTCAATCACACTTTTTATTTACAATCCCAGGGTACCGCTATGGGCGCCAATTTTGCCCCAAGATTTGCAAACTTGACTATGGGCTATTGGGAACTACAGTATGTCTCACACAATAACCCCTTTGCAGCCCAAATTATCTACTATGGACACTACATCGATGATATCATAATGATCTGGGATTGCCCTGGAGAAAGTGTAAAGTCCTTTGTAGAATATTGCAACCACAACTCTCTAGGGCAGGCATGTCCAAAGTCCGGCCCGCGGGCCAATCGCGGCCCGCGGCCCGGTTTTGAACGGCCCGCCTGGTTATTTGGACATACATATCTTTTGTGGCCACCGACGATCTCCCAGCGCCGGGGCCACAAAAGATATATATGCTTCGGAAGGTACAGGGAGGACAGGACGGAGCGCCGTACACAGGAGAATTTCCTGTTTACGGGCGGCCTCTGTAATAGGAAGTCCTTCTTCTGCACTGCCGTTGGACGACTGTTCTGTCCATCAAAGGAGGCGGGACTTTCTATTAAAGAAGCCGCCGTGTAAACAGGAGATTCTCCTTTGGCGCTCGTCAGTGCATTCCTGGCAATGGTGCTGTGTCCCTGGCAATGGTGCTGCGTCCCTGGCAATGGTGCTGCGTCCCAGGCAATGGTGCTTCGTCCCAGGCAATGGTGCTGCGTCCCTGGCAATGGTGCTGCGTCCCTGGCAATGGTACTGCGTCCCTGGCAATGGTGCTGCGTCCCTGGCAATGGTGCTGCATTCCTGGCTATGGTGGGGGAATTCCTGGCTATGGTGGGGGCATTCCTTGCTATGGTGGGGGCATTCCTGGCTATGGTGGGGGCATTCCTGGCTATGGTGGGGGCATTCCTGGCTATGGTGGGGCATTCCTTGCTATGGTGGGGCATTCCTTGCTATGGTGGGGGCATTCTTGGCTATGGTGGGGGCATTTCTGGCTATGGTGGGGCATTCCTTGCTATGGTGGGGCATTCCTTGCTATGGTGGGGGCATTCTTGGCTATGGTGAGTGCATTCCTGGCTGTGGTGGGTGTGTTCCTGGCAATGGTGGGTCTGCAGATGTGCACTGATTAGGCTGCATTGGTGGGCACTGACCATTATTTTGCTTCACAGTTCTTTATTTAAACATTTTTTTTTCCTGAAACTTCCCTCTTAAAGTGAAGGTGTGTGTTATACGCCAATTAATACAGTATGTACAAATACGCCCAAGCTCATTTCTTCCCACACACAGCCACAAAGGCAAGAGAATTCTTATTGGGCAGTGTATTAGAGCTCGAACGAACACACTTAGACCGAATTTTAACGATTCAAAGAATGTCAGGCAAAATGGTCAGCCCTCGCGCATGTTCACTTCATCAAATCCGGCCCTCTTTGAAAAAAGTTTGGACACCCCTGCTCTAGGGCTATCCTTCACTTATGTCAAAGACTCAACAAAATTAGCCTTTTTAGACTTAGAACTTTTTCATAGTGATTCCAAAATACATGCCACAAATTTTGTCAAACCAACCGCTGGAAACTCCTATATCCACTATTAAAGCTGTCATCATCCGAGGTGGATCAAGAACATACCCAGGAGTACATTTTACAGAATCTGGCAAAACTGTACTAAAGATGAAGACTACAACACACAGGGTAAACTTCTCTCAGAAAAATTCCAGGATAAAGCATATCCACCAAATCTGGTTCAAGAAGCCTTCCTTCAACAAGCGAAAAACCTTCCCCAAAGGATTCACAACCCAATTCCATGATTGTCATAAAAAAATTGAGAATATCATAGCCAAACATTGGTGCATCCTGCTCAGAGACCCTTTTTTAGGTTCTTCTCTCACTCAACAACTGCAAAGCAAAAAATATAAAGAGTAAAATAGCATCTAGTAGAATTTTAAATGTACCATCCACTCCGGTTTCACATATTCCCCTAATTTCGTTAGTGGGAATGTATCAATGTAAGAAAAAATTATGTCTTATCTGTAAATTTGTTGATCATGGTCCGAAAAACTTCACCATCAAAGGTAAAACATATAATATCAAAGAATTTCACAATTGTTACAGTGAGTATGTAGTGTACTGCCTAACCTGCCCATGTGGTCTTTTTTACATGGGCAGGACCATACGCACTCTACGCCATAGGCGTTTCAAAGAGAAAGGTTGGGACAAACATGTGCCCCCATTCATTTTTTAAAGGAACATCAAAATTCACTTGGGGTCTTAGAGTCTGGGTTATAGAGGCCATTTACAGAGGTCTTCCTGCCACAGAACGTTTTAAATGCTTATATCAGCAAGAAACCTACTGGATATATTATTTGGGCACATTCTCACCAAGGGGGCCCAATGAAGAAATAGAGACACGTTCTTTATTATAATTACAGTTCCATCGTGTTGAACTGCCATATCAAAATATCCTTTTTTTTATTATTATTAAACTCAAAAACTTTATCTGGTTTCAAATTTTTTTCCACGATTTTTATTCTAGTATGAATTCACATTCATTTTATTTTTTTGTATTAAATAAAATATTTTTAAATTAAATTATTTTTTTCTTTCATTCCCCTTTTTCTTTCACTTTTTTACAAAAATACTGGCTGTTATGGTTCCACAGCCGTAGACTTTCCACCCACATTTCCAGCTGGAGTTCCTACACTTGTATTTATGTTGCTCTCCTCCTGAGAGCAAACAGACCAGTAGAAGGAGCTGTGAGCCCCGAGCACGTAGCTGTACATTCTACACTCTGGATGCTTGCTGAGCACTGCTGATGTCACTCACGCTTCCGCGTTCCAGGGTGGTTAGCGTGGAGCTTCCCACACCATGTACAACACGGACTAGCTGCTAAAACAACCAGGACTAACATCCTTACAGCAAAAGGACTGCCAGCAGAGCCTGCACCCTATCACCAACACACTTCAGGGTTTTTATAACCTTTGATGGACATCACTACTTTATGAACCTGCAAACCAGTAAGTTAAAAAAACAGCATATATTTATGTGATAGAACTACTGGAGTTGGCGCCTCCAAAACCCTAATTTCCTGTTTTTTTTTTTTGCTTATATACTGAGGTTATGGACACCCTCTGAGGATGGCTGCCTTCTCACCTGCAAATAAATAGTGACTGACTTTAATGAGCCATTTAAGCTTATATTGCATCATCCTAATAAGACATTACAAAAATTGGAGCGCCGGAATCCCTTCCTTTCTTTAATATTTAACCCCTTCCCTGCCAGTGACATTTACACAATAATCAGTGCATATTTATAGTACTGATCACTGTATAATTATCACTGGTCCCAAAAATGTGTCAAAAGTGTCTGATCTGTCCACCATAATGTCACAGTCCTGATAAAAATCACTGATCACCGCCATTACTAGTAAAAAAAAAAAATAATAATAATAAAAATGCCATAGATCTTTCCCCTATTTTGTAAATGCTATAACTTTTGCACAAACCAATTAATATACGCTTATTGTGATTTTTATTATCAAAAATATGTAGAATAATACATATCAGCCTAAACTGAAGAAATATTTTTTTTTTTTAAATGGGGATATTTATTATAGCAAAAAGTACAAAATAGTGTTTTTTTTTTCAAAATTGTCGCTCTTTTTTTGTTTATAGCGCATAAAATAAAAATCACAGAGATGATCAAATACCACAAAAAGAAAGCTCTATTTGTGGAAAAAAAATACGTCAATTTTGTTTGGGTACAGCGTCGCATGGCCACGCAATTGTCAGTTAAAGTGATGCAGTGCCGTATCGCAAAAAATGGCCTGGTCATTGAGCAGCCAAATCATCCGGGGCTGAAGTGGTTAAATACCACCAAAAGAAAGCTCTATTTGGGTGAAAAAAGTGATAACAATTTTCTATATGTACAGTGTTCCATGACTTTTGGGGTGAAAGTGCCCGGTATTGAAGTGGTTAAGAAGGAGAAGTAAGGCAGGTTTTATACATCAAACCACACAAAGCTCAAATAACCCGGCTGTACAGGTGGATGATTTGCTAAACAGGGAATCTGTGCAAATCCAAACAGAAAAAATCCAGGGCGTGCATCGTCCACCCTCCCTTGTCCCTGTACCCTCTGTACTCCGATCAATGACAACCAGCCCTCTCTATTCACATATTACATTAATGTTTTGAGGTTGCTGGGTACTCACCCTTTCTCTGAATGCCACTGTTCACTATGTGGCACATGGTGACCACATGTAGAAGGACGAGAGGCAGAAGACGACGGACTTCCATTTCCACTGCGGGTTGAGCTCTGAACACCGATATAAGGGAAAGCTGATGCTGAAGAATTATACTGTAGAGAGTTGAGTACTTTTATCATCACTGGAGGAAATTATTTCTAAAGATAATATCTCAGAGATGTACACATTTCCTGGTGGTCATAACTGTCTGCTCTTAGATTGTCACAGAACATGGTTATTGCGTGTTTCTCAATCCCCTGATATTATCTAGCTGATGGATAACATAGATAACTTAACTACTACTACAATAGCTCAAAAAACTATAGTCTGTTCTTGGTCCCAAACTTAAATGTAGCCCTTCTTTAACTAGTAGCTGACCGCCGGCCGTCAAATGACGGCCAGGCGGCGCAGCTATTGTGGCGGGAGGCCGTCATATGACGGCCTCCCGTTTAAACAGGGAATGCGCGCGATCGTGCGCGCGCATCCCTGTTTCTTCGGTGGCGGCGTGTCACGGAGACACCGCTCGCCACCGAAGGGGGTGAACAGCCATTCGTTATGGCTGTTTACCACGTGATCGGCCGTGATGAAGTCACGGCCGATCACAGATGGTAACACCCCGAACGTGCACGGCGCATGCGCGCTATCGCGAGCGCGCTGCGCGTGCATGTCGGTGGCGGCGTGTTCCCCGGGAACACTGCTCGTCACCGACGCTGGTAAACAGCCATTGGCTGGCTGTTTACCCACGTGATCGGCTGTGATCCTTTCACAGCCGATCACTCAAATGTAAACGAACTGCGGTAACGGGAGGTTACCGGGTTCTCCTCCTCACACACCGATCGCGTGTGAGGAGGAGATTGCGATAACATCTCGTTACCGCATACAGTGTACACCAAACATACTGATTGCCCCCCCCCCCAATAAAGAGGACCTGTCACCACCCCTCATAGTACCTGTCAATCACAGTCCATCAGAGTACCTGTCACAGCCCATCAGAGTATTTGAGTACCTGTCACAGCCCATCAGAATACCCAAGTACCTGTCCCGGCCCATCAGAGTACCCGAGTACCCGTCCCGGCCCATCAGAGTACCCGAGTACCCGTCCCGGCCCATCAGAGTACCCGAGTACCCGTCCCGGCCCATCAGAGTACCCGAGTACCCGTCCCGGCCCATCAGAGTACCCGAGTACCCGTCACGGCACATCAGGGTACCCGAGTACCCGTCATGGCACATCAGGGTACCCGAGTACCCGTCACGGCACATCAGGGTACCCGAGTACCCGTCACGGCACATCAGGGTACCCGAGTACCTGTCACGGCACATCAGGGTACCCGAGTACCTGTCACGGCCCATCAGGGTACCCGAGTACCTGTCACGGCCCATCAGGGTACCCGAGTACCTGTCACAGTCCATTAGAGTACCCGAGTACCTGTCACAGTCCATTAGAGTACCAAGTACCTGTCACAGTCCATCAGGGTACCCGAGTACCTGTCACAGCCCATCTGAGTACCCGAGTACCTGTCACAGTCCATTAGAGTACCGAGTACCTGTCACAGTCCATTAGAGTACCGAGTACCTGTCACAGTCCATTAGAGTACCGAGTACCGGTCACAGTCCATTAGAGTACCCGAGTACCTGTCACAGTCCATCAGGGTACCCGAGTACCTGTCACAGTCCATCTAAGTACCCGAGTACCTGTTCCAGTCCATCTGTGTACCAGAGTACCTGTCACAGTCCATCTGAGTACCCGAGTACCTGTCACAGTCCATATGAGTACCTGTCACCGCCCTTCAGAGTACCCAAATACCAGTCACCAAACCATCAGAGTACTTGTCACCAGGCCATCAGAGTACCTGAGTACTTGTCACCAGGCCATCAGAGTACCTGAGTACTTGTCACCAGGCCATCAGAGTACCTGAGTACTTGTCACCAGGCCATCAGAGTACCTGAGTACTTGTCACCAGGCCATCAGAGTACCTGAGTACTTGTCACCAGGCCATCAGAGTACCTGAGTACTTGTCACCAGGCCATCAGAGTACCCGAGTACCTGTCACCAGGCCATCAGAGTACCCGAGTACCTGTCACCAGGCCATCAGAGTACCCGAGTACCTGTCACCAGACCATCAGAGTACCCGAGTACCTGTCACCAGACCATCAGAGTACCCGAGTACCTATTTGCAGCCCATGTCTCATAGAATATACGTTGGGGTGTTTGCTTTCCAAAATGGGGTCATTTTGTGGGTAATTGCACTGTCCTGGTGGTCCAGGACCTTCAAAAGAGTGATGGGTAGGAATGAAATAAGATGTGTCATTTATGCTCCTAGAACGCCTGAACGTACTACTTCAATGTTCGGCCTCTCTATGTGGCCAGGCTGTGTAAAAGTCACACACATGTGGTATTGCCATACTCGGGAGGAGTAGCAGAATGTATTTCGGGGTGTAATTTTTGCTATATACATGCTATGTGTTAGAAATATCTTATAAATTGACAATTTTGTGTAAAAAAAAATGCGTTTTAATTTTTTTTTTTCCACATATTCCAAAAACTTCTGGAAAATAAATAACCATTCAAAAGACTCATTATGCCTCACAGATTATACGTTGGGGTGTTTGCTTTCTAAAATGGGGTCATTTTATGGGAAATTCCATTGTCCTGGTACTCCAGGGCCTTCAAAAGTGTAATAGGTGGTTGAGAAACGAGATGCGTAATTTTTGCTCGTAGAACGTCTGAAGGTACTACATCAATGTTGGTGCTCTGTATGTGTCCAGGCTGTGTAAAAGTCTCACACATGTGGTATCGCCGTACTCGGGAAGAGTAGCAGAATGTATTTTGGGATGTAATTTTTGCTATATACATGCTATGTGTTAGAAATATCTTATAAATTGACAATTTTGTGTAAAAAAAAATGCGTTTTAATTTTTTTCCACATATTCCAAAAACTTCTGGAAAATAAATAACCATTCAAAAGACTCATTATGCCTCACAGATTATACGTTGGGGTGTTTGCTTTCTAGAATGGGGTCATTTTATGGGAAATTCCATTGTCCTGGTACTCCAGGGCCTTCAAAAGTGTAATAGGTGGTTGAGAAACGAGATGCGTAATTTTTGCTCGTAGAACGTCTGAAGGTACTACATCAATGTTGGGCCTCTGTATGTGGCCAGGCTGTGTAAAAGTCTCACACAAGTGGTATCGCCGTACTCGGGAAGAGTAGCGGAATGTATTTTGGGGTGTAATTTGTTGTATGCATATGCTGTGTGTGAGAAATAACCTGATAATATGATAATTTAGTAAAAAAAAATAAAAAAAAATAAAAAATCTTCATTTTGCAAAGAATTGTGGGAAAAAATGACAACTTAAAAAAACTCACCATGCTACTTACTTAATACCTTGGGATGTCTACTTTGTAAAAAGGGGTCATTTGGGGGGTATTTGTACTTTCCTGACTTGTTAGTGTCTCAAGAAATGAGATACACTTGATGTACTGAAGGCCTCATCAGAAGTGATCAATTTTCAGTGATTGGCACCATAGTTTGTAGACTCTATAACTTTCACAAAGACCAAATAATATATACTAATGTGGGTTATTTTTACCAAAGATATGTAGCAGTATAAATTTTGGCCAAAATTTATGAAGAAAAATTACTAATTAGCAATAATTTATGACAGAAACTAAGAAAAAGGCATTTTTTTCACAAAATTTACGTTTTATTTTATTTATAGCACAAAAAATAAAAACCCCACTAGTGATTAAATACCACTAAAAGAAAGCTCTATTTGTGTGGAAAAAAGGACGCAAGTTTCATATGGATACAGTGTTGGATGACTGAGTAATTGTCATTCAAACTGTGAGAGCGCTGAAAGCTGAAAATTGGTCTGGTCAGGAAGGGGGTGTAACTGCCCTGTACTGAGGTGGTTAAGGGAAGCTGATGGAACCATCTCATGGCCTGACTCTTGGTAACGGTGAGAGATCCGTCACCTTCACCCCCTCCTTCTCAATGGCCCTATTCCAGTGAGTCATCATCTGAACCACCAGTCTCTCCCGAATGACCAAGAGTCTATGCAATGTCTTAGGCAAAATTCTGCTATTCTGTTTTGCAGGTGGTATGCCTGAGGTACAGGAGCTACACTCAGTGGCATCACTAGGATTGGTGTCACCTGGTGTATTAAAATATGGTTTAACTCCCCTAATAACTATTTCCCATATGACACTGCACATAATGGCAATATTAGTGCCCAGTACAGACCCCTCAGTAGTAGAACCCCCCCCCTTTCCCCCACTACAGACCCCTCAGTAGTAGAACCCCCTTACCCCCTGGTACAGACCCCTCAGTGGTAGAACCCAATGTTTACCCCCCGTACAGACCCCTCAGTAGTACAACCCCCTTTTCCCCCAGTACAGACCCCTCAGTAGTAGAACCCCCCTTCCCTAGTACAAACTCCTCAGTAGCACAATCCCCTTTACCCCCAGTACAGACCCCTCAATAGTACAATCCCCCTTTTCCCCAGTTTAGACCCCTCTGTAGTACAACCCCCCCTTTATCCCAGTATACACCCCTCAGTAGTAGAACCCCCTTACCCTGGTACAGACCCCTCAGTAGTAGAACCCCACCTTTACCCCCAGTACATATCCCTCAGTAGTAGAACCCCCTTACCCCCTGGTAAAGACCCCTCAGTAGTAGAACCCCACCTTTTCCCCCAGCACAGACCCCTCAGTAGTAGACATGTGCAGAGTAAAATATTTCGTTTCGTGATTTCGTTTTCGTCTGAAAAATCAATTTATTTAGTTACTCCCGAAATTCATTTTTATTTATTTTGTTTTTCGCTCAAAAATTGCATTCGTCCGAAAATCCACATGAATTACAGTCGAATCTGTCTTAGAAGGCTTATGGTGTCTGTCGAATGTATAAAGAAGATTCGACGGAGCTAATATATAGCATACTTCGTGTGAACTTTAGAACCCTATTAAAGTCTATGGGACTCCAACGTTCAAAATCTAAAGTGCTAATTTGAAATGCTAATATGCAAGTTACTGTCCTAAAAAGTGTTTGGGGACCTGGGTCCTGCCCCAGGGGACATGTATCAATGCAATTTTTTTTTTAAATACGGCCGTTTTTTCGGGAGCAGTGATTTTAATAATGATTAAAGTGAAACAATAAAAGTGTAATATTCCTTTAAATTTCGTACCTGGGGGGTGTCTATAGTATGCCTGTGAAGGGGTGCATGTTTCTGGTGCTTAGAACTGTCACTGCACAAAGTGTCATTTATGCAGGAAAAAAAGTCCTTTAAAATCACTCGCAGCTATTATGAATTGTCGGCTCCGTAATACAGAGAACACTCATTGAAAGTCATTGATAAAAAATAATAAATAAATAAATAAATAAAAAAGCGTGGGGGTCCCCCAAATTCAATTACCAGGCCCTTCAGGTCTGGTATGGATATTAAGGGGAACCCTGCGTCAAATTTAAAAAAAAAAATTACGTGGGGTTCCCCCTAAATATCCATACCAGACCCTTCAGGTCTGGTATTGATATTAAGGGGAACCCCACGTCAAATTAAAAAAAAAATTGATGTGGAGGTCCCCCTAAAAATCCATACCAGACCATTTATCCGAGCATGCAACCTGGCAGGCCACAGGAAAAAAAGGGGGGGACGAGAGAGGGGCCCCCCCTCCCTCCTGAACCGTACCAGGCCACATGCCCTCAACATTGGGAGGATGCTTTGGGGGTCTGTGACCCCTCAAAGCACCTTGTCCCCATGTTGATGCGGAGAAGGGCCTCATCCCCACAACCATGGCCGGTGGTTGTGGGGGTCTGCGGGCGGGGGGCTTATCACAATCTGGAAGCCCCCTTTAACAAGGGGACCCCCAGATCCCGGCCCCCCCTGTTTGAAATGGTAAGGGGGTACAAAAGTACCCCTACCATTTCACAAAGAAAGTGTAAAAAATAGTTTAATAAGACAAACACACTTTTGAAAAATTCCTTTATTAAAAATAAAAAAAAGATTCCAGAGGTGGTAATCCACTCTTGCTATCCAGCGACGGACGATCATCTCTCCGGGGTCCAGCGATGGCTCATCTGAATCAGCGAAGCTAATCCATCCATCTTCTGTCTCCATGGAGGAAACACTGCGGGGATTCCGGCGGCCTGACGTTTGTAATATGTGGAGGGCGGGGCCACCCGTCACCTGACATCACCCCCTCTGACGCAAGGGGAAAGATGGGCTTCCCCGTGATATATGGGTGTTACATCAGAGGGGTGCGAGGTCTCCCATACATCACGGGGAAGCCCGGGTTTCCCCTTGCGTCACAGACCCCCAAAGCATCCTCCCAATGTTGAGGGCATGTGGCCTGGTACGGTTCAGGAGGGAGGGGGGGCCGCTCTCTCGCCCCCCCCCTCTTTTCCTGCGGCCTGCCAGGTTGCGTGCTCGGATAAAGGGTCTGGTATGGATTTTTAGGGGGGCCCCCACGTCAATTTTTTTTTTAATTTGACGTGGGGTTCCCCTTAATATCCATACCAGACCTGAAGGGCCTGGTAATTGAATTTGTGGGACCCCCACACTTTTTTTAAATTTATTTATTTTTTTATCAATGACTTTCAATGAGTGTTCTCTATATTACGGAGCCGACAATTCATAATAGCTGCGAGTGATTTTAAAGGACTTTTTTTCCTGCATAAATGACACTTTGTGCAGGGACAGTTCTAAGCACGGGAAACATTCGCCCCTTCACAGGCATACTATAGACACCCCGCCCCCCCCCCCCCCCCCCCCCCGTACAAAATTTAAAGGAATATTACACTTTTATTGTTTCACTTTAATCATTATTAAAATCACTGCTCCCGAAAAAACTGACGTTTTTAAAACTTTTTTTTGCATTGATACATGTCCCCTGGGGCAGGACCCGGGTCCCCAAACACTTTTTAGGACAGTAACTTGCAGAATCTTTTCTCTCTGTCAAATCTTTTTTCTCTGTCGAATATTTTCTCTATATAATCTTGGACTAATAGAGGTAAGGTTAGGCACATTCGACCACAGGTTCTAATGACAGATTGTTATTGTCAGAGTCACGTCGAATCTCCAATTCTATATCAGGGCCGCTGATAGAAATCATGGGGCCCCGTACAGCCTACCTGATGGGGCCCCCTTCACCTCCACACTGGCCCCGCCCCTGGTCCCTCCTTCAGCCCCACCCCTGGCCCCACCCATTGCCCCTCCCCAGACCCTGCCTTGAAACAATTGGCGGGTATGTATTGCAGAGTATTGGTGGGGTATGTATTGCAGAGTATTGGCAGGGTAAGTATTGCAGAGTATTGGCAGGGTATTGGCAGGGTAAGTATTGCAGAGTATTGGCAGGGTATTGGCGGGGTAAGTATTGCAGATTATTGGCAGGGTAAGTATTGCAGAGTATTGGCGGGGTAAGTATTGCAGAGTATTGGCGGGGTAAGTATTGCAGAGTATTGGCAGGGAAAGTATTGCAGAGTATTGGCAGGGTAAGTATTGCAGAGTATTGGCGGGGTATGTATTGCAGAGTATTGGCAGGGTATGTATTGCAGAGTATTGGCAGGGTGTTGGCAGGGTAAGTATTGCAGAGTATTGGCAGGGTATTGGCAGGGTAAGTATTGCAGAGTATTGGCAGGGTATTTATTGCAGAGTATTGGCGGGGTATGTATTGCAGAGTATTGGCAGGGTATTGGCAGGGTAAGTATTGCAGAGTATTGGCAGGGTATTTATTGCAGAGTATTGGCGGGGTATGTATTGCAGAGTATTGGCAGGGTATTGGCAGGGTAAGTATTGCAGAGTATTGGCAGGGTATGTATTGCAGAGTATTGGCAGGGTATTGTCAGGGTATGTATTGCAGAGTATTGGGTATTGGCAGGGTATTGTCAGGGTATGTATTGCATTTGCAGATGTTGAACTTCAAGCCCCCCCCCAAGCAAGCATACACCTCACCTTGTCACCTGTAATTGTCCACAAGATCTCGACTCGATCGATTCGCCCGGCCCCTGCTCTCTCTGCTCGCCTGAGTCGCCTCTCACTCTGCTACTAAGTTCTTGTCACGCGGAGAGAGAGAGAGAGGATTGGGAATATCACTCCGCAACACCATAACATTATATGCTGGCCGGGACTTGTGCGGTGTGCGGAGCGGGTGCAGTAGACGTATTCTTCTGCGCCCGAAATACAGGAAAGAGTCCCTCCCCTGCAGCCGCATACTGGAATGAACACAGCGCAATGAGCGCATAGCACATTTAAAAAAAAAAAAAAAAACTTTACTGAACAAGGGGGGGGGGGGGGGGCAGGGGCGTACCGAGAGCATTTGGCACCCGGGGCGGTTCTATATCTGGCACCCCCCCACCATAAAATGTAAAAACACCCACTGTGTCCCCTGCATACCTCTGCATCCTTCAATATCTTTTTGTCACTACTGTGTACCCCCCTCTCCACAACTGCCCCTCTGGACCCCTTTACATTACACAGCACCCTGCACCTCTGGACCCCTTTACATTACACAGTGCCCTGCACCTCTGGACCCCTTTACATTACACAGCACCCTGCACCTCTGGACCCCTTTACATTACACAGGATCTTGCGCCTAAGGACCTCTTTACATTACACAGCACCCTGCACCTCTGGACCCCTTTACATTACACAGGACCTTGCACCTAAGGACATCTTTACATTACACAGCAGCCTGCACCTCTGGACCCCTTTACATTACACAGCAGCCTGCACCTCTGGACCCCTTTACATTACACAGCTCTTGTACCTCTGGACCCCTTTACATAACACAGCACCCTGAACCTCCTGACCCCTTTACATTACGCAGCCCTTGTACCTCTGGACCCCTTTACATTACACAGCACCCTGAACCTCTGGACCCCTTTACATTACACAGCCCTTGTACCTCTGGACCCCTTTACATTACACAGCACCCTGCACCTCTGCACCCCTTTACATTACACAGCCCCTCACAGCTCTGGACCTCCTGCATGTTACACAGACCCCCTACAGTGCAGACCCCCCTCCCTACCATACAGACCCCATCTACAGTGTAGACCCCCCTACAGTACAGAATCCTCCCCTACAGTGCAGACCCTCCTACAGTACAGGCCCCTCCACCCTACAGCTCAGACCCCCCTACAGTACAGACTCCCCTACAGTACAGACTCCCCTACAGTGCAGAATCCTCACCTACAGTACAGACCCCTCCCCCTACAGTGCAGATCCCCCTACAGTGCAGGACCCCTTCTACAGTGCAAGACCCCCCTACAGTGCAGGACCCCCCTACAGTGCAAGACCCCCCCTACAGTGCAGGACCCCCCCTACAGTGCAGGACCCCCCCTACAGTGCAGGACCCCCCTACAGTGCAGACCCCCCCTACAGTGCAGACCCCTCTACAGTGCAGGACCCCCCACAGTGCAAACCCCCCCACAGTGCACAGACCCCCACAGTAAAGAACCCCCCTACAGTGCAGAGACTCCCCTAAGGACCCATAATGTGCCTCGATCCCAAGGCAGCAGCATTGCAGGGGGGAGGTGCGAGCAGCACCCGAGTGGAGTGACATCTGTCGGCTCAGTGATCCGTGACCCGGCGCAATAATCCCCTTGTCTCGGTGGTCACGTGACTCACGTCGCGCCGTTATGATCAGTCTTGGCAGCGACTGTCACTCACAGCCGAGCAGAGTGAAGCCGCCTCCCCCTCCTACTTTATGTCTACACAGTGCTGTGCATGCAGTAGGGGGAGGCGGCTTCACTCTGCTCGGCTGCGAGTGGCAGCCGCTGCCGAGACTGATCAGAACGGCCACGCGACGCGACCACAGAGAGAAGGGGATTATTGCGCCGGGTCCCGGATCACTGAGCCGGCAGTTGTCACTCCACTCGGGTGCTGCTCGCACCTCCCCCCTGCAATGCCGCCCACTGCCAGTGCCTCGGGCTCTCTCTGTGTGGGCTGCGAATCCGAGGCACGGCGCTGTCTCTTCTTCAGTTGCGGAGGGGGGCACTGGGGGGGGGGAGGTTGTAGGGCACTGATCGGTGAAGGAGGAACTTTTTTTTTTATACATAAAATTTTGCAGTTCAGGTTGCCCGGGCCCACCTGCTGGTCAGGCCCGGTACAGCAGGGCCAGTTGTACTGGCCTATCAGCGGCCCTGTTCTATATCAAACTGTTGTAACAACGAAAATAAAGCATTTATTTATGTCGGATCTTTCATTTTTCGGATTCTGTGCTTTCGTTATCGTTTGTCAAAACGAAAATAGCTGAAATTCCGACGAAAATGCATTTGGACGAAAACGAATGCACATGTCTACTCCGTAGTAGAATCCTTGCTTTTCCCAGTACAGGCCCCTCAGTAGTGTAACCTCCCATCCTTTTCTTCCCGTACAGATGCAGTACAAGTCTGTGCCCCCCTCCAAGACTGATGTGAGTATGGTTTCCTAGACTCATTCATCTGTGATCCAATGTCATGCAGGTAGAAGATGGTGCAGAACAGAAATGGGGGAGTAGATGAGACTCTCAAGGCTCTCATCCAAAGGCATCCTAGCCCAGCAGCGCCCACAGCCCGGGCACAGTGTGAGCTCAGCTATGAGAACAAGGTGATCGGGGACAGGGTAGGGGTCTACTGTGGCCAGTATATCAGAGAATCTGAGAGAATTGGCAGGTAGGGGTGAATTGAACAGCATGCAGAATCTAGGCACAGAGCGGGAAGATTGGAGGAATATAAACATAATACTGACAGAGCCACGATGCTGGGATATATCACAGTACATGTGTCTGAAAAAACAGTCAATGGCAACTATAATAATGGAACCAGAAGCCTATCATGAGGCACCCTACTGGCTACAGGTCCTTGGGCAGTGCCCAAGTGCCTGAATGGTCAGTCCACCCCTGGTGTCACCCCTCTGGCGGTGTTACCCAGGTGTGGTCCGCACCTCCCATGCCCCCATAATGACAACACTGGCTACACTGGGCAGAGATTCTGACATCTCTGAAATGGAAGACCTAGAGGTGGCCAACTCTATACCATCTTGTACCAGGAAAGATCATGTGTAACAACAGTACCAACCTGCTGTCTGCACTTCAGCAGAGAAAATTCACACTTATGCCTTTCCTTACACACATTTTCAACCTGGTAGTGCAGCAGTCCCTAGTTAGGTACCCTGGTATACATAATCTTCTGAGACAGGCCAGAAATGTATGTAGACACTTTAGGTGGTCATACCCAGCCAATGCTCTGCTGGCTGACATTCAACGACAGCTCAAACTGCCGGCACACAATCTATTGTGTGATACACCCACAAGCTGGGACTTCAACCAGGTCATTCTGCAGTAGCTGCACTTATTATGCAACAAGTATTTCTGTGAGTATTGAAGCCAAATCAATGGCTTCTCACTAAGGACATATGTACCATATTGTCACCACTTGAAGCCGACGGGGTACCACTGTACCTCCTGTAGGGGCCCCAGCACACAGGGGGACCTGGACATCAGGGGGATCGGAGCGGCGGTGTGGGGGGACAATTACAGAGGAGACAAAAAGGAAAGGGAGAGAGAGGGAGAGAGAGGTTAGCCGCTGGTGCAGTAGTTTTTCTTGAAATGTTTAAAAACAATCTGTATTGCACTCACACGTGACAGAGCGGTAGGCATAGATCACAGTCTGTAAAGTCCACTGCCAGCATTCTCCCGATCCACGCTGCTGTGATCACTGAATCACTGGAGGAAGCTGGTATAAGGATACAGAGAGCTGCGGGGAACTTTGTGATGATCTGTTAGATAGCCTGGGATGCTGTGACCAATCGGAGCATTTTGAAGGCTTAACCACGCCTCCATAATCAGCGACTGACTGTTCACTGGAGTTTCCTCTGAGTTTGCTCTGTCGGATCTGATGACGTCCTCACCAGGCACAGGTTAGGCTGCATTGTATATCACAGACAGGCTTCATTTCATGGGCACTGGTAAATATTTTAGTACACCATATATATATTTTTTCTTCTTCTCTAAAGCCTAGGTGCATCTTATGGAGCGAAAAATATGACAGTTAGGTACTTGAGATAAAAATTGTGTATAATCATGTGTGTGTAGCTGTGAGCAGACATATGCCTACTCGGGGTTGGGGAGAGACACCTGTTTGGAGTAATGCACATTTGCTAGAAGCTGCCAGATAGACAGACTGGAAGTGGCTCTACAGTGGTTATCCCTGAAAACGCAATGTATTTTATTGCAGTGCACAGCGGACGGAGGGCCCCGTTCTTGGAGAGAGGAGGACGCTTGGATCACGCCACACTCCCAGTTGGATGGAAGGCCCCCGCTGTGTTTCTGGAGTGAGGACGCCTGGATCTCGGTGGGACCAGCATTTAAAACTCATCCTACACCCCGCAGAGGGCTATATCTGCAGGCACTGTTGACCTCGCTTCTAGTAGGAGGTCCCGTGCATCTAGTAAGAGTTTTCAATTCTTCCGGTGTGTACCTCAAGAAAAGGGCGATCTCAAGTTCCCTTCGGTGGTGGTGGATCATCTTGAAAATTTTTTATTCTTTTCTTAGCCTTTTTTTCACTTTTGGATTGGAGTAACAGATTATTTTATGTGGACTTTGCACACACATATATGCATGTTATTTTCATTGATACATTTTAGACTTATTCATTTGTGTTCAGAAACATTATTATTATTTACTTAAGGTTTGTTTAGGTTTTCACCTATATAGTAGCATGACTATTTCTTTTTTACACATTGAACCTACATGAATATGTAGTGCCGGCTCCTGAAGAGCACGCGCTATGTGTTTTGTCATTTAACTTTTCCCTTGAACTGCAGTTTGGTTTTGGGTTTAATTACTCTAAATTTTAACCTCAGCACCAGTCTGGCTGGACTGCATGGTGTTCTGCCTGACCATAGGTGGCACGGTCATCTCTGGCAGGGTTTAGAACGCAGTCTAGTTGGGTGCATTAAGGTTATTCTCTCTCAGAACTAGCCCAGTGGGAGTGTCACTCTTGCTGTGCCTTCTGGGAGAGGGTACTTAACCACTTAAGGACCGCCGCATGTCAATGTACGTCGGCACAATGGCACCGACAGGCACAAGCACGTACATGTATGTGCTTGCCTTCCAGCGGGTGGGGGGTCCGATTGGCCCCACTCCCGCTGGCTGCGGCGGTCCGTTTCGCTTCAGGAGCGATCCAGGATGAGCAGAGGACCGTTGGTTTCTGGCCATCCCCTCTCGATTGCTCCTGGCGAATGAGAAGCTTCCCCCGCCTGTGTAGTGTAAACACAGGCAGGGAGGAAGTGATGTCATTCTCCTCGGGGCGTTCTATTTGACCGGACTGCGAAGAGAACACAATAGTAAGCGCACCAACACTACACTGACATGTAGGTACACATAGGCACACAAATCACCCCCGATCGCCCCCCGATTTCCCCCCCCTCCCAGTCACAGTGTCACTGATTGCAGTGATCATTTATTTACTGATCACTGCATTTAGTGTTAGTTGCGACAGTAAAAAGTGTCAGGGCAGTTAGTGTTAGGTCCAGGGTAGCCCCCTACCCCCCCAATTAAGGTTTAACCCCCTGATTGCCCCTAGAGTTAACCCTTTCACCCCCTTTTGCCAGTGTCACTAAGCGATCGTTTTTCTGATCGCTGCATTAGTGTCACTGGTGCCGCTAGGTAGCTAGTTATTTTTTTAGGTTCACCGCCAGGTTTTTATAGCATTAGGTACCCCCATATACTACCCAATAAAGGTTTTAACTCCCTGATTGCCCCTAGAGTTAACCCTTTCACCAGCGATCACCGTATAAGTGTCACTGGTGATGCTGGATAGCCAGTTAGTTATTTAGTTATTTAGGTTCCCCCGTCAGGTTTTTATATAGCATCCATGACCCCCATATACTACCTAATAAAGATTTTAACCCCTTTCAAGCCTTTCACCAGTGATCACCGTATAAGTGTTATGGGTGACTCTGGTTAGTTAGTTTGCTTTTTTTTTTTTTTCAAAAGGGTTTTATTGTAATTAGTGATGGCCGAACGGTTCGCCCGGCGGTCGTTTCGCGGCGAATTTCCGACATTCGCGGTCCGCACGTTCGAACGCCTTTTTCCGTCGTTCGCCGCGGCGGACTTACGTGTTTAATGTATACAAGAACTTTAACCTTTGGTGACACGTTTATCATGTGATACAGGACAGCCAATTGAGACATGACAGCACATGGACACTTGTACATTCCCCCTAACCTATAAATACACCCGATCCGGTGGCCATTTTACATTCTTTCTTCTGTTACGATAGGGACAGGTTCCTGTGTGGAGTAGGGAGAGATAAACCACTAGCTATTTGGTACACAAAAGTTCTTTTCAGGACTGGTATAGGTGTTAGGTGTTGATAGGTTTGCTGTGCTGCTGATTCTTGCAGCAGCCTGAGTGTCTTTTGTTAGTTTAGAGAAAGGGAAAGGACGGTGTATGCTACAGGGACAGCCAGATTAGTCTTTCATCATCATCATCATCATCATCATCATTAGCTGTTACTATCAAGGTCCACAAAAGAGCTGTTCCAGTAACCACTAATCGTTCTCTTTTTTTGCCAATTTGTATAGGGACAGGAAGGAAGCAGTGTTGTCAGGCAGTGAGGGTAATTTTAAAGACTTGCTGTTATTATTAGTTCCACAAAGGTTCTTTTCAGGACTGGTATCAGTGGTACAGTAATAGGCTTGTACATGTATAATATTCTTTCTTCCAAATATAGAAAGGATATTATACTTGACTGCTGCCCTTCTGCTGCAGTCTGCTAAACATTCACAACTCACTTGTTCCACAAAAGTTCTTATAAGGACTGGTAACTTGGTATAGGGTGCTACGGTACATAGGCTTGAGTGCGGTACAGTCTGCTGTTCTGTAAGGACCGCTATCGGTCCACAATAGATAGGGTTGACGTGCACCACTGCTGACCGCTGCCCTATACTGCAGCAGTCCTTCAGCGGTATAGGGACTGACGTACAGTCTGCTAATCACTAACACACAACCTGCTTGTTCCACAAAAGTTCTTATAAGGACTGGTAACTTGGTATAGGGTGCTACGGTACATAGGCTTGAGTGCGGTACAGTCTGCTGTTCTGTAAGGACCGCTATCGGTCCACAATAGATAGGGTTGACGTGCACCACTGCTGACCGCTGCCCTATACTGCAGCAGTCCTTCAGCGGTATAGGGACTGACGTACAGTCTGCTAAACACTAATACACAACCTGCTTGGTCCACAAAAGTTCTTATAAGGACTGGTAACTTGGTATAGGGTGCTACGGTACATAGGCTTGAGTGCGGTACAGTCTGCTGTTCTGTAAGGACCGCTATCGGTCCACAATAGATAGGGTTGACGTGCACCACTGCTGACCGCTGCCCTATACTGCAGCAGTCCTTCAGCGGTATAGGGACTGACGTACAGTCTGCTAAACACTAATACACAACCTGCTTGGTCCACAAAAGTTCTTATAAGGACTGGTAACTTGGTATAGGGTGCTACGGTACATAGGCTTGAGTGCGGTACAGTCTGCTGTTCTGTAAGGACCGCTATAGGTCCACAATAGATAGGGTTGACGTGCACCACTGCTGACCGCTCACCTATACTGCAGCAGTCCTTCAGCGGTATAGGGACTGACGTACAGTCTGCTAATCACTAACACACAACCTGCTTGTTCCACAAAAGTTCTTATAAGGACTGGTAACTTGGTATAGGGTGCTACGGTACATAGGCTTGAGTGCGGTACAGTCTGCTGTTCTGTAAGGACCGCTATCGGTCCACAATAGATAGGGTTGACGTGCACCACTGCTGACCGCTGCCCTATACTGCAGCAGTCCTTCAGCGGTATAGGGACTGACGTACAGTCTGCTAAACACTAATACACAACCTGCTTGGTCCACAAAAGTTCTTATAAGGACTGGTAACTTGGTATAGGGTGCTACGGTACATAGGCTTGAGTGCGGTACAGTCTGCTGTTCTGTAAGGACCGCTATAGGTCCACAATAGATAGGGTTGACGTGCACCACTGCTGACCGCTCACCTATACTGCAGCAGTCCTTCAGCGGTATAGGGACTGACGTACAGTCTGCTAATCACTAACACACAACCTGCTTGTTCCACAAAAGTTCTTATAAGGACTGGTAACTTGGTATAGGGTGCTACGGTACATAGGCTTGAGTGCGGTACAGTCTGCTGTTCTGTAAGGACCGCTATCGGTCCACAATAGATAGGGTTGACGTGCACCACTGCTGACCGCTGCCCTATACTGCAGCAGTCCTTCAGCGGTATAGGGACTGACGTACAGTCTGCTAAACACTAATACACAACCTGCTTGGTCCACAAAAGTTCTTATAAGGACTGGTAACTTGGTATAGGGTGCTACGGTACATAGGCTTGAGTGCGGTACAGTCTGCTGTTCTGTAAGGACCGCTATCGGTCCACAATAGATAGGGTTGACGTGCACCACTGCTGACCGCTGCCCTATACTGCAGCAGTCCTTCAGCGGTATAGGGACTGACGTACAGTCTGCTAAACACGAATACACAACCTGCTTGGTCCACAAAAGTTCTTATAAGGACTGGTAACTTGGTATAGGGTGCTACGGTACATAGGCTTGAGTGCGGTACAGTCTGCTGTTCTGTAAGGACCGCTATCGGTCCACAATAGATAGGGTTGACGTGCACCACTGCTGACCGCTGCCCTATACTGCAGCAGTCCTTCAGCGGTATAGGGACTAAGAGTTTTGTCACAGGGTCATTTAAAAAATGACAGGCAGAGGAAGAGGCAGGCCCTTCCGCAGGGGTGGTAGGGGTAGGGCAGGAGCAACAGGCTTGAGCCAAAGTGGGAAGTTGCAGAAGGTGCGTTCAATTACTTTAAAGGATGCACCAGACTTGGTTGAGTGGCTCGCTCAGCCTTACTCTTCTGCACCCTCCTCATCCTCTCGATCTGCACCCTCTTCTTCACTCTCTGCTATGTGCACCCCCAAAGACACTACCACCAACAACACGACCACCACCACCACCACCACATACCTTCCGCTTGAGTCACTGGAATTATTTTCCGATCCATATCAAGAGGACATTTCTGATGCGCAGCCACTCTTGGTATTGGATCAGGAAGAGGAGGTAGCAACAAGCGCTACTCAGCAGTCTGACGCCAGTACCCAGATCAGCCCAAGGAGGAGGTTGGTCCCCGGTGTTGCTGCCTACTCCGAGATCTCTACTTATAGCGGTGGGGAAGGTGACGTTGATGATGACGTGTCTAGTGATGTCACGTGGGTGCCCACAAGAGAGGAAGAGGAGGGGAGTTCAGAGGGAGATATGGACCAGCAGATAGGGAGGAGAAGCAGCAATGACTTACATTGCACAGCAGGGACAAAGCAGACTGCAAATGTATCAGGAGCGAGTCATCGACCATGTACGGTCACATCTGGCGCTCCCAGGACACCGGCACATGGCTCCGCAGTGTGGGCTTTTTTTAACGTGTCCGCTGCTGACAATAGCGTTGCCATCTGCAATCTTTGCAGTCAACGCGTTAGTCGCGGTAAGCCCAATACTCACCTAGGGACGACCGCCTTAAGAAGGCACATGAGCAGCCATCACCGAGCCCAGTGGGAGCAACGGAACACACAAAGCCACACTGCAGGCTCTCACCGTCCAGCCTCGTCTTCTACTTCTCCTTCTCCTCTCTCCTCACAATTGTCCTCCACTCCACCTTCCATCACGCCAAGCTCACATTTTTCTGCAAAAAGGCAGGCTTCCGTGGGCCTAATGTTTGAGCGTAAAAAAATGATGACGCCGGATAACCCTCTTGCCCAACGGTTGGCGGCTGGCTTGTCAGAACTCATAGCCCGCCAACTACTGCCATATAAACTGGTGGACTCGGAGGCCTTTCGCAAATTTGTGGCCATTGGAACACCACAATGGAAGGTCCCAGGAAGGAAGTATTTCTCAGAGAAGGGCATCCCAGAGCTATATGGCCATGTTCAGCGGCAAGTGAATGTATCTCTGGCACACAGTGTCGGTGCCAAGATACATCTGACCACAGACACGTGGTCTAGCAAACACGGGCAGGGAAGGTATATCAGTTTTACTGCCCACTGGGTGAACCTTCTGACGGCCGTCAAGCATGTAACCCGTGGCACCCGTGTAGATTTGGTTTTACCGCCACGGATTGCATGCAGGCCTGACTCTTCTTCTCCTCCTCCTACTCCATCCTCCTCCCTCTCCTCCTCAGCTGCCTCCTCCTTTTCCGCTGCTAGCGTCTCTTCCACTGCACCGCCCAAGCTCCCCAGAACCTATTCCACATGCCAGGTGAGACGTTGCCATGCCGTGCTGCGTCTGTTGTGCCTGGAAGCAAAGAGCCACACTGGCCCGGCACTCCTTTCAGCTTTGCGTTCACAGGCAGATGAGTGGCTAACACCGCTCAATTTGACAGTTGGTAAAGTGGTGTGTGACAACGGTGCCAATCTGCTTAGCGCATTGAAACAGGGCAAAATCACGCACGTGCCGTGCATGGCACACGTCTTAAACTTGGTCGTGCAGCGATTCCTTGTCAAATACCCTGGGGTCCAGGACATCTTGCGGCAGGCAAGGAAAATCTCGGCCCATTTCAGAAGATCTTACACGGCCATGGCTCGCCTTGCTGACATTCAGCGGCGACACCATCTGCCGGTCAGACGTCTTATTTGCGATTGCCCGACGCGATGGAACTCAACCTTCTATATGCTTGATAGTCTGCTCCAGCAGAAACGTGCAGTTAACGTCTACCTGTATGAACTCTGCGAAAGAAACGGTTCTGGGGAGCTGGGTTTTTTTTCACCGCGCCAGTGGCTGCTCATGCGCGACACATGCAGACTTCTGCGGCCATTTGAGGAGATCACCAAACTGGTCAGTCGCAGCCATGGCGCCATCAGTGACATGGTACCTTATGCCTTCTTTCTGGAGCGTGCATTGCGTCGTGTCATTGATCAGGCTGTGGAGGAGCAGGAGCGGGAAGATGAGGAAGTCGCAATGCTGGATGAATTCCCAGGGGGGGCTACTCTATCTGAGACAAGTCAACAACAGGAGTCTGATGAGGAGTCAGAGGAGGATGGTGCCGGGGCGGATGAGCAGGAGCAAGAAGAGCATGCTTTAAACCTTTCTGGGATCCCTGTTGTGCGAGGATGGGGAGAGGAGAATGAAGAGGACGACATTATCCTGGATGATGAGCAGGAGCCAGGCCACCACACCGCTTCCACTTTAGTGCAAATGGGGGCCTTCATGCTCCAGTGTTTTAATAGGGACCCCCGTATAAAAAGCATGAGGGTCAAGGACCAGTACTGGGTGGCAACGTACTTAGACCCCCGGTACAAACACAAAATGGCGGAAATGTTACCGCCGTCGCAGAGGGCTGTCAGAATGCAGCACTTCCAGGCCTTGCTTCGAGAAATGCTGCATTCTGCTTTTGCGTGCGCTGGCAGAGGAGCAATTCCCACTCCCAGAGAAGGATTTGCGGGTACCAATCCAACAGCGCCTGCAAGAAGAGGCCGGTTTGAAGATGTGTTGGTGACTTCGGATATGAGGTCATTCTTTCAGCCGACCCATCGACAGGTGTCATCCGGATCCAGCATCAGGGAACGCCTAGACCGTCAGGTGTCCGACTACATTGGGTTAACGGCCGATGTGGACGCTCTGAGGAGTGATGAACCCCTAGACTACTGGGTGGGCAGGCTTGACCTCTGGCCAGAGCTTGCCCAATTTGCAATCGAACTGTTGGCTTGCCCCTCATCCAGTGTCCTGTCCGAAAGGACGTTCAGCGCAGCAGGGGGGATTGTGACCGATAAGCGTACTCGCCTAGCTCACCACAGTGTTAACTACCTCACATTTCTAAAAATGAATGAGGCATGGATCTCGGAGGAATTCAACACATGTGACCAGTAGACCATGTATATGTCTATAAACTATTTTTTTAATCAAGCACACAGACCTTCTTAATTCATTTGGCTCACTTCCTTGACCCAAAAAAGCACACCGTACTATATGCCCCTACCCTCCTCTTTGAAGAGGTTGAGCGGTGTCATATTTCTACTGGGGCTGCTTATGATATCCCTGTGCTGTGCTGACTTCCTCCTGGGGGTTCTTATTATGAAGGGATCACACTATCCCTGTGCTGTGCTGACTTCCTCCTGGGGGTTCTTATTATGAGGGGATCACACCATCCCTGTGCTGTGCTGACTTCCTCCTGGGGCTGCTTACGGTGCTGCTGTCAGTGCTGTATGTCACGGTGCTGCTGTCAGCGCTGTATGTCACGGTGCTGCTGTCAGCGCTGTATGTCACGGTGCTGCTGTCAGCGCTGTATGTCACGGTGCTGCTGTCAGCGCTGTATGTCACGGTGCTGCTGTCAGCGCTGTATGTCACGGTGCTGCTGTCAGCGCTGTATGTCACGGTGCTGCTGTCAGCGCTGTATGTCACGGTGCTGCTGTCAGCGCTGTATGTCACGGTGCTGCTGTCAGCGCTGTATGTCACGGTGCTGCTGTCAGTGCTCTGTATTACGGTGCTGCTGTCAGATGCCTCTATCACGGTGCATGTGTCATTCCGGTATGTCACGCTGCTGGTGATCATCTCCTGCACCCTCTTCTTTGCCTACCCTGGTCCCTGACCTTCCCTCTCCTCCATTGCCTTCATTAGCTCCATAGTCCTGAATTGTTAGAACAATTTCCCAAATAAAATAAAAATGCTTGTAGTTATCGATCCCAAATTCACCTCATACATGTATTATGTCATTGTCCAGATGGTGGGACTACGTTTTACCCCCTAATAATTACCACGTGGCCGCAAATTCGACATGAAGGTTTGCAAAGTTCGCCTCCCATTGAAGTCAATGGGGCCCGCGGCGAACGTTCGGTTTCGCGAACGTTTGGGTCCGTTCGCATTTCGCGTTCGCGAAACGTCCCGTCGGAAGTTCGTCCATCACTAATTGTAATATATCACAGTAACAAATATATGACAACAACAAATTGTACATAAGTTGTAGGGAGATATTGAATAGATAAGCAAATAGTGCCCAAATACATTGAACTACATGGGTTGCTAGCACAAAGGAACATGGGCCTGGTGCACGTCTGCTGTATACTACGCATTCCGCATAGTTAGGTCCGGTGGATCCGGAGGCATCCCGTCCCCCACTGACACCCCAATGGGCTGTGTCCAGTGGGGACGCAATGCCGAAGAACAGTGAAGAGGTAAGGTAGAGTGTGGGTGGAACTTAGTCCCATAATGTGAAGAAAAGAAAGAAAAGAGATAACTGAGTCAAGTAGTCAGAGCTTCAGGAAAATCACAGCTAACTTATATATGGTATATAAGAAATAGTACATTAAACCAGTGACTTTCACTGCCGGCTCCATCTGGTCTGGGTGTGATGCACAACGAGGTTACGCAAGTTTAACACAGCTTGGGTGTGTTAACCAGGAGGACCACTGTTTGTTGAATCTAGGTTCTGTCATGTTTATTCTAGAGAAAAGATATTCCATGCGGCAATGAACATTAAGGGTATTTATAAGCTCAGTAAGTGTTGGAGAGAGGGGATTTTTCCACGCACGAGCTATGAGCAGGCGTGCTGAAATTAGTATGTGGTGTACTACAGGTAAACTAGTGGAGGGCCAATATTCGGAATCCAGACCAAAAAGAGCCATTCGTGAGGTCAGCTGTTGGGGAGAGTTGGTCAAAGTCTGAACCAGAGAGGAGACTTGAAGCCAAAAGGACACGATAACCGGGCAGCTCCACCAGATGTGGAACATGTCTCCGGTGGAATTGCAATTCCTCCAACATTTTGGAGAATGAGTGGGGAAGATGGTTGCTAACTTGTCCGGTGTATAATACCACTTATGAAACAATTTCATGACCGTTTCCCAATGCGTTACATTTTTGGAGATGACTAGTGGGGTGCGTAGTACGAGATGCCAATCTTATAGGGGGAAAGAGCAATGCAACTTGGATTCCCAATAGATCATGTTCGAAGGTTTCGAGGACATGGTAGGCCTGGAGAGAAGTTTGTAAATGAAGGATATGCCCTTTGAGACATTAGGGGGATGGTTGTAAAAATTGAGAAGTTCCTTGGAGGTGGATTCTGGAGATATCAAGATTTGAGAGACGATGTGTCTGAGCCTGAGGTATATGTAAAAGTATTATGCGAGAGACTAAATTCCGATGTCAGTTGTTGAAAACTCTTTAGATCTATACCAAGAAACAGGACTCCAATGGTTTTGATTCCGGCTTCATGCCAGTGCTTGATCGGGAGATCCGGAGAGAGAAGTTGTAGCGCTAGTAAGGGAAGATTTTTCAGCGAATCTCTATGAATGCCCTGGTGATCTTGGCGTATTGCATTCCATTGTGCTAGACAGGCGCGTACTGTGGGAAAGATGGACCGTGTGATAGGGAGGGACAGCCAGATCGCTGTTAGGGTTAGTTGTGGCTCAGCTGAGAGAGTTGCTGCTTCTATTTGGTGCCACCTTGTGTTTGGGTCCTGCGACCACAGTTGCTTCCCTTGGTCTAGAATGACGGCCTTGTAGTACTTTTTAACGTCTGGTGATCCCATCCCTCCTAAGGCAGAGGGAGTGCATAGGACGGAGGATTTCAAGCGGGGTTTACGTCCTGCCCATATGAATGAGTCTAAGGTACGCTGTAGTTTAGTAGTTTTTTTTTTGTAGTTTTTCTGCTGAAAGAATTGAAAGCGGGAGGGTCCGAAAAAAATAAAGCACATGTGGGAGGAGAAACATTTTGGTTAGGGCTATCCTACCAACCCATGAGGCTTTTAAGGAGGTCATATTCGAGGTTAAGTTGTTCAATTTTCGCAAACAAGGAAGCAAGGTTATTTCGTATCAATGCAGAAGAGGGGGAGACTAGTTGAATGCCCAAATATTGCAAAGAGGAACCGGGGGCCCAGGAGAAGGGCGATATTTTGTCAATTTCTGATTTAAGCGCTGGCGAAATCTCAATGCCAAGCATGGCAGATTTCGAGTGGTTCAATTTATACATTGATGCTTCTCTAAAAGTATGGAGAACTTCAGTCAGGACAGGTAAGGACTTTACTGGGTCAGAGATAGCTATGATGACATCGTCCGCATATAGACCTATCTTATGACAGGTTTCTTTCACATTGATACCAGAAATATGAGGGTGTGAACGAATTGATTGTGCCAATGGCTCCATGACTAGGGCAAAAATCAAGGGTGAGAGTGGGCAACCCTGGCGAGTGCCGTTAGTGATTCTAAAGGGGTTGGAAAGAATGCCCGAAGTGCGGATCCTCGCAGTAGGCGAGGTATAAAGGCCTAGGATAGCTCGTAAGAAGTTGCCCTCTATGCAGAATTTCTTTAGAACTGCCTCGAGATATCCCCAATGGACTCTGTCGAACGCCTTCTCTGCATCTAACGAAATCAACAGAGAAGGCGTTCGACTGTGTTCTGCCCAGTGGATAAGATCTACAAACCTACGGGTACCATCGGAGGCCTGGCATCGGGGAATGAATCCCACCTGGTCTGGGTGTATGAGGAGTGTCAGGTGTTGTGAAAGTCGGGTGGCCAGAAGTTTGGCATACATTTTCAGGTCGGTGTTAAGAAGCGAAATAGGGCGCTAGTTAGCTGGGTCATGCGGGGCCTTCCCTGGTTTGTGGATAGTGGAAATGGTAGCTTCTAAAAATTCTGTGGGGATCTCCCCGGTGGCTAACATGCGATTAAAGGAGTTACATAAATGCGGGGTTAGTGCATCAATGAATGTCTTGTAATATTCATTTCCAAAACCGTCTGGTCCCAGGGCTTTATGTAGAGGAAGGCCTTTAATTGCATTTTTAATTTCCTGGGGAGAGAAAGGTAAGGCTAAGTCAGCAGCTTGAGAAGGGGACAAGGAGGGGAGGGCTACGTTAGAGAGAAATGTCTGGATAGTCGCTTCAGTGGGCTGCGTCTCAGTCGTGGAGTCTTTTAAGTTATACAATTGTTGATAAAATGCGCCGAAGCAATTGGTTATGTCTTTGGGATTAGTCAATCTGTTGCCTTTAGAATCTATTAAGTGGGAGATTGTGGATTGGACTGTCCTGTGTTTGTATTGTTGGGCCAGAGCTTTGCCTGATTTATTGCCTTGAGAGTACCAGGTTAGCTTAAGTTTTCGCAAATAAAACTCATGTTTGTTCTGAAGGTAAGTACTCAGTTCTGACCTCAGTTTACTGAGTTCTGCGTGAGTAGAGGCAGAGGGCGAATTCATATTACTCTTCTCTAGAGACTTTATTCTATCTAGAAGGGCGTTAAGGGTCGCTGAGCGCTTTTTCTTCTCCTGAGTCCCCAGTTTTAGTAAAATCCCTCGTAGGACCGCTTTATGTGCGTTCCAGCATGTGGTGGAATTGGGGACAATTGACCTGTTCCCTAATGTCCTTAGTGCTGATCAGGTTAGGGTTTAGACGCCAAATTGTGAATGGGGTGGTAGGTGGGGAGAGATTGAGAACCATAGAGATGGGGGCATGATCAGACCATGATATTACGCCAATATTAGTGGACGCAACTGCTTGTATTAGCACTTTGGATGTCAGGAACAGGTCAATCCTGGAATATGATCTCTGGGCGTTAGAGTAGAACATATAGTCTCTCTCAGTACCATGTTGACACCTCCAAGGGTCATAGAATTCTTCCAAGTGTAGAAAGGAGGAGAGGGTGGAGGACCTTCTCCTTTGGGGGGTTGAGGAGTCAAGTGCGTGATCTGGCACCGCATTGAAATCCCTGCATAAAATGATTTGATCTTTCGGATAGTGTTGTATTTTGGCAAGAATGGACTTAAGAAAGGGCTTTTGGTGAGTGTTAGGAGCATAAATGTTAACAATTACCAAGGGCTTGTTATTAAAACAAGCGGCCAGAATTGGGAAACTCCCTTCGGGATCTTGCTCTACATTGGAAACCGTGAGCGCCACCGTGGAGCGCACTGCTATCAGTACACCTCTAACTTTTTTGTCTGTGCGGGAATGAAAGATATGAGGGTATCGCTTATTAGTACATTGTGGAGTGTTCCGGGAGGATAGATGGGTCTCCTTAACGCATAGGATATCAGATCGGGAAGTCGTTGCTTCCCTCCATAAGAGGGATCGCTTGAAAGGACTATTTAGTCCCTTAACATTAAGGGATGTGATTGTAAGGGACATGAACTACTAAGGTCAGTTGTCAAGATGGTACTGAGGTTGACGGACCTTTATAAAAAAAAAAAAAAAACAGTAGCTCTGTATACAGAGAACGAACACAAAATCGTTGACTTTGAGCAGAGATAAACAAGTATTGTAACAAAAACACAAAAAAAAGGAGAACAAGAACGATAATGCAGTATAGAAAACAAACAGTGTTGAAGCTTCTATATCGCTGACCAGGAGATATAGAGGCGTAAACCACGTAATCAGACAGTCCCTTCAGGAACAATAAGTGGCGTAAAACGTGGTGTAACGGTGAGTTGGGAGTACAGGTATGGGTAATGCCGTGTGCGTGGCACACAGTGGCAGTTCGGCGTGGGGGGTTCAAGAGAGATAAAGCAGTCATCCACTTTTACCTGTGAAATGGAGCACCTGTTAAGAAGGGGGGTGACCAGGAGGGAGGCCCCCTAGTCATCTGAGAGTCATGATTTAATTTTTGTAGCCCATTTAGAAGGGATCTTGGTGGTTCTAGTATTCAGAGGCGGAGCCGGGGGTATGGTAGGGGAGATGCTCCAATTATGTAGCTGTTTGAATCCATCTTTGGGAGTCAGAAATGTGACTTGCTGTTGCTGGTAGTTTACAAGAAGCTTGGTGGGAAATCCCCATTTGTATGCGATTTTATGCTCTATGAGTATCGCAGTAATTTGTGAGAAGGCCTTGCGTGCCTGTGAGGTGGCGGCTGAAATATCATTATACAGTTGAATTTTAGCAAAGGGTTCAGGAAGGTTAGGTATGGTTCTCGCGGCCCTCATAATCTGCTCCTTAGTATTAAAGAAGTGTATCCTAGCCAGGATATCTCTGGGTATTGAATCGGGCAGGTGCTGCGGTTTATGGATTCTATGTGCTCTATCAGTGAGGAGATCCTGCGGTGTAAGGGCCGGTATGATCTTGTGAAACAGCTGGTGCAGGTAAGGGACTATATCAGGGGGTGACACAGTCTCTGGGACTCCTCGGATCTTAATATTATTCCGCCTCGAGCGGTCCTCGAGGTCTGCGACTTTAAGACGCAGTTGGCGGATAGCTGTGGAATGTTCATCTTGAATGTCAACCACAGTGTTATGGGAGCTAGTGGCAGCAGAGAGATGGTGCTCAATGTGATCTATGCGGTCTTCCATGTCGTCTACTCTGTCCAACAAATGGTTAATGGAGGATCTGAGCTCTTTCTGCATGTCTGCTTGTAATGAGAGTAGCATGGCTTTCAGTGAATGTTCAGAAGCAGGGCTGTCAGAGGTATTGTAAGCAGCCAGCGAGGAGTCAGAATCACCTAGTGCAGCTGTGGAACTACAGATGCCAGCACCATGTTGCCGCTTCACTAGGGGAGGCTTAGAGGGAGAGTGTGCTGGGGAGATTGCTGCTCTCTTACCTCTGTCAGCCGGAGATATGGCGGGCAAGCGCTGCTGTTCCCCAGATTCCTCCATGTCAGAGAGGGGATCCTCTGTGGATGCAAGGGCCGCAGAGGCCGCGGGTGTCTCCTGAGGCGTGTTGCTTTCATCCCGGTCGGCGCCATCTTAGGCCTGTACGCCGGCAGGCTTCATGTAGAAATCGGTAAGTTTCCTCGCTCCGTGGGCGGCGGTTCTGCCGCGGGTCATGTCCCCGGTGGTGCGGGGTGATCCCTGGAACTCCGTGGCACAGATTGCGGTATCGGATGGCGCTGGATGCTGATCGTAGCTGCGTGAATGTGAGGAGCTCAGCACTTATGCGGCCATTCCGGTCAGCGGCCAAGCCACGCCCCTAGTTAGTTTGCTTTTTATAGCATCAGGGCACCCACCATTTATTACCCAATAAAGGTTTAACCCCCTGATCACCCAGCGGGTGATATCAATTAGGTTTTAGGGTCAGGGTCTGCGTCGCCCCAGGCAGGTTAGTGCCTGTACCGCTAACACCCACGCGCAAAGCATACACCTCCCGTAGTGGTATAGTATCTGAACAGATAAATATCTGATCTGATCAGATCTATAATAGCGTCCCCAGCAGTTTAGCGTTCCAAAAAAATGCATTGTTAGCGGGATCAGCCCAGATACCTGCTAACACCTGCATTTTGCCCCTCCGCCCAGCCCACCCAAGTGCAGTATCGATCGATCACTGTCACTTAAAAAACACTAAAAACATAACTGCAGCGTTCGCACAGTCAGGCCTGATCCTTTGCGATCGCTAACAGTTTTTTTTGGTAGCGTTTTATATTTAAATCCTGAAGGCGGTGCTTGGTTTTCGCGGTCCCGTACGCAGCTAGGCTCCCAAAAAGTCCCCCACATGTGGTATCCCCGTACTCAGGAGAAGCATCAGAATTTATTTTGGGGTGTAATTTCACTTATGCCCATAGTATGTGTGAGCAATATGTCAGTTAGTGACAACTTTGTGCAAAAAAAAAAAAAGTTTTTAATATTCCAACAACTTGTGGCAAAATATAAAATATTTCATGGACTCAACATGCCTCTCAGTAAATAGCTTGGGGTGTCTACTTTCCAAAATGGGGTCATTTGGGGGGGGGTTTGTGCTATTTTGGCATTTTATGGCCTTCGAAACTGTGATAGGTAGTGAGAAGTGAAATCAAAAATTTGCACCCTTAGAAATCCTGAAGGCAATGATTGGTTTTCGGGGTGCCGTACGCGGCTAGACTCCCAAAAAGTCCCACATATGTGGTATCCCCATACTCAGGAGAATATATTTTGAGGTGCAATTCCACATATAACTATGGCATGTGTGAGCAATATATCATTTAGTGACAACTTTTTGTAAACTTTTTTCTTTTTTTGTGTGTCATTATTCAATCACTTGGGACAAAAAAAAATATTCAATGGGCTCAACATGCCCCTCAGCAATTTCCTTGGAGTTTCTACTTTCCAAAATGGGGTCATTTGGGGGGGATTGTACTGCCCTGCCATTTTAGCACCTCAAGAAATGAGATAGGCAGTCATAAATTAAAAGCTGTGTAAATTCCAGAAAATGTACTCTAGTTTGTAGACGCTATAACTTTTGCACAAACCAATAAATATACGCTTATTGACATTTTTTTTACTAAAGACATGTGGCTGAATACATTTTGGCCTAAATGTATGACTAAAATTGAGTTTATTTCGATTTTTCTTATAACAAAAAGTAGAAAATATCTTTTTTTTCTCAAAATTTTTGGTCTTTTTCCATTTATATCGCAAAAAGTAAAAATCACAGAGGCAATCAAATACCATCAAAAGAAAGCTCTATTTGTGGGAAGAAAAGGACGCAAATTTCGTTTGGATACAACATTGCATGACCGCGCAATTACCAGTTAAAGCAGTGCAGTGCGAAATTGTAAAAAGACCTTTGGTCCTTAGGCTGACAATTTGTCCGGGGCTGAAGTGGTTAATAAAGCCTTATATTTTTGCTTAAACATACTGTGGTTGACCTTCCTCTTATTTACCTTCTTGGTGGCATTCCTTTTTTCCCAACCTCCCATGATTATACAGTAGTTTATTGGTATTGGAGGAGGTATCCCCTCTGAATGACGAATCGGTTATTTCTTAAATTATAATTTTTGTTTGTGATTGTTGAGGATTCACTGATTTTTTTAACTAGCGCCAATCTTCATGGTGACAGAAGATACAGTATCTCACACAAGTGAGTACACTGCTCACATTTTTTGAAATATTTTATTCTATCTTTTCATGTGACAACACTGAAGAAATGACACTTTGCTGCAATGTAAAGTAGTGAGTGTACAGCTTGTATAACAGTGTACATTTTATGTCCCCTCAAAATAACTCAACACACAGCCATTAATGTCTAAACCACAGGCAACAAAAGTGAGTACACCCCTAAGTGAAAATGTCCAAATTGGGCCCAATTAGCCATTTCCCTCCCCGGTGTCTTGTGACTCATTAGTGTTAAAAGGTCTCACATGTGAATGGGGAGCAGGTGTGTTAAATTTGGTGTCATCACTCTCACTCTCTCATAATGGTCATTGGAAGTTCAACATGGCACCTCATGGCAAAGAACTCTCTGAGGATCTGAAAAAAGAATTGTTGCTCTACATAAAGATGGCCTAGGCCAGTGATGGCGAACCTTGGCACTCCAGATGTTTTGGAACTACATTTCCCATGATGCTCAACTACACTGCAGAGTGCATGAGCATCATGGGAAATGTAGCTCCAAAACATCTGGGGTGCCAACGTTTGCCATCACTGGCCTAGGCTATAAGAATATTGCCAAGACCCTGAAACTGAGCTGCAGCACGGTGGCCAAGACAATACAGCGGTATAACAGGACAGGTTCCACTCAGAACAGGCCTTGTCATGGTTGACCAAAGAAGTTGAGTTCACGTGCTCAACGTCATATTCAGAGGTTGTCTTTGGGAAATAGATGTATGAGGGCTGCCAGGATTGCTGCAGAGGTTGAAGGGGTGGGAGTCAGCCTGTCAATGATCATACCATACGCCGCACACTGCATCAAATTGGTCTGCATGACTGTCGTCCCAGAAGGAAGCCTCTACTAAAGATGATGCACAAAAAAGTCCTCAAACAGTTTGCTGAAGACAAGCAGACTAAGAACATGGGTTACTAAAACCATGTCTGTGGTCTGTTGAGACCAAGATAAACTTATTTGGTTCAGATAGTGTCAAGCGTGTGTGTGTGGCGGCAACCAAGTGAGGCGAACAAAGACAAGTGTGCCTACAGTCAAGCATGGTGGTGGGTGTCATGGACTGGAGCTGCATGAGTGAGGCACTGGGGAGCAACAGTTCATTGAGGGAACCATGAATGCCAACATGTACTGTGACATATTGAAGTAGAGCATGATCCCCTCCCTTCAGAGACTGGGCCGCAGGGCAGTATTCCAACATGAAAATGACTCCAAACACACCTCTAAGCCCCCATACACACGGTCAGACATTCCGACCACAAAATCCATCGGATAAATTCCGAGGGATTTAGTCCAGAAGTGGTGTTGTATACACACACGGTCGGACAAAGTTATCGGAATTTCCAGTCGACAAGAACGCGGTGACGTAAACCGTGTTTACGACGGGACTAGAAAAGGGAAGTTCAGCACCACGTCCGGCACCCTTTGGCTCCTTCTGCTGATCTCGTGTTTATCGCGTGTTAGTAGAAGTTTGGTGAGAGACGATTCGCGCTTTTCAGATTTGTGTTTCAGATCGTTACTGCTCTTCAGTTTGTGCTTGTCGGTGTGTATCTGATTATCAGTGCGTGTAGTCAGTTCGCATTCATTGGTCATTGCGGACTGTATCTTGGTATAGTACGCTTTGATTTACAGTGCTTATTGTTCGCTCATTTCTGGTTTTCAGTCCGTTCTTTCAGGTCTTGCTGTTTATCGGTGCTTTCTGTTGTGCGTTATGACCAGCCGACCGTTTTAAGCCATGTTTCGTGCACGTACTTGTCGTAGAGTTTGTGCTGTGCAGGGGCTTGGTGTTGGGCTTTTAGCTTTGACACAAGCCCAGTCCATGATCAGGGTGAGGAGGAGTTTGTGGACCAAGAATTGGTTGCTCCAGCGTGACCAGTTCTCGCACATGCCTTTGCTTTGTGAGATCCGGGAGAATAATCCTGATGATTTCAGGAATTATCTCCGGATGACGGACCCCGATTTTCACCGTCTGCTGGCTTTGCTGTCCCCTTATATCACCAGGCAGGATACCTGCATGCAGCAAGCCATCACTCCGGAGCAGAGGCTCATCACCACGTTGCGGTACTTGGTGACAGAGAGAAGTTTTCAGGACCTGAAGTTCTCGACAGGCATCTCCCCCCAGGCTCTGGGAATCATTATTGCAGAGACTTGTTCTGCCATCATTCAGGTCCTGCAGAAGGACTATATTAAGGTAAGTTTTCTCCTTTAGCATCACATTCTATGTATTTAATGATTGCTAATGTATTGGATTTCTTTCCTCATTCCCTAATTACCACGATTGCAATATGTTGTAATTGATATGCTGTGCCCCTTTGTCCTCCTGCATGCTGGAAGCTTTTCAAGTTCCTTTTTTGTCCTTCATGCATAATTGCCTTCACTAAATTCCCCAGCATGCTCTTTTGGGTCCATAAACATATAGCCTAGTCACTTAGCAATGTATTTTGTCAGCTCCATAGTACTGCTTTCCCCTAAACCCAAATGTTGAGGGGGTGGCAGCGGTGGTACTTGAGGGGGTGGCAGTGGTGGTGGTGTACATGGGGGGTGGCAGCGGTGGTGGTGTACTGGGGGGTGGCAGCGGTGGTACTTTGGGGGGTGGCAGCGATGGTGTACTTGGGGGGGGGGGTGGCAGCAGTGGTGATGCCACTCCCACCACCACCAAGACTGGCTCTTACTGATCCCATCCCCCACCACCACTGATCTCATTCCTACCCTATCCCCCCCATCACCTTTGTTGTAGAAGTGATGGTGGGTGGGTAGGGATGGGATCACTTGTTTCATCTTATTATAAGTTTCTAGCTATAGTAGATGATGTGGTGTCTTAAGACGGGCTATATACTCCATGTAGGAAGATGTAATTATACATAAGGTGTGCTACCTCCATCCAGTGCGATAGTTACTGAAATAAGCTTGCTTAAAGTGGTTGTAAACCCTTACAACCAACTTTGACCTACAGGTAAGCCTATATTAAGGCTTACCTGTAGGTCCAAGAAATATCTCCTAAACCTACACGGTTTAGGAGATATTTGTCGAAAGACAGGCATCGCTGTCTACGGTGCATGCACCGTAGACAGCGGCGAACAAGTGCACTGAGCACGCCGCAGTTAGCAGCGATATGCCGCGAGTGGTGGCTCCCGTGCGCATGCATGGGAGTGACGTCATTGCGGCTCTGATGAATGACAGCGCCGGAGCAGCGAGACCCACCAAGAAGATGGAGGCTCCGGACTACAGGGGACAGCGGTTACTTCGCTGGCTCCTGTGTCAGGTAAGTGACACATAATGGACTACTATGCGATGCATAGTAGTCCATTATGCTTTACCTTTGCAGGGAATCAAAGAGGAAGTAAACCCATCAGGGTTTACTTTCTCTTTAAGAAATATGATATGGGTTCTGTAGGTTCAGCTTTTTTAAAATATATTGTTTGGGTGATCTACAACTATATTATAATATGTATGACCTAGCTATCCTGGTGAATGTCAATGTTACTGACAATGTGTGTGTATCATCCCTTCTTACTTGTATATCCATTGACTACCTCGTCTGCTATGTTCACTGTCTTTTCTTGGAAAAATTCAATAAAAATTTATGGTTGAAAAAATCCTTAGTAAGAAGGTAAAAATATTTTTGGTGGAACAAATATACAAAGCGGTGCCTACAAAAATTCTACTGTTTTTCTTGTTTACGTTTAGTTCTGCTTTAACCACTTCCCGACCGGCGCCCGGCGATGTACGTCAGCAGAATGGCACGGGCAGGCATATTGGCATACAGGTACGTCCAATTTTAAATGCTGCCCTGCCATCGCGAGCGCACCGCCGGCGGTGAGCTCACGATGGCAGGGCAGCATTTAAAATTGGACGTACCTGTATGCCAATATGCCTGCCCGTGCCATTCTGCTGACGTACATCGCCGTGTCTATTGGGGCCCCCGTGAGTCCGGTCGCGGGTCTCACGGACTCGATCGCCACGGGCATACCCGCGATCGTCTCACGGATCGGCTGAACGAGGACATGCCGTTGTAAACAGCATCTCCCCATTCTGCCTAGCAACAAGTGATGCTGATCTCTGCTCCATGTGATTGGAGCAGAGATCAGTGTTCACTAAAACAAAGCCCAGCCCCCCACAGTTAGTAACACGCCCCTAGGAACACTTAACCCCTACACTGCCACCCACTGGTTAACCCCTTCACTGCCAGTGTAATTTACACAGGAATCACTGCATTTGTATAGCAGTGATTGCTGTATAAATGACAATGGTCCCAAAAATGTGTCAAAAATGTCTGATGTGTCCGCCATAATGTCGCAGTCACAATAAAAATTGCTGATCGCCACCATTACTAATAAAAAAAAAAAAAATAATAAAAATGCCATAAAACTATCCCCTATTTTGTAAACGCTATAACTTTTGCGCAAACCAATACACGGTTATTGCGGTTTTTTTTTTCTTAGAAAGATACAGAATGTGAGGGGGAAGATGGTTCCACAAAGATGTCTGAGCACAAAGAATTATTTAGTATGAGGCAACAGAAATCAAATTTTTGGTTTATCTTGTTCAAAAGTTTTTATTTTATGTTAAAATAAATTACATGTACAGAATATAAGACAAATTATTTGATACCAGAAATAAAAAGACATATTGAAGTGCGGATGATATAAAGAAAAGAAGAATTTCAAGATATTCTCGTGGGAATGACAATAAATGGCCTTATATATTTTAGAATTTGAAAACATTCTTATAGCTGAGTTTTAAACATTTTAATCCCAAGAAAATATAAATATGTCTAAAAGAAAATATATGATTTTAAAGTTTTGACCATAACTTCTAAAGTATGTTTATAGTAAATATTATATAGTAAGGGAGGAACATAAAAAGGTATATAGGAGGGGAAGGGGAGGGAATAATTCTCCGGAGGAGGTTTTATATATCAGCTAATGTTGTAATTCTATAAAAAAATCTTAATCACCATAACAATAAAACTCGGTTGTCAATATTATCTGACGTATAATATTTAATCCAGGGTTTCCATATGATATCAAACTTTGTCATCTGGTTTTTATCTTTAGCGTCCATTTTAGCATGGATGAAAGATTGATTCATTCTACGTTTGGTTTCTGCAATACTCACCACGTCTGTTTTCCACGCATTGGCTATAGTCTGCTTTGTGGCTATCAGGAGTGTAAGAACTAATTTGAATTGTTTCTGATTCAGAAAGGCTGGTTTTAAATTAAGGAGAGCTATAATTGGGTCTGGAAAAATTGGACGATCAAAAAATTTTGTAATTATCAGAAAGATCTTTTTCCAAAATGATTGTACAATTGGGCAATGCCACCAGGTATGTATATAGGTACCTTTTTCTGGACAGCCACGAAAGCAGAGGCCAGTGTTGTCTGTTGAGAATTTGGCGATTTTCGCAGGAACTAAATACCAGCGTGTGAGAACTTTATATGATGATTCAGACGCCAATATATTTATAGAGGAAGATTTTGTGAAAGACCATATGTTGGACCAAGACCTAGAATCGATCGTACAATCCAAATCTTTTTCCCACTTGGCCACATATTTAGGTATAACAGTATTAGAATTAGATATCATTTGTGTATACCAGGGATATGCAATTAGCGGACCTCCAGCTGTTGCAGAACTACAAGTCCCATGAGGCATAGCAAGACTCTGACAGCCACAAGCATGACACTTAGAGGCAGAGCATGATGGGAATTGTAGTTTTGCAACAGCTGGAGGTCCGCTAATTGCATATCCCTGGTGTATACAATGATGTAATACGACCTTTAGCATGTGGTTCCTTGAGAAGAGGAGTATAAAAATGTTTGATTTTGAGATATCTGAATATTTCTGATTGTGGGAGCTTATATAATTCACATAGATCTGTAAAAGATTTTATTGATGTAGTTGAAGTTAAATTATATAGACAAGTGATACCAGCCTTAGACCAAGCTTTAAAGGTTTTGGGATATTTCCAGGCTGGGTAAAAAGTCGGATTCTTGTGAAAAGATAATAGCGGATTTTGTGGAGATTGCAGACCATGTGAATTTCTATACCTGTCCCATATAGATAGAGAGTGCTTAGACATGGGGTTATTTATAGACTTACGATCCGCAGGTTGTAACCATAATATATTGTTTATAGGAAGAGGATCACAGTCTACAGCTTCAATGAGGACCCATAAAGGAATCTCTGTAGAAGAGTAATATTTTGTTAATTTAGATAATTGAGCTGCCTTATAATATATGTTAAAGTCTGGGAATCCCAAACCACCCAAAGCTTTGGGGAGAACAAGTGTTTTTTTGTGAAGTCTGTGTTTTATTTTCCCCCCAAGTAAATTTCGTTACTTTTTGCTGAATCAGCCTAAGAAAATATGCAGGAATATGAATCGGGAGAGTTCTGAATAAATATAAAAATTTTGGAAGAACAGACATTTTTATGATATTGATTTTCCCAAACCATGATATCGGCATTGATGACCAATTAGATAACGACCTTGTAATATTTTTTAATAGAGCTGGGTAATTAGCTGCAAATAAATCGGAGGGGTTAGGAGTAAACTGCACATCCAGATATGGGAGGCTATGATCTACCCACTTAAAGGGTAGAGAATTTTGTAAAGATTGTTTATCTTTCTGGACAAGTGAAATGTTTAATGCTGAAGATTTTTTAATATTAACCTTAAGGCCCGAAATAAATGAGAATTCTTGTAGTACAACCATAAGATTTGGGGCCGAAGCATCTGGAGAAGATAGAAAAAGGAGAATATCGTCTGCGAATAAACAGAGCTTATGATGAAAGCCACCCATTTCAATACCTGTTATAGTGGGTTCCATCCTAATTCTTTGTGCTAAAGGTTCAATGAGTAAAGCAAATAATAATGGCGAAAGTGGATATCCTTGACGAGTCCCCCTCAGTATATTAAACTCGTCCGATTTGTACCCTGCATATCTGATATAAGCTTTGGGATCTTGATACAAATTAGAGATCCATCGTAAAAAATGAAGGCCGAATCCCCATTTGGAAAGGGTATAGTTCATATATGACCATGATACTGTGTCAAAAGCCTTCATAATATCTAAAGAAAAAAAACAAGTGGGAATATGTCTTTTTTTTGCGGCATGTGACAGGAGTGTTGCACGTCTAATATCTCCTGCTTGACGTAATGGAATGAAGCCCACTTGATCACGATGTATAAGATTGCCTATAATAGTATTTAATCTGTTAGCTAGAATTTTGGCTAAAATTTTTATGTCCAAATTTAGTAATGAAATAGGGTGATAATTAGACCATATTGAATCGTCTGCGTGAGGTTTAGGGAGCATACAGATAATTGCAGTTAGAGTTTCTCTTCCAAAAGAATGACATTCCAAAAGGGAATTAAAAGTGTTTGTCAAGACTGGAGATAGGGTGTTTATAAACATTTTGTAATACAGCGCAGAAAAACCATCAGGACCTGGCCTTTTATTTAGTTTCAGATTTTTGATAACTTCAGATACCTCTATAATTGACACTGGTTCCTCCATTATTTCCATTTGTGTTTTAGATAGTGTCGGTAGAGATATATGAGAGAAAAAAATCATTCGCTCTAGAAGGGTTCAACTCATTATTAGAAGAGTATACATTTTTTAATTGTGTTTTGAATTTTTGTAATATTTTTAAAGGATTATTTGTGTATACCCCCCTAGAGATTTTCAGATGTATCGGTTTCGTTGGGTTCTGGCAGGATTTGAATGCCCTTGCTAATAGTGTGTGAGGTTTATTCGCATTGATATAGAAATTGTGTTGTGATCTCTTGATGGTTTTATCCGCTGTTTCAGTAAGGAATAGATCAAATTCCAATTTAGCTTTGTCAAGATTTATTTTAGATAAAGAAGAAGGGTTATTTTGGAATGCTGTGTGACATTTATTGAAATTTGTTTCTAAAGTCTGACAAAGGATTTTCCGCTCTCTGTTGAATATGTTTGCTTGCTGTAGACATATGCCACAGAGAACAGGTTTGTGTGCTTCCCATAATGTAGTCGGAGAGACGTCAGGTGTGGAGTTATATTTTATATAATCTTTGAGCGCAATTTCAATATTATTTTTATGAGCTGCATTTTTGAGTAGGAAATCTCTTAATATCCATGTTGGATATTTTTTTTTTGGAATTATAGAGGCAACAGTAATGTAAAGCGCACTATGATCGGACCATGGGATGGGAATAATTTTTGTAGATATAATTTCTGGAATTAGCCCTATGGACAAAAATATATGGTCTATCCTAGAGAATGAGCGATGAGGGAACGAGTAATGTGTGTATTGTCTCTTGGTTGGATTCAATTCTCTCCAAGTATCTACTAGGTTATGTTTTGTAATTCGTTTTGATAAGAGTTGTTTGTCTGCTGTATGTGACTGTGGGATTGGTAATTTATCCAAAAATGGAAATATGGTCTGATTAGAATCTCCACATAGAATTGTAGTACCTATTTTGTGGTGTTCTATAGTTTGAAATAAATGAGAAAGAAAAGAAATAGGATTTTTTTTAGGAGCGTAGTATGATGTAATGGTGATAGCGGTATCAAGTAGGTGCCCTTTAAGAATCAAGTAACAACCTTCTGGATCCTTGATTTCCTTCATTAGTGAAAATGGTGTATTGTGATGGAAAGCTATAAGCACGCCTCGTTTTTTAGAGGAGGCCGAAGCTGTGTATACTTGGGGGTAGTCTTTACTGAGAAATTTGGGAGTGGATTGTGACGCAAAATGAGTCTCTTGGAGGCAAACTATATGTGCTTTTTTGGATGAAAATGTGCGGAAGGCTTTAGTGCGTTTGTGTGGAACGTTTAGTCCCTGAGTATTTAATGATATGATGTTTAATGGGGCCATGGAGTTGGGAAAAGTAAATATATGTTGGTGTTTATGTTAGAACGTGTGTCATATAAGAAATTATTTGTCTCCAGAGTATAGGGGTGGAGGGAGGGAGGGGAAAGGAGATAATGACTGAAAAAGAAAATACAATTAATATACAATATTGAAATATATCTTAACATATCTATGTTCTTAATGTGTCCGTTGGGAGGAGAACAACTCTCCCTCCAAGGGTACATGAGCCACTGTCAACTGCCCGGTGTACACCGAGCTGCTGAAGGTAGCAGGAGAGGGTGCAAGGAACTTCCCTGCAGGACACCAAGAGCCAATCATATAATTTCATTTTTCAAGCAAAAAATAAAAATGTAAGATTAAGGCAACCTCAGAGATAAAGAAGAGAAGAGAGAGAAAAAAAAAACAGTTATAATAAGGTGCCTAAATTATTAGGAACATTTCTTAACCACTTTCAGACCGGACCATTTTGCTGGTAAATGACCAGAGGTCTTTTTACACTTTGGCACTGCGCTGCTTTAACTGGTAATTGCGCGGTCATGCAATGTTGTACCCAAACAAAATTTGCGTCCTTTTCTTCCCACAAATAGAGCTTTCTTTTGATGGTATTTGATTGCCTCTGCGATTTTTATTTTTTGCGATATAAACGTAAAAAGACCGCAAATTTTGAAAAAAAATGATATTTTCTACTTTTTGTTATTAGAAAAATCCAATAAACTCAATTTTAGTCATACATTTAGGCCAAAATGTATTCAGCCACATGTCTTTGGTAAAAAAAAAGTCAATAATTGTATATTTATTGGTTTGCGCAAAAGTTGTCACATCTACAAACTAAGGTACGTTTTCTGGAATTTACGCAGCTTTTAGTTTACGACTGCCTATCTCATTTCTTGAGGTGCTAAAATGGCAGGGCAGTACAAAACCCCCCCAAATGACCCCATTTTGGAAAGTAGACCCCCTAAGGAAATTGATAAGAGGCATGTTGAGCCCATTGAATATTTTATTTTTTTGCCTCAAGCGATTGAATAATGACAAAAAAATTTTTTTTTTTTTTTTTTTACACAAAGTTGTCACTAAATGATATATTGCTCACGCATGCCATGGGCATATGTGAAATGACACCCCAAAATAAATTCTGCTGCTTCTCCTGAGTACGGGGATACCACATATGTGGGACTTTTTGGGAGCCTAGCCACGTACGGGGCCCCGAAAACCAAGCACCGCCTTCAGGCTTTCTAAGGGCGTTACAGTTTTGAAGGCCATAAAATGCCAAGATGGCACAAACCCCCCCCCAAATGACCCCATTTTGGAAAGTAGACACCCCTAAATTTAGGGGTACACTAGTGAGACTAGGTAATAAATGGCGGGTGCCCTGAAACTATAAAAAAATAACTAACCAACCAGCGTCACCTGTAACAGTTATATGGTGATCACTGGTGAAAGGGTTAACTAGGGGGCAATCAGGGGGCTTTATGCGGTAGTATATGGGGGTCCCTGGCGCTATAAAAAGCTGCGGCGAACCTAAATACCTACCTGCCTAACTAGCGTCACCTGTGACACTAATACAGCGATCAGAAAAACGATCGCTTATTAGGCTGGGTTCACACTGGAGCGATGCGGGAACGCCACGAATGCGCGGCGGGTTCCCGCATCGCATGCCTCCCGGCGGCAGTTCACACTGCCCTATGCGAACTGCTGGGAGTGTCAGTGTGTAGAGTGTTGGTGCAACTCACCGATCCGCTCTCCTCCGTGTCGGAACGAAAAATACCGACACGGAGGAGAGAATGCATCACTTCCTCTCCTGTGTTTACATTACAGGAGAGGAAGTGATGTCACGGGGGATTTCTATTCGTCGGGAGCGATCGCGAGGGGGTGGCCATGAACGAATGGCCGCCCCCTCGTCCGGGATCGCTCCCGCACGAATACCGACCGCCGCAGGCACCGGGCGGGGGCCCGATTGGGCCCCTGACCCGCGGGAAGGCATGGACGTACATGTACGCCCATATGCCTGCCCGTGCCATGCTGTCGACGTACATCGTCGTGCGGCGGTCGGGAAGTGGTTAAATAAGATTATGATAAAAATATTGATTGGAAGTCAAAGAAAAAACTCGGCAGTAGCCATTCTGTTGAAAAGGCAAGATAGTAGCCTCAGTACAGGTGTTTATCAGTCCATAGTGTCAGCCAGATCTGGATCTGGAGGTGGAGATTGTATGCGACTTCTTTTCTGTGGATTGTAGTCTTCTTCTCTTCTGGAAGCAGAGGAGGGATTATCAGCATATGAGGATGATTTTTGGCGAGTGACCGCAGCATCTCTTGATGTGTTTATCATCCCTAGTTTCTGTAAAGTAATTTGCAGGTCCTTAGCTGTTCGGCACATATATTTGCGACTTTGGAAAGTAAAACGCACTGAGAAAGGAAAGCCCCATTGGTAGATTATGTCATTTCGCTGTAATATTTACAGTAGTGGTTTCAGGGTTCTTCTTTTGTTGATTGTGATTTGTGAGAGGTGTGTGAATAATTGATATTTATGACCCTGGAAAATTAGGGGATCTTTATTTCTAGCTGTATTTAGCAGTAGTTCCTTAGTGCGGTAGAAATGCAATTTTGCGATAATGTCACGGGGAGGACCATCTGTTTTCTTTAGTGCTAGGGCTCTATGAACCCGGTCCATTTCAAGACGCTCTAGTGGGATAGCTGGTTGTAATTCTTGAAAAAGTGCAGTAATAGCACCGTTTAAATCAGTCACAGATTCGGGTATTCCTCTAATACATATATTGGAGCGTCTTGCACGATTTTCGAAATCCTACAATTTGGATTGTAATATGTCATTTTCCTCTTTAAGAAAATCAATTTCTGAGGCAATGTTAGATGTATAATTTTCCAGAACGTCTGCTCTAATTTCCAGTGCTGATGTACGCTGACCAAGCTCTCTAATTTCTTTAGTAAGTTTTGTGGTGATAGTATCTGCAGTGGATTTTAGTGATTTTTGAAGCAGATTTTCTATTTGTTTCAGTGTTACAGGAGGGGATAAGTCTTTTTGTGTGGAAAGTTCTAAATTCTCCAGAACTGACATATTTTTCTCAGGTATTTGGTTAGAGAGACTATGTGCCTTTAATGAGAGAACATCTTTATGTAAAGCAGCAGAAGGGGCTGTCTGTTTGTTCTCCTCACTGTGTCTCCCCTCAGAGGGGGAGGGTTTCAGTGCCATACTGCTGTATGTGTGAGGCGGCGCTTTCTTGTTAATTTTCTGCCTCATGAGTCTCCTCTGACCCCCCCCAAATGTTACCTATGTAAGGTAGGGATATTCATCTACCGTTTGGTATGATATATGTGCGGAGGGTCAAGTTACCTCCGCCGTTATATGGCTCCGTTGTCCTGCTGAGAATGGAGCTCTAAGCCAGCATTACCTCTCGGCTTAAATTATTATTTTTTTGATGCTGCAGATGGTGGGCTTTTTGTCCATATATTTTGGTAATTGATATAAAGTGTGGCGCTACATCCAATAATTGTGAGATATTATAAAATTAATAACATCTATACTAATATATAAAGTATCTAATCTAAACTAAACAAAACATATATTCATTTTATGATATCTGACAATTATTGGACTTTATTTAAATTACCAATTTGTATATGTGAGGACACGAGGTGTGATCTGTGAACATTGTACATTGCACTACAACACTTTAGGATTGTGAAAGTATACATTTTTTTACACTGAATGTGTATATGTATATATATATATATATATATATATATATATATATATATATATATATATATATATATATATATATATATATATATATATATATATATATATATATATATATATATATATATATATATATATATATATTGTGAGGGGTTAGCTCGGCAGCGGGTGTGTGTGACCCCCTGGATGGGTTCACAACACAAAATCAGGCACAGCAGACAGCGTTTGTAGGTGGAAATAACAAAAGGTGCGGTTTATTTATGCTACATGCAGTGAAAAATATAACAGCCAAACAAAAGAACATGAAAATAAATCCTGGTCAGCTTGACCTCTAATTACACACATAGATTCCCTGTCTAACAACTGAGTGCAGCCTTGTGCTGCACCAGTCCCTGTCTCTGTCTCTGTTGTAGAGGTTTGCCACACAGGCGTTAACTCACCGCACAGAACAGGTGTTACACTCCCCAGTCTATACAAACACAAAACTGGTTCCAGGATGGAGCATCTCCCTAAGCATGCTGGGGTTTTTTGTAGAGGTCTTAAAGAGCCCACTTACTTCAGCTGGGCTCATTAACTCTTCCCCTATAGGACTCCCAGCACTCCCCTCTAGTTGTACAAGTCCGCATAAAGCCTGAATCTAGGGCATACATATTTCCCATCCTGGATACAACCAGGTGATTTTACCTGCCTGCTGCCACAATATATATATATATATATATATTGTAATATTGGGGTGATTAAGCTCAATTGGTAGATGCGCGTTTTAGTCTACATCAGGCAGGCGTTTTATGGTTAAGGGCCTGGTAGCCCACGTTTATTATAAGAAAACAAAATATTTAGTTCATCCAGTAATCCCACGCAGGGGTTTAAATTCATTCAGCACACAAATGAACATACCAAGCCACCTGGCTCTCAATTGTCAACAGTTCCTCTGCTTGCTCCCAACAGATTTGTCAACTCTTTCCAGCCCCCTGGACTCACCGACTTCCTTAGTCTTCCTGACTCTCAAGGTTGTCAGCCTTTCCCAGTCCCTTACACGGACTACAGTCTCCCACAGGGCAAACCACTCTTCAGCCAGCAGCAAGCTGTTCACACTCCTCCACCTTCCACACCAACAGCCCTTCATTTATATGGCTTATATGCAGCTGGGCACACACCCTGCTCGTTAACATCAAGACCCAGACACAGGGCTGGAGATATGCAAACTCTGTGTCTGCGTCTCGTTTTCCTCCAATTTCATAGGGACAGAGCCTCGCTCTGTCACATATCCCCCCCCTTTGTTTCGATCCGGAGGGAGGAACACCAGCACCCATCATGATGGTTGGGACACCTCTGTGCTGGCTGTCAGCCACGTAGGCCCAACCTTTTTTCCGGGTGCGCTTCCAGGAACATTCCCCCTGGATCTTAACAGGTTCCTATATTTTCCTATACTCAGCCTTCCTCTTCTTTTGGGGTCCCTGGGCTTATTCACTTTTCTTGGGGGAACTCTGCCTTCCTTGAGCCCTCCTTTCAACTTACAAATACCCATTTTACCCTTCACCATCGGTATTTCAGGTTCAAAACAGTTTCTCTTGTTACCCATGGCAACCAAATCATTGTTTGCAGAATGAACTCTTAACAGATCACAGCTTTCCGTATCATCAGTGCTTTCCAAATCAGTGTTTGTTAGAAGAAGACCCGAGGAGGGACTACATCCGACGGGACCATAGCACAGCTCCACCTCACCCGTTGTCCAACACTCCATGGGTACCTGTTCTAACAACCTACCCTGACCCAAGCATAAACCATTTTTTCCAGGTGTACACATTACATTGTTACAGCAACCAACATTAACACTTTCTCCCATAGTATCTCCGGGCACCTTAACTTGTACCCCTGGGCCAGTGACAGAAAGCATCTCTGCTACTGCTGAGTCCATTCTGGGCCCTTCCTTCTCACGAGGCCTAGCGGGTAAGGCAGTATCTGCGCCCTCTACTGACCACTGCTCCGCCGCACCTCGGACCACACCAGCAGAGATGTTTCTAGTCACCGCATCAGACGGAGAGACCTCTGATATCTCAAGCAGTTCTCTCGCGTGCCTTCCATACCAATCAATAACTAGAAGTACGCTTACAGAGAATCTGTAGATCCTGTGCCAAATGGGTAACCATTGGTCCCACCAATTCCACTGTTGGTCAAGGTTTCCCAGCACTGCCTGTACCACCTGGCTCCACCCATTGGTGCTACGCAGCACCACCTGGTCCAACTGCGGCGGAGATACCCAAGTATACAGTAAGTTCATCTTTACCAACTCTAGCATTTCTAGTAAAGTTTCTGTCATCTCTAAACATCCCATGTCTAAACCCCAGAACTTTCTAGGGTCTTCTACCCTGTCCAAGACATGGAGGGGCTCAGCGACTGCAGGTTGAGAGGGTGAGACATTTGAAGAGACCTCATCCTCCTTGGAGGTACCCATCATCACAGCTTGTTGCTCCCCTGGAGAGCTGTTAGACACATGTCTCACACTTATCCCTTCTGCACCAGTGTTGGTGAGCCTCTGCAGGTCATTACAAGTCACACTATCACTTTGATACTCAATATCATTTAGCTGTGGGGCTGTGGACAACACATCTGCGATGCCAGTGCCCTGAACTGTTTCTTCAGAGGGGAGGGCAGCAACCTTTGCAAGGACCAAGGCGCCCTCAACCACCGACGGCTCTGCGATCCCCCTGTCTGGCATAGCAGTTGTGTCCACACCCTTGTTACTTAAGCTAGCCTTAGCCAGCATGGCTAGCAATTGTTTGGCCCAGCTGTCCCAGTCCATTGTGGTTCCACCATGGGTGTTCCACAGCGTTGCATCACCTGCTGTAGAAAGCCGCACAGAACCCTGGGATTCATTAGCTTTAACTGCACATTCGTCATTTCTATATACATCATTTTGTAACACCACACTTTTATCAACGTTGCATTGGGGTGATGCTTTGTCACCTAAAGCTTGGTGCAGCACACCATTCTGAACACCTTTTTCTGGTGGCATTACAGACACATCCAGCTTTGTACACTCAGCTTTTGCAGGCTGAATTAACCCCTTGCCCACTGGGCTACCTGTAGGGTTGTGGGGCTGCGCCCACACGCTCTCACTGTGTGAATTAGTCCCCCCTTGTTCCACCAGCATAGCACCAGAGCCATCCTGGGCAGCCTCTGACTCCAACACATGGAGTTCCCATGAGACTTCCATGGACAATCCTGTGCCTCTGCCTGTCATGGGAGATCTCCTACTCTCATCACTGGTAGTGAACACATTACCAACCTCACTCTCAGATATGACATTACAAGAAATACATGTTTCAATGTCATTACACTCATCACGTTTAGCAATAGTATCACTTTTGTTAGTACGATCATTAGCATTCTCATTACATGTAGACACAACTGCCGTTTTTGTGGTTTGTTTATGAGCCACCATAACCTCTGAGCGACTCTTCACAGCACCCGTTCTTTGTAAAGGGGCACTTTTGCCTATTTGGGCAGCTCCATAGCTGACCTGGGAAACTCTCTGCTCCAACACTGCAAGCTTCTTGGAAGTTTCCCTGGGCAACCCTGCAGCAGCTGTCACTAGGGAACATGGTACCAGCACTGTTTTGGTCACCCCTAGCTCAATTTTCCCAGCCATCTGCTGGATCATAGCAGGCATATGCAGAGTCCCCATGTCCTTTTCAGTCTTTAGCCCTGCGTCTAGTTGGGCTTTACGCTGCGCCTCCCCACTGCTCTGGGTAGCACAATGCAGAAAGTCTATGTCCATTTGTACTGCGGATCTCCCCACTGGACATACTCCCACTTCACTGGATTCAGCATCATAAACTGAAACAGTCTTACCAGTTCCTGCAGCTGATGTCATAGCCTTCACTTGAGTGCGTTGTCTCACTGGTGTGGTGTCTCCATAGGCTGACTCCCCCATGTGGCCCTGGAGCAAAACTGCAGCCTTTCTGGACCCACTGACGCCCCCTGTAGGTAACACAAGATCCTTGTTGCTAGGGGTAACTGCAGACTTGCACTCCAAAGCTGGTTGGCTATACCTCATGCAGGATTCAGGCTGATATACTCTCCTTTCTGGACTGACCCCTTTGCCTAAGTGGCCATGACAGAAAACCTTACGTTTCTCTGGATTTCCAATTCCTAGGACTTCCGGCGACACTTCTCCCATCCTGGAGCATTGCTGGCGGCCCATGATACGATGGAACTCTCCTCTAAGAAGGATTTCCTCTTTAAACTTGCGATAGTCATCCTGGTCCCCATCCATCAAATGGTAAACCGACCGGAACTCTATCCGCAATAAGGTTTGCAGCAGTTTTGGCCACCGGTCCCTAGGCCATTTTCTCTTTACAGCAACTTTTTCAAATCTTACAAGGAAGTCTCCCACCTCCTCTGTAGGCAGCATGGGTTGCACATAGTCAGAGGCCAAGATCTCAGCCCCTTGCAGTGCACCCCACTCTTTGCGATTCCGCTTGAACCATGCATTCACTGTCTCACAAATCACTGGCCCCTTTTGACTGGCCCTACAAGGTGGAGACATCTTCCCAGGCCATGCTGAGCTCACATCCTCTTTAACTTGATTAAACATGAACTTCTTGCTTTTTGACTGCCTCATCCTTGCAATCACATGCACACAGCAGCTTGTAACAGTTCTCAGCAGAGAAAGGAAAAAAAAAAAAAATCTGATGTTTGATTCTTCCTTCACAGGTACACAACCTGCATGCAACACAGTCCATCAAATAAACGCATACGCAATGCTGTTCGCCTGGCTGCCACACACAGCTAGCAGTAGTTCCTGATGCGACTCACCATGGAGCAAGGACCCAGATTCCACCGTCTACATGCCCGCATTCGAACACCACTTGTAATATTGGGGTGATTAAGCTCAATTGGTAGATGCGCGTTTTAGTCTACATCAGGCAGGCGTTTTATGGTTAAGGGCCTGGTAGCCCACGTTTATTATAAGAAAACAAAATATTTAGTTCATCCAGTAATCCCACGCAGGGGTTTAAATTCATTCAGCACACAAATGAACATACCAAGCCACCTGGCTCTCAATTGTCAACAGTTCCTCTGCTTGCTCCCAACAGATTTGTCAACTCTTTCCAGCCCCCTGGACTCACCGACTTCCTTAGTCTTCCTGACTCTCAAGGTTGTCAGCCTTTCCCAGTCCCTTACACGGACTACAGTCTCCCACAGGGCAAACCACTCTTCAGCCAGCAGCAAGCTGTTCACACTCCTCCACCTTCCACACCAACAGCCCTTCATTTATATGGCTTATATGCAGCTGGGCACACACCCTGCTCGTTAACATCAAGACCCAGACACAGGGCTGGAGATATGCAAACTCTGTGTCTGCGTCTCGTTTTCCTCCAATTTCATAGGGACAGAGCCTCGCTCTGTCACAATATATATATATATATATATATATATATATATATATATATATATTGTGGGCTTTATATGAACTCTGATCTACTGGATACATTAACTTACACAATTTTAAACTTTATTTATAGTGATTAGATGAATTAGAATTTTTACACACCATGCACATTCATTTCTGATATAGCTTTTTATTTTATTTTTTCCGCATATAGATATAGATTAGATAGATAGATACAGTATATATTTATTAAATACTTGAACTTATGTTTTTTTTTTATTTTTATTGTATAGTCTTTGGATGAATTTGAACATTTCCATACCTTATACATGATTTTGGATGTTTATTTTGCCCATGACGACTTTTATATGAGTTGATTTTTCACTTGTTGGTCTTAGAACGCAGTCAGTAATTTAGATTCTTCACTTTTTGACATTTATAGCCTTTACTGATTGTAGGTGTTGAGTATTAGGCGTTAGGTGTGTAGTGTTCTTTGGAATATTGTGGTTTCCTGATGAAGCAACAAGTGAAACATGTTGAAACTACCAATTCAGAGTAACACTTGCTAAACACTTGCTAGACACCTTAACTCTGTATACGAACAAGTGTCATTTTTTTTGTAATTATTTTTCACTGTTTTAAACTAGCATCCTTATTTTGTATTTTTTTTTGTATAATATAAATTTAATTTATTATAAAAGATATGTTATCTTGTTGAAGAATATGAATTATTCGTATGATATTCTGTAAACTTTTATTGGTGAGAAAATAGAAGGTCCTTCCAATTCTTGTGTGAAAATTCAAAATAAATTCAATAATAACATAGCATAAGATTACAAGATCAATATAAAATATAAAATAATGTAAACAAATGTAGTTATGTACTTGAGATAAATATTGTGTGTGTGTATAATCATGTGTGTGTAGCTGTGGGCAGATGTCTGTCTAGCTTCTTGTCTCATGTAAGTGTGTCTGTGTGTGTGCAGCAGCTCATCGTGACCCTAAGCCCTTGTACACATGGTCGGAGATTCCGTCGGAATGTGTCCGATCAGACCATTTTGTCGGATATTCCGACTGTGTGTGGTCTCCATCGGACTGTTTCCGTCGGAGTATCCGACGGACCAAGTTTTCCAACTTGTTGGTAAAATTTTCTGACAAAATGCTCCGATTGGACTCCGATCATGTGTAGAGAATTCCGATCGGACAAAGTGCCACGCATGCTCAGATCAAATTCCTACACCAAAGCTATTGGCTACTAGCGTGAATGCAGTCCCGTCGTAATAAAATAACATCATCACGTCGGATTTTCCGACAACTTTGTCCGACCGTGTGTATGCAACAGTTTCGGACAAAATCCGACGGACAAAATCCGACGGATTTGGTTGTCGGAATGTCCGACCGTATGTACAAGGGCTTAGAGAGCCCTATAGAAAACATTTGTTCTCACATAAGAGCAGCTACAACCCTCCACCTTCTCCTAAAATGGTCTGGTTTAAGTTACTTCTGTTGGGCTCTGTTGTCCCTCTATAAGTCCTAAAGTAAAAAGGATAAAGAATATGTGTGTTCAAGGATGACAATTCAGCATATCAGTTTCAGCACACAACATAAGTAATATAAAAAAATCACATCTTTATTACAAAGCATTAAAAATTGTACAAGCAATAAAAAAACACAAGGCCAAAGTGATATTAGTATTTCCTACACGTTCCGTGCTCCCATCTGCTTCTTCAGGGTTTGACAGAATGTCTAACATTAAGGATGAGCCAAACACCCCCCCCCCCCCCCCCCCCCGGTTTGGTTTGCATTAGAACATGTGAACAGGAAAAAAATTTGTTCGAACATGCAAACACAATTAAAGTCTATGGGACACGAACGTGAAAAATCAAAACAGCTAATTTTAATGGTTAATGTGCAAATTATTGTCATAAAAAGTGTTTAGGGATCCGGGTTCTGCCCCAGGGGACATGTATCAATGCAAATTTTTTTAAAAACTAACACTTTTGTGGGAGCAGTGATTTTAATAATGCTTAAAGTGAACCAATAAATGAAATATTCCTTTACATTTTCTACCTGGGGGTGTCTATAGTATGCCTGTAAAGTGGCACATTTTCCTCATGTTTAGAACAGTCCCTGCACAAAATGACATTTCTAAAGGAAAAAAAAGTAATTTAAAACTACTCTCAGCTATAATGAATGGTCGGGTCTTGGCAATACAGATAAAAGTCATTGAAAAAAAGGGCATGGGATCCCCTCAGTCCATTACCAGGCCCTTTGAGTCTGGTATGAATATTAAGGGCACCCTGAACCAAAATTTAAAAAAAATGCATGGGGGTATCCCCAAATTCCATACCAGCCCCTTCAGGTCTGGTATGGATGGTAAGGGGAACCCTGCGCCAATTTTTTTTTTAAATGGCATAGGGGTCCCCCTCCAAATCCATACCAGACCCTTCAGGTCTGTTATGGATTTTAATGGGAACCCCGTGCCAAAATGAAAAAAAAATGGCATGGGGGTCCCCCCAAAAATCCATACCAGACCCTTATCTGAGCATCCAACCTGGCAGGCCACAGGAAAAGAGGGGTAATGAGAGAGCGGCCAGCTCCTGAACCATACCAGGCCACATGCCCTCAACATGGGGAGGGTGCTTTGGGGTAGCCCCCAAAGCACTTTGTCCCCATGTTGATGGAGACAAGGGTCTCATGCCCACAACCTTTCCCGGTGGTTGTGGGGGTCTGCAGGCGGGGCCTTATCGGAATCTGGAAGCCTCCTTTAACAAGGGGACCCCCAGATCCTGGCCTCCCCCTGTTGGAACTGGTAAGGGGGTACAAATGTAACTCTACCATTTCACAAAAAAGTGTCAAAATGTTAAAAAACACAAGACACATCTTGGGACAAGTCCTTTATTAAAAAAATAAAAGAATAAAAATGTCCCACAAAGTGCATTCACCTTCTTCTTTCACTCCACCGACAGACCAGAAAAAATAAATAAAAAAGATCCGCCTCCAGGGGGGGGGGACCCGCCATATGACGCTTCAGCACAATGACAGTTCTTTTATAACTGAGGGTGGTGCCACACGGTGACATACCTGGGTGACCCGCCCCCTCGGACGCACGGAGACTTCCCAAATGGCTTCCCTGTAGCGTCAGAGGGGGGCAGGCCACCCGTTTATGTACCCAGGTGACCCCAATCCCCTCTGAAGTATGAGGACTCCCCAATGGCTTCCCTGTGTCGTCAGAGGTGGGGACACCTGGGTAAGTAGTGATCAATGTAGGTTTTTTTTAATAGTAGTGACGGGGGGGGGGCGGAGACGGAGACACAGGGAACTGACCGGCAGGAAGGAGGGGGTGAGGGGGAGAGAGGAAAGCAGAGCAGGGCATCTACGTATGACAGACGGATGGACGCTGACACTGGTCAGGGCTGAGCAGTCCTGGTTATCATGGTCAGTACAGAGAGGGGGATACAGGAAGTGGCAGATTCAGGGAGGTTTTTTTAGAGTTTAGAGGAGGGCAGATTACATAGCACAAGCACTGTGCTGTTTAATAGACATGTGCGATTAGTTTCGTACGAAACAAAAATTCGTACAAATTTCCCAAAATCCGAAATACAAATTTTTTTATGCATACGAATTCCGTACGAAACATTTACAAATTTCGGAACCAAATTCATAATGAAAATTCGTAAACTAAAAGTTAACAAACCTTAAAGTTTAAAATCCAGGAAGTCAGCACAGGGATGGTGGGAACCCTATGGGAATTTCTATGCTTACCAATTTCATACGAAATACAAAATTTCTTTAATGAATTTCGGAATTTCAGATCCAAATTGACAGAAACATGACTGGTGTTTTGTTCACCAATCAGAGGAAGTCAGCACAGCACAGGCATGGTGGGAACCCCTCATAATGGACACAGCAGGTGTACAGCACTGGGAACTCAGTATAGGGATGGTGGGAACCCCTCATAATGATAAATTCATCATAACAAACATTCTTAATTGTTACAAAAATTTAACAAACCTAAAAGTAAAAAACCCAGGAAGTCAGCACAGCACAGGGATGGTGAGAACCCCTCATAATGATAAATTCATCATAACGAACGTTCGTTATTCTAACAAAAAGTTTACGAATCTAACGAAAATTCATATTTTGTACGAATCCGAATTGAATTTCGTACACGAATTACAAAATAAATGTTTTGTTTTTTTTCATATAGAACGAAACGGAATGAAACGAAACAAATTTTGTCTACTGTTTAATCTGCTTTTTTTGGAGGGTTAACAAACACTTTAACACCAAAGCAGCTGAAACTGATTAACAACCCCCCCTCCGCTACTTAACTGACCAGATCAATATCTCAGAAGTTTAATTGCCTTAATGCTATACTCTGATTAAAAAGTGCTCCTTGAATTTCTTTTTTTGAGCAGTGTATATTTGAGAATGAATTAATCCTAATGGTCTATCTCATTTTTTGAGACCCAAAAATGTCACCAGTGCAGTAAAATGTCATCCTATGACTGATGTGGTGGTGATCAGGGACACTGACTGGTGACAGAATGTTAAAAATAAAACAAAATAATAATAATATTTTTTTTAAATATTTGTTTACATTTTTTACATTTTTTTTACATATTTTGATTAGAGTAGTTGAGTGTAACACTGCACTACTCTGGGGGGTGATCAGAGACTTTGTTTGCTGCTACCATGAATATCGTTGTAACAGCAAAGTTTTCCACCATCATAAATTGGTGAACCATTCATGACAGCTGTGATCACTAGTAATCTGTGATTGGCTACAGACTTATCACATGGTACAGTGTGATTTGATTGGCCCATGTACCATGTGATAGCTTTGGACCATTTACAGCATAGGAAACACAGCTGTTATGAATTCATTCATAACAGCTTTGCTGACATTGTGATTACATAGTGATCACATGATCCCCAACCCCAAGTACTGGGATCCGCAATCCACTGGACAGTTGTGAGGGGGCGCTCAGCATCCTCCTAAACCCAGAGAAGGTACCTTACATACATGTATATTACGGTGTCCATACGTGATGCCACCCTGCTGGTGTATTTATTTACTATTGTCATTTTCTTTCTGCAAATTAGTATTTCATATACAACTTTATTATTAGAAAAATGGATGAAGTGAAGGCCAAAAGGCAGCACATCCAAATAATTCATTAACAATTCAAGCAGTACAGATTGGGATTTTTAAATAAAAAAAAATTTTATTGTACAAAAACAATACCAAATAAGGATGCTGGTTTATAATAGTGGGAAACAGTCACTAAAAAAATAGTACACGTGTTTGTATACGGATTCAAGGTGCCTTCAACATGTTCAGTGAGTGTTACTCTGAGCGGTGGTTTCAGCATCGTTGCTCCATCAGCACCCCAATCCAGCCAATGGGGGAGGAGCAGAATGCGGACTGCAGGAGGAGATAGGGAAGTATATTGATAATGTCAAAATATTCCAAAAATAATATTCTTTTGAAAATGTATATCAGCCTCAAATACCCACATTGGCTGGATTGGGGATTTTTCTCCTTTGGAGGCCCAGGGTGGTGCTGGAGATGCCCATGATTTTAGGCAGATGGGTTACGTGTTACTTACTGTGCATTACAAATACAAATGATGAAAGAACTGTGTATGGATAATCTCATTTAATAGTGTTCTTTACTGTGTAGTGTTCTTTGGAATATTGTGGTTTCCTGCCAAAGCAACGAGTGAAACATGTTGAAACCACCACTCAGATTAACACTTTGAAGCTATATACAAGTGTATTATTTTTTGTGATTATTTTTCATTATTTTAAACCAGCATCCTTATTTGGTATTATTTTTTGTATAATAAAATTGTAATTCAATATAAAAAAAATAATGTTAAAGAATATTAATTATTCTTATGATATTCTGTAAACTTTTATTAGTAAGAAAAGCTCAAAATAGAAAGCCTCTCCAATTTTTGTGTAAAAATTCTAAATAAATATAAGATAATAAAGTAGCATAAGATTACAAGGAATCTATTACTATAACATGTAAAAAAATTTAGTTATATACTTTTTTTTTCACAATATTTTTTATTGAAAATAATTTTAGTTAACAGAACAAGAATAATACATACATCAGAAAATGATTTGACAAGAAAAAAAGAAAAATATACAACATGTAGCAGTCGACTGCGGAATTGGACAAGTAACTCAGCATCAGCATTGTTAACAGTAGCATTAAAGTAGAATGGAACATTATCTAGTATAAGTGCACTACAACATTTTATACTTAGGAGTGTGGATGTTCCAACATATGCAATAGGGGGAGAGAGGGAGGACAGGAAGAGGGGAAACAGAAAGAAGAGAGAGAAGGGTAAGCAAAGGAGGATTGAGAAGATTGGTAGATAGTTGTTTGGGTAAGTATCCGATGGACCTTTTTTCTAAATAGGCATGTCACAAAGGGATCAATCAGTAACATACATTGCATCGAAAGGGAAAATTACTAAATTATAATAAATAGTCTTCAAATTAGTTATGCAGGGAGATTCATGTAGGGAACTGTTCCAACCAAATTTTCCAAAGCCGTATGGCCTTTCCCTCCGACCCCCGCTTCCGGGCGAGGAGGATTTCATATGTGGAAGTAGTTTGAAGAACATGGTATAAATCGGATATATTTGGCGCTACAGCACTTTTCCACTGTTTTGTTATAAGTGATTTAGCAGCCAAGAGTATATGGATAACCACGGTGCGGAGATCGGGAGGGAAAAGCTCTATACCCAAGTTTAGAAGAGCAAGACTTATATTAGGGGGGGGGGGGTGAGTATCCCAGTGGTTGAGGAGATCAAACGAAACACTGAATTCCAGTAACTATTCAGATTTTTGCAAGACCATAAGATGTGCTTAAGGTTACCTATTTCGCCACAACCTCTCCAACATTGTTGTGAGTGATCGTGGGAGAACTTACTTAGGCGGTAAGGTGTCAGATACCATCTCAGGACAATTTTTTGATGGAGTTCCCAGTGAGTGATATGTTACCGGCCTCAAAATGTGAATTAAGAGAGCCGATGATTGTAGACGTGATGAGATAAGGTGATCAGCTTGGCGTGGACTGCAAAGAATCACACAAACAGCATGAGATATGACCACTGACTTTATGGCTGGAAGTAGTTTTATTTTTACATAACAATACATCTTTTACATTTTTATAGTCACATGTTTATAACCATTAACAATATATATAATACAGATTTTAACTAAAGTATTTTAAAACGTAGTTATAACAATGAACATTACTAAATTTAATAACATATATATCCCTGTTATTCAGTGTTATAGATAATTATCTTTATCTCTCTGGTACACTTTAAGTGTGCAATAATCATACTAGCAATGCATTGCTTTAATACAAATATTTTCATGGTAGTACTCTTTTTTAACCACTAGATGGTGCACATTGCATGTCTGTATGATGCAATACATAAGCTTTACATACAATAGGTTTTTTTCTATATTAAATAACAGAAAACATGTGCTTCTATAAATCTATGCCATTTTCAATAAATCAGGTTTAAATATACCTATTTAGAAAGGTTTAGTGTTTATCATAGACATTTGTTCTGACTAATGCAGTATTTTCATGTTCTTATGCACTTTTCACTTGTTTCTGACACATGCTGTTCTAAACTTCTAATTACAGCAAAACTATAGCATAAAATCTGCTGAGACTTTTTCTGCATCTGCTCAAGATGTTTAGGAATCTTTCTATCACAGGTTAATACAGATTAGGAACAATTTAGAGTACATACCTGCAAAGAATCACACAAACAGCATGAGATATGACCACTGACTTTATGGCTGGAAGTAGTTTAATTTCCAGTCACATGGTGTGTGGCCTTATATAGACTCTGTTTGTGTACCTTCTCTGCCATCTACTGGTTATTAATAGAATAGAAGGGACATGTTTAGAAATATAAAAAAAAAATGAATATGTACTTTGCTTTGGGGTGTCTGTTTTGTGACCATATAAACCCCAGTCCGTCACACTCTCCCCTCCTTCAGTTAATGGCTCCCGACATTAAACTCAATTGGTATCTGAACACTATTTAGTGATTTAAATAACCCAAATAGGTACTTGTTGCCACCAAGGAGCTACGTTAACTACCTGGCATGTCATGGGAGTGGCTAGCATTGTAGGAGTTTGTATGGTGTGAATCTGATTTGGTATGTATCTTGGCTGACCTAGTGTGTCATATGTAAAGATCTCTTTAGGCTTAGGTTGTCTGGTAGATCTTCTGACAGGAGTTGAGTCTTCTCCATCAACATAATTTTCCATTTGCATATCTTGGTTCACAGGTAAGTCTTGACTTAATAAGGGTAATTCTGCAGTGTCTAGTCCCACCATGTCTGTAGCCCAGATTTGGTCGCCAACTACTGTTCCATCATTTTGTTCTTGTTCAAGATTGGGTGTGGTAGTTGTATTATAGAACTCTTCAGTAGAAACTCTTAATGGGATTTTCTGTACGTTTTGAGAGTTTGGTTGAGACACAACACAATCATGACTTTCTGTAGTCTCTGGTATATAAGGATAATACCATCTTTCTTCATCTGAACATTCCTCCTCCTGGTCCACATCCATTCTGGTATCCTTTCTGTTACTTGATTGTCTTTGTTTCATTGGTACTCTTGGAATGTGTCCTTCAATTGGTAGGTCATTTACTGGTAGTAAAAGATTTCTGTGCAGTACTCGAATAGTCTTTTTACCACTTTCAGGCTGAATTTTGTACACAGGCCCATCTTTGATTCTTTCTACCACTTTGTGTACTGATTCTTCCCAGTATGAACGAAGTTTACCAGGTCCTCCTCTTTCAGAGAGATTTCGTACTAAGACCTGATCACCCGGTTGAAGAGGTGCTCCTTTTATCTGTTTGTCATAGTACTTCTTCCCTTTAGCAGATGATTTTTTGCTATTCTCGGATGCGATTTTGTAAGCTTCTTGCATTCTAGATGCCCATTTCTGAGTAAATGTTGGTTGACTTTCTGATCCCTTTTCCAAATTTAGGTTGAGCATTAGGTCAATTGGCAAACGAGGAGATCTTCCATACAATAGAAAGAATGGCGAGTATCCTGTGGCTTCATGCCTGGTGCAATTATATGCATGAACCATATGTGGAAGATGTTCTTTCCAATCTGACTTTTTCTCTTCCTCTAAGGTGCGAAGCATCTGTAACAAAGTACGGTTCAGTCTCTCCACTGGGTTACCCTGTGGATGGTATGGAGTAGTTCTTGAATGAGAAATCCCTGCCAATCGTTGCAATGTCTGAAATAAGTTGTTTTCAAATTCTCTTCCTTGGTCATGGTGGAGTTTCTCTGGATAGCCAAAACGTGGTATGAAATCTTGAAAGATCTTTTCTGCCGCCGTTTTTCCAGATTTGTTCTTAGTTGGATACGCTTGTGCAAAGCGTGTGAAATGGTCAACTATTACAAGTATATACTCATATCCTCCTTTGCTTTTCTCCAAGTGAAGATAATCAATGGATACTAACTCCAAAGGTGAACTGGTAGTAATCGAACCCATAGGTGCTCTTTCGGTGATATTTGGACGCTTTTGTTTGATGCAGCTGCACTTCTTCAGCACATATTCATCAATGTCTTTTTGCATAAATGGCCAGTAAAATCGTTCACGTGCTAGGTGGGTTACCTTGTCAGTACCAATGTGACCCATGTCATCATGAAGATTTCTTAAGACCAATGGTTTTAACTTTTCTGGTAGAACTAGCTGTTTTCGGGTTCCAGAGTGTCGGTAGAGGATTCCTTCATCGACTCTGAGTTTATTCCATTCATGTATCAAACGTCTTGTTTTGCTGGTCATACTCTCCTTTTCTTTGTGGTTTGGAATCCAGTCGTTCTCCTTAAGCCAGACCACTTCTCTAATGTTGGTATCGTCTTGTTGTAATGCTCTGATATTCTCCTGAGTCATTGGGCAGATTGTCTGTCCTTTCAGCAATTCTTCAGCCACATCACTTTCTGAGTGAAGAGTCAATGAAGCCACCCATAATGCCTCTTCTTCGTCAACAGCTTTGCTCCCTTGCCACATAGCTGACACAACCTCAGATGGTACAAGCTCTGTGTACTCACTCAGATTCTTTGTGAGTTCCACCGGAAATCGTGACAGTGTATCTGCGTCTGCATTCTGTTTACCTGGCCTGTACTTGATATCGAAGTGGAAATCAGCCAACTCGCCAACCCAGCGATGACCCACAGCATTCAGTCTGGCAGTACTCAATACATATGTCAATGGGTTGTTGTCTGTGTAAACGGTGAATGTTGGAGCGTAGTACAAGTAATCTCTGAATTTGTCACAGACTGCCCACTTGAGAGCTAAAAACTCAAGTTTACCAGAGTGAAGATGGTAATTGCGCTCTGCTGGAGTTAATGTTCTGGAGCCAAACCCAATAACACAAAGTTTTTCTCCTTGTCGTTGGTATAGTACAACACCTAGGCCTTCATTGGAAGCATCAGTGTGTAAGACGAAGGGTAAGTCAAAATCAGGGTATGCTAGAATTGGTGGATTGGTTAGCATGTCCACCAGTCTGGATACTACAGCTTGATGTTTGGGTGTCCATTGAATCAGTGTTTTAGATGGCACTTGTGCTTTGTTCCCGTTTTTCTTTATAGATTCCCTCCGATTGTTTTTGGGGATGGATGTAGCAGATTCTTTCTCAGTGTTCTCCAAAAGTTCATACAGTGGTTTAGCAAGTCGAGAGAAATCTTGAATGAAGGACCTGTAGTAGCTCAGGAATCCTAACAAAGATCTGACCCCTCCCACTGTTTTGGGTTCTTTCCTTTTCAAATGTAATACCGCTTCAAGATCTTTTGGGTCAATTTTTATGCCTTCTTCTGACACCATTCGTCCAAGGTATCGAATCTGTCGTTTAAAGAGTTCACACTTCTTCGGTCTAAGTTTGATACCATGCTCACGCATTCGACTAAGCACTTGCCTAATATCATTGACATGCTCCTGAAAAGTTTTGGAGTAACAAAGTACGTCATCCAAGTATGGAGAACAACATTTGTCTCTGATGCCCTCTAATACATTCTCCATGCATCTCTGAAAAGCTGCTGGGGCATTCGTTAATCCAAATGGAATACGGTTCCACTCCAGGAGTCCCCAGGGGGTGCTGAAAGCTGTCAGATGTCTGGAGTCTTCATGCACAAAGCCTTGATGATACGCACTACCCTGGTCCAGGATTGAGAACCACGTAAATCCTCCTAAGCTATCCAGCAGATCTTGTATTCTGGGTAGTGGATGTCTATCTGGGATAGTCTTTCGATTTAACTCCCTAAAGTCAACACATAGTCGTAGGCTACTGTCCTTCTTTCGAACACAAACAACTGATGATGAGTATGCGGAAGAAGATTTTGTTACCCAACCTCGGTCAAGAAGGTTTTGGATATATTCTTTCACTTCTTTGTATAGGGGTTTCGGTATCGAATTGTAGCGTTTCTGGACAGGAGTTTCATCTTTCAGATTTATCCTCAGTTTCCGGTTAGGGATGCATCCTATGTCTCCCTCATCTCGAGCAAAGACATCTGATTCATCATATAACATTTGTCTCGCTATCTCCTGTTCTTCTTCTGAGAGATCTTCCAAATTGACAGGTGGGTGCCACTTAACAGATTTGTTAGTGGGTAGCTGATTTCCAGTGTCCACTTGATTCAACTGGTTTACATGAAACACCTTTTTCTTCTGGTCAATTCCCTTTCCATCATCTTTGTTTGGAGACAATGGTAGAATCTCAGCTGCTGGAGAAATGGTACCCAATACTGTTCTGGGTGGAAGGTAGATGTCATGTTGAGCACGGTTCAGTATAGGTATCTTCACCAGTTTAGAGAACCCATTTGGCACATCTACCACTGAAGGAAATAGTTCAAGTCCTTCCTCGACTGGATATTCGGGAAGTGGTTCAAATGGCATGATTCCTCCTTTCGGCCACGCTCTAATTCTGCATTTGACTTCACAGAGCTCGCCTCCTTTAATCTGGAGTCCCTTCTTCCCCACTTTGACCATACGACTATCGAATATTTCTCCTGGGTCAGTTGCTTGACTGACAGCATTGACAATGTTATTCGCTACACTCTGTCTTACTTTCATAGCTTCACTCAGCAAGATAGTCAGGTTTTGGGTGCTGTTTGGTCGGTCACGGTTTTCTCTGATCAATTCTTCGATAACATTAAACCCAAGAATTGGATTGTCATTACAGCAGTCACTCACCAGCATTGGCACATAAATGGCTGAGTTTCCATGTCCACTACTTTTGAATTCCAGGCAGACTTCAATCCATCCGATGAATGGAATGAGAGAACCATTTGCAGCTGTAATGGATAAGTTGTCATCACAAAGTAAATCTTGTATGTGCCTAATGGAGACGCTGGGTAGAAACTTTTCTAACCATGCCTTCCCGACAATGCTGACCTGAGCTCCTGTATCCATCAACATGTCAACCGGTACACCATTCATCTGACATGACAGTAGGCATTTTTCTCCAATTAATTGTGCTACGTGTTGTTTGGAGAATCCATTCTCTTTTGGGAGTGTTCTAGTTGACCGGTGGGTGAATACCCTGTTTAACTTAGCATGGGACAGATCATTTGAGATGGTCACTGGTTGTCCCTTTCCCAGTGACCGTCTGTCGTTTCCCGACTGCCTTCTTTTCTTCAAGCAATCAACCGCTCTGTGTCCTGTCCAACCACAGTAGAAACAATGGTAGCAGTTCTGACTCTCTCGTTTAATGCAATCATCACACCTGGGCTTGCAGTGAGTTGTATCTGGAACTTGAACATTGGTTAGTGGCTTAGTCATTTGGTTTCCAACAATAGGAGTTTGCTTCATCATCTTTTCCAGGTTCTTTGTGAGAGCAGAGACCTGTGTTGTTAGTTCCATTAATGCAGTGTGATTTGCTCTAGCATCTCCCTCAACTCTCTTTTGCAAGGTGTCTTTTTCACTATTACCTGGTGTCTGTGATGAATGAACAGTAATAGGTTTATGTTTAGGAGCACTGTTTAAGCGTCTCTGCCTTTCTGTTTCCTCATCAACTGATCTGGTGACTTGCTCTATAAAAAAGTCATCCGTTACTGTCAAATCAGACACATAAGGCTTGATATCTCGTCTAACATTAGAATTTTTCTCATTTAGTCCCTGATACAGTGTATGAAGGAATATGCCTTGCACCAGTTTTTTGTCATAGCTAAGCTCTTGCCTATCATGCTGTGATATAGACAGAACTTTTTGTTTTAACCCCACTAGCCTGTAAACAAATTGTTGTGCTGTTTCTCTTTCTTGCTGGGTAGCATTGCTAAGGTCCTGAAATAACTCATTACCACTTCGTTCTCTCATATGTGACTTCAAAAACCTTTTAAATTCAGCAACAGTAAGATCATCTTTGTCAGTCAACATATCTTTAAAATTACCAGGTTTGATTATTCTCAACACTGTGCGTATAATTTCAGATTCAGGGAATTTTTCTGTTAGACCCTCGTCAATTTGTCTGCACACGCTACTGTAACCCATGTCCGAACCATGATCTGAAATTACACCACCATGCATTTTAAATTCTCTACGTGGCAATAAAGCAACAACATCAGTTAATCTCACCACCTCCGATACCTGTTCAGTCCTTGCAGTTCCACTACTTATTTTTTTTGCCGCGGTTGCAATGTCCACAGTTGGTGTACTTTCCTTGTTAAGTTTTAGTTCATTGATCTTGTCTTGGATAATGAGTAGGTAAGACATACCTTGATCTTCCAACTTTTCCAGCTGATCACTTCTCAAGTAGTCTTTAATAAATTCAACAAGTTCCATTTCGTTGGTACCAGTCACTGATGGAACGTCCATGTCTCTTTCATCTTCCAGCGTAATAGCGAGGCTATGCAGCTGTTCTTCATTAAGCAGATGAATTTGTTTCCGGATATCCCACATCAGCGCACGACGAGGAGACGCCATCTCTGTTTCAATCTGAAGACTTGCACTCACAAGGCAGACGACACTCACGACTCTCCTTGTAGCGCTGTAGCAGGCTCACGCTTGTCTCGCGCTTCCTTCTCACTGGTAACACAACGAATCCCGGACGAGCCCCCAAAATGTTACCGGCCTCAAAATGTGAATTAAGAGAGCCGATGATTGTAGACGTGATGAGATAAGGTGATCAGCTTGGCGTGGACTGCAAAGAATCACACAAACAGCATGAGATATGACCACTGACTTTATGGCTGGAAGTAGTTTTATTTTTACATAACAATACATCTTTTACATTTTTATAGTCACATGTTTATAACCATTAACAATATATATAATACAGATTTTAACTAAAGTATTTTAAAACGTAGTTATAACAATGAACATTACTAAATTTAATAACATATATATCCCTGTTATTCAGTGTTATAGATAATTATCTTTATCTCTCTGGTACACTTTAAGTGTGCAATAATCATACTAGCAATGCATTGCTTTAATACAAATATTTTCATGGTAGTACTCTTTTTTAACCACTAGATGGTGCACATTGCATGTCTGTATGATGCAATACATAAGCTTTACATACAATAGGTTTTTTTCTATATTAAATAACAGAAAACATGTGCTTCTATAAATCTATGCCATTTTCAATAAATCAGGTTTAAATATACCTATTTAGAAAGGTTTAGTGTTTATCATAGACATTTGTTCTGACTAATGCAGTATTTTCATGTTCTTATGCACTTTTCACTTGTTTCTGACACATGCTGTTCTAAACTTCTAATTACAGCAAAACTATAGCATAAAATCTGCTGAGACTTTTTCTGCATCTGCTCAAGATGTTTAGGAATCTTTCTATCACAGGTTAATACAGATTAGGAACAATTTAGAGTACATACCTGCAAAGAATCACACACAAACAGCATGAGATATGACCACTGACTTTATGGCTGGAAGTAGTTTAATTTCCAGTCACATGGTGTGTGGCCTTATATAGACTCTGTTTGTGTACCTTCTCTGCCATCTACTGGTTATTAATAGAATAGAAGGGACATGTTTAGAAATATAAAAAAAAAATGAATATGTACTTTGCTTTGGGGTGTCTGTTTTGTGACCATATAAACCCCAGTCCGTCACAGATACATCTGGTAGCTTTATACAGAGTTCTAAATGCGGACTGCCACTGTTGATTGGTATAAGTGGTTGTCAGGTCTCTCTCCCATTTAATATGAGATGATGTTTTAGCAAATACTGTTTTTTGTTGAAAAAGTAAAATATAGATATTCCCTTCTTTTGAGTCTGTGTTGAAGTAAGATAATTCCACGCTGGTTCGTGGATGTATAATTTATGGGATGGGAGCGACCTAAAGAAGTGGGAAACTTGACTATAAGGATAGTTGTCTTGGATTTGGAACTCATATTGTTTGACGAGATCATTGAAAGATTTTATAGAGTTATCATGGAATAAGTCAGCAACCGTCTCAATCCCCTTATCCCTCCATCTTTTAGTGGGTATATTAGGAATAATATCTGCCAGTATATCTATAGGGACGGGGATATTAATGAAGTTATCGCCTGACGAAGGGGCCGCACAGAGAGCTCTCCAAGCTAGCAAAGAGGCCTGTACAGTCAAAGGGAGCTTCTTAAGTGGAAATGGTTTCCACATGTCTATCAAGAGCATGGCTAGCAGCGTACTAGTAGGGCTTATTGTTTGTTCAATAGATCCCCATGGCGAGGACTTTGTATCCCGAAACCACTGTCTAAGTTGGACAAGTAGTGAAGCCCTATAGTAATCTAGGAGTATTGGATAACCTACCCCACCTGCATTCCTGTGTTTCAGTAGGTGAGCTTTCGAGCATCAGGGTCTTTTGGGTTGCCAGACATATTTGGTAATTATGGCGTCTAGTTTCTTTAAGTGTGTATGAGAAAGAGGTACAGGTAATGTACGAAAAACATACAGGATTTGCGGCAGGAGGAGCATTTTATAGGATGCCAGTCTCCCCGACCAGGAGAGTTCCACTTTGGATATTCGGGTAGTTTCTGTAAGCAAATGGTCAGAGAGCTGGCGGTAATTGATATCAGCCAACTCAGTTGGGTCAGCAACTATCCGGAGACCCAAGTAAGTTATGCCTACCTCACTCCAGGTGTAGGGGAACAAGGCTTGTAAGGTGTCTCTGAGATTGGTAGGAACATTGATCGGTAAGATTAGAGATTTGGAAAAATTTATTTTATAATATGAAATTTGGCTAAAACTTTGTAAAATAGAGTGAGCAGAGGGTAAAGACCTTGCGGGGGCATTTAAAAATAAGATGACATCGGGGGGCGTGTCCTGACGTTGATGGCGGCGGACGTGGATTTCAACAGTTCCCAAGACCCAAGAAGAAATCCACCGCCATCCGCGTGATTAACGGCACTTTTTGTCAAAATCATACCACCACAGTGATCAGCACAAACAGCAGCTCATACCTGGGCAATTATTTTGAGCACATTTGCTCCACGGACGCCTTTGTCCCCTCGCCGAGGATCCTTCTTGTCCGCCGCCATCTTGGCTACACGAGGCCTCCCGGAGATCCCGCTAATGACACCCTCCTGAAGGTAAGGGACGACCATCTGCCCACCTTCCGTCACTCTCCCGCACCCCACATAGGGTCCGGTGGCCGCCCAGAGCTTTTCTGATCCCCGGGGGAGCCGTGGCTGGTCCCGGCCTAGCGCGGCCTAGTCGGGCCTAGGAATCCCCGGACTTTCCTAGAGCAGTCGCCCGGAGGAGCGGATAGCGGCGGGCCCGTACCTCGTTGGACGTTCATCTGTCCTTCCAAACCACTCATCCTATCTGGATATAGGACCCGGAGGCCGCCCTGATCTTCTACATTCCCACCAGCACTGCTGCAGGTCCCGGCCTGGTGCGGCCTAATTAGGCCTCAGAATCCCCGGCCTTTCCTAAATAGGCTACCCGGGGAAGGGTTCCACAACCGGCCTGGCCTTTTTCTGTGGCCTTATACAGTAACCCACAACAGGCAATCCTCTTTTAATAAAACACACATAGAGGCTCAGTAGAAGACTTGCTACCCCAATATTCAAAGCCTCACGGAATCAACGGGCACCCCAGGCTTGGGTGATTGAGACACCCTCTCTACCCCTTTTTTTTATTTTTTTTATTTATGGGGAGCATGCGCGGCGTGGAGCGGGGCAGCCGCACTTAAGGAGAACCCCAGCATACACGGGGCTTTCAGCCACAATCCCGGGGCTATAAACACCAGATAACGCTTGTTTTATACACACCCCCGACGATAAGACTTTGTGCATGCCTAATTCGCAGAAAGGGAGACGTGGGAGCCACCAGAAGTCCCGTTCTTTATACCCTCTCAGATCACAGACTCCAGGAAGCATGGCAAAAAATGGCGCTGGCAGCGGTCTTCCGCCATCTGCTACCCTCCCTCACACTATAGAGCCTCAGCAACATGACTCAACTCCCGCAAATAACAGTGAGTACAATCCACTTTCAAAAGCTGAACTGGATGCTAGCTTAGAGGCGTTATATACTAAACTACATTCCAACTTTCAAACTGAGATACAAAAATCTACACACACGCTGTCTCAGGAAATAGCAGCCATTGGAACACGCACAGACCTATTAGAGAACAAGCATGATGAGCTTGCAATCGCTTTTAATGACCTCTCGAGAGAACATGAAACACTTTCTTCTGCATTTACACAGTTACAAGCGCACGTGGAAGATTTGGACAATCATAACAGAAGAAACAACCTTAGAATCAGAGGCGCTCCAGAATCAATCACAGATTTAATCGCCTATTCCACTAAACTATTCCATTCTCTACTACCAGACCAAGACCCTATCTCCTTTAAATGTGACCGTATTCACCGCGCTCTGAGGGCTAAACCTCCTCCTGACAAACCCCCAAGAGACATTGTCTTATGTCTAAAAGATTTTCTTATTAAAGAAGAAATAATGCGGGCAGCACGTGGTATCAGGAATATCACATTGGATGGGGTACAACTGCAACTCTTTCCAGACATCTCCCAAGCAACGCTGGATAGACGCAGAAATATGAAGGAGATTACTTCGGCTCTCTTCACAGCCAGAATCAGATATAGATGGGGCTTTCCCTTTAAGCTGATAATCCCTCATAATGGCACCACATATATAGCTACCAACATATCAGAAGGAAGAGACATCCTAACCAAACTAGGTCTCCTGGACCCCAGCAACATTCCTCGCACCCCAGTTACACCACGTCCGGCTCCAATATGGAACACTCCAGCATCAAGGAGAGAGGGTCGCAGAGCGAGACATGAAAGCGCACAACGGAACTGATGGTCTCCCCTCTCTTACATGAAGATTGACTAAACATTCTTTACGGGTATACCATTCTACCTCCAACAAGCGGAATTTTTTCCTTTTTTTCTTCTGTTTTGCATTTTCAGACTTCACTAATTCTAATAATTTTTCCCTTTTTCCATCTAACGTTTGTTTTTGTTTTTTTTTTATTTTTTTTATTTTTTATTTTTTATTTTATATTATATATGTTCTCCTTTTCCTCCTCCGTATGTTCAGCCCAACAATACAAAGGTTATTACCCCAGACTTCATAGTGTTCAGAGCTATTTTCAATACTACATTTAGTAGTTGGATTGATTTTTCACAAAAGTTACTCATATTTATGTTTTGTTTTTTTACCAAAGCTCTGGTTTACCCAATACTGCCATCTTGTGTCTGTTTAGGGGAACTGCAGAACCTCTGACAGATTTGGCTGAACACATTAGGTTTGCTTTTTTTTAATTAATAAGAGAACCTCTTCACTCACACCTTTTGCCTTATTTAGCTTTATTTAAACCTTCTTTTATCACCTAAACTTACTCTCCGCATATATACATATTTTTTTTTTTCTTTTTTCTAACTTTTTATTATTTTCCCCTTTAATTTCGGTCTACACTTTTTTCATATATTCTTGTTTTCTCCCTATACATATGCAGCCTTGTAACATACAGGTTGATATTCTAGATTTTATAATGAGCAAAATTGTTCTCAATACTACATGTATTAGCTATATTTGATTTCACAAATACCACTTATTTACACATGTTCTTTTCTACCAGAGCCCTGTTTCACCTAATGCTGCCATCTTGTGGTTATTTAGAGGTGCTGCGGAGCCTTTGATAGATTTTTGCTGAATATACTGTTTGTTCTATTTAAATCATCAAGAATTCCTCTCCACTTACCCCTCCCCCCTTTTTTTTGTGTATTTATTTATTTATTTTTATTTTTTTTCCCCTCTCTTCTCCACCCTGTCCCTCATTTAATTTTTATTTAAGCTTTTTCACATTCTGGCTTACCCTTTACTTATACACACAACTTTTTATTTATTTTATTTATTTATTTATTTTTCTTTCTTCTCTCTCTTTTTTTTTTTTTTTTTTCTCTCTCATTTTCACTACTTACACCCGTTTCTTTCAGGCAGCACAAAATTATATATCACTTATAACCAGGGTGGCTGCCCCGCCCTATGCCGTCATGATTTACCCCCACTCAGTTACTAAGTTCTCCCTACACGTGGGGACTTCTCAACTATTACCCTTTTTTGATTTCAAAGTTTATACATTCAGATATATTATACTGTTTTTGGTTCTTTTTTGTAATTTTCTTACACTGAGTTTTAGACTAGTTGGTCTAAACAAATTTCTCGGTCGGTTGAGGAACTTTTTTTTTCTCAACCCCTTACAACTTTTTTTTTTATTATTATCATTAAGTCCATTGTTATTACTCTGGTTATTATTACATGTTCATATTTGGCAAAACCGAAAATCTACTGAATCATTTCTAATGTTTTTGTTTAATTATAGATATGGTACAACTTTTCTATTAAGCTTAGATATGCATAGTTTAAGAAGAGAAATATTGACTAATTCATCATACACATTAATACACCCAACCACACTTTATTATTGGTGGTATGAGTTCACCGAATACTTTGCATTACCCTTACTTACAGCTGATCCCAAGACCCATAAAAAATTACAATGACTATTACAATAGTATCACATAATGTTCAGGGCTTCAACTCCCCGAACAAAAGGAAAAAAGCTTTCGTACAATATAAAAAACTCAATGCAAAAATAGTAATGTTACAAGAAACTCATTTCATGAAGGACAATCACCCTACCTTTTTCAATAAAACATTCAATCAATCTTTTTACACAACCTCCTCCTCCAAGACCAAAGGAGTTGCTATTTTTTTACACCATTCCTTCCCACTAGAAGTTCAACAGGTTTACAAGGATCCAGACAGTAGGTTTATAATTATTAAAGTCTATAACAACAATATTGCGCAAATGGAAAGAAGAAAAGAAAAATATATAAGCGATCGGCTGCTGACACGCTAAAATTAGGGACCCTTTTAGCTGAGAGATATGTCAAAAGTGTAGTGTAAGCGCTCTGCTTATATGACTTAAGATGATCCAAAATGGTATGTGCTCATGTATACTAAAACATGAAAAAAATAATAACCCCCAAAGAGACAGGGGTGATGCTACAAAGTAACAAAAATTTGAAAATACATAGAAAGTGACCTCTAAATATGTGTATAGACAAAAAATAAATATCAAAATATGTGTATAAACAAACAATATTTGTATAGAAACTGTATAAATAATTATCCCAGTGATAAGACAACCAAAAACTGTAAATGAATGATCACAGTAATAAAGTTCATAGATGTGCATATAGTCCAGATAAACATGCAATTTATCAATCCGGATGTATTGTGATGACAACAAAAATTCCTGTGGTATTGTGATCGAAGAGAATAGTATTTCACCCTGTGACAATCCCACCACCTTATAGGGCACGAGCTTACCAGATCTAAATGACCCTAGTAGACATACGCCTCAGGGGTCAAACAAAGCTTGTGATCTCAGCCAGTGTAATGGATATACCGATCATGGCATTTGCGACTCCAACAAACGACTAGATGAAGTAAGAATTCCTCAAGTACAAGTCCGACAACAACTCAGGCATGGGGAATGAAAAAATAAAGCCAACATGGCATAATAACGTTTTTAAAAAACTCTTTAATAAAAATATGGCTAAAACTCACATTTCCAAGATGGGTAATACAGCATATCAGAGAGAAAAAGATGGCAGTAGCAGAGTCCTCCCGACGCGTTTCGACCCACCGGTCATCATCTGGGGTGGACTACCGCTACTGCCCTACTGCCTTATATAGGTACTCACACCCCAAAGTGAAGCAAACCCCTCAATCATCGCAATTATGCCCACTTCCGGTATTGCAAGATGGCGGCCGGGCGTGCGTTCCAGGCCTCGATTCATATGCGCTCCACCTATACCTTCAATCTATTTAAAATTAGAGTCTAAAATAGAAATGGGAAGCGGTCATAGCTCCACTTCCGGTGTAAATAGAAATGGCGGCCTCGGCGTGCGTTCCACGCCTCGATCTAGCGTGCGTTCCACGTGCGTTCCACGCTTCGCATTACATGTGTTCCGCGCAAAAGAAAAAAAGGGGAACCAAGAGCCTTTTGATATGATCCGATTGAGAGTGGCAAGGATGAAACCAATCCTCAATATGCATCACATTTTGCCATTTAGGGTGACATGGAAGGATATCACTTACCATTACCCCGATTATGAACCGGAACAGGAAGTGCGCCTCCACGGACTCCGGAACCGGAAGTGAGTGAACGTCACTTCCGGTGCATGCGGAGAATGAAAACAAAGACAACACGTAGGGCTGGAGAGAGGGTTACTTCACTTCGGGTGCTTTTGAAAAAAGGTGACGTGATGACACCTAGTGGCCATTAAAGAAATGGATAAAACTTCACATCAGCACATAAAGGATATAACCCATTATACATAATGCCATAAGTTAATCGTCATGCAATCTAAATGACTATTTTATCATAGAGCATAAAAATGGAAAATAAATATACTAAAATAAATCAGACCTGTTATATAATCCTCATATGATCTAAATGACTGTTTCGTCATGAAACACAAAAATAAAAAATAAATAAAAAATAGAGAATAAATAAAATGAAATAAATCAAATCTTAAAATAAATGAATGGAATAAAAATATATGCAATGTAAAATGAAATAGAATACTTGTAAATATACCCACAGATTTACATTTATAATACCGAATAGCAAATTACCAATAGCGCTACAAGATCCTATGAGTCATCTATAAAGGCATTAATGTCCCACTCCACATTCATCCCGAATGGGGAGTGGGACTGGAGCTCATAGATCCAGAAGGTTTCTAATCTGGAAACCCCACGAGTTAGAGGCCCCCCTCTCCACGGTGGGGTGTATTTATCTATTGCAATAAAGTGTGTGCCACGTAAATCATTATTGTGACACTCTCTATAATGCTTCGGCACCGTGTGTTTGGACAATTTGCTTCTAATCAAAGAAATATGTTCACCGACCCTTGTGGAAAAAGTTCTGGTGGTACGACCAACATACTGTTTTCCACAAGGGCAGGTTATTAAATAAACCACATATTTGGTTTTACAGGTGCAGAAACATTTAATTGGGTATCTTTTCCCAGTTATTGTAGATGTAAATTCTGAGATTCTGCGTTGTGTCAATGCATTGTGTTGACACACGCTACATTTTCTGCACGGAAAATAGCCCGTCAGATTATGGAAAAAGGTAGGCCGGATAGGGGGATTAATGATGTTGGGGGCAATTTTGCCTTGTAGAGTAGGGGCCCCTCTGAATAGGACATTCGCTCTATCCGGAAGATTGGGACCAAGAACAGGATCCTTTTTTAAGACCTCCCAATGTTTGTTAAAAATCTTTTTTACTTGCCTGTATTGCATGTTAAAAGTGGTTATGAACGACCACTTAAATTTATCATTCTTGTTCTGAGGGGTTTTAACCTGTAAAAGGGTGTCCCTATCTATATAAGACACCTCCTGTAGTTGTTTTTCCAGGGTTGGTGCATGGTATCCCTTATCCAAAAAATGTTGTTTTAAACAATTCGCCTGTTCTAGAAAGGTGGAATCGTCAGTGCAATTACGACGTAGTCTAATGAATTGGCTACGTGGGACGGAAGTGAGCCAGCTTTTATGATGGCAGCTATCCATAGCAATATAGCTGTTGCGGTCGGTGGCCTTGAAATGGGTTTTAAAACTAAAACCTCGTGTTGTAATTCCAATTTCTAAATCTAAAAATTGTATTTTTTCTGTACTGGTTTGATAAGTTAACAAGATTCCTCTGTCGTTGTTATTTAGACCACGGAAAAATTCGCAAAGTGTCTCAGGGGAGCCCCCCCATAGGAGGAGGATGTCGTCTATGTACCGGACCCACAACCTCAATAGTGGGCTCCGCCGGGCATAGACGACATCCTCCTCCCATTTGGCCATAAAAAGATTGGCCAGGCTGGGTGCAAATTTGGCCCCCATGGCCACGCCTCTACGTTGGGAGTAATACTGGCCATTAAACCAGAAGTAACTATGGCTGGTAGCAAATTCCAGTAATTCTATGATATAGTCTCGTTGGCAGGGGACTAACGTGTGTTCTTGATCTAGAAAAAAGCGTACCGCTTCAATTCCTTTATCCTGTGGAATACAGGTATATAAGGATGCTACATCGGCGGTAGCTATAATGCATTGTCCTTGAATTTGCATACCTTCTAGTTTTCTAATGGTATCCCCTGTGTCTTGTATATACGAGGGCATCTTTCTAACCAATGGTTGGAGGTAGAAATCTATGTATCTGCCTATGCGTGATGTGACAGAGTTGATGCCACTCACGATTGGTCTGCCTGGGGGGGCCGTCAGACTCTTATGGATTTTAGGCAGATAATAGATTGTAGGTATTCTGGGGGATGTCGGGACCAAGAAGGCTTTTTCTTTTTTGTTCAAAATTTTTTGTTCAAAACCCTTATCGATGAGGGTTTTTAATTGTTTTTTGTAAACATTGGTGGGGTTGTTGGGTAATTTGCTATATGTATCTGGTTCACTTAAAATATTCCCCATTTCTTCCTCGTATTTGGTCTTATCAAGTATAACTATGCCCCCTCCCTTATCGGCGGGGCGTACTATAACTTGTTTTTGATCACAAAGAGACCTCAGTGCGGCTTTTGGCAAAGACGTGGAAAAATGTTTTTTGACTGGTAATTTAGCTAAATCGCTGAGTACCAAATCTCTAAAAATTTTGACTGCAGGAGCCGTGGGTACTGGAGGGGAGAAAAGGGAAGGGTTAGATAACCCTGAGTGGACAGTGCCTGAAGTACTGGCATGATAATCTGTACGATACGGATTAGATGTAAGGTATCTTTGAATATTTATCTTCCGTGTAAATTTATGTATGTCTATAAAAGTGGAAAATTTATTGAGTTTGTTGGGGGGTGCAAATTTTAAGCCCTTGTCTAGAACTGACATTTCTTCAGGTGTAAAAGACTTGGTGCTTAAATTGAAAACCCCCTGTCCTGTCAGAGTCTTCTTCTTTTTCCGTCTTTGTAATCTCCATCCCCCTCTGCAACCTCTCTTCGTTCTTGGCCCCTTTTCTTGGGGTAAGGGTCTTCGTGAAAACCCTGTTGTTCGTAATTAATGTTAGGAGGGTTGTATGGATAGGGAGAAGGAGAGTGCCTGATATAGGTGTTGTCAGAGTTTCTCATATCACGCAAAGGTGCAAACCTGTTCTGTGACGGGGGTATGTCCTCGTAGTGCCGGATTCCCCGATTAGAATAATTAGGGGAATTCGGCTCTCGGGGGAGGGAGGGATAATTCTGATGATTGGAAGGATATGATGTTCGTGGTGAGGAATAGTATGATGAGTTATTATAATTGTCTGAAACAGAGCTGTTCCTGTAATGGGAGTTACCCCTTTGATTTCCACGTCCACCCCTTTTTCCTCTTAATCCACCCCTACCCCTTTTTTGAGGGTTCGACATATATTGATTGGGATGTTGAACGTTTTGTGTCCCCTTATCAGGTCGTTTTTGTACAACCTCGCTGTATGATCTAGGGAAGGACATGTCCTGGGAGGAATTATTAAAGGCTCCCTCTCAGGTAGAGATATCACAATTGCTAATATATACGCCCCTAGCGACGCCCAAACCACCTTTTTCCTACAATTTTTCAATACACTACAACAATTTCACTCACCACATATTTTAGGAGGAGACTTTAACTCAGTCCCCCAACCCAATCTCGACCGCAGCAGACAAAACCCAAATTCTAAAACTTTCTCCAAAACAACCACCTCACACATTAATGACTTACAACTGATTGATTCCTGGAGAGCACTAAATATAGGTGCATGAGAGTACACCTTCTACTCTCACCCACATGACTCTTATTCCCGGATTGACCACATACTATGTACCCCAATAATTCTAGCTAATGCAAAAGACGCCACTATACTTCCCTGCTCTTGGTCAGATCACCATATTGTCACATTTAGTACCCAATTTATTGGCTTAACCTCCACCCCCTACTCATGGAGACTCAACGAATCCCTACTAACAGATCCCACCCACCAATATGAAATTGAAACGGAAATAAAAGAATATTTTTCATTAAACTCAACACCAGATATATCCCCATCTACGCTTTGGATGGCACACAAAGCAGTTCTAAGAGGTCACCTTATCAAACGTGCTGCCCAAAGTAACAGACTGAAATGGGAAAAAATCCATGCTATCACTAAAGACCTTAACAAATTATACAAAGTCCATACAAACACTCATGACCCGGATATCTTTAATATGATATCCCAAAAACGTAATGAACTGGATTCCTTATTAACGTTTAAAGCCGAAAAGGCACTTAGATGGTCGAAGGCTAAATTTTTCTTATCTAGCAACAATTACTCCACAATGTTCGCACGTAAGCTTAACCAATCCATCAAGCCTACACATGTTTATAAACTCAAAAATAATTCCAATCAAATAATCACTCACCCACAAGAAGTACTCTCCATTTTCAGGAATTTTTACTCTAACTTGCTGTCAACCCCATCCTCACCTATCCCTCCCACATCACTCTCTTGGTTAGACAACTTTCCCTTTCCCAAACTTACACAAACACAATTAGATACTTTAAATGCCCCATGCACAGAAGAGGAATTACTTACAACAATTAAATCCCTCAAAAAAAATTCCGCCCCTGGTCCGGATGGATTCTCCTCCTTCTATTACAAACAATTCCACCAAGTATTAATACCATATTTAATAAAGCTATATAATAATATTCTAAAAGGGAACCACTTCCCAGAAGAGATGTTACATGCAAATATGTCACTCATTCCGAAACCAAATAAAGACCATACATTACCACAGAACTACAGACCAATCTCAGTAATAAACAATGATCTTAAAATATTCAGTCGAATCTTGTCAAATAGATTGGCCTCAATAATCCCCTCCTTAATTTCTCCCTATCAATCAGGCTTCATCCCAGGCAGACAAATCACGGACAATATAAGATTAGTTACAAATGTTATTCAAGATGCCAATATTAACTCCAAATCAGTTCTCCTACTTAGTCTGGACATTAACAAAGCTTTCGACAGCGTATCATGGAACTTTCTAGATATAATTTTAGATAAATACGGTTTTAAAGGGGAATTTACACATGCATTCCATGCACTATACCATAACCCATCCACCAGAATTAGACTACCAGGTTGTAATTCAGATTTTTTTAATGTTGGGAGAGGCACTCGGCAAGGCTGTCCCCTTTCCCCATTACTTTTCGCTTTAGCGATAGAACCCCTAGCAACAGCTATTCTACTAAACCCTGACATTAAAGGCTATACTACAAATGACAACACATATAAATTAAGTATGTATGCAGATGACATGATCCTCTTTCTTACACAACCAAATATTTCTCTACCGAACCTGCTTCAAACACTTAACACCTTTGCGTCTCTATCAGGGCTAACGGTAAACGTTTCCAAGTCTGTAGGTATGCCGATTAATATCCCGCCATCTCAATTAGATACCCTACGCTCCACGTTCAATTTTTCCTGGTCACTAGAATCCCTCCCCTACCTGGGCATCCTCCTCACCCCCAACATCAATGATTTATATTCCAAAAATTATATACCTTTAATTAATAAAATAAGAGCTACCCTCAAAATGTGGAAATCATTTAAAATTTCATTCTTAGGCAGAATCACGGCAGTTAAAATGACCATTCTACCAAAAATTTTATATCTATTTAGAGCACTACCAATCAGACTAAATAAAATAATGATTTCAAGACTCCAGACAATTATTAATAAATATGTATGGCTGGACTCCCACCCACGCCTACCCAGACTGGTATTATATAAACCACAGAGAAACGGAGGATTAGGCCTTCCGGACTTTTGGTTATATCATCTGTCTGCAAGATGGGCGCAAATGGCCCAATGGCATATTTACAACTCTAAGATACCATGGGTCAGATTTGAACGAGAGTCTATCAAACCACTATCTATCTCTGGTATTCTCTGGGGCAACAAAATCCCAATAAACACTATTGATGCTCTCAACCAAATAGTCGCACACTCTTATCGATTATGGACTTTACACAATAAAAAATTCAATCTTATTTCTAGATCTCCACCTCACGCTTCCTTTGTAGGAGATCCAAGATCCCCACAGAACAACAATGATATGGTGGACTTGTCATGGTGGATCAACCATAATTTGACCTCCCTTAAGAACTTTATAGAAAATAACAATTTCTCCTCATTTGCATCTCTTAAATCAAAACATCAGATCCCAAATACAGAATTTTGTGGATATCTGCAGATTAGACACTTCTTCAATACATATTTCCAAACAACAAATCCCCCTCCCCCCTCGTTTTTTTAAAATATCTGCCTTAAAACACCAAGGAATCCCGGACTCATCTCAGAAATATATCATAACCTTCTCAATCACACTGAAATGACCAAACTCCCATACATGATCAAATGGGAACAGGAAACCAATCTCTTGCTCTCTTCCCACGACTGGGACATTTGTATTAGCAATCTACACAAATGCACGAGATCAATCACAGTCAAAGAGACCGCACTAAAATTATTTACCAGATGGTACTATACCCCAGTAAAATTACATTCAATATACCCCACAACACCTCGTACATGCTTCAGAGGTTGTAATTCCCCGGGCTCATTCTCACATATCTTCTGGGATTGTTCCAAAATTACATACATATGGAAACAGTTAGAAAACTTTGCCTCAGTGATCTCAAATAAAAACATAAAACTAACCCTACAGAATTACCTCCTATATGCCCCTATCCCCTCTCTTTCCACTTACAATATGAGATTGATTCATACAATATGTGTCGCAATTCAATGGCTAATTGCTTTTCATTGGAAATCGCATTCAGTCCCCTTGGATCACCTTAAAATCAGAATTAATAATATTAATCTGATGGAAAAGATATTCCATATCACACAGAATTCCACACATTTATATAGTAAGAAATGGGATCCCTGGTTTAACCACTCTACCTCCTTTTTTAATACTCCCTGAAATTGGGTCTCCTATACATGATTGTCTACGGTTTACTGCACTATTATGGTTCTAGCCCATCACCTTACCAAATGAAAACACAAACTATTGCAATATATATGCACTGTATCTTGTACAAAATTTTGTATCTATGGTGATTTTCTATGTTTGTCTTGATATACATTGCATTTATTATATTATATCTATGCTTACTCTCTGTACTTTCTCTATGTACCAAATAAAAATCGTTTGTAAACAAAAAAAAAAAAAAAAAAATAAGATGACATCGTCTGCAAACAGGTTGATCTTATGGGAAGTGTTTTGAAAGGTGAAACCAACTATATCCGGGTGTGCTCTGATTTTTTCCGCGAGGGGTTCAATAAGTAAATTAAAGATGGAAGGAGAGAGGGGGCACTCCTGTCTCGTACCATTCGTGATTTTAAAAATCTGGGACAATGTGCTTGAAGTATACACCTGGGCAGATGGTGACGAGTAAAGGGCGAGAATAGCTGATAATATGGGTCCAGTGAACCCAAATTTTTTAAGGACCTGAACCATATACCCCCAGTGTATCCTGTCGAACGCCTTCTCCGCATCCAAAGAGAGGAGCAGAGAAGGCGTCCGACAGGATTTCGCGTGTTGGAGCAAGTCGATAACTCTCCGGGTCGCGTCCGAGGGCTGTCTACCAGTTGTAAATCCCGACTGGTCAGGGTTGATCAGGGAAGGCAGAATGTCCAAAAGTCGTAAGGCTAGTATTTTTGCATACAGTTTGACATCAGTATTTAGGAGAGATATAGGGCGGAAATTTGAAGGGGTATCTGGAGTTTTACCAGGCTTGGGAATAGTAACTACATAAGCTCTAAGCATTTCTGGAGGGAAAGAGGCGTTCAAAATTGCTTTGGAAGAAACGTCTTGTAATGTCGGAGATAGCACTGTTTTGAATACTTTATAGTAGTCATTAGGGAGGCCGTCAGGGCCAGGTGACTTGCCTAGGGGTAAAAATTTAGTTATATACTTGATATAAAAATTGAGTGTGTATACTCGTGTTTGTGTGTGTAGCTGTGGGCAGATTTCTGTCCAGCTTGTCGTCTCATGTAAGTGTTTCTGTGTGTGCAGCAACTCGCCGTGTCTGACCCCCTTAGAGAGCCACATAGAAAACATTTGTTCCCGCAAAAAAGCAGCTACAAGCCTCCACCCTCTGCTAAAATGGACGGGTTTAAGTTACTTCTGCTGGGTTCTGTAGTCCCTCTATGTCGTAAAGTAAAAAGTAGGGATGAGCCGAACACCACCCCGGTTCGGTTTGCACAAGAACATCTCGTTCAGGCAAAATGTTCTAGCAAACATGCAAACTCTATTAAAGTCTATGGGACATAAACATGAAAAATCAAAAGGGCTAATTTTAAAGGTTATTGCCATAAAAAGTGTATGGGGACCTGGGTACTGCCCCAGGACACATAGTTACATATGAAGTATCATCACATCACTTCATCCCTGATGAAGTCACATGATGAAGTCACGTGATCCGTGATGAAGTCACGTAATGTGACGATACACGTCGGGATTGGAGTAATAGGCGGAACCAGTAGTGAAAGAAATATGCAAGCTCGGCGCTCGTGTTTTTTAAACAAAAAGTGAGTGTATCTGTGTTTATGTTTTAATAAATTGATCATTTTAAATAGGTTCCAATAGCATAACCCCTTCTTTTATTTCCTACCTCCCCAAACTGAACTTACTAGAGAAGGCTATACCACATTCCATCAATGTAAATACCAAAATAATTAAATTAATTCCATTAATGTAAATACCTGAAGATTGCTGCATCTGACTTATTTATTCTGTAACCTTACAGTAGTAAGGTGAGGGGTTTGCACACATTCAGGTGTCATCACAGAATATCAGCCTAACAACGGCCATTTTTTATATTCACGGTGGAGTTATATATTACTCATCTTAACACTCGTTAGACTGTCACGGTAATTTTTTTTTGGACTGCATTTACACATTTTCCACTGAAGGGCCGGATTCAATGTATGTGAATACATGGAGGGCCGCATTCACCTGCTAATAAATTAAGATAATAATAATCCTAACATAGTAATAATAACAGTACAGGATTACCTCACTTTAAGGTGCTTCACTAATACAAAGCCAGTTCACCCTGAGGGAGCATGTGGCTGTGGATTCGGATTTTATGGCCCCTCCTCCATCCTGGCACCCAAGGGTAGCTGACGCCAGCCCTGCCAGCCAGCATGGTCTGGGGATGGAGTTCCTGTCCTTAGGGGAGATGGGGTCCCCATCCCAAGGGGTGATGGGGTCCCTTAAAGGTACTCTTCATGGTGCATACACCTTAAAAAATCCTTAGTAAGATGGGAAAAATCTTTTTGCTGGAACAAATATACAAAGCAGTTCTTACAAAAATTCTACCATTTTTCTTGTTTACGTTTAGCTCTGCTTTAAAAAGTCACAACTAATGTGCCTTTTAATTATCTGATATTCATATAAGGAGGATTCCCCTGTCAAATACCACCAAAAGAAAGTTCTATTTGGGGGAAAAAAAGGACGTAAATTTTGTTTGGTAGCCACGTCGCATGACTGCGCAATTGTCAGTTAAAGCGACGCAGTGCCAAATCGCAAAAAGTGGTCTGGTCTTTGGCCAGCTAAATGGTCCGGGGCTGAAAGTGGTTAAAAAGTCACAACTAATGTGATTTTAATTATCTGATATTCATATATGGAGGATTCCCCTGTTATATGTCTGGTGGTATGGGAGTTTGGTCTGTGGACAAGGAGAACATTCTTAGCAAAATATAGAATGTGAGGGGAAGATGGTTCCACAAAGATGTCTGAGCACAAAGAATTATTTAGTATGAGGCAACAAAAAACATATTTTTGGTTTATCAGGATAACAACTAGAAGCGACTATAACAGTCATATGATGTATGAAAGCACGCTATTATCAGATTTGATTTTATCTCGGTATCTTACAGTATAAAAATAGTTTACACGGAATATGTTTTTAGAAAGAGCTGAAATACTGAAAGATACTTTTTTGCGCCACATCCCGTTATCTTTAAATACAAATAAAGTTTCTATTGAACTTTTAAAGAGCGACTACACCATATTATATAAAAATATACATTTTAATACAATTTAGAAAAAATACATAACTGGAATTTGATACAATAAAATAGCACAAAATGAATATAAACAGTTGTAATGTGGATAACATCTCAACATGTTTTGCCATACATTATAAGGCTTCTTCAGGAGATCTAGTTTGTCTTGCATAAGTAAGTATTCACTAAAATACAAAAAGAAGAAAAATCAAAACATGCAAAAAACACTACTGTATACAATACATTTACAGTTAGCCACTATTCAGAATATCATGAAAACCAAAACCCGACCCTGAGAGCTGACCTGTGCATCTGATTAAAACTGTATTAACATTCCACCAGTGGTTGGAAAAACATTGATCAAACAATGATGCCATAGAGAGGGGTATATTAGCAAGACAAGCACCCTTGAGGATCCATCAATTTAACTAAAAATATATAGATTATATATATATATATATATATATATATATATATATATATATATATATATATATATATATATATATATATATATATATATGGCAAAAAATGCAATAAATCAAATAAAACAAATAGGAGTATATAAACCAAACAATAAGATGTATACCTCCAATTTTTAAGTGAAGGTAAGATGACCAAAACTTTGGTGGAAATAGTTCTGAAAACCTTCAATATATGCACTTCAATGTTTTGATTTTCACATAAAGACCAGAAAAAATGACATCTGAAATGATCCAAACGAAACCCAGTACTAGTGGTATAAAGATACTACAAATAAAGATAGAGGAAATTTCATGAATAAATTAAGATACAAAAGAAGGAAAGGAAAAACTAAAAAGATTTTGTAATCACCTTATAGTACATCATATAAAGTTTTACCTACAGTATTTAGCAGCCAGTCCTCCACACATGGATCAGCCATTGAGACTGATCTTAGCTGGCTTTTATAGCCCTCTCCACCTCGTTTGGCAGCAAAACTTTGGCACCAAAACAGGAAGTGAGGACACTTTGAATGTCATCATCAAGGCGCTGTCGCGCCGTAAGTGATGCCCATGCACCGGAAATGACGCCATTGCGCCAGAAGTGACGCCAGTGCCGTTACCCAGAACAAGCATCAGAATAAGCGCAATTAAACAGGAAATGATGACTCAGCTACAGCCACACATAGGAAATAGCTTCAAGGTGTCACAGAGATGCCTAAAATCACAATTCACAACAGCAACCCAAATTAGTGGTCAGCCACGATGATACTAGAATTGGAAGATGAAAAATAGTAATTGACCAAATCATGGGCTGAGGGGTAGTCAGACCTAGTTAGATGTATAGGCATCATATGCCGTTAGATGGATCAACAACATTAAAGATCACCTTAGATGATGACAATATTGGCGCCTCCTGTTGGAGCTAAAATAAACTACTAGCAAGGGAGTGCCCTGAATGTCCATATAGCACATCTGATCAGATAATCCAACCACTATTAAGTAAAAAATAAGTAAAAAGGTCAAACCTGTATTGTAAGACCTAAAATCTTTCGGGCCATAGAATAATTATCCATAATCCCTCAGATTAAATACTCATAATTTTCATTCAAAAATATTCAAATAGATGTATAAATAAATCAGTTTATTTAGAAATGCAGGTCAGCTCAAAAATCAGAAGAAAGATCCCCACAACAAACTAACAAGTGGTAAAATATATCTATTTCAACTCCAAAAATGTCAGAAAAAAACTCAATAAATTTGAAAAAAAGAGAGTCGAAAAATCAGCTCTTAATAATGGTAAGTGACCTATAGGAAAGGCTTAAAACATAGGGATTCATTTAGGCCAGGATGGACAGGGCAGCCAGGGTATGAATCCACTTTGATTCTCATTGAAGGAGAATCTTATCAATATCTCCCCCCCTATCGAAATCGGGGACAAACAAGGGCAAAAAATTTCATTTTGGAAATATCAAAAGAATGATACAATCCCATGTGTCTACTGATTGGGGTTTCCATCTTTTTCTTATTAATAAGGGAAACATGATTCCATATACGATGAAAAAAAGGCCTTTTTGTTTTACCCATATAAAAGGCTTGACACTCACATCTCATGAAGTAGACCACCCCTATGGTCTTACAGGTTGCACAGAAATTAGGTCTATATAACTGCCCATTAGGGAGAGTCACTTCAGTGGTGTTCATTAAGAGGCTACAGAACTCACACATTCCACATGGGAACGTTCCTCTATGTGTATATCCAACTCGAGACGTTAAGTGGCTATGAACTAATTTGTCCCTGAGCGAACTAGACTTACGATAGGTTATATGTGGATAGGTTCCAACATATTTTGATAGTACTTCATCAGTAGATAAAAGATGCCGGTATTTCTCAAAAATATGGCTGACCTTCTTGTGTTCACCTGCATACCTAGTGATCAAACAAACCTTAGGCTCATTTTTAGTTTGTTTTATTGAATGAATCAAGGCTCGTCTCTCTTTTTTGTTTTGTCCTCTGTTAAGCCTTTTTGACTGGTGTCACTTCCGGCGCATGGGCATCACTTCCGGCGCGACGGCGCCTTGATGATGACATTCAAAGTGTCCTCACTTCCTGTTTTGGTGCCAAACAAGGTGGAGAGGGCTATAAAAGCCCGCTAAAATCAGTCTCAATGGCTGATCCATGTGAGGAGGACTGGCTGCTAAATAGGTAAAACTTTATATGATGTACTAATAGGTGATTACAAAATCTTTTTAGTTTTTCTTTTCCTTCTTTTGTATCTTAATTTATTAATGGAATTTTCTCTATCTTTATTTGTAGATGGGTACCTCGGTATCTTTATACTGCTAGTACTGGGTTCTGTTCGGATCATTTCAGATGTCATTTTTTCTGGGCTTTATGTGAACATCAAAACATTGAAGTCCATATATTGAAGGTTTTTCAGAACTATTTCCACCAAAATTTTGGTCATCTTGCCTTCACTTACAAATTGGAGGCATACATCTTATTGTTTGGTTTATATACTCCTGTTTGTTTTATTTGATTTATTGCATTTTTGCCATATATATATATATATATATATATATATACATACATACATATCTATATATTTTTAATTAAATAGATCGATCCTCAAGGGCGCTTGTCTTGCTAATATACCACTCTCTATGGCATCATTGTTTGATCGTTGTTTTTCCAACCATTGGTGGAATGTTAATACAGTTTTAATTAGATGCACAGGTCAGCTCTCAGGGTCGGGTTTTGGTCTTCATGATAGTCTGCTTAGTGGCTAACTGTAAATTTATTGTATAGTGTTTTTTGCGTGTTTTGATTTTTCTTCTTTTTGTATTTTAGTGAATACTTACTTATGCGATATAAATTACATTTCCTGAAGAAGCCTTATGATGTATTGCGAAACATGTTGAGATGTTATCCGCATTACAACTGTTTATATTCATTTTGGGCTATTTTATTGTATCAAATTCCATTTATGTATTTTTTCTAAATTGCATTAAAATTTATATTTTTATATAATATGGTGTAGTCGCGCTTTAAAAGTCCCATAGAAACTTTATTTATATTACATGGAATAAGTGTTTATTAACCGTTTCAGCTCTTGTACCTTATGGATCAGAGCTTTTTTTTTATTTACACCAATGGGCCTGTTTATTCAGCAATCATTTTTTTTCATTACTTATTATTACTAAATCTATGGTCACAGCTAGACATGTGCAGACTGAAATATTTTGTTTCGGAATTTAGTTTTCATCCGAAAAATACATTTATTTAGTTACCCGAAATTCATTTTTATTTATTTTGTTTTTCGTTAAAAAATTGCATTTGTCCGATAATTCAAATGAATTACGGTCGAATATGTCATTGAAGGCTTATGGTGTCTGTCGAATGTTTAACCACTTGCTTACTGGGCACTTAAACCCCCCTCATGCCCAGACCAATTTTCAGCTTTCAGCGCTGATGCACTTTGAATGACAATTGCGCAGGCATACAACACTGTACCCAAATGAAATTTTTATCATTTTTTTTACCACAAATAGAGCTTTCTTTTGGTGGTATTTAATTACAGCTGGGAGTTTTATTTTTTGCTAAACAAAAAAAAAATCATGTTTAATAGTTTGTTATAAAATTTTGCAAACAGGTCATTTTTCTCCTTCATTGAAGTGCGCTGATGAGGCGGCACTGATAGGCTGCACTGGTGGGCACTGATAGGCTGCATTGGTGGGCACTGATAGGCTGCACTGGTGGGCACTGATAGGCATAGTTAGGGCGGCACTAATAGGCACAGATAAGGCGGCACTGATGGGCAAAGATGGGCACAGATAAGATGACACGGATGGGTGGCACAGATGGGTGGCACTAAGGGGCACTGATAGATGGGACTGATGGGCACTGATAGGTGGCACTGATAGGTGGCTCTGATAGGTGGCACTGCTGGGCACTGATGGGTGGCACTGCTGGGCACTGATGGGTGGCACTGCTGGGCACTGATGGGTGGCACTGCTGGGCACTGGTAGATGACACTGATGGGCACAGATATGTGGCACTGGGGTGCAGCACCTTTGTTGAGGCAGATTGTGGGCACTGCTGGGTGGCACTGTGGGCACTGCTGGGTGGCACTGCTGGGTGGCACTGCTGGGCACTTCTGGGTGGCACTGTGGGCACTGCTGGGTGGCACTATGGGCACTGCTGGGTGGCACTGACAGGGGGGGACACATTTTTTATTGATGTGGCACTGGCAGGGGGCAGGTGGGCACTGGCAGGGCTGGCTGTGATCGGCTCTTTTTTTTTCTCCTCATGCTGTCAGCGCGAGGAGGAATAATAGCCGATTACCGGCTCCTTTGTATCACATGATCAGCTGTCATTGGCTGACAGCTGATCACGTGATAAGGGGTCGGGATCGACCCCTTGCTTGGATCAGTAATCAGGCAAGTCTCATAGACTCGACGATCACAGAGCACGCCGCGCGCGCCCCTCAGGGGGCACGCAGGCCGCTCGTGCACGGGACGTCGTCAATAGACGTCGTCCCGGCAAAGGAGATCCGCGCTGTAGCCGTCATTCGGCTATAGCGTGGGTCTCAAGTGGTTAAAGAAGATTCGAAGGAGCAGCAAAACCCACTTATGATGCTGCAATCATACATTCCGGTCGAATATTTCAACTACAAGCCATAGTAGGATTCTAATGTATGTCTTCTATGGGGTTTTTTTAAGGGTATTTGCATTGCACACAGGTCATTAGCATTAAGAAAAAAAATTAAGAAAAGAAAATGCGTGGGGGTCTCCCAAAATTCCATACTAGACCCTTTGGCTCTGGTATGGATATTAAGGGGAACCCTGTGCCAACAACAAAAAAAATGGTGTGGGGGACCCCCTCAAAATCCATACCAGGCCTTCAGGTCTGGCATGGATTTTAAGGGGAACCCCGTGCCAAAGGAAAATCCATACCAGAAACTTATCCGAGTACGCATCCTGGCAGGCCGCAGGAAAAGAGGGAGGGATGAGAGAGCGCCCCCTCCCTGAACCGTACTAGACCACATGCCCTCAACATTGGGAGGATGCTTTGAGGGTCTGTGACGCTTCTCTTCTTCTGACAGTTCTTTTATAACGGAGGGCGGGGCCACCCAGTGACTCCGCCCCCTCTGACGCATGGTTCCATGCATCAGAGGTGGGAGTCACCGGGTGGCCCCACCCTCCATTATAAAAGAACTGTCAGAAGAAGAGAAGCGTCACATAGCGGGAGCCTCCCATTGCGCGGAGCGGCCCGAGAACCAAGAAGAGATGCCATACAGGAAGATGCCGGATGAGAACACGGGAGCAAGAAGAAGCGGATCGGAGGAAGAAGGGGATTGGAGGAAGAAGAAGATGGAGGAAGAAACCAAAGAATGAAGAAGGCAAGTAGACCAGAAGAAAGAAGATGAAAGAAGACTTTAATAAAGTACTTGTCAAAGATCGTCTCCTGTCATTTTTAACACTTTTATCACTTTTTTGTTGAAATGGTAGGGGTACTTTCGTACCCCCTTACCATTTCACACAGGGGGTAAGCCAGGATCTGGGGGTCCCCTTGTTAAAGGGGGCTTCCAGGTTCCGATAAGCCCCTGCCCGTAGCCCCCAACAACCACCGGCCAGGGTTGTGGGGATGAGGCCAACATGGGGAAAAGGTGCTTTGAGGGGCTACCTCAAATCACCCTCCCAATGTTGAGGGCATGTGGCCTGGTTTGGTTCAGGAGGGGGGAATGCTCTCTCATCCTCCCCTCTTTTCCTGAGGCCTGCCAGGTTGCGTGCTTGGATAAGGGCCTGGTATGGATTTTGAGGGGGACACCCATGTCATTTTTTTGGGCTCAGGGTTCCCTTTAATATCCATACCAGACTTGAAGGGCCTGGTATGCTCTTGAAGGGGAACCCATGCCACTTTTTTTTACATTAAAGTCGTGTTGTAAGTCACGCTGTGATTCACACTCAAGTTGTGTCCAAGTTGCCTCCCAAAGTCATGCTGGAAGTCGTGTTGCCCCTGTGTGAATGAATGGACTGTTATGATACAATTTCATTAGACACAGATTGTCACTGTTATTGTCAGTGTCATGTCGAATCTCCTATCTGTATCGAACTGTGTCAAAATGAAAATGAAAATAAAGCATTTATTTATGTCGGACCTTTAGTGTTTCGGAGAGTGTGTGCTTTCGTTATCATTTGTCAAAACGATAATGAAAATACCTGAAATTCAGACAAAAATGCATTCGGACGGAAACGAATGCACATGTCTAGTCACAGCACACACTGTCATCTTATAACATCACCAATGTAATAGCAATAAAAGCAATAGTTATTTTTGACAATTTAAGTTGAGTTGAAAATCTCCTTTAACGTGGTAAATTCTAATAGTCTGCTGGCCATCTGTTTTCACAACTTTCTGGATTGAAAGTAAACTGCTGTTTACTTTCCATTTCTATTTATAAATTATTTTTATTAAATTTTTCACATTTAAAAAAAAAATTACATACTTTGCAAAACTCTTTGCAAATCATTCATAATATTACTCAACATTTTCAAAGTTCACATAAATACATAAAAATAAATTTACATTAGGTACTTGACTGGATCGATCCTTAACATACATTTGAATTCAAGAAAAAGAGGAAAAATTTATAATTTAAATATATCTACACCACGGTTTATCCTCTTAGTTCTCCTAGGCCATCTACATTACAAAAAAGGGAGGGGGAAGTAAAAGGGAAGGAGGGGGAAATTTTCACAATCAATATCCCCACGTGACCTGTGTCTATTTATCTTTTACTTTCAAGGAGAGAGAATCTAACCTCTCTACCTCAGTGTTATCCACCTTCATGTTGTGAAAGAGAAAAAGAAAAGGGGGGGGTTATCTACCCCCCTATAACCTACATCAGGGGTTGACAAATTTGCTTTGAATTTAGGAGCCAGTTAAAAAAGTTAGGAGCCAGTTTTTTTTTTAGAGTGGTATGGATTGTCAGCTTCCCGGGTAAGGCCACTCATTTTCATCCCCTATCCCTAACTCACAATGGAGCACCCAGTCAATAACTCCATTGAAACGCTGTTACATCAGGGCTATGGGCTGACCAGAAAGAGTGAGGCTGGCAACAGATGGAACTGGCTGGCACAGGCAGGTGGCACTGGATGCCACTGGCAGGCACGTTGAACTGCCAGATGGCACCGGCAGGTGACACTGGCATTGGCAGGTGACACTGCTTGGAACTGGCAGGTGACACTATTGGCACTGGCAGGTGGCACTGGCGGTGGCACGTGGCACTGGTTTGGAAGTGGCAGGTGGCCCTGGTTGGTGATGGCAGGTGGCCCTGGTTGGCGGTGGCACTAGTTGTCACTGGCAGGTGGCACTGATTGGCAGTGGCACTGGTTGGTGTTGGCAGGTGGAACTGGTTGGCGGTGGCACTAGTTGGTACTGATTGGCGGTGGCACTGATTGGCAGTGGCACTGATTGGTGGTGGCAGTGGCAGGTGGCACTGATTGGCAGTGGCACTGGTTGGCACTGGCAGGTGGCACTGGTTTGTGGTGGCAGGTGGCACTGATTGGCGGTGGCAGATGGCACTGGCAGGTGGCACTGATTGGCGGTGGCAGATGTCATTGGCAGGTGGCACTGATTGACGGTGACACTGGTAGGTGGCACTGATTGGCTGTGGCACTGGGTGGTGGCAGGTGGCACTGGTTGGTGGTTGCAGGTGGTATTGATTGGCAGTGGCACTGGTTGGCACTAGCAGGTGGCACTGATTTGTGGTGGCAGGTGGCACTGACACTGGCAGGTGGCACTGATTGGCAGTGGCACTGGTTGCCGCTGGCAGATGGCACTGGTTGCCGCTGGAAGGTGGCACTGATTGGTGGTGGCACTGGCAGGTGGCACTGGTTGGCACTGGCAGGTGGCACTGGTTGGCGATGGCACTGATTGGTGGTGGCACTCGGCACTGGCAGGTGGCACTGATTGGCACTGATAGGTGGCACTGATTGGTAGTGGCAGGTGGCACTGATTGTCACTGGAAGGTGGCATTGATTGGTGGTGGCACGTGGCACTGGTTGGTTGCAGGTGGTATTGATTGGTGGTGGCACTGGTTGGCACTAGCAGGTGGCACTGACACTGGCAGGTGGCACTGATTGGTGGTGGCACTGGTTGGCGGTGGCAGGTGGCACTGGTTGGCGGTGGCAGGTGGCACTGATTGGCGGTGGCAGGTGGCACTGGTTGGTGGTTGCAGGTGGTATTTATTGGAGGTGGCACTGGTTGGCACTAGCAGGTGGCACTGATTGGCGGTGGCAGGTGGCACTGACACTGGCAGGTGGCACTGATTGGCGTTGGTGCTGGCAGGTGGCACTGGTTGGCGCTGGCACTGATTGGCAATGGCATCAATCATAGTTCGCTCTTATGGATACCAAAAGAGGTTCCAAGGAGAACACAAAGAGTATGGGAGAGAGTGGGCACCCCTGGCGCGTCCCATTATAAAGCCTAAATGTGTCTGACAGAGTTCCATTCACCTGAATCTGAGCTGTGGGGTTGGAATATAGAGCCTCTATCCACCTAAGCATTTGTGGGCCAAGGCCAAATTTATATAGTGTCTGCAGCATATATTCCCAGTCTATCCTATCGAAGGCCTTTTCGGCATCTACTGATAGGAAAGGGGAAGATTTCTTCCCCTTTTTTGCTTCATGCATTAAGTGGGTTGTCCTCAGTATACTGTCCCTCGCTTCCCTACCTGGGACAAAGCCTGCCTGATCCCTTTCTATGCAATCTGACATATACTGTTTCAATCTTTCAGCCAAGATCCTTGCATAGATTTTTACATCCTCATTAATCAGGGAAATGGGTCTTAAGCTGGAACATAATGTTGGATCTTTCCCTTCCTTTGCCAATATAGTTATATAGGCCCCCAGAGCTTCCTCATGTATCTTCATTCTTCCTCCAATGGAGTTCATATACAGGTGAAAGTAGGGTGTCAGAGATCCTATAAACTTTTTAAAATATAATGACGTATACCCATCTGGCCCTGGACTTTTCCCACTCTTGCTATTTTTAATTGCCTTCTCTATTTCCTCCTTAGAGATATCACTGTCAAGCTTACTTGAGTCTTCTTCTGTTATACTTGGTAGTTCTATCTTCCGAAGATACTGTTCAATTTTATTCCTTCTATTTTGTTTATCCTTGGAGTCTTGGCTATCACTCACTTTGTATAATAGCTGATAATATTCCGATTTTTTTTTTTTACTGATATCTCTAGTTGAACGTTTCATCACTCCCTTTTTATCTTTAATTTTTGCAATATAATTAAAATTTATTCTAGGTTTAATTACCCCTGCCAGGATTCTCCCCGATTTATTACCAAATTCATATTGCCTAATATCCTGTTCCAGCAAATCTCTCAATGCTTCCCACTTTCCTATTAATTCGACCATTATTTTAGGGTCATTTAACCCTTTATGTAGCTGTTCCAACTCCTGGATTTCCTGCAGGATCAGTTGTTTTTGCGCTGCCCATATTTTCCTTCTCTTAGCTGCTTCTGCTATCAATCTGCCTCTCATATATACCTTATGGGTTTCCCACAGTACAGTTGGTGCAATATTTTCTACATTATTTTCTTTAAAAAATAGATTCAGATCCATTTCTATGGCCTAGAATATTTTATGGTCATATAGGAGAGATTCGTCTAACCTCCATGATCTTTGCCTATCCGGTAAATTCAGAGTGGCCATGACCGGGGCATAATCCAAGAGGGTTATTGATTTCACTTACACTTTCCTTAACCCTTTTAAAAGCCGGTGATCCAGAAAAATATAGTCGATTCTTGAATAAGAGCGGTGTACCTGAGAATAATAAGTAAAATCCTTCCCCCTGGGATGCACAATTCTCCATACCTCCACTAGTTGCTGCTGATGTAATTTTTGTTTAATTACCTTAAAATATTTCCTTTCTGAGTTTAAAGGTTGGGCATCCAGAGCAGGATCAAATACAAAGTTAAGATCCCCTGCCATAATTACCCCTCCCTCCTTAAAACTTTCTAATTTATTCAGTACTTTCCCAAAGAAGGGACAAGGGAAAGAATTAGGGCAGTAGATATTAACTAATGTATATGTTTTATTAAACATGGAACCTTTAATAAATAAATGCCTCCATTCAGAATCCGATTCCATAGCTTTTAGAACAAAGGGGGTATTTCTATCAAATCCTATAGTTATTCCTCTGGACCTCTTGTTGGGAGAGTATCCATGGAACCAGGTTGGGTAATTTTTAGAGTTCAGACCAATGCCAGTGACCATTTAAGGTGAGTCTCCTGTAGAAAAACAATATTTGATGACCATCTTTTCAATTCCTGCGAAATCTGATACCTCTTACTGGGGCTATTTAGCCCTTTACCATTGTATGTAATAATCTTCAAGGGGGCCGTTTTTCACAGGAATTAGATGTATATATACATGGACATACAGCCGCAGTGTCAAAAATAAAAAAATATTTTTTTTTACCAGAATCGATCCAGTCAATGTACCAAACAATAACCAACATAACAAAACATATTCTTCCCCTTCCCATTTCCCCCCCTCTCTATCCCTTTACACATCCCTCCTCTCCCTCCCTCCCATTCATACATTGAATATCAATGTTATAATCCACCAGGCTAGCACCTATTACTGGACCCCAGCCCTGGTTGGACCTCCCTTGGGGGGTTGTAAATGCCCGTATGGGCCCCCGAGCCTCATCCCCTTTCGGGGGTGGTCTCGGGGGAGCAAGCGGTCACCGTCAGGCCTTCAGCGCCCTCCCCTCCCGAAGCGAGCCTACTTATTTTTTCCCTACCCAAGATTCTATTACTTATTTCCAAATTTTTCGACCTTATTTCTGCCCGGGAACCTATTATTTATTTTAAATGTTTCCTAATTTTTCCTCTTCCATCCCCTTCTCCTCCCTTTTAACTGAGAGGCCCCTATGCTCTATTCCATGACTGATTTCTAAGTTCCAGCCATTCTGGAGATTTCTTCTCCCAATTTTCTAAATTAATACATGGCAGATCTGATTTGCTGCAAAATTCTTTCAAATCCTCTGGGAATCGCAAGGTAGCTGATATTCCTTAATTTTTAGATGTCAAGCATACTGGAAAACCCCATCTATAAGAAATCCTCTTCTCTTGTAGATTATTTATTAGGGGTTTCAGGGCCCTTCTACGAAGCAATGTCTCTTGTGACAAATCAGAAAAAATAAGCAGCGTGGCTCCATCATATTTAATAGCTTCAGGGCTTCTTGCACCTTGCTAAACTTGTTGTTTTATTTCATATTGGGCAAATCTCACTATTACATCTCTCACCATCGCAGATGGTGACTTCATCGTTGTTTGTATTCTATGTATTCTATCAAAAGCTATAGGGGATGTTACTTATTTTTTCATTATTTTATTGAACACTTCACGGATCACGGTTTCCAACTCGCTACTTTTCACGGATTCTGGCAGCCTGAGGATTCTTAAGTTGTTTTGGCTATTCCTTTTTTCTTGATTTTCCAATTTATATCTAATATTTCTCATTTCTATCCAATCCAACTCTGCCCTCTCCCGTAATTCCGAGATATCTTTTTTATGTTCTTCTAACTGTACTTTTGATTCCTCTACCCTTTTTAATACATTCTGGATATCCGCTCGAGTTGCATTCAGTTCGCCTTTAATCATGCATTCCAAATATGATATCATCTCTGCCATGTCCTGTTTAGTAGGGAGTAATTGGGGGTAAACTCCTTCCTTTTCTATTTCCCTCACTTTTTCCATCTCCTTTTCTTGATGTTGTTGTTCTTTCTGACTTCTCTGTGGAGTTTTTCCCTCTTCTGCTCCGTGATGTTTATTTACCTGCCCTTCCCAGGCAGGGGGTATTTCTTCCCCCCTGTCCACTTCATGTTCCCCCTTTGATCTTCTTTACCCTGCGCCATCTATGTTTTTATAGAGTTCCCTTTCCCACTTTCTGTTTGATTAGCTTTAGCTTCCCTCCTTACCATTATACCCTCTTACCACTCCACCCACAAATTAGCTTTCAAATTTACGTAAATACTGTTTTGCTTAACTCACCCACCCTATCTCCCTCTAATATTATAATTACCCTTAAGGAAAAGCAACTTTTTCTTTTCCCTTTTCTTCTCTTTTTTCTTTGTCCCTTCTCTTGCCTTCCTCTCAAGACTAAAGTGCTATGTGCTATGTGCAATCAATTGTGCAAAAAGTTATACTAGTAATATACAATTGTCCAAAAATACAAGATATAATATAAATCCTATCAATTATATACCATATGTATAATTTCTCCAAAAAAACATTAAAATATCAGTGCAAAAAGCGCAACCAGTGCAAAAAGCGCAACAGTGCAAAAAGTGCAAAAAAAAAAAAAAAAGGGGACGGGGGAAGGGTACACAAGAGGAAGGGGATAATTACTGCCACTTAAATATCCAATTGTCCAGTTGTTTATTATTATATTTCTCTAGAGTGCTGAGTTGTTGATAATCCAGAGGGTACACAGTTTTTTTTCCCAACCCTAAAAAAAGGGGGGGGCTGAAAAAAAAAAGGGGGGGATAAGAGGTGGGGAGAGGAAAAAAGGAAAATAAGTGTACCGAATGTCCAATATATTTAAAATGCAGGAGATAATGTCCAATGATTACATCTAAAACATTTACGCTTTATTTATATTTAATTTATAGGTAATTTCTGTATATAGTCATTGTAATTCATACTTTCCCAAGTCTCAATCTCTTTGTATGAACTTGCAAACTGAAATCTGAAAACATATAATTCTGCACCTTCTCTATTTGCAGGGTAACAGATTATTTTGTCAAAAATTCAGATGTAGATTAGTGTAACAGAAAAAAAATTACATGGATTTGTGGAGACGTTTTATATGAAGCATCTCATTGTTAGTTCAATTATTTTTCCAATCCAATACTCCCTTGGCCTCAATATGGGCGAGTGAGAAAGGCAATATATCCTTCAGCTAGTAGAACTTTAGAGAATAAATAGTAATACCAGCTAATCTTACCAGTCTCGCAAAAAAATGATTGAGGAGGATCAGCTGTTTTCTCCGGACATCTCCCCACCTCACTGTGGTGGTCAGCAGACAGCAAACGGTAGGTGGAAATTCCCCCCAGACTCCTGAATCCCGGGCTCCGCAGCTGTTTAAACTCCCACAGCGGCTCTCTTTCTCTCCCCCTTACCGCTTCTATGCCAACGCCGCTCCCACCCCATTCTTCACCTCTCCTTCAGGGTACAGGGGTTCGGATGCTCAAGTGCCACCCCCCTCTCTCTCCACTCTCTCGTGAGGGGGGATTAGGCAGAACCATCTCGGCTGCGACCAATGTTCCTGCTCTGGGCAGCCCGAATCACTCCTCCTCCCGCCGACCTCCTTCACCTCCCTCTCCTCCTCCGCTCTGTTCCACTCTGCCCCTGTATCTGATCCAGCGCCTACAGGGAGCTGACAGGAAGCAGACAGGGAGGAGACATGCAGACACGCAAGGATCCGACTTCAAGCATCCGATTACCCGCTCCACTGTGAGCCTTATTGACAGGATACTTGGGCTCAGGGATCACCTTGTGCTGACAGCATACTCTCAGCTCGCCTCTGGGATGGTGTGCCTACGGCCTCAGCGATCAGCTGCTGCACTGCGCCATCTTCCATAGCTCCACCCCCCTGCCTACGGACGAAAACGAATGAACATGTCTAGTCACAGCACACACTGTCATCTTATAACATCACCAATGTAATAGCAATACAAACAATAGTTATTTTTGACAATTTAAATTTAGTTGAAAATCTCCTTTAATGTGGTAAATTCTAATAGTCTGCTGGCCATCTGTTTTCATAACTTTCTGGATTGAAAGTAAACTGCTGTTTACTTTCCATTTCTAAAGACTGCATATCCCATGGTACCTATTTATTTTATGCATTGTGACTTATTGATGACTAGGTTTTGCACGTATCAGTCCTAATTAGAGCATAGTCACACATTTTGATCCTTTACTTTTTGACATTTATAGCCTTTTAGTAACCACAGCTTTGGTCTATCTAGCGCAGATAAAGGTAATTAGTGTCTTGCTTGTTCATTTTATGGAACTAGAGGCCGGGCAATTTTGTACTCATCTTGATTTTCTAAAGATGATGGCTGGTTTAGGAGATAATAATTTCTGTTTGGGGTCTGTTTGTAAAAAAAATACCAAAAATGTTTTTTTTTAATCCTATCAGTTGACTTATATCTGGTGTTACACTGTGTTAAAAAATGAATATCATGAGATGTTAACTTTTTTCTCTACTTCTTATTCCAATATTTTTCTATTAGAATTTGTATTGACCACCCACAACAATCTTTTTTTAGGTTTTTCAAAGCATGATATATAATCCTCAGCAGTGGCGATTGGTGCTCCCAATTTTTTTGGGGGCAAAATTCTGAAAAATACTGAAAAAAAAACCATCAAACCCATCAAATGCAGCCACTGTGCCCATCAAATGCCCCCCCTGCCTACTGGCCCGCTAGCCCACTGACTGCCCGGCCCTTACCTCATCTTGCTGGGGATCAGACAGCAGGTCAGGATATGAACTGTGGGATGAGCAGCGGGTGATGGTGGCGGCTCCTGTGTCCTCCATTTGTCTCGTCTTCCTTCTGCTAGGCATCCAATCACAGCTCCGGTGCTCCATGTTATTGATGTATATATACATTGATGTCACATCAAGAGACAACTAAACAATGTTCTTGTTCCAAATAAAATTTGTAAGGATTCTTAAAATATATTTGGTGTTTGGTGTATACTGGAACAGGAGCTGCTAATCATTGCAAATAATGGTAATTTTTTTTCTCTAATATATTCTCTATATATAGATCTATATTAAAGTGGTTGTAAACCCTTACAAACCACTTTGACCTACAGGTAAGCCTAGATTAAGGCTTACCTATAGGTCCAAGAAATATCTCCTAAACCTATATGGTTAAGGAGAAATTTGCCCGAAAACAGGCACCGCTGTCTACAGCTGCGTGCAGGCGCACTGAGCGCGGCATTCTCAACGACGGAGCTGCCACGCGTGTCGGCTCCCGTGCGCATGCGCGGGAGTGACGTCATCGCGGCTTCGCCGAATGACAGCGGCGGAGCTGCGAGACCCCACCAAGAAGATGGATGCGGCGGACTACAGGGGACAGCGGCGACTTCGCTGGCTCCTGTGTCAGGTAAGTGACACATAATGGACTACTATGCGATGCATAGTAGTCCATTATGCTTTGCCTTTGCAGGGAATGAAAGAGGAAGTAAACTCATCAGGGTTTACTTCCTCTTTAAGTAGTACATCTCCCTGATTAAACTCATTGTGAAACGTGTTGAATAAACTACTTACCAATGTCTACAAACAATTATTTACTGTTATGGGCAATCTGTATTGAATTGGGATGTTCAATGTTACAGGTCATACTGCAAAAGGTACATGTATCTGATGTGTTGTGAGTGATTATTTAAAATGTAGAAACTATCCATGCTAACAGTACACCGGGCCTATAAATCAGCAGCTAGTATCAAATTTGTTAGTTACAAATAAACCAAGAATAATAATATGATCTGAATAATGAATAATTATTACCCAATGATTTTACGATGACAGATTTTAATAAAAGGTACATATTACAACAAAGTATATTTTAAGGTTTTTTTTGTTTTGTTTTTACTACTGGCACCATTAACCGGTTCCCGACCGGCGCACGCCGATGTACGTTGGCAGAATGGCACGGGCAGGCATATTGGCGTACAGGTACGTCCAATCTTTAATGCCACCCTGCCATCTTTAATGCGCTTGCTTGCTGGTCAGGACCCCCGTGGGTCCGGTCGCGGGTCCCGTAGGCTCGATCGCCGTGGACATACCCGCGATTGTCTCATGGAGCGGCTGAACGGAGAAATGGCGTTGTAAACATCATTTCCCCGTTCTGCCTAGCAACTAGTGATGCTGATCTCTGCTCCATGTGATTGGAGCAGAGATCAGTGTTCACTAAATGAAAGCCCAGCCCCCCACAGTTAGTAACACACCCCTAGGAACACTTAACCCCTACACTGCCACCCACTGGTTAACCCCTTCACTGCTAGTGTCATTGATTGCTGTATAAATGACAATGGTCCCAAAAATGTGTCAAAAATGTCCGATGTGTCTGCCATAATGTCACAGTCACAATAAAAATCGCTGATCACAGGCATTACTAGTAAAAAAAAAATATTAATAAAAATGCTATAAAACTATCCCCTATTTTGTAAACGCTATAACTTTTGCGCAAACCAATCAATAATCGCTTATTTTTTTTATTGCAATTTTTTTTTACCAATGTAGAAGAATACGTATCGGCCTAAACTGAGGGAAAAAAATGTTTTTTATATATTTTTGGGGGATATTTATTATAACAAAAAGTAAAAAATAATGCGTTTTTTTTTTCAAAATTGTCGCTCTATTTTTGTTTATAGCGCAAAAAATAAAAACCTCAGAGGTGATCAAATACCACCAAAAGAAAGCTCTATTTGTGGGAAAAAAAGGACGCCAATTTTGTTTGGGAGCCACGTTGCATAACTGTGCAATTGTAAGTTAAAGCGACGCAGTGCCGAAACGCAAAAAGTGGTCTGGTCTTCGACCAGCAAAATGGTCCAGGGCTGAAGTGGTTAAAAACCCATTATGCACATCAAGACTTTGTAATACTGAGAAAATTTGTATAGCAAAATGTGCTCTCAATAACCAGTTGACCTCCAGAAGTTTCCCCCCCCCCCTTCATGACCAGGCCATTTTTTGCTATTTGGCATTGTGTTATTTAACTGTCAATTGCACAGCCATGCAACACTGTACACAAATAAAATTTCTATAATTTTTCAAAAAATAGAGCTTTCCTTTGGTGGTATTTAATCACCACTGGATTTTTTATTTTGTGTGCTAAAAAATAAAAATAGACTGAAAATTTTGAAAAAAAGAACAATATTTTGTACTTTCTGCTATGAAACATTTCAAGTAAGAAAAAAAAAGTCTTCATAAATTTTCATCCAAAATGTATTCTGCTTTGGTAAAAAAAAAATCCCAATAAGTGTAGATTGATTGGTTTGTATGACAGTTATAGAGTCTACAAATGATTTATTTTTTACTAGTAATGGCAGCAATTGGCATCCTATAGTGGGACTGTGATAGTGCGGCGGTAAATCTAACACTAACTGACACTGGGTGGGAGCTGACTAACTGCCACTGACATCTCCAGTGATACTAATACAGCGATCATTGCTAATAATATGTACTGTCACTGTATTAAAGACACTGGGTAGGAAGAGGTTGACATCAGAGGCAATCAAAGGGTTAACTGTGTGCCTAGCTAATGTGTAAAGTGTTTACTATGTGGTGCTTTTACTAAGGGGTGTGACAGTTTTTCTTTCCTGCTTTGCAGGGAGGCCAAATACCGCACATCCCAGCTGTCAGTAGAGAGATCTGAGTTGTTTACCAACACAGATCTGTCTCTTGTCATCCACTCTGCTGATTGGCGGGCCCCGACCATTACTCATTTGTAAGGAACCACTGATCGGCAAGTGCTGGAGCCAGTGGCAGAAGAGCCAGACTAGCTTAGAGGCGATTCAGTTCGCATTGTGCGCTATACAAGTATTTCATTCATTCATTCATTCAGACTAGGGGGTGCGCATGCACAATTCTGCACAGCTGGCCTGCACTACAGCATTAAAACTACAGTGCGTGGTAGGCAAGAGGCCAATGTATAAGTAAAGTCTTTGGTGCCCCAGGAGCCCTGGCTATAATCTATGGAAAGTATAGACAGTATGCAATGTATGGATAGCATGTTAAACCAAAAAATAGGTTTTCTATTGCCTCATACTAAATAATTATTTGTGCTCCGACATCTTTGTTACATTTTCTTGACTTCAAACTCTGTATTATGCTAAGAACACTGTGCATCAAACTATCATACCACTAGAGAAGAGGTCGGTGTTTGGACTAAACGTTGTTCTTCTGGAGCTACTCCAAATGCCGGAGCTTTTAGCCATTCAGTGGAAGCCAAATGTCTTTTATAATAATGGTGTTTCTACAGGTACTATATATGACAGTTTCTTTCCGGTCAATGTTTGCTAAGGAACGGATGGTGTTAGCACCCGCTGCATTCTTAGCAACCAGTGACATCACCCAGATCATTTATTTGCTGGCTGAGGATCCCCAGCCATGTAAAAAAATGGTGGTGATGGTGGTTTACATCACTGACCAAATCTGGAAATGAACAACAGGGCTGGGACAAGGGGAAGGCAGGAGGGGCGGTTTCCCTGGGCACTGTGGTATCATGTGAAGTGGGGGGGGGGGGCACCACAATGAGATGAGGGAGGGGATTTGTGTTGAGAAGTGGAATTTGGGGGGAGGAAGCAGGTAATAAATGTCCTAAGAGGGTAAATATGGGGAGGTGTGCTAGGAATGGTGATTTGGGGGGTTATGTTGGGAGGGGTATAGGGGAAGAAGATTTGTGCTAGTAGGGGTGGTTGGGGGTATCTGTGCCAGATTGGGAGAGGGGACTTTGTGCTGGAAGGGGGGATTTGGAGTGGGGGAGAGGATTTGTGCTTGGATGGGTAATTTGAGGGTTAGGGGATATGTGCTAGGAGGGGGAACTTTTTTGTGGGGGGGTTTGTGCTAGAGCCATATGTGTAGAGAGAATTTGAGCAGGGGAAATAGGGGGCAAAGATTTGTGCTCAGAGGGGCAATTTCAGGAGGGGTGGATTTGAACTGAGAGAAGGAGGAATTCTTGCTTAGGAATTGAGCATGCTTATTAATATACATTTTTTTTGGAAGGGGAGGTTTATTTTCGCTTACACATAATGCTCATACATGTGGAGGGGGGCATATGGGGGGGGCGCAATTTGGCATGGCTGCCCTGGGCTCTAGATGACCTTGTCCAGGCACTGATGAACAGTCAGAGAAGTCTGCCACTATCTAAATCTTAAAGAGGAGAAGTGAATGGATACAGTTTGCTTCAGTCTTCTGGGGTTGATTTGAAACCTTTCTTTGTTTGTGAAAACAAGGTTTTGAACCATGACAAAAAAAGAGAAATTGTGTCTTGTTATAGTTAAAATACACAGAATAATAGATTAAGGAGTATAGGTCAGTTTAAGAAAAAGAGCAAAGTAAGGTAATTAGAAATGTTATTACAAAAATATGACTTTCTTGTCATAATAAAATATTAGGATTGTGATATGTAAAATGAATAAGAACATTTTTTGCATTAATAAATTACCACTAATGATACTGCATTCTATTTCAGAATTTGACTTGTAAGTCACCAAAAGAAAAGGAATGTAATATTTCTAGACCTTCCACATGAAAACAAAACCTTGAAGTTTAAGAATATCATTTCTGGGAGAAGAGTTGATAAGAAGAAATTAATTTGTTATAATTAGTTTAGTATATTAGTCTAAATAGTCTAATAAAGTTTTTTCAACTTTACAGAGTGTAGGAATAATAATAAGAAGAAAACACCTCAAGATCTCTAATAAGAGAGAAACTTCTAAAAACAATTGACTTTTTATTTTACTGATGAAAAAATGTATCCATCAGATATATTGCAGTTTTATTTATAGTTTTATATATATATATATATATATATATATATATATATATATATATATATATATATATATATATATATATATATATATATATATATATATATATATATATATATATATATATATATATATTTGTGACGTGATATGTTTATCATATCAAGATGAGACATTTTTTACAATCACATATAGTGTATTTTCAGAGTTGAAAGGGTTAAACATCCTTACAATAGAGTCACTCTACTTAGAAGGAACTTCTGGTGCTAATTAAGATAACAGTACATTTTTCTAAAGTCATATAGACAAGTTAGGACTAACTTTTACATTGTAATATGTAATTATTTTTAAAAATAATCTCACATATATGAATTAATTGAAGTTAAGGTTCAAATTTTGACAAAGATTATTTGAAAGGTTGTATGGATTATAGATTTATACTAAACACAATTTGGAGGGAAAGCATGAAACATATATTTCTGAAGAGACATCCATATTTTAGAATATTATATATCAATGTTATATTTATGAATTATGAAATTAAGGGGATTGATTATTTGGTAAAAGAAAATGATAAGGATGAAAATATTCTTTATGGTATAGGAAGCAAAAGGTTTAAAAAGTTCACTTTTCCTTATATAGAATCAAAATTTAAATATATTTAAGTCAATTATCTTAAGATCTAAAAGTATGTATGGATACTACTGTGACGCATTTAAGGTATGAATGGATTTAGATAAGAAAATTATTAAGATTGTTTAATCAATCATTTTGAGAGGGAAATGTTAGAATATTAATATTTATGAATGGATTAGATCTTACAGAATAATTGAGTTTAAATGAATATATATGTAGCGCACTACTCCCGTAGGAGCTGCTGGTTTAGTTTACTGCTATACACATCACAACCCATAAAAATTGAGACAGTCCATACTAGAATTTTATACTTGGTTTTATTAGCATAACTTGAACTTGGATAGGAGAAGGATTGTTTGAGATGCTCTTTTACTGCTTATCAATTCTTCCCTTGACTTCTTGTGCAAATACTTAGTGCAGTACTGTGGTGGAGAGTCACTCTGAATAACCCTTCACCCGTAGGCCTTTTCCCTTAGAGAATTTCTGTGTCCCTTCCAGTCATACTTGCTGATCTATCTAGGGACAGTTGACCACTACATCCATTTGTGCAGCACTCCCAAGTTAAACAAAAGGGCATTACTCTGAATAATTCCTTCTATCTGACTGATTAGATTTCCTTGGGTGTTGAACCTAGAGCCACAGGCCATTATCGCCTATTTCCATTTTCCGCCTATTTCTATGACTCACGTGCCAACCTCCCTCAGTCTTTGGAAGTACTGTTATGTAATTTATACTGTGGTCTGTAGATTCAAAGTATGTAGCTTAAATTCTCCTCTCCATTAGTTTCCCTGGGTTTCCACTCAATTGTCCTCCAAATCAATAGTCCATGTTCCACTCACAGAAAGTTGATCACCCAGTCTTCTTCTTCCGCTTTGCTCCTACTTCCTCCTGATGGCTCCTCCATCTCTTCTCTCCGCATGGCACGTTACCCTCCCCACAGGGGGATGCCCAGGCTGCAACAGCTACTTCCTGCTGTCTTCTTCTCCTGACAGACTCCTTCCTGGGAGCATGTGACCCCAGCTGATATGAGAGACATGCCCCTGCCAATGCAAATTAATCATTGGTCAGAGCTCTCACATGAGCGGCCAGCCCCTCTTTCAGAACAATTCTTCTTAAAGCATGAGGAGGCATCTTTGAGCCAGAGCACAGGTGGCCACACCCCCCACTACACTGACACTCCCATTCCCCAGATCAAAACATCCAGGCCTGTCTGAAGTCACAGACCTGGCTAAATTTGCCTGAGGCTGCATTCTGTCACTAAACCAATACTAGATCACCTATCTTTAGGTAGTGACCACTACATATATATATATATATATATATATATATATATATATATATATATATATATATATATATATGGAAAAAGTGAAATTATATAAGATCTTTATATTCGTGAAAGTATATGCTGTTAAGAGCTTCATAACATTCCTACGGAGAACTAAACATGTGTTTGTAATTAAGAGTGAGCTGAGCTCTCACCGCCCCCCATCTGTGAGAAGGAAGGATTCACATACTTTAAGATGTAAAGGTTCATGTTTTAGTTAAGATCATAATTTCTTTATATTACAATATTTCTTGATTAGGATATTAATAAGAACATTGCGTTTTAAATGAATATACCTACTGATATATGTAGTATTTGATTTAGAAGTTAAAGGAAACTTATATTGTATATGTTTAAAACTTTACCCATAGCAGTCTTGCCCATCCCCATGGAACGACTTGCATAGAGATGGTTTTGTATTTCAACATCTGGCATCAGACTGAAAGATGGAAAACCCTTTGCCACAGTTTTCAGTGGAAATATAAAACAAAACAAACCTTTAAGCCAGCCTTTATAGGAGAAGGTATGGGCTTATTTTAGGCGTAAAAAGCTAGTAACAGAGGGCAGACATTCTCTCCATGAGAGGGCAACTACACACATCACAAGACATTGCTGCCACAACGACATACACACACACATCTGATTCAATCTTCATCTTAAGAATAGTATACATTATTAATGGCATTCTATAAGTTGATATTGTTCTTGCAATATTTTTCTATTTTTATTATTAAATCAATTTTTGAGTTTTTAAAGAGAACTGAATGGACTTTCTTGGAACTTTCCTCATTACTATGAATTATTGAAATATTGTTATTATTACAGAAAAAATTAGATTATTACACTCTGACCAGCTGGCTAATACATGGTGACATCAAGGATTCGTGCCCCACCCTACTCATTATAAGGTATTGCGTCTGGTTCCCTTGTTGGTGTTTCACTTTGTTATTTCTTCCCTAAGCTTCATTCTCCTTCTCATTTACTTTTCATTCACTTGGTCTCTGTATTTTTCTTGCTTGGACCTCCTAATTAATTATTTAACCCTTGGTCTGAGCTGCATCTAGTTATTTTCACTTTCATTACCTTCTTCTCTCCACTTTTTTCACCTTCTTATTTTTATTCATTCTCACTTTATCTTTCCTATTATTATTTTATATTTACATGTCCTAGGGTTCCTTTCCTTTTGGTCCCCATGTCTGCCTTGGCCACAGGCCTGCTCCACCTTCAGCTCCAATAACAGAGCTTATTCTGTGGATGTACTCCCATGTCTATGCTATCCCTTTTGCATTTATTGCTTTAATTGCATTCTTTGTGTTTTTGTTGATTTAATCTGTTTGATATGTATTTATATTCACTAAGGGGATGAATAATTACTACTCACAGTGGTCCTATACAGGATAATTTTCCTATATACTCTGTATATATACATACAGTACAGGCTTATTATCTTATTCTTTTTCTGACATTGTTTCTCCACAGATACATTATGTAGCACACCGAATTTCCATGAGATCCCAGAATCAGAGAACAGTCAATAGATTTGTTTTGCTTCTTTATTAGAGGGTTAAAGGAGAAGTATGGGTTTGTGTTTTTTCCCTTATCATACTTACCTAGGTGGATGCAGCTTCGGTCCGATGCTACATCTGTTCCTCGGCGTCTCTGCACTGAGAACCGAGTGATTGAACACCACTGATGGCTCAGTTCTCACAGATCCCTGAGCGGAGAGCTGCTGACTGTCAGTCAGCAGCTCTCCTGCTCTGCTCCTCCACGCTCATTGGAGCATCGACCTGTGGAGGGGCAGGGAGCGGCTGTCTCAGCATCTTATCGGCTCACTAAGACGGCTATCAGTACAGGCACCTGGCAGATCCAGACGTCCAGTGTCAGGATGACACAGATCTTGGTGATGTCAGCAGTGAGAGGACTTTAGACCGTTCTCTGCTGAAAAAAAATGGGTCACAGTGCCAAACGAATTGCACTCCTGTGACCCTTAGAAGTCCAGCCAAACAAGATCAGGCTGGACTTCTCCTTTAATACCTTGGCTAGGGATGGGAAGTTATGCGAAGCCCACTTAAAGTGGTTGTTAAGCCACAGTACATGCAATCCCCTACATTCATTGTCTGTGTTTTGTACAAAATATGCCCCATTACTACCTTATTTCACAGCACCGACTGGCACTCATGTGACTTTTCATTCCTCCCTCTCCCAATTTGACAGCTACAATGGGAGGGTCCAATAATCCCCCACAGATGTCAGTCAGGGAGGAGGGGAGGAGAGGAGGAATAATCTGAGACATCAGCCAGGGAGGAGGGGAACATTGAGGAGTCACGTGAGCGCTGAGCAGTGATCTGAAATAAGGTAGAAATGGGCATATATTTTACAAAGCACAGTCACTGCAGCATAGAACGTTTTCTAACAGAGGGGATTGTACTTGTTACTGTTATTACTGTTACTTCAGCTGCAGAAGAGGGGGGGGCAGGCCCTGACACAGAGCTGGCAGGCAGGGAGGGGATAGGGGAGAGAGGACAGACAGGGGAGCTGCAGATGATGGAGGCATGTAAACTGACCACAGTGTCAAGGCTCAGCAGCCATGATAAACCGTGGTCAGTTTACAGGGGGAAGGGCATAGCCAGGCAGGATCAGCCAGGTAATTCAGGTGATATAAAGGGCCAAATGACACAGCTTTAAAGGAACTGGATTTTATTTTTTATTTTTTAGGGTTACAAATGCTTTTACTTCAACAAACTTCAGGGACATTCTTCCTTTATACACATATATAAAGTCTACTTCACTTTCCTCCTGCACACACTTGCTTACTCCAGCTGAATCACTGCAGTATGATCTGACAGGCTTCCTGTCAGATTTAGTAATAACCTTTACAGGCAGGAACTCATAGACCCTTTTTATGTAGCACAGAAGCAATGAAAAAGCATGTAACTGTTCCTCTGTGGCTATTAATTCCAGCACCACCTTTTCAGGCACTACCAACTCACCTGACTGCAACTGCCCCTTTCAACGGGCCTCCTGGCTGTTTCTCTACACCAGTCCATCCAACTGACTCTTCACCAGCCCACCCAGCTGAATCTTCACCAGTTTACCTGGCTAACTCTTAGGATATCTCTCTGGGAAGGGATGAACACTTAAGCACACTGGTGTCTCCTCCCTTTGTTAGACCCCAACAGTGTTGCTCTACTCACTGTCTCTCTCTTGCGCATGTGCCTCCAGGAAAGCCTCCTCCTGTGTGTTTTGATAGGATCCTTCCAGCACCTAAGCCCACAGCAGGAAACCCCCCTATGATTGGTGATACCCCCGAGGGCCACCGACAACCTCCCAACACTATATCTCCATCTTACACCCAACTCCCCCTGCTGGCATGGCCCATGTCTATTTATGGAGTGGTCTAAGCCTCCTGCCAGCCTACCTCTGAGGATTGGCCAAGGCTCCATAAAAATTCAAGGCAGCTCCTCCTAACCTCCAACCTCTAGTTACAGAAGATTCTCCAACCTCCTAAACCAGGGGAGGGCATCAGAGGGCTGCCAGAATGAGTCAGCCAGCCCTGAACTTTAGTAAACCCCTGACCCAGATACCATAGCTCATGCTTAGTCCTGAGCTAAACTATAATTTACCTACTCTAACTTCTAGCACACACTAAAGGGTGCTATAATTAATTTTGGCTGTCTCCTGAGGAAGTCAGTGCTGTTCTATGAAACGTGTTGAGATTTTAGTCCAATGTGCATCCATTTCAGTGTATTTGCAATATTGTATATACCTGGTTTTTAATTCTAATATGGAATACACTTTGTACTTTTTAAGAAACTTGTTATTAACTTTATTATTTCACTAAAGTTCTATGGGCAAATTTCTTTTTAGAGTCCTACATGTAATTAAATTCAGTGTTTCATTTTTTGGTTAGGCTGTTGCTTACCTTTTCTGTGGAAAACACATATATAAATTGTAGCACTAAAAGTGAGCCTGTTTTAAATGTTTCATTTAAAAAAAAAAAAAGGAGTTGAAGTTTATTGTCTAATAAACATTCAGAACCTTTTTCAAATCATGGGAACATATTCATTAGCATCTACCCAAAGGATTGTAATCAGCTGGAATGCATTCTCTGTTCAGGACTGAGCTATATACCAACCACAGCATTAACATCAGTAATCTTGGGAAAAGATCCAGTTTCAAAATAATTAAACACAGGAGACAGAGTGCAGAGAGGTGTCAGCAACGATAACCATATTCCTCACTAATACCATTTAGATGCTGCCAAAATGTCTGTTTTTAGATCTAGACTTCAGTCATCATGAACATACCATCACCTCCAGAAAACACTAATTCCGCGTACACATGGTCGGACATTCCGACAACAAAATCCTGGATTTTTTTCGATGGATGTTGACTCCAACTTGTCTTGCATATATTCACGGTCCCAGAAATGTTATTTGAAATTCCAAACGTCAAGAATGCGGTGACGTACAAGACGAGCCGAGAAAAATTAAGTTCAATAGCCACTGCCAGTGCGGCTCTTCTGATTGATTCCGAGCATGTATGGAATTTTGTGCATCGGAATTGTGTACACACGCTCGGAATTTCCAACAACAGATTTTGTTGTTGGAAAATTTGAGATGCAGCTCTCAAAACTTTGTTGTCAGAAATTCTGACAGCAAATGTCCGATGGAGCCTACACACGGTCGGAATTTCCAACAACAAGTTCACATGGAACATTTTGTTGTCGGAAATTCCGACCGTGTGTACACGACATAAGACAGTTGCAGGTAATTCCTGTTATAAGTTGCCACAATCCAAAGTGGAAACATGACACACCCTAGAACCAGTTCTGCTGACTCTGGAAGAACTGTATCCTACTGGATGGTTATACTCAGCGGAATGAGGTCAGAAAATTTCAGAACAAGCAATATCAAAAAGAGGTGGTGGAAGAAGCCAACCAGTTACTGTATAGTTTAACCACTTGGGATCCGCGCTATTGCCGAATGACGGCATTAGCGCGGACCTAGATTGCCGGGACTACGTCTATTGACGTAGTCCCGGTTACGAGCGGCCTGCGCGCCCCCTGAGGGGCGCGCGCGGCGCGCTCTGTGATCGGCGAGTCCGTGAGACTCGCCTGATCACCGATCCGTGTAAGGGGTCGATCCCGACCCCTTATCACGTGATCAGCTGTCAGCCAATGACAGCTGATCATGTGATAAAACGGAGCCGGTAATCGGCTAGTATTCCTCCTCGTGCTGACAGCGCGAGGAGAAAAAAAAAAGCCGATCACCGGCGGCCGTGTTCGGGACATCAGTCCCGATCACGGCCAGCAATTCAAGCGGACACCTGCCCCCTGCCAGTGCCCACCTGCCACCCGCAGTGCCATCCTGAAATAAAGTAAGTGTCCCCCTGTCAGTGCCACCCAGCAGTGCCCATAGTGCCCACAGTGCCACCCAGCAGTGCCCACAGTGCCACCCAGCAGTGCCCACAGTGCCACCCACAGTGCCACCCAAAATCTGCCTCAAAGGTGCTGCACCCCAGTGCCGCCCATCAGTGCCCAGCAGTGCCACCCATCAGTGCCCAGCAGTGCCGCCCATCAGTGCCCAGCAGTGCCACCTATCAGAGCCACCTATCAGTGCCACCTATCAGTGCCCATCAGTCCCATCTATCTGTGGTACCTATCAGTGCCCATCCGTGCCACCCATCCGTGCCACTTATCCGTGCCACCCATCCGTGCCATCTTATCTGTGCCCATCTTTGCCCATCAGTGCCGCCTTATCTGTGCCCATCGGTGCCGCCTTATCTGTGCCTATTAGTGCCGCCTTAACTATGCCTATCAGTGCCCACCAGTGCAGCCTATCAGTGCCCACCAATGCAGCCCATCAGTGCCCACCAATGCAGCCCATCAGTGCCCACCAATGCAGCCTATCAGTGCCGCCTAATCAGCGCACTTCAATGAAGGAGAAAAATGACCCGTTTGCAAAATTTTATAACAAACTATTAAAACATGATTTTTTTTTTTTTTTTTTTGCATCTTTTTTTGTTTGTTTAGCAAAAAATAAAACTCCGAGCTGTAATTAAATACCACCAAAAGAAAGCTCTATTTGTGGGAAAAAAATGATAAAAATTTCATTTGGGTACAGTGTTGTATGACCGCGTAATTGTCACTCAAAGTGCATCAGCGCTGAAAGCTGAAAATTGGTCTGGGACTGAGGGGGGTTTAAGTGCCCAGTAAGCAAGTGGTTAAACTCCAGGTTACAAAAAATACTATTCCTAATAATGACCTAATAACATCTTCAGGGAGGTTAGATTTATTACCCAGTTCCATAGCTAGTTTAAGCACATGGAACAAACCTTGAACATTGTTGTGCTTTTTAAGGACAGTTTCCCGCACAGTATTTATTAACCACTTGCCGACCGCCGCACGACGATATACGTTGACAGAATGGCACGGGCAGGCATATGGGCGTATATATACGTCCCTGCCTTCCCGCGGGTGGGGGGCCCGATCGGGGCCCCCCCCCCGGTGCCTGCGGCGGTCGGTATTCGTTCGGGAGCAATCCGGGATGAGGGGGCGGCCATTCATTCATGGCCACCCCCTCGCGATCGCTCCCGACGAATGGAAATGCTCCGTGACATCACTTCCTCTCCTGTAATGTAAACACAGGCAGAGGAAGTGATGTAATCTCTCCTCCGTGTCAGTATTTTTCGTTCCGGCACCGTGGAGAGAGGATCGGTGAGTTGCACCAACACGACACTACACAGTAGAACATGCCAGGCACACTCACACCCCCCCCTTCACCCCCCGATCACCCCCCCAATTACCCCTGCCCCCCCAGTCACAGTGACACCAATTGCATTTTTTTTTTTTTGCATTGGTGTCATTTGTGACTGTAATAACTGTTAGGGCAGTTAGGGTTAGCCCCCTTTAGTTCTAATGCACCCCCCTACCCCCCCAATAAAGGTTTAACCCCGTGATCACCCCCCGTCGCCAGTGTCACTAAGGCTGGGTTCACATTGCAGCGGTTTATGAGAACGGATGTGATTCGCACCGCACTGCAGTGCAAATCACATCCGATCTTTGTGCGATTCGAGTTCAGCCATACAGATAGTATGGCTGAATTCGCGCCGCACCCGCCGCACCCGCTGCAAATTCGCACGGGACCCTTTTTTTGGTCCGCAGCAGAATCGGATCGCATGGGTGTTCACACCATGCGATCCGAGTTTGCAGATCGCACTGCGATATGCGAACTGATCTGGGGGTGTCATTAACATTTCACTGACACTCCCAGCAGTTCGCATAGGGCAGTGTGAACTGCCGCCGGGAGGCATGCGATGCGGGAACCCGCCGCGGATTCGTGGCGTTCCCGCATCGCTCCAGTGTGAACCCAGCCTAATAAGCGATCGTTTTTCTGATCGCTGTATTAGTGTCACAGGTGACGCTAGTTAGGCAGGTAGGTATTTAGGTTCGCCGCAGCTTTTTATAGCGCCAGGGACCCCCATATACTACCGCATAAAGCCCCCTGATTGCCCCCTAGTTAACCCTTTCACCAGTGATCACCATATAACTGTTACAGGTGACGCTGGTTGGTTAGTTATTTTTTTATAGTTTCAGGGCACCCGCCATTTATTACCTAGTCTCACTAGTGTACCCCTAAATTTAGGGGTGTCTACTTTCCAAAATGGGGTCATTTGGGGGTGTTTGTGCCATCTTGGCATTTTATGGCCTTCAAAACTGTAACGCCCTTAGAAAGCCTGAAGGCGGTGCTTGGTTTTCAGGGCCGCGTACGCAGCTAGGCTCCCAAAAAGTCCCACATATGTGGTATCCCCCGTATATAATTTATTTTGGGGTGTCATTTCACATATGCCCATAGCATGTGTGAGCAATATATAATTTAGTGACAACTTTGTGAAAAAAAAATAAAATAAATAAAAGTTTGTAATTTTCCCGCAACTTGTGGCAAAATATAAAATATTCCATGGACTCAACATGCCTCTCAGCAAATAGCTTGGGGTGTCTACTTTCTAAAATGGGGTAATTTGTGGGGGTTTTGTCCCATCTTGGCATTTTATGGCCTTCAAAACTGTAATAGGTAGTGAGAAGTGAAATCAAAAATTTACGCCCTTAGAAAGCCTGAAGGCGGTGCTTGGCTTTCGGGGCCCCGTATGCGGCTAGGCTCACAAAAAGTCCCACATATGTGGTATCCCCGTACTCAGGAGAAGCAGCAGAATTTATTTTGGGGTGTCATTTCACATATGCCCATAGCATGTGTGAGCAATATATCATTTAGTGACAACTTTGTGTAAAAAAAAAATATATATTTTTTTGTCATTATTCAATCGCTTGAGGCAAAAAAATAAAATATTCAATGGGCTCAACATGCCTCTTATCAATTTCCTTAGGGGGTCTACTTTCCAAAATGGGGTCATTTGGGGGGGGTTTTGTACTGCCCTGCCATTTTAGCACCTCAAGAAATGAGATAGGAAGTCATAAACTAAAAGCTGCGTAAATTCCAGAAAACGTACCTTAGTTTGTAGATGTGACTACTTTTGCGCAAACCAATAAATATACAGTTATTTACTTTTTTTTTACCAAAGACATGTGGCTGAATACATTTTGGCCTAAATGTATGACTAAAATTGAGTTTATTGGATTTTTCTAATAACAAAAAGTAGAAAATATCATTTTTTTTCAAAATTTTTACGTTTATATCGCAAAAAATAAAAATCGCTGAGTCAGTCAAATACCTTTAAAAGAAAGCTCTATTTGTGGGAAAAAAAGGACGCACATTTTGTTTGGGTACAACATTGCATGACCGCGCAATTACCAGTTAAAGCAGCGCAGTGCCACATTGTAAAAAGACCTCTGGTCATTGACCAGCAAAATGGTCCGGTCTGAAAGTGGTTAAGTAATTTTTAACAAGGATATTTTTAAGATACAGAATCAATCTATATGACACAGTCTATACATCTGAAACTTATTCATGGAGACAAGTGATCATACAAAATAGTTACATTTATTGGTTGACAAAAAAACAAATATTTACATGAAATTAAAATACAGATTGCATTACATGAACATCTTGACAATTAATGGAAACACCCACAAAAATGGGAGTGTAGTACCTTGGATGTAATATTACCATGATAATTTCTCTGTAGAATCAATAACCTTAAGATAATTGACAATTAAACAGAACATCTGCATTCCATACAGTCAACCATTACTATACTGCAGGTAAGTAAGCGGTTATCAATGTGAAATAAATTAGACTTTTGTTTTTCAATAATAATGCCAACTATGCAAAAAGAAATATATAATGAAAACTTGAATTTAGGGAACAAATCTAAAAGGTGGTTATTGGTTCGGGAGAACGATTAGCAATAGTAGAATATTCAATACATCAATATTTGAGAGAACATACAAGATATAATCAACATGGCATATTTTCCTATTCCAAAATGGCTACTAGTCTGGATTGTTCCAAGGAGCAGGAATCTTCATGAATGTAAAAATATGTATTCATGCATGGTGCATGAGTGTCAGTCTGACTGGGAGTGTGTGTATCTCCCAGTGTCCCTTCTCAGGGTGGGTCCCTGAGCTTCCTCCCTCATGGCATTTTTATTGCTTCTTAAATATCCTCTTAAACAATAAGATCATAACATTATACGAAGTTCTGCCCAAAAAGTATGTGTTTCCTCCTCATTGGCAGGCAAAACGTAATAATTAACCTTTCCCGGGAGCCTAGTAATAGCACTTTCAACCACCAGGGGTCTCACATGTGTTTGGTGTTTATATCTTTAAGTTAATATATTTTATATTTATAATGTGTATTATTTTTTTATATATGTTCTAACGAATATATCTCCAGTGTTCAGGGATGCTAGTAACCAAGAAAATATACAAACAGAAAAAAACAGCGCCAACCTAAGTGCAGTATAATAAAACACAGGTATTTATTCACAAGGTAATCCACTCACTCTCTATTGCAGTAAATCAGGCACATCGTTTATACTGTCATCGGGTACATCACAGGGCTCCCTGGGGTATGCTGTCCTCTTTAGCTGTGGGTTCTCGTCCGGTGGCGCCAGTGGTTCCCAGCGTCTCCGTCTCGGGATCGCAGCATCACGGGGGTCAGCTGATGGAATGTTCGGGGTCGCGCTGTGATGACGTCGTTGCGCATGCGTTCGGAGCATACATGCTCCTTCATCAGGCATACCGACCACCATGTTGGAAGTGGTCAAATAGGGAAGAGGCGGTGTTGATTGGTCAGTGTAATTACAAAACCTCCCCTATGTGTGGGCGGGGTATCGTAATCTACCTACGAATATCACATATAATTTGAATGACTTATAATCACCATATAGGTACATACAAAATATGTCTGACTTGCATATCCATTCGCATCTCTCTAACACCATGTGTTGATATGGACTTTGAGAAGTCCAATAAATGTTTAGATAGTTTAGCTGTGTTCACAAGTTCCTAAAAATTCACACAATAGGTTTTTTTTGGACAAGGTGTCAGCTATTTAATTTTGTCTTCATGGTTGTATATTGTCCAAACAGTCTTTACTTGAGCACAATGTTTTTTTCTAGTTAAGAATTATTTCAATGTGATAAATACTTACCGTATATACTCGAGTATAGGCCGACCCGAATATAAGCCGAGGCCCCCAATTTACCCCCAAAAAAACTGGCAAACTTATTGACTCGTGTATAAGCCGAGGGTGAGACATGCCTGTCCATCCCTGTGTGTGTGTCCGTCCATCCCTGTGTGTCCGTCCATCCCTGTGTGTCCGTCCATCCCTGTGTGTCCGTCCATCCATCCCTGTGTGTGTGTGTGTCCATCCATCCATCCATCCCTGTGTGTGTGTGTCTCCATCCATCCATCCATCCATCCCTGTGTGTGTGTGTCTCCATCCATCCATCCATCCATCCCTGTGTGTGTGTGTCTCCATCCATCCATCCATCCCTGTGTGTGTCTCCATCCATCCGTGTGTGTGTGTGTGTGTGTGTGTGTGTGTGTGTGTGTGTGTGTGTGTATGTGTGTGTGTGTGTGTATGTGTGTGTGTGTATGTGTGTGTGTGTGTGTGTGTGTGTGTGTGTGTGTCCAGCCTACCTTTGTCCCGAGCCTCCTAATAACCAGCAATTTGTTTCATGGAGTTGGGCTTTAAAGGGACTACAGATCCCTATTTGGGATGATCCTACTTTCTTTATGGTGTTATGATGCCCTATAGGGTGAGCCATAGTGCCGGTGAAGAATAATGAATCTTTATGTACACAGGGTTATGGAAGGCATTCGAGGGCACAATAAACACATGTAATCAGGGATTGTTCTGGCCAGAATTATCTGCTGATAAGAGCAAGCAGCCGCATTCTGTAGGCATATGAATTATTAATGTTCCTCTGAAACTCTCTGGCTTGTTCTGAAAAGATCATTTCTTTGTGAGCAAAGGACTGAAAAACACACAGCACACAAGGAAGGGGGGATTTACCTTGCCTCCTTGCCTCCGTCCCGTGCCGTGTCGTGCCTTGCCTTGCCTTGCCCCCGTCCCGTCCCGTCCCGTGCCCTCTTCGTCGGCGGCCATTGTAAAATTCAAAAGCTGCGCCGCCGCCTTCGCCTGTGATAGGCGGAACACTGAATTTCCCAGCAGCCTGTGTTCCGCCTATCACAGACGTCGTATCATCCTCGTCCGTAGTACGAGGATGATACGATGTCCGTGATAGGCGGAACACAGGCTGCTGGGAAATTCAGTGTTCCGCCTATCACAGGCGAAGGCGGAGCCGGAGGCGCGGCTTTTGAATAGAATGGCCGCTGTCTGTCTGCTCGACACGCTGTTCGAGCGGGCAGACAGCGATGACTCGAGTATAAGCCGAGGGGGGCACTTTCAGCCTCAAAAAAGATGCTGAAAATCTCGGCTTATACTCGAGTATATACGGTAGTCATTCCCTATGCAAGTTTGGTCTTCTCAATCTAACCAACAAAGATAAGTACGCATCTTTTTGTTTGGTGACAAAAGTTACTATTGTTCCAGTCTCTTGTTTCAACACAGGGCTGTTGTTTCTTGCATCCCAGCTTTTTAAGGGTTGTATAAATTAGTCACCTAATTATGATGGGAGGGGAAGTTATCCTTTGGGAGCAAAATGTATTATTTCTTCATAAATTCACAACAACATGCACTGGCCCTTTTTGCTAAGGGACCCACAATTGGGCCCACATCTCCCTAAGAAACCTAGAGTAGTCTACTATAAAAACCTGAGCAAATAAGGAAAAGTTGCACCTATTGAACTTAAAAAGCCAAATCCACTCCACTGTATTAGTGGTAATATGTTTGAAAATCTAGTGTGGATGTATCAATGCTATAAATTGCTCCACACAGTCTGTAAAATATTGTTTAACCTGACCTGCTTTATGTAAGCCCCACTATCTGAGCTCCCCATAGTCCTTTTGGCGATCACATAAGATTTATTAAACAGGGTGAAGATGGTCATAGTGTCTCTAGACACTTCTTAGAGAAGCACATTAGTTTACCAAATGTGCATTCTGGAAACCATACCAGGTAGTCTTTCCCCTGTTGAGCAGTTTAAAAGGCTTTGTGAGAGAAAGAGACGTCCTGGACCTACAAGTTTGACACCTTGTCTCCTAAAGGGTTAAATTAAATTATTGATATGAATATGGTACTATAAATCTCCCTTGTTTGTGTATATATTATACACACACACAGCTTATTTAGTTTCCAGTATGTTTATCAGATTGTGTCGTTTCATTACTATTTACATTTCACGTCTTAATTTGTTACTTTTCTCTTCTCAGTGATGCTCATTGTATCTATTTATTGACACTTGTTTTTAATTTCAGCCCTCCCTCTGCTCATTAATGGAGCACAGTTATTGCTAGATCCATGCAGTGTATTATCTGTGTATAGGTAGAGATCTAGGGAACACACTAGTCTCTTTGTTATGTCTTTTGTATCTCCCAATACGTATTTCCCATTGGTGTTCATATTTTACAATTTTTTTTACGTTTTTGTGTGTTTTTTTCTTCTGATTTCATCAATCCTGATATTTTCAGTAACTTTCAAGTATCCACATTATTACTATAAATCAGGCTTGATGAAGGGGAAGAAAGCCCAGAAACATGTTGTCTGTTGTTTTTCAGGCTGCGTGTGTGCTGCTAGTCCAATGCTCACTGTATGCTGTGAGAAGATCTCTAGCACTTCAGCACTTCTCCATAGCGGAGTTTATCTGTGGCCACTGGTTGCTTCTGATTACCGATTCTTTCACAGAACACTACTCTGTTTTTCCCTGGATCTCTCCCCAGACCTGTCATTATGCCCTGAGATATGATGATCCCATGCTTGCAGTGCAGAGGCATAATCCTTCACTCTTATGTGTAAGGCAGACCATAGATTATGTAATTTCTTGTTGATGGGGGAATCCTTCCCACAGTGCTACTGTGTTCTGCTAATGGGGAGTACGGGGAACCTTCCCTGTCGGCAGAACACAATGATTAGTGTTTCCAGCTGTAGCCAGCAGCACTAATCACTTGAGAGAAACCCAACAGACTGGTTGTGTACAACCAGGGTGCCAATACATAGATCGAAATTTAGCCAGTCCCCGCTGAACCAGGCAAATTTCAATCCATGTATGGTCGGCTTAAGCTGATTATTTATTTTGTATAATAAATATGGTTATTGCTGCTGACATCTTTCTGCGCTCTATCTCCTGTGTTTAACTGCTTATGTTTTCTGTACTCTGTATATTTTTCCTGAGCTCAGAGCATTGATTACTTGTCCCCGCTGCTGTTGAGTTGTCACCATTTGTTAGTGTAGAAAGTCACAATATCTGAGTAATGATATTTATCCAGCCTAGCCAATCACTGAGGAGTTTGTTGAGTGGTGGAGTTGAGGGTTCTTTCTCCTCTAGGTCTCATTGGAATGCAACTCCCTGCAATAGTTTTCCACTTCATAAAAGATTGGTCACTTTATTGCCTTTACATAGTTACATAGTCAGGATAAAAAGACACACAAGACCATCCAACCAAATGGTTAAACGTTATGTTTGGATTTGGAGATTGTAGGTGTTCAGCTGAGATATATCGATGATACATTATTTTACTTTATTTGAGGTGAATCATGGGGTGATATTCAGTCTTATTTGATTTTGATTATTTAATCCATGTAGGGGTTTAAACATTTCATGCATTTAGGGGGCGGAGCCTGTGTACTGACGTTACACCGCGGCCATTTCGAGATTGGGAAGTTTGAATGCCTTTGCAGCTAGCACAAGCTGATTGTGCTTTACTTGTGAGTTTATTTACCACTTTTTTATACTATTAAATTATCGAAAACAGCGAGCACTAGATGTTGCATTTTTCTTTGCATATAACATCTAATGGGCAAGATGATCGGGGTTCCACAGAATCCAAATAAGGAGCCTTGGCCAAAGGAGGTTTTGCATCCATATCATGCCAGTTGTTTTCATTATCCCCAGAGGGGAAAACTGCTGGTTTTACTCTTATATAAGGTGAGCAGCTGGTGAAACTGGTGGAGGAGAGCGCATAATATTGTCTGCATTTGGATGAATTGATTTACGGCTGGATCCTCTTCAATCAGTCACCATTTATTTGCACAAACTTTGATTCATTTTTTCACATTCAGTGGACTTATTTATATACACTAGGAATGTATTCGTGTTTTATATGTTTTGAGTCACTTAGTAGGGCAGCACTGTTTTTTTTTTTTTGGTATATATTTCAAAGTGCAATATGCAAGCAAAAAAAATAAAGATTTGTCTAGAGATATACTCATTACTCATCCCAATGGTGGTCCTGCTGTCACTGGGACAGGAAATGAGGTGAAATCTCCCCAATGGGACAGCAATGAGAATTGAGGAGAAGTGTTTATTCTTTTAGCGTTTGACTTTTCCCCATGACTATCCTAACACACAGCCCTGTGTAAGTTTTCCAGGTGGACTAAAATTAGTTTGTTGGTCATTATGTTATTTTATATTTAAAGTCAAACAATTCACACAGGCAGGACACATATCTGACACTTTACAATTGCCTTTATTATAAGCAGAGTAACAATGAATAATATCAAATACATGAATATATAACTAAATAATGTACAAGAGAGCTGAGCCATTTTAAAAGTACCTATAATAAACTTAGAGAAAGCAAACAGGGGGATGGAAAGCCTTCCTATTCCTCAGATATCCTCTAGAGTTCCCAGAATCCCCAAAACGTAGAGCCATTGACATCCATGAAGGGTGGGGACTCTGAGGGAGGATTTTTTATGGACTATGAATTATATTTAATCTTAGTTATTTTCCAATAGCATGTTACACTATATTTCCAAAACTATTGGGACACCCCAATACAGGCTTCTGAATTCTGTAACTTCTGTGATTGGTTCCCACCGCTGTCAAATGATCGGGAGCCCATCCCACTGACTCCTGATGAGGAGCCTTGACTGAGGGCTGTTCAGTCAGTGTGCTCGGAGTGCATAGTAATTGTAGTCTCAGCACAAAACCTCATACCACCACGAAGCACATGTGCCCTATTTACTGTATGTAGCCAGATGCCTAACTTGCCTGTGTCATTGTGGGACATTCTGTAACAGCAACTGCAGTGAGCTTGTTTACCTCTAGTGTTCAGCCTGGTCATTGTGCCATCATTTCATGAATGCAGAGAGAGAGACAACTATAGAAAGCAGGGGATTGTGGGATATTTGGTCCGGAGAGCCAGGATTTACATTGGAGCCAGTGCTGTTGTAGACTACAAGTTCCAGCTGGCTAGGAGAGAGAGGGATGCTGGGCGAGGACATAAATAGTCCGGTCTTGGGAAGAGCTCTTCTTTTTGGGAGCATGGCCTTCAGCTGTGAGCAGGGACCCGCCACTTTGGGGAACATGCGTGGGTGACACGACCTTGACAGTTGAGGAGACTCCAGCAAGTGAGCGTTACACCTGAAGGCAGATATCCCATCACCAGCCCCCTGGCGGGCAAGTGACAGTCGAGGGTCACTATCATCGTCACTGTTACACACCCAGCTGAATCCCAGTGTCATGTGGTGCAGGGCCAGGCACCATCCCCTGGTTGCAGATTCTTCAAGAGCCTGCTCCAGGACATCCTCTTCCCCTGAGCCTTGGTATCATCAGGATTGGCGAGCAGGCAGAAGCCCACTTTGTGTACACCAAAGACACCGCATGCAGACATCTTTATCCCATCTCTCTACATAAAGGCTTTAAAAAGGAAACACACTATCCTTTATTTCTTGTCGTCATTGTTCAGCAATTCCTCTGGGCCCTTGTTGAGCTAGCTGAAGAATAGACACTACAAGAACGTCACCACTTTCTCTTCCCCTCCCCACTTAAAGGACTCTATGCATAACATCTGCGCACATTAAGGGGAACTCTACTCAGATATTGATTATTGCATTTCTTACAAATTGTGTTACAATTGTGCTACAAACTTTCTGGACCTGTGGCATCAAGATTTTAAAACAGCAGGCTGACACAGAAAAAATCGAATCTCTTCCCTTTTATACCGGGGGTCATAGGTTCTTTCAGGACCTATTGGTTACTATTGTTTGACTCACTGAAAGATATCTGTGTAAGCAATTCTTGTTCTTATCTGCCTTAAAAAATCTTAAGTAAAATACTTGTTTACTTTTCTACAGCCTGGTGTCTGTGTAATTATCACTTTGAATTATGTCTGAACCCAGGATGTCAGAGATGTCGGGTGGCTGGCAAGGTCAGGGCAACCTTTGGGGTCGGTCTTCCAACCTTGCTTTGTGTACTGGTCAAAATAATTTGGTGGAGGGGGATTATGGTGTGGGGTTGTTTTTCAGGGGTTGGGCTTGGCCCCTTAGTTCCAGTTAAGGCGTCAGCATACCAAGACATTTTGGACAATTTCATGATCCAAACTTTGTGGGAAGAGTTTGGGGATGGCCCCTTCCTGTTCCAACGTGACTGTGCACCAGTGCACAAAGCAAGGTCCAAAAAGACATGGATGAGCAAGTTTGGGGTGGAGGAACTTGACTGGCCTGCACAGGGTTGAACTCAACCCAAACATCTTTGGGATGAATTAGAGAGGAGACTGCAAGCCAGGCCTTATTGGCCAAAATCAGTGCCTGACCTTACAAATGCCCTTCTTGAAGAATGGTCAAACATTCCCATAGACACACTCCTAAACCTTGTGGACAGCCTTCCCAGAAGAGCTGAAGCTGTTATATGTGCAAAGGGTGAGCTAACTCTATATTGAACACTATGGACTAAGACTGGGATGCCATTAAAGTTCATGTGCATGCAGAAGCAGGTGTCCCAATACTTTTGGTAATATAGTGTGTGTGTGTGTATATATATATATATATATATATATATATATATATATATATATAATGCAGTCAACAAGAGGTTAAAAAGTTTGCAGGAGATGAGCAGCACTGACATGCAACAAAGGATAAAACATTAAAAAAGCATTTTATTGGAAAAGAAAAAAAAACAGATTTAGCGAACTAAATGTCATTCAGTTTGGGTTTACATCTACTTTTATAAGACAAGTGACTATGAAGCTGCCTACAAGCTGGAATATATATCCAGTACTAAGCTTATTGATTTTAAAGTGATAGTAAACTCTCATACTTCTATCTGAAAATACACGGAACAAAGTTCATTAAGTTACTTTAAATCAAAGCACCACATAGGAAAAATATATGAAGTCTTCTTACTAATAAAAATATTGTATTCTATAAGCTCTTTTTCCTTTGTGGCCACCACTATGCTGACTTCTGACTTCCGTGTTCAATACTGTTCATTCTTCCGCCCTTACTCCCTTTCCATGTCCCAATTCTTGCGCTTGCGCCGTATTTATCAAGCCAAGCGATGGCTGCCGGGTTAAGGCTCAGCTTGTAAACGATCTCGCAGGATCTCGGAGCTGACGTCCGGCAAAGGAGATGACGTAGCCCTGGTATGTAGATGCTATTTTCTGGCAAGAGGAGCCTGCCGGAAAAATGGGACTAACTACGCATGCGCTGATTACGTCATTGATTAGAAAAGGACAGATTACACAGAAAGGGATAAGGAAGGAAGCGGTTTACATTCCAAGTTCACTAGGTATGAAATCTTGATATGGTGGAAATAGCACAGGATGGGTATACTACCGCTTTCAGTACATTGTGCTAAATAATTGTACTTATATTAAATAATGAGTGAAAAAATAAACCTCACAATCCAGGTGTCCATTAAAGTGGATCTGAACATAATAAGAACAAGCCAAGAAAGGGCATGTGAAAGAATCTGAATTCCTCCTAGGTTGTTATAAGCCAATACACAAAGATTACTACCCAGGTCATCACTTCTTAATATAACACAAGGTTCAAGATGGTGAGAGCTGGGAGTTAAGCCTCGTACACACAATCGGATTTTCTGCAGACAAAACCTCAGACTTTTGTCTGAAGGCAGGTGCCTGGATTTTGTCTTGCATACAAAATGGTAAGGAATTGTTGGCCAACAAACACGAATGTAGTGACGTACTATGTGATTTTTAAGCTCTTTAGCGCCACCCTTTGGTCTCCTTTTGCTAATTTCGTGTTAGTAGAAGTTCGGTGAGTGTTGATTTGCGCTTTTCATTTCGCTCTTTTCATTTCACACTTTTCATTTCATTTCTGAGCGGCCGTTCGTCAACCAGACATGTTGCGGAATCGGAGGAGATAACATGTTATTTCTTATTGGCCCTGGAGTTATTGCTTTGACCCAAGTCCAGTCCAGGAACAAGAGGAGGAGGATGTCCAAAAATTGGTTGCTTTATTAATCGTGACCAATCGTAGCTATACGTCGGCTCGCGGGTTCGGGATAGCAGTCGCACTGCGGGGGGTTAGATGCTTGTGGCCAACAGTCACAATGACCACTGGCCACATGCGATCGCTGGCACAAGGGACAGAACACAGAAGTGTATGTGTAAACACACAAATCCGTGTTGTGTTCTGAGAGGAGTGACAGATCGTGTGTTCCTATTAGCTAGGAATCAGGTTCTGTCACTTCTTCTAGTCAGTCCCCTCCCCCTTCAGTTAGAATCCCCTCCCAGGGAACACAGTTAACCTTTTCCCTGCCAGTGGCATTTTCAGTAATCAGTGCATTTTTATAGCACTGATCGCTGTATAAATGCCAATGGTCCCAAAATGATGTCAAAAGTGTCCGATGTGTCCGCCATAATGTCGCAGTCCCAATAAAGATCGCAGATCACCGCCATTACTAGTAAAAAAAAAAAAATAATAATAAAAGGCTATAAATCTCTGCCCTATTTTGTAGACACTATAACTTTTGTGCAAACCAATCAATAAACGCTTGCAATTTTTTTTACCAAAAATATGTAGAAGAATACATATCGGCCTAAACTGAGAAAAAACTATCTTTTTTTTTTAAAAAAAGGGATATTTATTATAGCAAAAAAAGTACAAAATATTGTGTTTTTTTCAAAATTGTTGCTCTTTTTTTGTTTATAGCGCATAAAATAAAAACTGCAGAGGTGATCAAATACCACTAAAAGAAATCTCTATTTGTGGGAAAAAAAGGATGTCAATTTTGTTTGGGTACAGCGCCGCACAACCGCGCAATTGTCAGTTAGAAACGGCACAGTGCCATATCACAAAAAATGCCCTGGTCATTCAGCAGCCAAATCTTCCAGGGCTGAAGTGGTTAAAATACATTTGCAATAATTCCATCAGTATCACCAGCAAAGCAGATTCATTATTATCCCATTATAAGAGAATTGTGCGCTGCATTTCGACATTTCATAATTTGCCACGTCACAAATGTTAATTCTCCATTATGAACGCTAGTTTACAAGACCGGCCACTTCTGGCTCATCCTTGCTTCCGAGCATGCGTGTTTGTACCTTGGACTTTGGTTCGACGGACTTGTGTACACATGCTCAGAAAATCCGATAACAGACATTTGTCCGCGGAAAATTTTAAAGCCTGCCATCCAACATTTATCCGCAGAAAATCCGACAACAATCGTCCGATGGATCGTACAAACGGTCGGATTTTCCGCCAACAGCTTTTCATCACACAATTCCCGCTGGAAAGTCACCCACACCCTCAAAAAAAAAAAAACTGTGAGAAAATACAAAGACCATACAAAAATGTAAATAACAATACAGTACCCTGAAAAAGTATTTATACCCCTTGAAATCTTACACATTTCGCCAGGTTACAACCCAAAACGTAAATGTATTTTATTGGGATTTTATGTGATATACCAACACAACGTGGCACATAATTGTGAAGTGGAAGTGACTGTACAGGTGAATGAATAGGAAGCGCTGTGAGGCTTCCTGCTCATTCACAAACTGAAGCATAGTAAGCATAGTTTAATATGCTTACTATGCTTTAGTGACGAATGGAAACATAAGTGATTGGTACTGATCACTCACTGTGTTCATTCAGGAAAGGAAGGGGCCAGTAAATAAAATATTTACAAGCCCCTTCCCCTACTCTCCATCCTGAAAAATCCCCCTGTGTGCCCACAGCAGCTGGGAAAGGAGGGGAGTCGGTACCACTGCGTGGGGAAAGGAGCACACGGGGTCCCAAACAGATGGAGGGGGCACATGTGTGGGAGTGGGGGAGAAGCTGCCAGTGTTGCAGGGGGAGGCAGAATAGGATCAGTGTCTGCAATAAGACAGTACAGCCGGCCCTCCCTGCTCAGCAGGTGCCCGATTCCCCCTTTTGAACTGATGGGGCCTGGGCCCAGTACAGGAAGGCTGGCTGTACTGCCTTTTCAGTGCCCTTTAAACTCACTGTGCCCTCTTCCCACAGTGATGGGGCTGTCATAGACAGCTCAAAGTCTCTAGCAATGATCGGGAGCTGGAGGGAGGAGCTTTCTGATCATGTGACCACTGTCACAGCCAATCACAGTGGTCATGTAATTGGGCAGTTCTTCCTGGGTGTATAGACCCAGTTAAAGAGATGCCAGGGCTGGGCAGAAAGGGGTTAAAATAGATCATTCACTCTTAGTGAGCTGAGCAGAATGAGTCCTCAGGGGTACCTGCTCTATATGTACTGGAGGGCGATCATTTCTCTTCCAGCGCAGCAAGCTGGAGACGTATCTCTGACACTCGGAGGATGCAAAATAATAGATAAGAGGATCCAGACAACAGTTTATACTGCTGATACTGGAAGAGATGATGTAGGCAACATACAGAGAGCGATCATAATTATCATACATCTGCCTGTAGGAAATGAAATAGATGACATTGGTGGGGCCAAAGCAAAGGACAAAGACACTCAGTACAATCACAGATAGACGGATAGCTCGTGGTCTCTTATGTGTGCGATCAAATGCTGATCTGCTGAGATTGCGGATGATTCCGATGTAACAGAAAGTTATAATGAAGAACGGTAAGAAATTAAAAAGTGAGAACACAGTGGGGAAGTAAAAATAATTAAAATAGAAATAATGCAGACTTTCATGACACAATGTTCTGTCTCTGCCAATATACCAGGTTTGTTCTCTTATGAGAAGAGGCACAGTGCTGGCCAATGAGATGACCCAGATGGCACCACACGCCAGCCAGGCTCGGGTCACTGTGCGCCAGGGGAGAGACCGCACCGGGTAGACTACGGCCAGGAAATGGTCCACGCTGATACTTGTCATGAGCAGGACGGAGCAAAACATGTTACAGTAATATGCGGCCGTGACAAAGCGACACATTCCTTCTCCGAAGATCCAGTTAGATCCCAAGAATCTGTAGACAATATAAAAAGGAAGGACACAAACAAGGAGGACATCTGCTATGGCGAGGTTCAGCATGTAGACCACTGCCGGCTTCCTGACCTTCATCTTCACCAGGAATATGACGATCGCCATGATATTGAGAGGAAGAGCCACGAGGAACACAACAGTATGGACCGATGGGACAAGAATGGTAACACTCCGACTTCTTAAAATACACATGAATTTATAATGAAAATCTGGAAAGTAAACACCCAGTATTAGCGTTAATACAATAAATAAACTGGATACATTTAACTTTTCTTTAAAGCAGAACTGTGGTTGAAAAAATAGAAAATGAATCGCTCATATAAAGTAAAATTAAGAAAAAAAAAAAAACAATCATAAAACAATCACTGTGAACCAGAGCCCTCCTTCCTCTATATAGTTATATATTCAGGGCTTTTTTTCTGTCAGAATATGGAGAACAAAGTTCTGCCACCTCCAGGGCTGGCCCTTTGCTGGTTGCTCAGAAGACTGGCATCTATGGGTACAAGGGACAGCACTCTCCCAGTGCCACACACAGGACCCTCCCTGTCCTGCACTTTCCTATGACAGCAGATCACGTGGTAAAGGGTTTGGATCGACCCCTTACTCCGATCTGTGATCCAGCGAGTCTCATAGACTCGCTGATCACAGAGCGCACCGTGCGCGCCCTTCAGGGGGTGCGCAGGCCTCTCATGCACAGGACAATGTCAATAGACGTAGTCCTGGCAATGCAGGTCCGCGCTGTAGCCGTTATTCGGCTATAGTGTGGATCTCTAGTGGTTAAAGGAAATACTGAACTCTGCACTCCATATGTAGCACACTCTTTAACTTTGCATTTGGTATGTATTGTAGCTCACTCCTGTACATGGCAAACTCCATAACCCTGCACTCTCTATGTGGCAAATTGTAGAACACTGCACTCTCTATGTGGCAAACTCCAGAACATTGCACTCTGTACATGGCAAACTCCAGAACATTGCACTCTGTACTTGGCAAACTCCAAAACATTGCACTCTGTACTTGGCAAACTCCAAAACACTGCATACTGTACACAGCACAATCATCACCTCTGCACTCTGTACATAACACTCTCCTGAACTTTGTACTCTGTAAATAACGCACTCCTAAACCCTGAACTATATACATAGCACACTCCTGAATGATTCACTCTAAACATAGCACTCTTCTGAACCATGCACTGAGTACGTAGCACACTTCTGAACACTGCACACTGTACATGGCAAACTCCAGAACATTGCACTCTGTATGTGGCAAACTGCACAACACTGCATGATATACACAGCACAATCATGACCTCTGCACTCTGTACACAACGCAGTCCTAAACCCTGAACTATATACATAGCACACTCCTAATTTATATACATAGCACACTCCTAAACCCTGAACTATATACATAGAACACTTTTGAATGCTTCACTCTATACATAGCACTCTTCTGAACCCTGCACTGTGTACGTAGCACACTTATGAACACTGCACACTGTACATGGCAAATCTCTACACTCTGTATTCTGTACATGGAACACTTTTGCACACTGCACTCTGTAAGTCCTACACTCCTTACTTCTGTACATAGTGCTCTCTTTACTGTGCTCACTCTGTGTAGCACACTCCTTAACACTTCTTAACTGTGCACACTCTGTCCATAGCGCACTCCTAAAACCTGAAATCTGTGTGTAGGAAACTCCAGAACCCTGCACTTTTTGGGTAGTGTACTCCTGAACTCTGCACTCTGTACATAGCGCTCTCCTAAACACTGCACTCTATATGTTGCAAACTTAAGAAAATTGCATTCAATATGTAACACATGCCTGAAATCTGCATTCTTTGCATAATGCACTCTTAAACCCATTGTAAACACATTGTATTTAGGACACTCCTGAACTCTGCACTTTGTACCTAGCACACTCCTGAACCATGCATCATTTACATAGCACACTGCTAATATCTGCACTTTGTGCATAGCACAATCTTGAACGCTGCATTCTATACGTATAGTATATAGAAAAAAGTCTGATCGATGGCAGTAATTTTTATCAATTGTATTTTTATTGAAAATTTTCAGAGAGGAATTACAGAGGGAAGTATAACAACAAATGATTGTCAGTGTCAACAATGTTACAGGCCATAGGCCAAAGAGCAAGAAAAGAAAAATAAGCAGACAGTAAACGGAAAATAAACACAGTGGTATATTGGTCAGGCAATATCAAGTCACAGGCTCAGTCAAAGCAGTAATGCATCTAGCAACATGGGGAACGGGGGGGGAAGAGTCAGGAGGGGGGGGCGCAGGAGAGAGTCCAATGGGTGGGTAGGCCAGATAGCTACATGTCTGCAAGAAGGCATAGCCAACCACTGGATCTGGAGTATGCTCTGTCCGGGGAGGAGCCTACACCAGACCGAGGCATCCCCGGGGGAAGAACATATACTGGCGAGGGGGGGGGGGCTAAAGAAAGACATCAAATAAACTTCAGGGGGGGGTTGTAGGGAGTCCCGGGTTAAGGTGGGAATGGTCCCATAAGTCCCAAACTCGGGAAAACCTAGGCAAAGTATCATGAATAACAGCGGTAAGGTGCTCCATCCTGCGGATCTGTTCCAGTGTTTGCAATATCTGTGGGAGTGTTGGTGGGGACTGCGACAGCCATCTGATTGGTATGGCCCGTCTTGCTGCCAATAGAATATAACCTAAGAGTTTCTGAACATTGGCAGGCAGATCAGGAAAGGGTAAGCCTAACAGAAAGTGAATTGGGGTTAGAGGAAGGATGGTGTCGGACAGTTCTTGCAAATATACATGGACAGAGGACCAGAAAGGTTTAATGAGCGAACATTCCCAGAAAATGTGAAAGAGGGATCCAATAGCCTTCTGACATCTCCAGCAGAGTGGGGAAGCCCGAGGATCGTATTTATGTAGGAGCTGTGGGGTTCTGTACCAAAACATTAGGATTTTATATATTGTCTCTTTCTGTTCTACACAGCGAGACGATTTAGAGGCAGTCTCCCAAATCTTCAGCCACTGGGGGGTGGTAATGGACTGGCCAAGAAGCCGAGACCACTTACGCATATAGAGGTGACCTGGGCCAGAGGAAGAGGGAGAGGCCTGTAAATACTTGTAGATCTCAGAGATGAGTCTCGTTTGGTTTGGACCTTGGGAGCAGAGAAGTTCAAAAGGGGTAGGGTTATTCAAGGTTAGGGTTGGGTTTTTGGAGCTAAAGTAATGTCTGATTTGAAGATAGGAATAGAACAAACCCTTGGGGACCTGGAATTTATGTTGAATGTCAGCGAAGGATAGGAGCGAATGAGTAAGTGGATGTACCAAATTACGAAGTTGGAAAACGCCCGCACGCGTCCAAGGGAGCATGCGTGTGTAAGACAGGCTGTCCGGGATGTCAGGGTTGAACAGTACGTTTAATAATGCCGAACATGGAGAGGCCAGGGAGAAACGTTGGGCACATTTCTTCCAAATAGAAAGTGTAAATAGCATGGGGTTAAGAGAAAGGTTCCTAAGTTGATGTATGGAGGTTTCCAGTTCCGCCCAAATCAGCGAGCAGGGGTGGACCGGGGTGGTAATGCTCATTTCAATGTCAGACCATACACTGGATGACATTCTATGGGACCATACTATAACCGGTTTTAGGTGTGTAGCATAATAATATTTAAGGAGGTCTGGGGCCCCCAGTCCCCCCCTAGCTCTGGGGGTGAGCACTACGGAGCTAGCTATCCTGTGGGCCTTATAGCGCCAGATAAAGTTGAAGAAGGACCTCTGAGTCGCTTTGAGTTGGGACATGGGAATGGGGATGATGGCAGTAATTTTAAAGGGCACCAGAAAAAATGACATTTAAAGCTGAACCCCGGGCATAAACTTCTTTGCATAGTTTTATTGCTGCTATCCTACCTTTCTAGAATATGTAGTACATCTTCTGGTTGTCTCTGTAGTTTCAGAGAAACAGCATGTGCATTTTTTAAATAATGGGGCTTATTTCCTGTGGCTCCCTGTTTGCAAGACTGGTAGCTGCTATGCCTTATATTCAGTGGCGGCTGGTGCTCAAAATTTTTGGGGGGCACAAACAAACTGAAAAATACTGAACCCCCCTATCAATTGCATCCTCAATATGCCCATCAAATGCAGCCATTGTGTCTGTCAAATTCAGCCACTGTACCCGTCAAATTCAGCCACTGTACCCGTCATATGCAGCCACTGTACCCGTCATATGTAGCCACTTGTGCCCATCAAATGCAGCCACTTGTGCCTAGTAAATGCAGCCACTTGTGCCCATCATATGAAGACACTTGTGTCCAGTAAATGCAGCCACTAATGCCCCATCATATGCAGCCACTTGTGCCAATCATATGCAGCCCCTTGTGCCCGTCAAATGCAGCCATTTGTGCCCAGTAAATGCAGCCACTTGTGCCCATCATATGCAGCCACTTGTGCCCAGTAAATGCAGCCACTTGTGCCCATCATATGCAGCCACTTGTGCCCAGTAAATGCAGTCACTTGTGCCCAGTAAATGCAGCCACTTGTGCCAAGTAAATACAGCCATCACTTTACTAACCACCCCCCCCCCGCCCCCGTGTTTGGCACTTACCGATCCTCTCCTGGAGTGACGGGGCTCTCCTCAGCGGCTCAGCAACTCAGCAGCTCGGCGGCTCAGCAGCTCTTTTCCTCAGTGGCTCAGAGGCTCTGTTCCTCCGCCATGTGTCCTCTTCCGCCAAAGCGTTAGGCATCCAATAGCAATGCCTAATGCTTTGGCCAATCGGGAGACAGGTCTCACTGACCTGCCTGCTGATTGGCAGGGAGGAAGGTTGGTGTGAAAATAGCAAAAATTAATTTGCTATGCCACACAACAGGGTGGGATCAGGATGCAATGCTTTGCGCCCCGAGCCCACCCTATTTTGAAGTCTATTAGAGCCTCTGCCTCTAATTACGTGCTTCAAAATACCCACCCCCCGCCTATCCCAGCCATAGTATTTTATGCGTCCTGAAAGGGGCCAGGCACATGAATAGGGAGAGTGGCGGAGGTGTCAGGGGGAGCAAAGCCCGTGTGCCCACAATGCACGGGCCGCCACTGCTTATATTTCCAAAGCCACTAGTATTGTCACATCCCTCCTGTAGTTCTTATTTAAGCAAGCACTTCCTGCTCGCTGCAGAGGGTGGACCAGCTAGTCTGAGACTCCCAGTCTGAACTGTCCTAGAGGCAGTGTGCCCCTCCTCCCATCACAAGCCAAGCTTGTCGTCTGAAGGAGTTTTTTATTTATTTACATGTAACTCTGGTTGTTTTTATGTTGAAAAAAGGAAACATCAGGGGTGGAAAATAATTTGCCATATGTCTATGGCATAGATTCCTTTCAGACTGCAGTGCCCAGTCATTAGTGCTAAAGTGCTGCTCGTTTTTGCGGTGATTCAGCAATGTTTTAGGCTTTTTGCCCGCTAGCGGTGCACTTTTTACCTTAAAAACAAGGTAAATAGTCCCTTTTTGCAGGGCTTTCAAATCACTTGTAAGGTGCTTTGGAAGCTCTGCCCATTCAGTGCAAAGAATGTACCCCAAAGAGGCTTTTTAGGGACCCTTGTGTGTCCTTTTTCAGATCTTTGTTACACAATATGTGTACTGTTTTTTATATATATATATATATATATATATATATATATATATATAGTGGCAGCAGGCAGGTAAAATCACCTGGTTGTATCCAGGATGGGAAATATGTATGCCCTAGATTCAGGCTTTATGTGGACTTGTACAACTAGAGGGGAGTGCTGGGAGTCCTATAGGGGAAGAGTTAATGAGCCCAACTGAAGTAAGTGGGCTCATTAAGGCCTCTACAAAAAACCCCAGCATGCTTAGGGAGATGCTCCATCCTGGAACCAGTTTTGTGTTTGTATAGACTGGGGAGTGTGACACCTGTTCTGTGCGGTGAGTTAACGCCTGTGTGGCAAACCTCTACAACAGAGACAGGGACTGGTGCAGCACAAGGCTGCACTCAGTTGTTAGACAGGGAATCTATGTGTGTAATTAGAGGTCAAGCTGACCAGGATTTATTTTCATGTTTTGTTTCATTTTTTGGCTGTTATATTTTTCACTGCATGTAGCATAAATAAACCGCACCTTTTGTTGCTTCCACCTACAACGCTGTCTGCTGTGCCTGATTTTGTGTTGTGAAACCATCCAGGGGGTCACACACACCCGCTGCCGAGCTAACCCCTCACAGTTGGTAGAGAAATTGGGCAGTTTTTTTTTAAGGCCAGCATGGAGGAGATACTGAGACAGCTGGCTCTAGCAAATGCAAATCAGCAGCAAACAAATGTGGGTTTATAAAAGAGCCTTGCAGCCCAGCAGCAGGCAAATGCAACTTTGCAACAGAGCCTCGCAGCTCAGCAGCAAGCTCACCAGCAGAGTCTGGAAGCTCAGCAGAAAGCTCACCAGCAGAGTCTGCAAGCTCAGCAACAAGCCCAGCAGCAATCTGAAGCCTGCTGCATAGACCTGTTGCAGAAGCAAGAGCAGAGTTTTCAACAGCAAATAGAGGCATTAATACAGCAACGTCCGCAGACCAATGAGGCAAGTGGTTACACTAATACCGCATCCTTTGGTGTGAGCCGATTACTGACAAAAATGACTGGAGAGGATGATCCGGAGGTGTTTTTGACCACATTTGAAAGGACTGCTGAAAGGGAAAAGTGGCCTAAGGAGCAGTGGGCTGGACTGGTGGCCCCTCTGTTAACTGGGGAATCGCAGAAAGCTTATTATGACCTAGAGCCTGACCAAGCAAAAGACTATGTGGTGCTAAGAACAGAAATATTGGCATGGCTGGGTGTCACCCTGGCCATCCGGGCTCAGCGTGTGCATAAATTGGACTTTTCAGGTTGGAAAACCCCCCAGGTCTCAAATGTATGATCTCATTCACCTGAGCAGGAAGAGACTTTGACCGCAACAAACATTGTGCAATGTGTTGTTATGGATCGTTTCCTGAGAGCTCTTCCTACTGCCATCCAAAAATGGGTAAGCCATGGAGACCCAGAAAATGCAGATAAACTTGTGGATCTGGTTGAGAGGTACTTGGCTACAGAGAACCTGACCACCTCTTCCAGGGACTCACGGACTTTCCACCCTAAGACCAGATCATCCCCAGTGGCGGGTAAGATGACTCCAAGGGGTGAGAGTGGAGAGAGTGAGAGGGTGGGAGTTCTACCTAAGGTCTGGCGTGAGCAGCCCGGGAAGCCCAGGCTGCAAGAGGCAGCGAAAAAGATTATTTGCTACCGCTGCTGGCAAGAGGGACATATTGCAGCCAATTGCCCAGTTGTGGATGAGCCTATGCAATGTGACTTTATAAGGGAGAGACGTCAGTCGCTGTTTGCGACAGTTGCATGCAATGCCATTCGGGGACCTGAGAAACATTTATGTAAAATGTGTATTAATGGTAGAAATGTTGATGTGTTGCTGGATTCAGGTAGCCTGGCAACATTGATAAAAACTGAATTAGTTACTACAGAGGTCTCTGGGAAGAACAAGGTGGCTGTTATTTGTGTGCATGGGGACACCCGAGAGTATCCTGTAACTTCAGTGTTGTTTGAGACCCCCAAAGGTAACCTCTCTCATCAGGTGGGGTTAGTGTCTCACTTACCACATGATGCTATTGTGGGAAGGGATTTTCCAAAGTTCTGGGAACTCTGGGATTGTCCTGAGCCCCCCACTGGTGCCCCTATAGACCAAGAAGATGACCAGAATTCCTCTGGGAGTGGTGAGGACTCTCCTGAAATTCCCTTGTCGCTATTGGCGGGGAAAACTCGAGAAACTGGGGAGGAGCCAACCTCCTCAGATGAAAACATGCCGTCTGTGGAGTTTTCGGATCTTGAGGTTCACAGGGAAATTTTTGCCACAGAACAGTTAAAAGACCCCACCCTAATAAAGGCACGGGAAAATGTGGTGAAAATAGATGGCGAGTTAGTGAACCCAGATAAGATTTGCACTTACCCGTACTTCACTATGGAAAGGGACCTGCTGTATCGAGTGGCTCAAAGGGCAGAAGAAACCATTGAGCAACTTGTGGTGCCCAAACCTTACAGGAAGTTGGTGTTAGAATTGGCCCATGGGCACATTCTGGGAGGTCATCTGGGGACCGAGAAAACCAGAGAGAGGGTATTACAGAGATTCTATTGGCCTGGGGTCATGAAGGAAACAGAAAATTATTCTTCCTCCTGCCCTGTGTGTCAGAAGTCGGCACCTATGCCACATTTCCGTAACCCGCTGGTACCTCTTCCTATCATTGAGGTCCCCTTTGAGAGGATCGCAATGGATTTGGTAGGTCCGATAATGAAGTCCGCTAGGGGGCATCAGTACATTTTGGTTATATTGGACTATGCCACCCGTTATCCGGAAGCAATTCCTCTCCGAAATACCTCGGCCAAAACCATAGCCAAAGAGCTATCTCTTGTTTTTAGCCGCGTGGGTATTTGTAAGGAACTGTTTACGGACCAAGGTACACCCTTTATGTCCCGGGTTATGAAAGAACTATGCAAGTTGTTCAAAGTGACACAATTGCGTACATCTGTGTATCACCCCCCAAACAGATGGGTTGGTTGAAAGATTCAACAAAACCCTAAAACAAATGTTAAAGAAGGTGGTGGATAGAGATGGAAAGAATTGGGACTGTCTAATACCCTATCTGATGTTTGCCATTAGGGAGGTACCCCAATCCTCTACGGGTTTCTCACCCTTCCAGTTGCTCTATGGGAGACACCCAAGAGGGCTGCTGGATATCGCCAAGGAAACTTGGGAAAATGAGAGTTCTCCTCACAGGAGTGTGATTGAGCATGTCGCCCTGATGCAAGATAGAATTGCACAGGTAATGCCAATCGTAAAGGAACATTTGACCCAAGCGCAGTTAGCACAGCAGAGAGTGTACAACCATGGGGCCAAAACCCGTACTTTTTCCCCGGGGGATAGGGTCTTGGTGCTAGTCCCTACGGTTGAAAGCAAATTTCTGGCCAAATGGCAAGGTCCATACGAAGTAATTGAAAAAATTAGTGAGGTGAACTACAGGGTTAGACAACCAGTAAGGCAAAAGCCGAAACAGATCTATCACGTCAATCTGCTGAAAGCCTGGAGGGATAGGGAATCCCTAGTCGCAGAGACTTTGTCACAAGCCCAGTCTGATTGCTTAGTTCCTGAGGTTGGAATAGCAGTCACCTTATCGAAACCCCAACAACAGGAGGTTAAAGAGTTTGTACTTCGTAACAAATAGATTTTCTCTGAGCTGCCGGGACAAACATCTGGCGTAGAGCATGACATCATCACCCCGCCAGGAGAAAGGGTAAAGCTAAAACCTTATAGAATACCAGAGGCCCAACGGGAGGCAATACTTGGGGAGGTTCAAAGGATGCTGGAATTGGGTGTGATAGGAGTCCCAGAGTGACTGGTCCAGTCCTATCGTACTAGTGCCCAAACCTGATGGGAGCTGGCAGTTTTGTAACGATTTTTGACAATTGAATAAAGTTACAAAATTTGACACCTACCCCATGCCGCGTATAGATGAGTTGATTGACCGGCTGGGAACAGCCCGATATATGACAACTCTTGATCTCACCAAAGGGTATTGGCAAATTCCCCTTGCCGAGTCGGCCAAGGAGAAAACTGCGTTTGTAACCCCAGATGGGGCATTCCAATATAAGAGAATGCCATTTGGGTTACAGAATACACCGGCAACATTCGAAGCGAAAAATGGATAAGATTCTGAGGCCCCATCAGAAATATGCTGCAGCTTACCTGGATGATGTGATTATCCATAGCACAGACTGGGTCTCACATTTGCCAAAAGTACAAGCAGTCCTAGACTCTATCCGGGGAGCTGGGTTTACGGCCAATCCAAAGAAGTGTACCATTGGAAAGGAGGAGGCCAAATATCTTGGGTACACTATTGGGAGGGGGGTGATAAAACCCCAAGTCAATAAAGTCGAGGCCATACAGAGTTGGCCAAGTCCCAACAGCAAGAAACAGGTACGAGCCTTTCTGGGAATCGCTGGCAATTATCGACGATTCATTCCCCATTTTGCTTCTCAGGCTGTGCCCCTCACCAACCTGACAAAAGGGAAAGAGACTGTCATGGTTAAATGGTCCCCAGAGGCTGAAGAAGCATTTCAGTCCTTAAAAACAGCATTATGTAGCCAGCCAGTGTTGTACTCACCAGACTTCTCTAAGGACTTCGTTGTACAAACTGATGCATCAGACGTTGGGTTAGGAGCAGTGTTATCCCAGGTCTGGAACGGGGAAGAGCACCCAGTCATTTACCTCAGCAGGAAGTTGAAGTCCCATGAGGTAAATTACGCCACGATTGAGAAGGAATGTTTAGCAGTGAAGTGGGCTCTAGATTCCCTTCGGTACTATCTGCTAGGTAGGCACTTTGACCTGGTGACTGATCACGCTCCTTTAAAGTGGATGGCTCAGAACAAGGAGACCAATAGAAGGGTAAATAGGTGGTTTCTGGCCCTACAGGAATTTAACTTTACAGTTAAGCATCACCCTGGTGTTAAAATGGGGAATGTGGATGCTTTGTCTCGGATACATGCGTGTCTGACTGCTTGTGTTACAACCCCAAGGTTGAAACAAGAGGGGGGGGGGGGTATGTGGCAGCAGGCAGGTAAAATCACCTGGTTGTATCCAGGATGGGAAATATGTATGCCCTAGATTCAGGCTTTATGCAGACTTGTACAACTAGAGGGGAGTGCTGGGAGTCCTATAGGGGAAGAGTTAATGAGCCCAGCTGAAGTAAGTGGGCTCATTAAGGCCTCTACAAAAAACCCCAGCATGCTTAGGGAGATGCTCCATCCTGGAACCAGTTTTGTGTTTGTATAGACTGGGGAGTGTGACACCTGTTCTGTGCGGTGAGTTAACGCCTGTGTGGCAAACCTCTACAACAGAGACAGAGACAGGGACTGGTGCAGCACAAGGCTGCACTCAGTTGTTAGACAGGGAATCTATGTGTGTAATTAGAGGTCAAGCTGACCAGGATTTATTTTCATGTTTTGTTACATTTTTTGGCTGTTATATTTTTCACTGCATGTAGCATAAATAAACCACACCTTTTGTTGTTTCCACCTACAACGCTGTCTGCTGTGCCTGATTTTGTGTTGTGAACCCATCCAGGGGGTCACACACACCCGCTGCCGAGCTAACCCCTCACAATATATACATATATATATATATATATATATATATATATATATATATATATATGTAAATAATGTATATATGTATATGTGTTTTTGTATTGAATGTTTCAGTATAATATTTTGACATTGTGTATACTGGATGTTAAGACACAATGGGCTCCATTCACAGAAGCAGATCACATGTGGTATTTTGGTGTCTGAACACCGAAATATCACATACAATCCTGAAACCTTAAACTCACTATACCGCTTGGTGGTATTTACCGCAAAACACTGAAGGCACTTGGTGAATACCACATGAAAAAGAGTTAAATTCAATTCACAGACGAAAAAAAATAATGAAAAGCCTGCAGTAAATAATTAGTGGTCCAGGGATCCTGTATTTGATATGTCATTACTAGTGTTATTCTTTATCAAATTTTGTGGTGGTGCCTGTTGGTGTGGTTTTGCATTGGAGGTCTGTTTGGGGGCCACCTGGCTGCACCCAGCATAGGAAGCCCTTTGCCTGTGGTCCTCTCAGGCATGGGGGCACTGTGGGGTGGCTCAGGTTATGTGTTGCATGCCAGGTTTTCCTCAAATAGTTTTTGTTTCCCCCCCATGCCCTGGTCTGTCTTTTCTAGCTTCTTGGAATGCATCCTGTAATGCCCCGTACACACGAGTGGATTTTCCATTGGAAAATCTTGGATGGTTTTTCCGACGGAATTCTGCTGAAGCTTGGCTTGCATACACATGGCCACACAAAAGTTCTGAGAACTTTTGACTGTCAAGAATGCGGTGACGTATAACACTACGACGAGCAGAGAAAATGAAGTTCAATGCTTCTGAGCATACGTAGGAATTTTGCGTGTCGGAATTGCTACAGACTAATGCATTTTCGGATAGGAACTTTTTCTATCCAAAAAATAGAGAACCTGCTCTCAATCTTTTGCGGAATTCCCGCCAGCAAAAGTCTGATGGAGTATACACACGGTCACATTTTCCGACAAAAACCTCTCATCGGACTTCTTCTGGCAGGATTTCCGATCGTGTGTATGTGGCATTGGGATGCATTGCACTTGTGGGGAGGTCTGGCCAGCGGGTAGGTGGTGCCAGCGGCCTCCCCTTTCTGTCTATATTTAAGTTGGCCTATCTGGCAGCATGGCTGACACTGCTCATTTCTTGGAGGGTGGTGTTCAGCCTTGCTGCCGAGTGGACCACACAGTTGTATTGTAGAAAGTTTAGTTAATGTGTTATTTTTCAGTTGATGTTTATTATTATTAATATTTTTTCTTTCATGATTGGTATAATATCATTTTTATTGATTTCAATTATTTTTTATCACTTTTTTATTATGATTTTTTGTAGCGCATCTGAGATCTCTGTACTTTTTGGCTCTCCTTTCGACCCCACCAAATTGAGCATCTACAAAACTTAGTACAGGATGGTAACCAGAGGCCACAGGCTCAGGCTACATCTCTAGCAAATATATGGGTAGTGTTGGTCATCTTACTTTAAAAAAGTAATTTGTTAAGTTACAAATGACTTCTCCCAAAAAGTAATTGCGTTAGTAACTTGGTTACTACATTGGAAAAGTAATTAGTTACTCAGAAAAGTAACTGTGACAGGGGTGGCAGCGGTGGTACTTGGGGGGGTGTCAGTGGTGGTGGTGTACTTGGGAGGTGGCAGTGGTGGTGATGTATGGTACTTGGGGGGTGGCAGCAGTGGTACTTGGGGGGGATGGCAGCGGTGGTGTACTTGGGGGGGGGGGGGGGGCAGGCAGCGGTGGTACTTGGGGGGGGTGGCAGCCATGGTGGTGCCATCCTCTCCCACCACCACCTCTTACTGATCCCATCCCCCACCACCACTGATCTCATCCCTACCGTATCCCCCCATCACTTCTGTTGTAGAAGTGATGGTGGGTGGGTAGGGATGGGATCAGTAAGAAGCTGAGGTGAGGGAGGACTTGGGATGGATTGATTGCACTGCAATTCAAATCGTCAGACAGACAGTCTGACAGACACTTGAATGCCTCCAGAGGTGCCTTTCCTCATGGGGAGAGAGAGAGACCCTCCCCTTCACTCGATTTGTGTCAGCTGACTTCATTTTTCAGTGTTCGCCCCGCCTCCCTACATTCTCTCTCTCTGGATAGGCGGGGCTATATATATATATATAGCACTAACCCCTAAAGGAGCTGCTGTTTTTTTTGTTGGGCTTGCAGTTACCTCACCTGTTCACTGTGTCCATCTTAGGGGTCCCATTGTAGAGTGGATTAACCACTTAATAACCGCCCTATAGCCGAATGACGGCTTTAGGGCGGTTTCTTAACTGTGGGAGGCCGTCATATGACGTCCTCCCAGAATTCCGCTCTCGCGCGCCCCCTGGGGCGCGCACTCGAGAGCGTCCGTGACCGCCGGGTCCACAGGACCCGGCGCATCAGGGATCGCGGTAAACGGCCGCTCGTCGCGGTCGTTTACCACGTGATCGCTCCGTCAAATGACGGAGTGATCACTTGTAAACAAACCGGCGTCATGTTATGACGCCGGTTCCTCCCTCCCCCTCTCTGTACCGATCGGAACAGCGGAGGGGGAGGAGATCGGTGTCAGCAGCGATGTGGGCTGCATCTGCAGTGCCCACATCGCTGCTCACCGAAAATTAACCCCTCAATTCCCTGCAAATACTCTGCAATACCCTGCCATTACTCTGCATTACTCTGCAATACCCTGCAATACCCTGCCATTACTCTGCATTACTCTGCATTACTCTGCATTACTCTGCAATACCCTGCATTACTCTGCATTACTCTGCAATACCCTGCAATACCCTGCATTACTCTGCAATACCCTGCATTACTCTGCATTACTCTGCAATACCCTGCATTACTCTGCAATACCCTGCAATACCCTGCATTACTCTGCAATACCCTGCATTACTCTGCATTACTCTGCATTACACTGCAATACTCTGCAATACCCTGCAACACTCTGCAATGCTCTGCAATGCTCTGCAACACCCACCAATACCCTGCAACACTCTGCAATGCTCTGCAACACCCGCCAATACCGTGCAACACTCTGCAATGCTCTGCAACACCCGCCAATACCGTGCAACACTGTGCAATGCTCTGCAACACCCGCCAATACCGTGCAACACTCTGCAATGCTCTGCAACACCCTCCAATATCCTGCAATGCTCTGCAACGCTCTGCAACACCCGCCAATGCCCTGCAACACTCTGCAATGCTCTGCAACACTCTGCAATGCTCTGCAACACCCACCAATACCCTGCAACACTCTGCAATGCTCTGCAACACCCGCCAATACCCTGCAACACTCTGCAATGCTCTGCAACACCCGCCAATACCGTGCAACACTCTGCAATGCTCTGCAACACCCTCCAATATCCTGCAATGCTCTGCAACGCCATACTCTGAGATACCCAGCCATACCCAGCCATAGTCGGTGATACCCTGCAATACCCAGCCATAGACACCCCCCTCCCGCCGCCCTCCGGTGCTTCTACCGACTCGCCAATACTATCAAATCCAGAATCTTTTTTTTTTTTTTTTTTTCAGGCTTCCCAGCTTAGAGGTGAGATGCGGGTCTTATTGACCCCACATCTCACTGTAAAGAGGACCTGTCATGCCATATTCCTATTACAAGGGATGTTTACATTCCTTGTAATAGGAATAAAAGTGATCAAAAAATTTATTTTTGGGGAAAAAAAATGTCAAACTAAAATAAATAAAGTAAAATGAACAATAAAATTTTTATTTTTTTTTTTAAAGTGCCCCTATCCCCATGTGCTCGCATGCAGAAGCGAACGCATACGTAAGTCCCGCCCACATATGAAAACGGTGCTCAAACCACACATGTGAGGTATCGCTGCGTACGTTGGTGCGAGAGCAATAATTCTAGCCCTAGACCTCCTCTGTAACTCAAAACATATAACCAGTAAAAAAAAAAAATTAAATCATCGCCTATGGGGATTTTTAAGTAGCGACGTTTGGCGCCATTCCACGAGCCTGTGCAATTTTGAAGAGTGACATGTTAGGTATCGATTTACTCGGAGTAACTTCATCTTTCACATTATGCAAAAATTGGGCTAACTTTACTGTGTTTTTTTTTTTTTTTTAAGCACAAAACAGTTTTTTTTCCAAAAAAAAGCATTCGAAAAATTGCTGCGCAAATACCGTACGAGATAAACGACCACCATTGTATTCTCCAGGGTGTTTGCTAAAAAAACATATATAATGTTTTGGGATTCGATGTAATTTTCTAGCAAATAAATGATGATTTTTACATGTAGGAGAGAAATGTCAGAATTGTCCTGGGTGCTCCAGAACGCCTGATGGCGCTCCCTGCATGTTGGGACTCTGTATGTGGCCGCACTGTGTAAAAGTCTCACACATGTGGTATCGCCGTACTCGGGAGTAATAGCAGAATGTGTTTTGGGGTGTAATTTGTGGTATGCATATGCTGTGTGAGAAATAAACTGATAATATGACAATTTTGTGAAAAAAAAAAAAAAGTAAAAAAAATCTTGATTTTGCAAAGAATTGTGGGAAAAAATGACAACTTCAAAAAACTCATCATGCCTCTTACTAAATACCTTGGAATGTCTTCTTTCCAAAAAGGGGTCATTTGGGGGGTATTTGTACTTTTCTGGCATGTTAGGGTCTCAAGAATTGAAATAGGCCGTCAGTACTTCAGGTGTGATCAATTTTCAGATATTGGCACCATAGCTTGTGGACTCTATAACTTTCACAAAGACCAAATAATATCCACCAATTTGTACTTATTTTTACCAAAGATATGTAGTGGTATACATTTTGGCCAAAATTTATGAAGAAAAAATTACTAATCTGCTAAATTTTATAACAGAAATGAAGAAAACTTCATTTTTTTACAGAATTTTCTGTATTTTTTCTTTTATAGCACAAAAAATAAAAAACCCAGCGGTGATTAAATACCACCAAAAGAAAGCTCCATTTGTGTGAAAAAAAGGACAAAAATTTCATATAGGTCCAGTGTTGCATGACTGAGTAATTGTCATTCAAAATGTGAGAGCACCGAAAGCTGAAAATTGGTCTGGTTATTAAGGGTGTTTAAGTGCCCAGTGGTCAAGTGGTTAAAGAATGTTAGCTCCAACACTTAGTCCTTTTTCCAAAGATTTATTTGAAAGAACATGAAGTTTTGCAATAGAGGGTTAAGGGGGATTCAGGTACCTTGTAATTGCGGGTTAGAGGTATTTCCTCGAAAAATAGCTTCCACAGGCTGGCTCTGGAACCACCGGATAGGCCTCTCTCACTGACCTAGCAGCCGGTGTGAGATGCTCAAACAAAGTCTCTGCCACAGACTTGTCAATTCAACGGAATCGTTGTGCAATCCTCTGCCACAGGAAAGCAAAACCAGCAACTTGTTGTAAAATTAAAGAGCCTGTTGCATTTCCAACACTCACAGGTGGTGACAGCGACACTCATGGCCAAGTGGAAACGAGCACAATCCAGCTGAACTGGTACAGAAACAAGAACGTTGACATAATTAGTCTGAGCCAAACTGCAGCTTCAGACAAACTTAAATTTACAAAAATAACAGCGTCGGTTTTAAAATACAAGCGCTACATATTCCCCCGACTGCAATAGACGAAAAATAAAAGACTCTCAGTCCTGAGTCAAGTACCTGAATCCCAAAACCTGGCCAGGGAGGGAAAAAGAAAAGATAATAACACATGGTACAATGAGCAGTTTCACACATAGAAAGATTACAACAGCATAACTCCCAACACCTGACTATCTAGCTAGGCCACCCACTCTCCAGCAGCTTGATAGTAGATCCAGCTGAGTCCTGAAACAAAACACACAGAAAAAACAAAAACATACAAATCAGTATACACTGTAGGAAGCAAAGCCCCATTTACATGGAAATTACACTTTCTTTCCCCTGCTTGTCTGTAGTGACGAAGTGCAAGTGTTCAACCTCTGTTGTGCAAACTTCTACCATCTAGTGGCAGGAACATAACACAAGTCCTTCATGCAAGTACTGTGGCAGGTAGATGATCTTGACCCGAAGCTTTTCTCTATGAGCTAACACTACCTGGCTATACTCCCCACAGTTCTTGTAGTTTAAGAATTCCTCTTTGCAGAACTGACATCAAACGAACAGTCACTGTATTTGATCACCAATAAAAGCGGGGATCAGGAAAAATTACAGCCTTCCCTTTAGTATCCACAGTTTTAATAAAGTACACAATGTTATCTTTGCCCGGCCGGCAAATGATTACTTTGTCTGCATAGATGTATCTCCCGTAGCTCCAATGTAGAAGACATCCGGTAAACCGATCATCCGTGCTGGAAGAACACCCTGGCTTTCTGAAGGGCTTTGCCATTTTTAAACAGTCCCAAACATATTCAGCGTACCAACTTTCTCTGTTCCCCTTGATCTCCTGCATAACCTCTTTGGGAACGTAGGGAAACTCCAACCCATACTCTGTGGCCACCCAATTGTTTAATAACCGTTGTGATCGGGGCAAGCCTCGGCAGAGATCGGGCACTTCCTAATCCAGGGGCACACATGAAATCTGCGACTTTTGCACCATAGCATAAATGGGTAACTTCTTTGACACGAACAAACTAGAATCTTTGGGTAAAGTCTTGCTAATAGTGACAGGGGTTTCCACCCAAGGTGATGTACTCCCCAAGTTCATGGCTATCCAGTCAGATACGTTTCATGCCGAGGCAACATCATGAGCATTTGTCCAGAGCATCTAATGGGACATAGTCTTAAAAAGGTCATCATCTCCAGATACATCAGAGAGAGTCTATTTCAGAGTCCCGTAACTTCTCTGCAGGTACATATTTACACACAGTCCCTCTATGTACATTTCCCCCAGATTTCTCACCCGTTCCTGTTGCGGATTCCTCTGGAGTGATCTCTTTCTCCGGATCCGGTTCAGGCTATCTTTGAGGTAGGCCTCGACCGCGGCAGTGGTGGGCTTTCACATATCCCACCTTCCTTTGGGCAGGTGCAGTGAAGTGGGTAGTAGTAGTAAAAGTGACAGCTTCAGCAATGTCCACTGTTGTTCCTCCGATGGCAGTAACAGCACCATCTCCCTCGGAAACACTCGGTGTAGCAGGCTTTGAGAATGTAGGCCCGACCATAGGAGTGAACGTATCGGTCTCCTCAGTGGCGATGCCCGTGGCCCAATCTATCCGGTAGGCACGAGGTGGCACGGTGGGTTGCTCTACTGTGAACAGGCACTCCCCGCAGTGTAGGCATCGAACAAATGGATGGGGATTTGCGACCAGTCCCTCACACCTGAATGAATGAATGAACCTGTTACTCAACATGCCCAAGGCCTCAACATCTCCTGTCGTGTACAGTACAAAACACCCCTGCGGTTTCAGGCGAATTCCAGTGTCCGTCAATAATGTTTCAGGCAATATGACACTTGTAGTGGTACCCCCAGAAAACATCCTGGGCCCCATAGCAGACTGCATTCCTGCCATTTTGGAACATTTCGGCAACAAACAGATCCTTCACTCTAATTGTTTAGACACACACGTGGTATCTCATGCTGCAAGTAGACAGAAGACTCCTCCCACTGGCTCCTCTGGTCACGTAACTCCCTGGCTTTCTTGACTCCACCCACAGCTCACAGCTCCACCCACAGCCCACAGCCCACAGCTCACATGCCAGGCATTGACCCGAAATTAACCCCTTTTGGGAAAAGTATGGCACAGTCCAGCACCCTCTATTGCATAGGTTTCCAGTGAATAGTTTCCTTGAGTTGCAAGCGGTAACGGCAAATCCCGGACTCGAGCCCCCACATGTAGCACTCGAAGGAGCTGCTGTTCTTTTTTGTTGGGCTTACCGTTACCTCCCCTGTTCACTGTGTCCATCTTAGGGGTCTCGTTGTAGAGTGGATTAAAGAATGTTAGCTCCAACACGTCCTTTTTCCAAAGATTTATTAGAAAGAACATGAAGTTTTGCAATAGAGGGTTAAGGGGGGATTCAGGTAGCTTGTAATTGCGGGTTAGAGGTATTTCTTTGATCCAGAGGACAAACAGCTTCCACAGGCTAGATCTGGCAACCACCGGATAGGCCTCTCTCACTGACCTAGCAGTCGGTGAGATGCTCGAACAAAGTCTCTGCCACAGACTTGTCAATTCAATGTAATCGTTGTGCAATCCTCTGCCACAGGAAAGCACAACCAGCAACTTGTTGTAAAGTTAAAGAGTTGTCACACAGTACCAGTTTCTTTCAGCCGATCTGGCAATACTGTGTGATAGGTGATCCGGGATGCGTCCTCCAACTGAGCCTCCAGACTTTTCCAGAGGTACCAGCCTTGTTGCTCAGCCCGTTCCTGAAAAAGGTCCTCCCCTGGATCCTCCAGTTGCTTCTTCTTGATCTTCTCCCTGCAGGCAAGACAGCACAGGACTATCCCTGGATTGGTAGGCCCCAGGACTTTTGGGCCCACCCTTTCAGTTGCAAAGCCTCGGGCCAGCCAGCCCCGAGACATAAAGGCAGCACACACCTCAGGCCAGGAGGGATATGAGGTTGGGATAACGAACCCCAAAAATATGGCTCCTGTACCTTAAGTACCCTTACCCAGAATGCTCATTGGGTGAACCACTCCCACCGGGCTATTTCTGAATAAAAGGGGTACCCAATGCATTCAGCCTGTTGCATTTCCAACACTTACCGGTGGTGACAGCAACACCCATGGCCAAGTGGAAACTAGCACAACCCAGCTGAACGGGTACAGAAACCAGAACTTTGACATAATCAGTCTGAGCCAAACTGCAGCTTCAGACAAACTTAAAGTTACAAAAATAATAGCGTCGGTATTGAAAATACCAGCGCTACTAGGTTTTGTGCTGCCCTAGGCCTGACTAAAATCGTGCATCCCGTAATTTAAATATGACCCACCCCTTCAAGGTCACACCCCAATGTAAAGGAGAATGCTGATGTAAAAGGGACTACTACGGACTCTGGTGTAATGGGTAATTCTGATGTAAGGGGGTCTCTGGTAACCACAGCCCTTTCTTTAAAAAAGAGTCCACAGAGCTACCCCTTATATCATGGTCCACAGAAACTGTGGGCATGGCACAAGGGATGGTCAGAGACTGCGTACATGGCACGGCAAGAAGTGTACTCCTAGGTGAATGGGGCCAACCAACCGACAACCGTGTACATTGCACCCACTTGCAGAACTGTGATACAGCATTTAAGGGGTTAAAACGGGCATTGCAGAGGCATCATATCGCCTCTTCATCGCATGTCAAATTCCTCTGAAAAGAGATCCGAGCATGGATTGCTTTTCAGAAGAGTGTCAGTCCTTACCGACATTGTGAACGAGCATAAAAAAAGCAGTTGTGATTGTACAGGATTAGGGGCAATAGTAATGTACATACACACACATCTACAAATATACATGTCGTGCTGAGGGGGAATTAGAAGAGTGACACAAGACAGTTGTCTTAGGAAATGGGCAAAAGTATAAATATGGCCTTGTCAGTAGGTAAACACAAAGCTTCCCTGTGACTTTCACCACTGTCATGCAAGCTTGGACACTGCCATGTCGCCAGCAACACTTGGGCAGCACCATGTCACCAGCAACACCCGGTACCACCATGTCGCCAGCAACACCCAGGCACTGCCACGTCAACAGCAACCCCCGGGCACCACCACGTCGTCGTTATGAATGTTTGATAAATTACCTATTCTTGATTATTATTAATTAATGGTTGATCCAGACAATCAATTTTTATACGTCGCCAGCAACACCTGAGCCCCTGTATCTCACCTGTTAGACCCAGAAACATCTATTCATTATCAAGCAATGGTAGTAGCCTGCATGTAACATGATACAGAGCAAGCTGTCCCTGCCTGTCACCTCTCTGTGCTGTGCAGTCTTATCAGCCTCAACTGGTGCCATCTGTGTTGGTGCTGACATCTTCCTGACCACTCCTCTCAGCTTCTTCCTCTCCTCTTGGAGATCTCCCCCGGCCCCGCACAGACAACTAGAAACTCTGCCTCCCGTCTTCTGCCGCCCGCCGACTTGTACAGCATCTTCATCTGCCCAGACTTCCCGTTCATGCAGACCCCTCCTCCGCCACTGTAAGTGACCTTATGCTATCACTGGTGGAACGGCTCCTTCTGCCTGCCCCTATGACGCTCACTGCATGGTGCTGCACTGATCTATAGTTTGGCAGCACAGTAGGGGCTTTGGGGGACTTTGGGGCAGCTTTTTTTGCCGCCCCCCGAAAAGTGTCACCCTAGGCCTGGGCCTTGTTGGCCTAGGCCAAAATACAGCGCCGTATATACTGTATAGTATATAAACCTATTTTACACCCTCTGCGTGCTACTGGTATGTTGTAGTGCCACCTTTGTGGTAGTAAGGAGCACAACCTTCACTTCATCTGTGAGGAGAGGACAGAATCCCTAATAAAAGCCAGTGTCTCCAGTAAATTATATCTTGTGGATAACTAGTGTGGTCCAAGTTGTGAGGGCCACTTGAAGATGACTGATCCCAAAGGTTGCTCTGACCCTGCAAGCCTCCCGACTCCTCTGACACCCTGGGTTCGGACATATTTCAATATGACAATGCAATTACACAGACACCCGACTGCGAAAAGTAACCAAGTATTTTTACTTAAAGTTCTGCAAACAAGAACAAAAAATGGCTTAGGCAATTATACTTTTAGTATTAAACTCTTGCTCTCAACACACATAAACAGGTATGCATTGCATACAGAATCACAGTAGGATGAATAGTAGCAACCAGTAACTTTGGTAGAACCTATGACCGCAGGTAAGTAAAAGGGAAGGTGAATGGCCCTTTTTATGTCAGACTACACTCTTCAACTCCTGATGCTAGAACCCACCAAACTCTTTAACACAATAGTAGTTCTACAGATTACCAGAAATATAATATTGAGTCTCTGATATTGTACACAAAGTCCTTTAAGTGAGGGAGAGGATGGAGGAGTCCTGGTGATGGAACTATTTAGTGTCTTCAGCTAGTTTAATAAGGGTCCAGAGAAATTTTCTGTGTAGTGACATCCAGTACTGTAAATAGCATATGCCAAGTGTCTCCTCTTTAAACTTTTAGTGCAAAGAAGTGGAATAAAGGTGTCTGCATGCAGTGTCCTTTGAGGGTGGACTTTTGCCCACTCACCAATCCTGATGATACCAGGCTCAAAGGAATAGGAAGTCCCAGAATAAGCCCCTGTAGAATCGGTCACCAGGGAAGGGTGCCTCATTGCACATCTTGCGGTGGTGGGATTCAGTGGGATCTGTGCCAATGACAATGAGAGTGACCCCCAATGGTCTAATGTCTGACAGGAAACTGTCAGCCATTAGACCATCTGCTGAAGGCTCTCCACACTGACTAGGCTGCGGTGCTCCTTACATCCCTATGAGCGTCTGGGTCCCTGCTCCTAGCTGAAGGCCGGGGTCCCAAGAGAGTGACTCCTCCCCAGCCCAGGATATAAATATCCTCTCCCAGCATTCTGCTTTCTCTCCAGCTGGCTGGAACTTGTAGTCTACAATGGTCTGATCCTAGTGTAAACTTGACTGTCCGGACTACATGTTCCACGATCCTCACCCGATCTGCATTCAGGAGGTGACAATTCAGTATCCAAGCTGAGCACTAGAGGGAACAGACTCACTGTGACTGATGCTGTAGCACGTCCCCTCAATGACACAGGCAATTTAGCCAGCACCTGGCTGCACTTTTAATTAACAAAAATCCACATAGTTTTGTATCTGAAAATCCATACTGTATACAGAAGGGTAGGAACAAGGTACATCCAGTGTACCATCCAACTTTATATATTCTCTAGAAAAGACATTAATACACTCTACAGGGAAGGGAGCTTTTTGTAAAGGAAGTTCCAACTTTAATATTAAAGCAGAACTTCACCCAAAAGGGAAAGTTCCACTTGTTTGCCTCTTCCCTCCTCCCCTTTAGGGGGAAGTGGGTACCCAGTTTTGACAGGTACCCAATCCCACTTCAGGTCAGATTGCCATGGCAATCCAAGGGCAGTTCAGCCCCCCTCCCTCCACCACAGTCCTATGGGACATGTCCCAGGTCCCAGAAAGCTGCAGGACCATTCACAAGGTGCAGTGTGGCTCATGCATGTGCAGGGGGAAGCTGACTGTGAAGCTGCAAGTAGTCACAGCCGGCTTCCCAAACTAAATGTGGCGGTGCCTGGACCCGAAGACGACTGAAGAGCCAGCTCAGGTGAGGACAGCGCTGGATCCCTGGACAGGTAAGTTTCCTATACTAAAAAGTCAGCAGCTACAGTAATTGTATGTGTATATTTGTGAATTTTATTTTTTTGTTTCTAGTGAATATTTCTGAGTGTTTAGAAAAGCATCATATATAGACACAAGACTTTAAGATGTGCAGTCCACTGAAAAGCATTCAGAATGAAGGCAGATCACCACCTTATAACATAGATTCGGTATGTGTTTAGAACATTGTCTTATAGTATGAGCACTTCATAGTGTAGCGCCACCCCCGAGAGAAGAGAATTGTGGCTCTGCCTGTGTCTGGCGGCAGTGGAGGGATTAGTGGGGGGGGCGGCACCCTCTACAATAGTTACATAGTTAAAGGATAAGTTCACATTCATGAACATGTTACACCAATATTTAGGCTGTAGCATGTGTAGTTCTACCCCACGAAGCAGCAGCTGATGAAATGGAATGCTCCACCCTGCACAGCCAGGCACACTGAGCTTTCACAGGCACACTTGAGTCAGGAAAACAGTCCCACTATTTTGTGTTTTATTAGGGGTTAATTAACTTGGATGGGGTTAGGGGGTATTATGGGATGCCCACTTGACTTAATCAAACTCTTCAGGGACAACTTTCCTATATACAGTCTATGTACACCTTTTCTTCCTCCAGCAGAACAAAAATCACGGACCCAGCTGGCACCCTGGTAGTTGATCTTACAAATGGCATCAGTCAGATAAAGCAAAGGCCCTTTACAGGAAGGGTCCGTGGGCCCCTTGTCTGTGCAGCAAATTTCAGTGTCCAGCTTCCATCCCTGAGGCTACTGATCCCAGCACCAGCCCGTCTGGATGCAGGTGTCTCTCTCATTAGCCCTCCTGGCCAGGGACGGATTCAGAACATCATGGGCCTGGTGCTGAGGATTTTGGTGGGGCTTTTTATAAGGTGTAGCACCTCATGAACGCCTGTCAGCTGCTGCTATACCACTCGTTGAAAAGCAATCCACCACTGATCACTTTTCAGAGGGTAGTAAACATTACCGCAAATGTGAAAGAAAGTTGAAACACATCATCCATTTCACACTCCCCACCAACCAGATCACTCCCCAACCACTTCCCATGTTATCTACCTCCCTTCAACTTCTATCACAGGTGACCATTTTCCAACCTGTAGATGACAGACCCGACTCCAAGAGATATCACTCCCAGTTACTCCCCCCACCCACTAACTGATATCCCTACTGACCCGGTGGCCCTTGTGCAGTGCCCAAGTGTATACTTGCCAACATTTCAAAAATATTTTCAGGGACACTTTTTTTAATAGTGGTATATTTAGAGTAGCTGAGATCCCCTATGTTCCTCTATACATCACAATAGTAATCACAAAATTAAATGAGAAGTAATAATTGGCAGAACAAATATGAGGACTGAGAAGATTTCCTTTAGTTGAACTAACAAAAGTGTGCCCATTCTAGAGCTGGTAACATTGAGGATATTCAATATAATTTTTAGGAACTGTTTTTGTGAGTAAGAGGCATGGGGGAGGAGTATGGAGGGTATAAAAGTGAGAAGTATGTGCAGGGGAGAGAAATGTGGAGGATATAACATTGGGCAGTATGTACAGCAGAGGAGTGTGGGGTATGACAGTGGGCACTATGTACAGGAGAGGAGTATGGAGGGGATGACAGTTGGCAGAATGTACAGGAGAGGAGTGTGGAGAGAAACAGTTGGCAGTATGTACAGGAGAGGAGTGTGGTGGATATGACAGTAGGCACTATGTACGGGAGAGGAGTGTGGTGGGTATGACAGTGGACAGTATGTACAAGAGAGGAGTGTGGAAGGTGTGACAGTGGGCAGTATGTACAAGAGAGGAGTGTGGTGGGTATGACAGTGGACAGTATGTACAGGAGAGGAGTGTGGAGGGTATGACAGTACCCTTTCTTCAAGGAAAGGGAGAGATACGATGTATCCATTCCATTCAATGTATCCTCTCCATTCACAGAAAGAAAAAAAAAAACACAGGGGTGGGCTTCACAGTGACTGATCCCTGTGGTAGCCAATCAGAGGCTATTACAGCAATCGGGTGACCTGGAATCTGGAGATCTGGATCCCGATCGAAAGTACGGGGCCTGAGGCTCTTGGTGAGACCCCAGGCCATTTTTTTCTATTTAGCCCTGGACTACTTTAACTGTCAATTGTGCAGTCATGTGACGCTGTCCCCAAATTACATTGATACATTTTTTTTCACACAAATGGAGCTTTCTAAGTGTATAATAATTGGTTTGTGTGAAAGTTATAATGTCTACAAACTACTGTATGATATATATCTAAAAATTGATCAATCCTGATATACTGATCTACTGATACAGTGGTGTGAAAAAGTGTTTGCCCCCTTCCTCATTTCCTGTTCCTTTGCATGTTTGTCACACTTAAGTGTTTCGGAACATCAAACCAATTTAAACAATAGTCAAGGACAACACAAGTAAACACAAAATGCAATTTGTAAATGAAGGTGTTTATTATTAAAGGTGAAAAAAAATCCAAACCATCATGGCCCTGTGTGAAAAAGTGATTGCCCCCTAAACCTAATAACTGGTTGGGCCACCCTTAGCAGCAACAACTGCAACCAAGCGTTTGCGATAACGTGCAATGAGGCTTTTACAGCGTCCTGGAGGAATTTTGGCCCACTCATCTTTGCAGAATTGTCCTAATTCAGTTACATTAGAGGGTTTTCGAGCATGAACGGCCTTTTTAAGGTCATACCACAACATCTCAATAGGATTCAGGTCAGGACTTTGGCTAGGCCACTCCAAAGTCTTAATTTTGTTTTTCTTCCGCCATTCGGTGGTGGACTTGCTGGTGTGTTTAGGATCATTGTCCTGCTGCAGAACCCAAGTTCGTTTCAGCTTGAGTACACGAACAGATGGTCGGACATTCTCCTTCAGGATCTCTTGGTAGACAGCAGAATTCATAGTTCCTTTTATCACGGCAAGTCTTCCAGGTCCTGAAGCAGCAAAACAGCCCCAGACCATCACACTACCACCACCATATTTTACTGTTGGTATAATGTTCTTTTTATGAAATGCAGTGTTCCTTCTACGCCAGATATACTTGGACACACACCTTCCAAAGAGTTCCACTTTTGTCTCATCGGTCCACAGAATGTTGTCCCAAAAGTCTTGGGGATCATCAAGATGTGTTGTGGAGAAATTGAGACGAGCTTTGATGTTCTTTTTGCTCAGCAGTGGTTTTCTCCTTGGAACTCTGCCATGCAGGCCATTTTTGCCCAGTCTTTTCCTGATGGTGGAGGCATGAACGCTGACCTTAACTGAGGCAAGTGAGGCCTGCAGTTCCTTGGACGTTGTTGTGGGGTCTTTTGTGACCTCTTGGATGAGTCGTCGCTGCGCTCTTGGGGTAATTTTGGGCGGCCGGCCACTCCTGGGAAGGTTCACCACTGTTCCATGTCTTCGCCATTTGTGGATAATGGCTCTCACTGTGGTTCGCTGGATTCCCAAAGCTTTGGAAATGGCTTTATAACCCTTTCCAGACTGATAGATCTCAATTACTTTCTTTCTCAATTGTTCCTGAATTTCTTTGGGTCTCGGCATGATGTGTAGCTTTTAAGGATCTTCTGGTGGACCTTACTGTGTCAAGCAGCTCTTATTTAAGTGATGCCTTGATTGTGAACAGGTGTGGCAATAATCAGGCCTGGGTGTGGCTATAGAAATTGAACTCAGGTGTGGACAACCACAGTTATAGTATGTTTTAACAAGGGGGCAATCACTTTTTCACACAGGGCTATGATGGTTTGGATTTTTTTTCACCTTTAATAATAAACACCTTCATTTACAAATTGCATTTTGTGTTTACTTGTGTTGTCCTTGACTATTGTTTAAATTGGTTTGATGTTCCGAAACACTTAAGTGTGACAAACATGCAAAGGAACAGGAAATGAGGAAGGGGGCAAACACTTTTTCACACCACTGTATCTAATTTCATGAGGCCCTTAAAATGGCAGGACGGTACAAATATCCCTCAAATTACCTTTTTGCAAACTAAACAGTCTGGGGCATTTAGTAAGAGGCAGGACACGTTTTTTTTAAGTTATAATTTTTTGGAAAGCAAAGAAATTAAATAATTTTTTTTCCACTTTTTATTTATTTTTTACATACTGTCACCAATGTAATACAGCGTCATCATATGACTGGTGGGGATGTGATCAGGGATACTGACTGGTGACATTTTCTTAAACAATTTTTTTTTTACATCCCGTCATCAGAGTAGTTTAGTGTCACTAATTCTCTGGGGGGTGGGGGGTGTGATGGGAGGGCACATGGAACCCAGAATCCCTTGGAAAGGTTGGGAAACCCATGTTTCAGCTCCCCATACAACTCTTATGTCTAAGGCCGCGTACACACGCGGGGACTGTTCGTCCAACTTTGTCCGCTGAACAGTGTTTCGGCGGACAGTCCGCTCGTGTGTGGGCTTTCAGCGGACAGTTTCAGCGAACAGTCCGCTGAACAAGGTTTTTCGGAATTTCCGAAAAACTGTCCGCTGAAACTTTGTTTCAGCGAACAGTCCCCTCGTGTGTAGGCTTGTTCGTCAAAATAAGTTCCGCGCATGCTCAGAAAGGATTTACACGCCGAAAGTTATAATGCAGTGTATAGGACGTCGTATTTTTCGTCCCGTCGTACGTGCCGTTCACGTCATCGCGCACGGTTTCAGCAAACTGTTTGTTCGTCGTGTGTGGCCATGTCCGTCCATGCTAATTTTGAGCGGACTGTTTGCTGAAACTGTTTGACGGACAAAGTTGGGCGAACAGTCCCCGCGTGTGTACGCGGCCTAAGTCACCCTGTGCCATCCTGGTACAGGGTGAGTGAGAAAATATATCTTGGATTACTTAAAATGTAAGTAATATTTATCCACAGTATCTCCCAGGATATATGCAAAGAATATTCTTAGGTTGTTAATTCTGAATACACAATCCTTGAAAGAGCTGATTACATTGACCTCCGGAGACGGACTGTCTGGTCACCTAGGCTGCCTTAAGTGCTGGGGTAATTAACATGTTAATTGTGTAATTGTCTTTTAAGTTGTGGCTATAGGGGAGGGGGGAGTATCCATGAGCAGCCCTACCTCGTTATCTACCCCCTTGTGTAAAATGTGTATAAAAGGCCGTATTCTGTCCAATAAAGGATTCAAGATTAGAGGTCGACCGATATATCGGCCGGCCGATATATCGGCCGATATTTGCCGTTTTTTAATAATCGGCATCGGCCGATTCTGCTGATAAAAAGCCGATTCTACAGCGGGACTTTGAAATGACTTCTGTAAGGGCCGGTTCACACAGCGAGGCGATGCGAGGCGACACGACTCGCCTCGCCTCGCTCCCGCAAGTCGCCCCCGTTCTGTACAATGGAACCGTTCTGAGAGGAGCGACTCGAGTCGCTCCGACTCAGAAAAAAGGTTCCTGTACTACTTCTGGGCGACTTCGGGGGCGACTTGCATTGACTTCTATACAGAAGTCCTCTGCAAGTCGCCGCTGAGGTCCCCGCAGGTCGCGGCGAGGCAAGTCGGAGACGCCTCGCCGCGCCTCGCTGTGTGAACCGGCCCTTAGAAGTCAGTGTGAGTTGCTGAGTTGTCATAGCAACACTTTCCTCCTCTCTCGGCAGGCTGCCAAGAAAAGAACTAAATGTTACAATGTTTACACTGAATGAATGAAGTCATCTCTGTGTAGAAGTTCTCAGTTTAACCATTTAAATACTTTTCTTACACTTGTTGCTTACAAGTAAAAATCCTGTATTTTCTGCCAGAAAATCACTTAGACCCCCAAAAATTATATATATATTTTTTTTAGCAGAGATCCTAGGGAATAAAATAGCGGTTGTTGCAATATTTTATGTCACACGGCATTTGCACAGAGGTCTTTCAAATGCATTTTTTTGGGAAAAAAATACACCATTTAAAAAATAAAAATAAAATAAAAACAGTAAAGTTAGTCCATTTTTTTTTTTTTTTGTCCAAAAGTTTTGACTACCCGTTTTTATTTAATATATAGGTTTTTTTTTTTTTTTATCTAGATCATACATACAAGTAAACTGATTGGAGGTTTGTTTTGTTTAATAAATGTTTAAGTGTAAGAAATTTTCTGTATCACTAATGAAGGCTGCTTTCACACTGGAGCGGGCAGGCGTTGATGGTAAAACGCAAGTTTTAGCGGCTCTTTACCATCATTTTAGCGGTGCTATTTGGCTGCTAGTGGGGCACATATAACCCAGCTAGCGGCCAAGGAAGAGGTTAAATGCGCCCATGAAGCACCGCTTCGGCAGTGGTGCCCATTCATATCAATGGGCAGGAGTGGTGGAGGAGCGGTATACACCACTCCAAACGTGCTGCTTGGAGGACTTTTTTTTTTAAGATCCTGCCAGCGCATCGCCTCAGTGTGAAAGCACTCTGTCTTTCACACAGACTGCAGGGGAGCCATTTTGCAGGCACTTTACAGGCGCTATTTTTAGCCCAAAAGCGCCTTAAAAAACGTCCCAGTGGGAAAGGTGTGTTAGATCAAGGGGGATTAAAAATAAATAAATAAAATAAAATCGGCCTAACATATCGGCCCAAAAAAATCGGCATTATATATCGGCTATCGGCCACCATGATTTCTAAATATCGGCATCGGCCAGAGAAAAAACCATATCGGTCGACCTCTATTCAAGATTCTACAAGCTATTTTCAGCTAGACTTGTATTCAATGCAGCTATGAGAATATATCTCTCTGATAGTCAGATTGGAGGAAGTGGGATATACTGACGGAAGCACTTAATCGGAGTGTGGGATCGGATCTGTCAGTCACAGGGGAGAATCAGGTATTTAATTTTTCACATGTTTTTATTTTACCCCAGTGGGTGTGCCAGTGTGCATGTACTAAGTGACATACTGGTACATCATGGTACGGGTACTATGGGGGGGAAGTAGTTAATGTAAAGGAAGAACTCATTTAGTGTTCTTCTTTTGGAACACTGCAATTTTTGTTTTCTTTGGGTTGATGGGTAGTGCCCATATCTTTCTCTTTCATTGTATTTCTATATATTGTCTGTCTGTCTATCTCCCTAGTTATAATCTAGCTATCTATTTGGTTTCATTATCTTTGATACTTTGGTTAACTTTGAAACATGCATCTGTATCTATTAAAAGATGGCAGTTGAAAATGTGAACAAAAAAAAAAAAAATCGGATGGACATATTTGAAGTCATGACAGTAATTTGTTTTTAAATGAATTTGCATTGTATGATAAGTATCTTACCGTAGAAGACAAATGTAGATTCACCATCTGCAAAAGTATGGGAGTAAAGTGTTAGACAATCATACAATCCAAACCTACATTTCAGTTTTTGTTACACATTTTTTAAATGTTTCTAATTATAATTTTTCTATCCGTGTTATTTTCTGTTATTAGAAATTTAGAGAAATGAGGGGTAAATTGATTGATCAGTATAGAATCCCCTTACCCCAATCCTGTCCATAATAACATTACAGGTCCTCTTATCCCAATCCTGTCCACAATAACATTACAGGTCCTCTTGAAAAGAAACACAAGAACTGCGCTCTTATATCATAAATTACATATCACCATACTGAATAAATACATAAATCTTCATTTAAATTATAACAGATGCATAAAACTTGTGAAGTTCATGTATAGCTCCCACACGTTAGTAACGTCCTCAGTGAGTACAGGAAGTGTTCCTCTCCACCCGCATGCAGACACACAATGCACTCACCAGACTTAATTGACCCCTATTTCAGGGAGTCAAATTGCTCATATGGGAAAATCCAAGATGTCATACATGAGGTCACAGGAATGAATCCAAACCGCTGCTGTCATCCATTCAGTATATACAGTTGTGCTTAAAAGTTTGCATACCCTGACAGAAATTGTGAAATTTTGGCATTAATATTAACATTTTGACTGATCGTGCCAAAAAAATGTCTTTTATTTAAGGACAGCAATCACATGAAGCCATTTATTATTACATAGTTTTTTTTAGATCCTTTTTAAATTATAACAGAAATGACCCAAACAACCCTGATCAAAAGTTTATATACCCTGGAATATTTTGCCTTGTTACAGACATAGAAGGTGGCACACACAGTTTAAAATGGCAATTAAAGGTTCATTTCCCACCTTTGTGGCTTTGTGTTAGCTCTCACATGGATGCACTAAGAAGGCTAGACACTGAGCCATGAGGAGGTAGAAAAGAACAGTCAAAAAGACCTGCATAACAAGGTAATGAAACTTTAAAAAGATGGAAAAGGATAGAAAAAGATATCCAAAGCCTTGAATATCCCAGTCGGTACTGTTCAATCACTTAAGAAGAAGGTGAACATTTGGGGATCTCTTGATATCAACCCATGATCAGGTAGATCAAGAAAGATTTCAACCACAACTGCCATAGGAACTGTTTGGGATACAAAGAGAAACCCACAGGTAACCTCTGGAGAAATGCACGCTGCTCTGGAAAAAGATGGTGTGGCCTTTACTGTACAAGTTCCACAAAAAAGCATGGTTACAATATGCCCAACACCTTGGCATGCCTCATTAGCTTTTTTGTGGCATTGGTGCAGTAAAGGCTTCCTTCTGGTAGCTCAACCATGCAGCTCTTTTTTGTTCAAGTATTGTAGAATTGTGCTCCTTAAAAACAACCACACTGTCTTTTTGGAGAGCACCCTGTATTTCTCCTGAGGTTACCTGTGTGTTTTTCTTTGTATCCTGAGCAATCCTTCTGCCAGTTGTGGCTGCAATCTTTCTTGGCCTACCTAACCTTGGCTTGGCATCAAATAGCACCTAATTTTTCCACTTCTTAATAAGTGATTAAACAGTACTGACTGGCATATAAAAAGATATCCAAAGCTTTGAATATCTTTTTGCATCTTTGTAAAGCTTTATTACCTTGTTACGCAGGTCTTTTGACTGTTCTTTTCTACCTCCTCATGGCTCAGTGTCTAGCCTGCTTACTGAATCCATGTGAGGGCTAATAGACTTATTGACTATTTATAAACAGACACTAATTGTGATTTAAAAAGCCACAAACTAGGGAAATTAACCTTTAATTGCCATTTTAACCTGTGTGTGCCGCCTTCTGTGCCTGTACCAAGGCCAAACATTCCAGGGTAATTCTGTTATTCTGATTTTAAAAGTATCCAAAAAATGATGTATTAAATTGCTTCATGTGATTGCTATCTTTAAATAAAAAAACAGTTTATTGGAATTATCAGTCATATTTTCAATATTCCAATAATTAAAAAGCGGGGAATTTTGGGACTTTAGATGAAGCACATATGATATGTGCCTCCATCCTGGGCTCAAGTAATATAAAAATGAGGAATTTGGGACTTTAAATTAAACTTATGACATTGAGGAGGAAATGAATGGAAAAAACATATTTAATAACAAGTAAAGATGTAAAAATACATAAAAATAGTACAAAAAGTATAAATCATGTGCATAAAACACATACATCTGCATGTACAATAAACATCAATATATATCGACTTTGCAATACATGCTATAAAAAAGTTGGTAGATAAACCCTGTAAATTCATATACAGTATGTCCAATCATCATATGGGTGGCATATTGCAATGGAAGTAAGTAATATGGAATAGTATAAACATGATTCATGTAAATGGTGAACTGAAGTAAATGCTGGTGCAGGAATGTATCTGCATCCTATAGTGTCCGATGTGTTTTGTGTATAAAACATTCATCAGGGGAAGAAGTTCAAGAGTATCTATGAGGATAAATATGATTAAACTCATGTAGTATTAAACATAAACATAACAGGAAAAGCCAAATGTGCCAGTTCTGAATGCTTATAGATAATTCAGTGAGATAAGGTATGGTGAATCGGGGCCAGGGCCAGAGAGGTAGTCAGTCCCGGGAGCTGAGGCAATTTACGGCCGCACGGCAACAGGGCACACACACAGAGCCCCCCATAACACAGGTAGCCAGTCTCATTGTTAGATCCAAGTGGTGTTGTCACATACTTGGTGGAGATCGAGCTGTAGAGAGGGCTTCTCTTGCACCTCCTGTCCATCACCCCTGGTAGAGATGACAGGGAGTGAAGGTCACAGAGTAGCATGAGGACCGATGTAGAAGGTGGCACAGGCTGGGCCTTGGCAGAAACCCGATGGCTACAGATCACTGGATAAGCACAGAGAACAAGAACCTGGATCAGCAGGCGGAAGCTTCTTAGTAAAGAAACATGGAAAACAGGGTGAATTTTGAAATTTTCAGGAAGTGAAGGTTTGTAGGCTGCTGGATTGATCTGCCTTTTGACAGGGAAATGACCGATATATCTAGGTCTGAACTTCTTAGATGGACATGATAATTTTAAGTTGGTAGTGGATAACCAGACCTTGTCTCCTACTTGAAGTTTTAGGTCCGAGTCCGACACTGCGTCTTCTGCTGGCCTATCCCATGGTGGTCTTCTCTGGAATCACTCCCCCAGATCGTTAACCAAGGAACCACTAATGGCATTGGAGGATTAGGAAGCCTGGAATAGCTCCTATTGCTTATATATTCTATTGATCTTAAAGTATCTGGTAAGGAGCCAATTCTTATCTTGGTGGCGGTGAAGTTTTCACACAGATCACATTGTGAATACTTCCCTCTTTCAACCCCACCACTATAAATGAAGTTGCTAAACTACTTGGTAATGTCCACCTTACCACCTGCCCTCTGGATCCTGTTCCCTACAAATGTTACATTCACCCTCTGGCTCTATGCTACACCCTCTAGCCCACATCTTCGATCTCTCCCTCTCTTCTGGCATCTTCCCCAACTCTCCAAAACATGCACTTGTCAGACCTATATTTAAAAAGCCCTCACTGGACCCATCCAATCCTAACAACCTACGCCCCATCTCCTTGCTCCCCTTCTTATATAAACTCCTTGAACATCTGGTCTACAACCGACTGAGCATCCACCTCGCTGATAATAGCCTTCTTGATCCCCTTCAGTCTGGATTTCATCCTCAACACTCCACAGTAACTGCTCTCCTAAAACTAACGAACGATCTACTGATGGCCAAAACCAATCAACATTATTTTGTACTCCTACTCCTCGACCTCTCTGCTGCCTTTGATACGGTTGACCACCCCCTTCTCCTCAAAAAACTCCACACCTTTGGTCTCTGTGACTGTATTCTTTGCTGATTTTTTCCTACTTATCCAACCGCACCGTTTCTTACAGCTCCATTTCCTCCTCTCCTCTTCCTTTCTCTGTTGGGGTCCCCCAAGCTTCTGTTCTCAATCTACACCTCCTCCCTGGGTCAACTGATAGACTACCATGGCTTCCAATACCACCTCTATGCTGATGACACCCAAATCTATTTCTCTACCCCTCAGCTCACTCCCTCTGTCTCCTCACGTATCACTAATTTACTATCAGATATATCAGTCTGGATGGCGCACCACTTCCACAAACTCAATCTATCCAAAACTGAACTTATAATTTTTCCTCCCCCATATGCCCCTTCAACTGATCTCACTGTCAAAATCAATGGCACAATCATAAGCCCATCCCCACATGCCAAGGTTCTAGGTGTAGTCCTGGACTCTGAACTCTCCTTCAAGCAACACATCCAATCACTGTCCAAATCCTGCCGCCTCAACCTTCATAACATCTTCAAAATACGCCCCTTTCTAACCAATGACACAACAAAGCTCTTAATTCACTTGCTGGTCATCTCTCGCCTCGACTACTGCAACTCCCTTCTCATTGGCTTACCTCTACATAGTCTATCACCTCTTCAATCCATCATGAATGCTGCTGCCAGACTCATCCACCTTACCAATCGCTCTGTGTCTGCTACTCCTCTCTGTCAATCCCTCCACTGGCTTCCACTCGGCCAAAGAATTAAATTCAAAATACTAACAACTACGTACAAAGCCATCCACAATTTTGCCCCCAACTACATAACTAGCTTAGTCTTTAAATACCAACCTACTCGTTCTCTTCGTTCCTCTCAAGACCTCCTGCTCTCTAGCTCCCTCATCACCTCCTCCCATGCTCGCCTCCAGGACTTTTCCAAAGCCTATCCAATCCTATGGAATGCCCTACCCCAATCTGTCCGCCTATCTCCTACTTTATTAGCTTTTAGACGATCCCTGAAAACCCTTCTCCTCAGAGAAGCCTACCCTACCCACACCTAACAACGGTATTTTAATTTTCTCCCTCAGCTCATCCCCCACAGTTATTACCTTTTGTTTCAACGTGACCCTCCCTTCTAGATTGTAAGCTCTAATGAGCAGGACCCTCTAGTCCCTCCTGTATTGATTTGTATTGTAAGTGTGCTGTCTGCCCTCATGTTGTAAATTGCTGTGCAAGCTGTTGGCGCTATATAAATCCTGAATAATAATAATAGGTCTCCTCTTCTTTTCCTGTCAAATAATCTTTTATTGTCTTGTTGTGCTTTGGAAAAAAAAATTTTTGCAATACCTTATTGTTTGATTGAAGAGCGCTTAACCTTTCTTGGACTGCAGGAATCGGGAAAGATGTCAAGTAGGAAGGTTGGGAAGTATCCATAATTAGCAAAAAACAGGGCTTGTCCCATAGCCGAGTGAACTGCATTGTTGTATGCAAATTCTGCCAGGGGTAAAAGTGATGCCCAGTAATCCTGGGCAAAGGATAAGAATCACCAAATATATTGTTACAGAGTTTGATATGTGCGTTCTTTTTGGCCATTTGTCTGGGGATGGTATGCTGATGAAAACCTAGTTTACATTTTTAAAATCCTGTAAAGCTCTTTCCAGAAGAGATAATGGCAGAGAAATGAACTTTAATGAACTTGCAATAGAAATGGCAAATCCAATGAACCTCTGTGTGCTCTTCCTGTCTGTAGGAGTGGGCCATTCAAGGATGGATTTGACCTTTTGGGGATCCATGGAGATGCCAGAAGTCGGGATGCCCGAACTGTTTCGCTGTGAATTTTGCCTGTTCGCGATTCGCTCAATCGGCGGACTATTGCCGCTGTTCGCCCGGTGGAACAAATGTGTTTACAGTGTGAAAGAACTTTGACCCATGATTACACATCCATCATGGGGTACAGGACAGCCAATGGAAACATTTCAGCACATGGACAATTGGACATTCCCCCTAACTTATAAATAGACCTGATCTGGCGGCCATTTTACATTCTTTCTTGTGTCATTATAGGGAGAGGTTGCTGTGTGGAGCAGGGAGAGACTGCAGTGACACAAGTCGCTAGCTATTAGGTCCACAAAAGTCCTTTTAAGGACTGGTATGGTATAGGTGTAGTACAGGATATAGGGTTGAGTGCACTGCTGTGCTAGTGATTGTTGTAGCAGCCTGTCTTTTATCAGTGCAGAGAGGGACAGGATGCTGTGTGCAACAGGGACAGTCAGTTTAATCACTAGCTGTTACTATTAGGTCCACAAAGGTCCTTTTAAGGACTGGTATGGTATAGGTGTAGTACAGTATATAGGGTTGTACACGTATAATATACTTTCTTCCAAATATAGAAATAATATTATACTTTACTGCTGCCCTATTCTGCAGCAGTCCTTTATCAGTGTAGGGACTGAGGTACAGTCTGCACATCACTAGCTACTCGGTTCACAAAGGTCCTTGTAAGGACTGGTATATCTGTACAATATATAGGGTTGTGGTGCACTGCTGCAGATTGCTGCCCTATTCTGCAGCAGTCCTTTATCAGTGTAGGGACTGAGGTACAGTCTGCACATCACTAGCTACTCGGTTCACAAAGGTCCTTGTAAGGACTGGTATAGCTGTACAATATATACGGTGCTGGTGCACTACTGCTGACCGCTGCCCTATTCTGCAGCAGTCCTTTATCAGTGTAGGGACTGAGGTACAGTCTGCACATCACTAGCTACTTGGTTCACAAAGACCCTTGTAAGGACTGGTATATCTGTACAATATATAGGGTTGTGGTGCACTGCTGAAGATTTCTGCCCTATTCTGCAGCAGTCCTTTATCAGTGTAGGGACTGAGGTACAGTCTGCACATCACTAGCTACTCGGTTCACAAAGGTCCTTGTAAGGACTGGTATAGGTGTACTATTTGGTGTGCAGTATATATGTGTGTAATACACGTATAAAATACTTGCACTATACTATGCTTTCTATATGTGCATTTCCACTGTGCAGCATTGTGACTGCTGAGCGGTTCTGCAGTGATACTACAGAGAGCAACAAACTCAATAAAAAAAAAAAGTATTATAACTGTCGTGATAGACCTGTGGCCCCCAAAAACAACAGATTGAATCAGGGTGTTATATACCTTCTTCCACATACATACTGCACTTCTCTAGAGACTTATGTCACAGGGTCATTTAAAAAATGACAGGCAGAGGAAGAGGCAGGCCCTTCTGCAGGGGTGGTAGGGGTAGGGCAGGAGCAACAGACTTGAGCCAAAGTAGCAAATTGCAGAAGGTGCGTGCGATTACGTCAAAGGACGCACCAGACTTGGTTAAGTGGCTCATACAGCCTTACTCTTCTGCACCCCCTCTTCCTCTCGATCTGCACCCTCTTCTTCACTCTCTATGTGCACCCCCAAAGACACTACCACCAACACCACCATATACCTTCCGCTTGAGTCACAGGAATTATTTTCTGATCCATATCAAGACATTTCCAATGCGCAGCCACTCTTGGCATTGGATCAGGAAGAGGAGGTAGCAACAACCGCCGCTCAGCAGTCTGACGACAGTACCCAGATCAGCCCAAGGAGGAGGTTTGTCCCCGCTGTTGCTGCCTACTCCGAGATCGCTAATTATAGCGGTGGGGAAGGTCACGTAGATGATGACATGTCTAGTGATGTCACGTGGGTACCCACAAGAGAGGAAGAGGAGGAGAGTTCAGAGGGAGATATGGACCAGCAGATAGGGAGGAGAAGCAGGAAGAACTTAGATTGCACAGGAGGGACAAAGCAGAATGCGAATGTATCAGGAGCGAGGCATCAACCATGTACGGTCACATCTGGCGCTCCCAGGATGCCGGCACATGGCTCCGCAGTGAGGGCTTTTTTTAACGTGTCCGCTAATGACTATAGTGTTGCCATCTGCAATCTTTGCAGTCAACGCATAAGTCGCGGTAAGCCCAACACTCACCTAGGGACGACCACCTTAAGAGGGCACATGAGCTGCCATCACCGAGCCCAGTGGGAGCCACGGAACACACAAAGCCACACTCCAGGCTCTCACCGTCCATCCTCGTCTTCTACTTCTCCTTCTCTCTCCTCACAATTGTCCTCCACTTCACCTTCCATCACGCCATCCTCACGTTTTTCTGCAAAAAGGCAGCCTTCCGTGGGCCAAATATTCAAGCGGATAACCCTCTTGCCCAATGGTTGACGAGTGGGTTGCCAGAATAGCCCGCCAACTACTGTCATATAAACTGGTGGCCATTGGAACACCACAATGGAAGGTCCATGTTCAGCGGCAAGTGACTGTATCTTTGGCACACAGTGTCAGTGCCAAGATACATCTGACCACAGACATGTGGTCTAGAAAACACGGGCAGGGAAGGTCACTTTTACTGCCCACTGGGTGAACCTTCTGACAGCCGTCAAGCATGTAACCCGTGGCACCCGTGCAGATTTGGTTTTACCGCCATGGATTGCATGCAGGCCTGGCTCTTCTTCTCCTCCTCCTTCTACTCCATCCTCCTCCCTCTCCTCCTCGGCTGACTCCTGCTTTTCCGCTGCTAGCGTCCCTTCTGCTGCGCCGCCCAAGCTCCCCAGAACCTATTCGACATGCCAGGTGAGACGTTGCCATGCCGTGCTGCATCTGTTGTGCCTGGAAGCCAAGAGCCACACTGGCCTGGCACTCCTTTCTTCTTTGCGTTCACAGGCAGATCAGTGGCTCACACCACTCAATTTGACAGTTGGTAAAGTGGTGTGTGACAACGGTGCCAATCTGCTTAGTGCATTGAAACAGGGCAAAATTACGCACGTGCCATGCATGGCACATGTCTTAAACTTGGTCGTGCAGCGATTCGTTGTCAAATACCCTGGGGTCCAGGACATCTTGCGTCAGGCAAGGAAAATCTCGGCCCATTTCAGAAGATCTTACACGGCCATGGCTCGCCTTGCTGACATTCAGTAGACACAATCTGCTGGTCAGACGTCTTATTTGCGATTGCCCGACGTGATGGAACTCAACCTTCTATTAGCTTGATAGGCTGCTCCAGCAGAAACGTGCAGTTAACGTCTAGCTGTATGAACTCTGAGGCAGAACAGGTTCTGGGGAGCTGGGGTTTTTTTTCACCACGCCAGTGGCTGCTCATGCGCAACGCATGCAGACTTCTGCGGCCATTTGAGGAGATCACCAAACTGGTCAGTCGCAGCCATGGTGCCATCAGTGACATGGTACCTTATGCCTTCTTTATGGAGCGTGCATTGCGTCATGTCATTGATCAAGCCATGGAGGGGCAGGAGCAGGAAGATGAGGAAGTCGCAATGCTGGATGAATTCACGGGGGGGGCTACTCTATCTGAGACAAGTCAACAACAGGAGTCTGAAGAGGAGTCAGAGGAGGATGGTGCCGGGGCGGATGAGGAGGAGCAAGAAGAGCATGCTTTAAACCTTTCTGGGATCCCTGTTGTTGTGCGTGGATGGGGAGAGGAGAATGACGAGGACGACATTATCCTGGATGATGAGCAGGAGCCAGGCCACCACACCGCTTCCAGTTTAGTGCAAATGGGGGCCTTCATGCTCCAGTGTTTTAATAGGGACCCCCGTATAAAAAGCATAAGGGTCAAGGACCAGTACTGGGTGGCAACGTACTTAGACTCCCAGTACAAACACAAAATGGCGGAAATTTTACCACCGTCACAGAGGGCTGGCAGAATGGAGCACTTCCAGGCCTTGCTTCGAGAAATGCTGCATTCTGCTTTTGTGTGCGCTGGCAGAGGAGCAATTCCCACTCCCAAAGAAAGAGTTGCGGGTACCAATTCAACAGCGCCTGCAAGAAGAGGGCGATTTGAAGATGTGTTGGTGACTTCTGATATGAGGTCATTCTTTCAGCCGACCCATCGACAGGTCTCATTCGGATCCAGCATCAGGGAACGCCTAGACCGACAGGTGTCCGACTACATTGGGTTAACAGCCGATGTGGACACTCTGAGGAGTGATGAACCCCTGGACTACTGGGTGGGCAGGCTTGACCTCTGGCCAGAGCTTGCCCAATTTGCAATGGAACTGTTGGCTTGCCCCTCGTCCAGTGTCCTCTCCGAAAGGATGTTCAGCGCAGCAGGGGGATCGTGACTGATAAGCGCACTCGTCTAGCTCACGACAGTGTTGACTACCTCACATTTCTAAAAATGAATGAGGCATGGATCTCGGAGGAATTCAACACATGTGACCAGTAGACCATGTATATCTCTATAAACAATTCATTTAATCGAGCACACAGACCTTTTTTCTACATTTGGCTCACTTCCTTGTACAAAAAAGCACACCGTACTATATGCTCGTACCCGCCTGTTTGAAGAGGTTGAGCAGTGTCATATTTTTGGGGCCCAGCAGCGAGTTGCTGGTATCAGTGCTGCTGTCAGTGCTCTCTATCTCGGTGCTGGTGTCAGTGCTCTATATCACGTTGCTGGTGTCAGTGCACTCTATCATGGTGCTGGTGTGAGTGCTCTATATCACGGTGCTGGTGTCAGTGCACTCTATCATGGTGCTGGTGTGAGTGCTCTATATCACGGTGCTGGTGTCAGTGCTCTATATCACGGTGCTGGTGTCAGTGCTCTATATCACGGTGCTGGTGTCAGTGCACTCTATCACGGTGCTGGTGTCAGTGCTCTATCACAGTGCTGGTGTCAGTGCTCTATTTCACGGTGCTAGTTTCAGTGTTCTATATCACAGTGCTGGTGTCAGTGCTCTATATCACGGTGCTGGTGTCAGTGCACTCTATCTCAGTACTGGTCTCAGTGCTCTATATCACGATGCTGGTGTCAATGCACTCTATCTCAGTGCTGGTCTCAGTGCTCTCTATCACGGTGCTGGTGTCAGTGCTCTATATCACGGTGCTGGTGTCGGTGTAATATATCACGGTGCTGGTGTCACTGCTCTATATCACAGTGCTGGTGTCAATGCACTCTATCTCAGTGCTGGTCTCCGTGCTCTCTATCACGGTGCTGGTGTCAGTGCTCTATATCACGGTGATGTTGTCAGTGCTATATATCATGGTGCTGGTGTCAGTGCTCTATATCACAGTGCTGGTGTCAGTGCTCTATATCACAGTGCTGGTGTCAGTGTTCTATATCACAGTGCTGGTGTCAGTGTTCTATATCACAGTGCTGGTGTCAGTGCTCTATATCACAGTGCTGGTGTCAGTGCAATCTATCACAGTGCTGGTCTCAGTGCTCTCTATCACGGTGCTGGTGTCAGTGCTCTATATCACAATGCTGGTTTCAGTGAACTCTATCATGGTGCTGGTGTCAGTGCTCTATTTCACGGTACTGGTGTCAGTGTTCTATATCACAGTGCTGGTGTCAGTGCACTCTATCTTAGTGCTGGTGTCAGTGCTCTATATCACGGTGCTGGTGTCAGTGCTCTATATCACGGTGCTGGTGTCAGTGCACTCTATCATGGTGCTGGTGTCAGTGCTCTATATAACTGTGCTGGTGTCAGTGTTCTATATCACAGTGCTGGTGTCAGTGCTCTATATCACAGTGCTGGTGTCAATGCACTCTATCTCAGTGCTGGTGTCAGTGTTCTATATCACAGTGCTGGTGTCAGTGCTCTAGATCACTGTGCTGGTGTCAGTGCACTCTATCACGGTGCTGGTGTCAGTGTTCTATATCACGGTGCTGGTGATCATCTTCTGCACCCTCTTCATAGCCTACCCTGACCTTTCCTCTCCTCCATTGCCTTCATGCGCTCCTTAGTCTTAAATTGTCAAAATTTCACATATAAAAAAAGAATGCTTGTAGTTGTCGATCCCAGATTCACTTCATACATGTGTTATGTCATTGGCCATGTGGAGGGAATATGTGTGCACAGCTAGTAATCATTTTGTGGCTGGAAATATGACCTGTAGGTTTTCAAAGTTCGCCTGCCATTGAAGTCAATGGGGCCCGCCGCAAACTTTGCGGTTCGCAAACTTTCGTCCGCATTCGCGGTTCGCGTTCGCGAAAGTCCCGTTGGAAGTTTGTCCATCTCTATTCAGAAGTGCAGGGCCAGACTGGCCTTCCGGGATACTGGAAGATTTCCCGGTAGGCCGCCTGCCCTGGGGCCGCTTTTAGTTGCGGTTGCATTGGTGCTTTCTACTGCAGATGACAGCGCTGGCTGGCTCTGTGTTCGGTGGCCGCTCTGTAACACGGCCCCGCCCCCCCAGACTGGCTTGTGTGATAGTAGATAGAATCAACGTTCCACCTATCACACGAGCCGGTCTGGGGGGACGGGGCTGTGTTACAGAGCGGCCGCCCAACACAGAGCCAGCCAACGCTGTGATCAAGAGGAGCCCACCATACAGCCCACCCTGTGTGCCTGGATAGGAGGATCAGCAGGGGGGCTGCATATAGAGGAAATGAGCTTTCTATATTCCTCCATGTAGTTGCTGAATGCTTGCAGGAGGGAGAGGAGAATCAAGCATTCAGCGGCTGCATGGAGGAATATAGAAAGCTTATTTCCTCTATATGCAGCCCCCCTGCTGATCCTCCTATCCAACTTATTTTACTGCCCCCCCCAGTTCACCTTGTGCTCCCTGCCCCCCCAGTGCTCTCCTCCCCCACCACACTCTCCAGCCCCCCCACAGTTCTCTCCACCCCTGTTCTTTCTGCCCCCCAACCTGCTCTCCAGGTCACTCCATCCTTCTCTAGCCAACATCCCAGTGCTATCCACTCCCCCCAGTGCTCCCCCCAGTGCTCCCCCCAGTGCTCTTCACCTCCCCGGTGCTCCCCCCGTGCTCTTCACCCCCCTGTTCTCCCCCCAGTGCTCCCCCCCCTGTTCTCCCCCCAGTGCTCTCCACTCCCCCCAGTGCTCTCCCCCTGTTCTTCCCCCCAGTGCTCTCCACTCCCCCCCGTGCTCTCCCCCCTGTTCTCCACCCAGTGCTCTCCCCCCTGTTCTTCCCCCAGTGCACTCCACCCCCCCACTGCTCTACCCCCGTTCTCCCCCCCAGTGCTCTGCTCTCCCCCCTGTTCTTCCCCCCCAGTGCTCTCCACTCCCCCCAGTGCTCTCCCCCCCTTTTCTTTCTGCCCCCAACCTGCTCTCCAGTTCTCCCCATCCTTCTCTAGCCACCATCCCAGTGCTATCCACTCCCCCCAGTGCCTTTCACCCCCCAGTGCTCTTCACCCCCCGGTGCTCTTCACCCCCCTGTGCTCTTCTCCCCCCATTCTCCCCCCAGTGCTCTCCCCTCCCCCCAGTGCTCTCCACCCTGTTCTCCCCCCCAGTGCTCTCCTCCCTGTTCTCCCCCCCAGTTCTCTCCACTACTACCATCAGTGCTCTCCCTCCCAGTGCTCTCCACTCCCCCCAGTGCTCCCCCCGTTCTTCCCCCCAGTGCACTCCACTCCCCACAGTGTTCCCCCCCCCCCAGTGCTTTCCACTCCCCCCAGTGCTCTCCCCCCGTTCTTTCTGCCCCAACCTGCTCTCCAGTTCTCTCCATCCTTCTCTAGCCACCCCCCCAGTGCTCTCCCCCAATGCTCTTCATCCCCCCAGTACTCTCCCCCCAGTGCTCTTCATCCCCCCCAGTGCTCTTCCCCCCAGTGCTTTTCTCCCCCCTGTTCTCCCCCCCCAGTGCTCTCCACTCCCCCCAGTGCTCTCCCCCCACCTGTTCTCCCCCTGTGCTCTTCACTCTGCCCAGTGCTCTCCCCCCTGTTCTCCCCCCAGTTCTTCCCCACCCAGTGCACTCCTCTCCCCCCTGTTCTTTCCCCCCAGTGCTCTTCACTCCCCCCAGTGCTCCCACCCCCTGTTCTTCCCCCCCCAGTGCTCTCCACTACCCCCAGTGCTCCCCCCCTGTCCCCTCCCAGTGCTCTCCACTCCCCCCAGTGCTCTCCCCCCATTCTTCCCCCCAGTGCTCTGCTCTCCAACTTGTTCTTCCCCTCCCAGTGCTCTCCACTCCCCCCAGTGCTCCCCCCTGTTCTTTCCCTTCAGTGTTCTCCCTCCCTGTTCTACCCCCCCAGTGCTCTCCACTCCCCCCAGTCCTCTCCCCCCTGTTCTTTTCCCCCAAGTGTTCTCCACCCTGTTCTTTCTCACCCCCCAGTGCTCTCCAGCTCTCCCCATCACTCTCCAGCTCCCACCCAGTGCTCTCCAGCCCTCCATTCTCCCCACCCCTGTTCTTTCTGGCCCCCTGGTGCTCTCAAGCTCCACCCATCGCTCTCCAGCCCCCCCAGTGCTCTCTACCCCCCTGTGCTATCTACTCCTGTTCTTTTTGGCTCCCCCAGCACTCTCCACTCCCCACCCCTGTACTCTCCACCCCCCTGCATTTTGTCCCCACCCATGTGCTCTCCAACCCTGCCAATGTTCTCCACCTCCCATAATGCTCTCCAGTCCCTCAAGCTTTTCCCCCTGTTCTTTCTGCCCCCCCCACTGTTGCTCTCGAGCTCTCCCTCCTACTCTTTGTACCCCCCCCCCAGTACTCTCCACCCCCTGTGCTCTCCACCCCTGTTTTTCTGCCCCCCCAGTGCTCTTTGCCACCCCACACTCTTAGCCCCCTCAATGCTCTCAGCCTACCATGCTCTCCACCCCTGTTCTTTTTGCCCCCCCCAGTACTCTCAAGCCCCCCCAGTGCTCTCTGCTCCCCACCCCTGTGATCTCCACTACTCCCTGCTCTCTGCCCCCAGCCATGTGTTCTCCATCCCCGCCAGTACTCTCTGCTCCCCCTTCTCTCCAGCTCCCACCCAGTGCTCTCCACTTCCCCAGGACCAGAGGACAGGCTGACTGGGGCCGGAAAATGGGGACGGCTGAAGGTGCAGGTGGCCAGGGACAACTTCATCTCACAGCAAACGGATCCTCTGGAAGGAGCACCATCCCCATCAAAAACGAGAACAGACCCTGCCTGCTGCTGCCCATCATGGATATCCTGCTGGCATGCAAGGTACTGTACCGAGCATTAACAACACACCTTCCCACAGACAGGGACTGCAGACTGGGACATGGGGCACAAGAGGGGCTGCATTCATGGGCACAGTGAGGCTGAATTCATGGGCACAGTGAGACTGCATTCACGGCACCTTACTTAGTGTATTCTTTCTGTGGAAGGTGCCCCCCCCACGTTCTGAGTTTCTGGGGTCTTGATGATTGTCCACTTACCACTTTTAACTGGAATTTGCATATATATATATATATATATATATATATATATATATATATATATATATATATATATATCCCTATGTGATTTCATATCTATATATAAAATACACTCTTCATCAAATGTGCTTTAAATGTATGGTTTTCCCTTTCATGAACAAGAAAATAATGACGTTATGCAGTTGGGCTGGTATAATAATCCTGTGGGACAGGTATGAAATTTTTTCCAGGGCTGGTTTTTATTCCCAGTCCGGCCCTGAAGAAGTGGAGATGATAAGTCCCAAGAATTGGATAGTTTCCTTTTTAAATTCACACTTTTCAGCCTTTGCATATAGTCCATGGTCTCTTAACCAGCCGAGAACCTTTTTCACATGTTCACGGTGTGCCAAGAGGGAATTAGAAAAGATGAGGATATCATCTAAGTATACGATCAGGAATAGATCAAGGAAGTCTCTGAAAATATCATTAACAAAATGTTGGCATGTTGCTGGAGCATTGCACAGCCCGAAGGGCATAACAAGATACTCATAATGTCTGAATCTAGTGCGGAAGGCCGTCTTCCATTCACCCCCTTTGCGGATTCGTACTAGGTTATATTCACCTCGTAAATCATGTTTCGTGAACACAGTAGATGTTTTGAAATGTTGAAAAAGTTCCTGAACCAGGGACAAAGGGTATCTGTTCTTGATGGTGACTTTATTTAATTCCCGGTAATCAATGCAGGGGTGCAGAGTATGGTTCTTTTTCTTCACAAAGAAAGTTCCAATGCCTGCAGGGGATGTGCAAGACCGGATGAAGCCCTTCTACAAGTTCTCATCAATGTGCTGACGTAGCACCTTAAGTTCCAGTTCAGAGAGGGTAAAGATGTGCCCAAAAGGAATTTCAGAACCAGGCAAAAGTTCAATTGGGCAGTCATATGGGTGATGAGGTGGTAGTATATCTGCCTTCTGTTTATCAAAGGCCTCCAGGAATTCATGATAAACTGCAAATATGAGCTGTGACACAGGAGAGTCAGTATGTACACCCAGAAGGGGTGCAGGTCTCATGGAAATGGGGTGAAGGCAGGATTGCTGGCAGTAGGAGGATGAAAAGGTAATTTCTTCTGAAAGGGATGGAAAAGGGATGGAAATGGTGCTGTTCTGGATTTGGGGTGCTCAGAACCCTCTATTACAGTTGAGAATTTCTAGTATAAATCTTGTGCAAATAAAAAAATGCTATAACAAAGTGCAAAAATGCATACCAAGTGAAAATATGCAAAAATTGCTGTGCAATTGTCTAAATAGTTATGGCAGACTGATGTGGTATTACTGTGGTAGCTGACAAATAAACAAAAGTGCAAAAAACACAAAAGTGCAAAAAAACAATACATTCTCATATACAAATCCTAAGCAGTAAAATTAGTGCCCATGCATTGATGTGAGCCTCCTAAGCAGAGGACCACAATCTGAATTAAATTGTCCAATAAAATGAGAAACATAAATCAAAAAACCATAATGGCGCACTGAAAGATAACTGGATATATTCCTGTGCAATGATCACAAGTGAAACCAATATTATGATAATAATATATTGCACTAGGCTCAGCATGTATATGAAGTCCTTAAGTAAACCGTGTTGGTGCACTACAAAGTCCAAATATCATACCGATAATAAAGTGACAAAGTGCTCTTCAAAACTATTATTCAGTGCTTCTTTAAAAGGCGCCCCATAGGAAACGCACTCACCGCTATTATTCACCCCACAAGGGGGTATTTCTCCTTCACAGTATGAGCCACTGTGTAGCATATGGGAAAAAGCCTGTTGTCCAGTATCAGCTGTTTGCTTACACGTTTACGGTATAAGTGATCTCCTTGCGGCTAGCCTCTTATAATATAAAAAATCTAATAAATGGTGTTGCGTTACCTTAAGAGATTAAACTATACTATAGTGTCTTGTGCATAAATGTATCTTAACAGTTGTGCTAAATAATAACCTAGCAGAGATAAAGTTTCCTCCTATTAAGTAGGTGTAGCATACCCTAAACTAAACAGTTATATATTACACAGTGTATACAGAACAGTTCAAAATATATAAAGTGCCTCAAGCAAATACAATCGTGAATAATCAAATAAGTGAAATAAAGTGTCCAGTGCTTAAAGAGGAAGTAAACCCTGATGGGTTTACTTCCTCTTTTTTTCCCTGCAAAGGTAAAGCATAATGGACTACTATGCATCGCATAGTAGCTCATTATGTGTCACTTACCTGACACAGGAGCCAGCGAAGTCGCCGCTGATCCCTGTAGTCCGCCGCATCCATCTTGCTTGTGGCGTCTCGCAGCTCCGACCAATGACAGCGGCAAAGCCGCGATGACGTCACTCCCGCGCATGCGCACGGGAGTCGCGTCTCGCAGCTCCGCCTCTGCCATTCGGCGAAGCCGCGATGACGTCACTCCCGCGCATGCGCACGGGAGTCGACAAATTAGGCAAATCCATTCTTGGATTTGCCGCATTTAGTGCGCCTGCGCGCCGCTGTCTATGGCGCATGCGCCGTAGACAGCGGTGCCCATTTTCGGGCAAATATCTCCTAAACCATATAGGTTTAGGAGATATTGCTTGGACCTACAGGTAAGCCTTAATCTAGGCTTACCTGTAGGTCAAAGTGGTTTGAAGGGGTTTACTTCCTCTTTAAATAAAGTAGCAGCAATAAATATCAAGGTGTCTTGTGCTTAAAAATAGCTCTAAAATAATACAATCAAAAGAGCTGTATAGAATTCCAGACGTGGCACACACCGTGCAAACTAAACAAAACAAAAAAGAAAGCAAAGACAAAACAGCTCATAAATAGAGTCTTTATGTGGACTTGGAGTGAATAAAGTGACCAGTGATTTATTCAGTGCTTCTCCAAATAGGTGCCAAAAAACGTGTCTCTATTCTCTAATCCTTATTTCCAGTGTTTCACGGCACATCAGGTGGAGTGGCCCCTTACTTTACTGCTGTAAGGTAAACAGCAGGACAAAGAAATAAAAAGATCCAGGGATTATATCCCTATTCCTGGCAGGTAAGTGCTGGCCCCCACGACTGATGTTTTGTATCTCTATAGCTTCCACACAGTTCTCACTGCTCAATGTTTTTCCACAAGCATTAGTGTTTCCAGTAGCTTGGACAATGAGGAATACCTCCACTTCTTTGCCCCAAACCCTCATCCAATTTCTAATCTAATCAGTGACTCGTCACTGATTAGTGATCAAACTCTGTTTGATCACTATTGTGATCAAACTCTGCCCATGGTAAGAGATCTGACCAGGTGTTATAATTGTCAGAAATATAGCAACGTAGGAATTGCTCCAAAGACTGATTGGCTGTTTTGCGGCCCTATTAGACTGCGGGTGATACGCAGAGGAGAAAGCAAGCTCAATTCCCAACGGTAGACAAAAGCATTCCAGAACTGGGACACAAACTGACTACCCCTGTCTGAGACAAACACCTTGGGTAGCCTATGTAAGCGAGCAAAAATGCAAGCCAGTTCCTTAGAAGTGGGCAACTTCATAAGTGGAATGCAATGAGACATTTTCAAGAACCGGTCAACCACCATAAGGATAAGTATGTTGCCCTGGAAGTTGGGTAACTCCACAATGATGAAATCCATAGACAGGTGGGTCTAGGGCCTCTCTCTATTAGGTATGGGTTGTAGGAGGCCCACTGGAAGGTGTCGTGTAGCAGACACGGAACAGGCAGCTACGAAGGCAGTTACATCAGCACATAGACTAGGCCACCAGAATTGTTGGGAAATGGCCCAAAAGTTGATTCCTCCCAGGGTGGCCAGCAGCCTTGGGAGAATGGTAAGTCTGAAGCACGGCAGTATGGAGACTCCCTGGGACAAAGCAGCGGTCACATGGTTTTTCAGGAGGAGCATGAACCTGAGCAGCAATATTTTTGACACCCGAAAGAGAAGCGAGACTGGTGCAAACCGTAGTCAGAATATGATGAGAAGGAATCACAGGAACAGGAACCGACTCCAACTTGGTGGAGGAAAATTGTCTTGACAAAGCGTCAGCCCTTCCATTCTTAGTACTGAGTAAGAATGAGACAATGTAATTGAACCTAGTACTGAGTAAGAATGAGAACCGGCACAGTGGTACCTTTGAGGCGCTCAAATTATCAGAGCTCAAATTATCTCTAACAGCTCTCTGTCACCAATCTCATAATTGCACTCCGCAGGTGACAATTTCTTGGAAAAGTAACCACAAGGATGCATAGCGCTCTGAGGTATGATGTTGGGACAGAAGGGTGCCAGCTCCAGTCTCCAAAACATCAACCTCAAGGATAAAAGGTAACGTAGAATCAGAATGTGCCACACAGAAGCAGAAACAAAGGCAGCCTGGAGTCTCTCAAAGGTCTTAATGGACTCCGGAGACCAACTCTGTTGGTTACCGTCCTTTCTGGTCATATAAGTCAGGGGCTTGGCCAGAGATGATAAGTTCTGAATAAACTTCTGACAATAGTTAGCAAAGCCAAGGAAACGCTGCAGAGGACATAAACCCATGGGTCGGGGTCACTGTAGGACTGTTGAAAGTTTCTGTGGTTCCATTGAAAAACCAGCAGTGGAAATTACATAACCCAGGAATTTAACCTATTCATGATGGAATTCTCACTTCTCTCTTAGTTTCTGAAGCATAGGACAGACATCTGTAATGGTGGCTCTCCAGGGACTAGGAACATATGAGGATATTGTCGTGATAAACCACCACACATAACTGCAACAAATCTCAGAGGACATAATTAATAAATTCCTGGAAAACTGCCAGGGCGTTACAAAGGCCAAAAGGCATTATGAGATACTCATAATGGTCTGTTCTGGTATTAAACGCAGTTTTCCACTCGTCGCCCTCCTAAATCCTCACTAGATTGTATGTCCCTCTCAAATCAGGCTTCATGAAAACTCCCTTGAGGCGGTCAAATAGCTCCGTGATCCATGGAATAAGAGTAGGTGACTGCGATATTTTGTCAATCTCACCGATTTTATCGGCGAGATTGGCGCCCCGGGGGAGCCCCATCGTGGGAGCCAGCACCAAGCCGGCTCGCATCGGGAAAGGAAAAATGTTTCTTTTCCTTTCCCGATAAGCGACAAGCATCGCTGACATTAAGGCCGGGTTCACACTGGTGTGGGGATCCGAATTGGAGAGAGAACTCCACGCCAAATTTTAAATAAAAAAACGGCATGGGTTCCCCTTCCGGAGGCATTCCAGGTAGGGATTTTAATAGGAACCCCCTACACCGAAGAAAATGGCGTGGGGGTCCACGAGCACGCAAGCCGCCGGTCAGGAAAGGGGGTGGGGACAAGCGAGCACCCCCTCTCCTGAGCCATATCAGGCCGCGTGCCCTCAACATGGGGAGTGGGTGCTTTGGGGGAAGGGGGAAGCCCTGCACCCCCCAACCCCAAAGCACCTTGTCCCCATGTTGATGAGGACAAGGGCCTATTCCCGACAACCCTGGCCGTTGGAGGTCGGGGTCTGCCGGTGGTCGGCTTATCGGAATCCCCCTTTAAGAAGGGGGCCCCCAGATACCGGCCCCCCACCCTATGTGAATGAGTATGGGGTACATAAAACACCACACAAGGGTTTAAAATAATTTATTGCACAGCTCCGGGGGTCTTCTTCTGTCTTGGGGGTCTTCCCGCCGGACTCCTCCAATATCTTCTGCTAGCTCTTTTACTAGCGGAGGAGCCCAGATTTCTTCTTCGCCGCCGCCCGGGGGTCTTCTTCCGACTTCGGGGGTCTTGTCCCCCTCTTCGTTTCTTCTTGCCAGGGCCTCCGCTTTCTTCCTTTAGCTCTTTTACTAGTGGTGGCCCAGTCTTCTGTCGCTGCCGCCTCTTCTTCTGACTTCGGGGGTCTTGTCCCCCTCTTCGGTTCTTCTTGCAGAGCCTCCGCTCCTTCTTCCAGCTCTTTTACTAGCAGTGGCCCTGTCTTCTGTCGCTGCTGTCGCCGCCTTTTCTTCTTCTCTTATTCTTCCTTGAAATATTGACTCAACGATGTCTCGGGCCATAATGACAGGGACGTGTTGCGCAGCGACTTATATAGGGACAATGGGCGGGGTCACCGGGTGATGTCCCCGCCCCTTATTATGTCACCGTCCCAGAGGATGCTGGGACAGTGACATCATAATGGGCGGGGACATCACCCGGTGACCCCGCCCATTGTCCTTATATAAGTCGCCGCGCAACATGTCCCTGTCATTACAGCCAGAGACAGCATCGAGTCAACATCTCAAGGAAGAAGAAGAGAAGGCAGCGGCCACGGTGGCGACAGAAGACCGGGCCACCGGTAGTAAAAGAGCTGGAAGAAGGAGCGGAGGCCCCGCAAGAAGAACCGAAGAGGGGGCAAGACCCCCGAAGTCGGAAGAAGAGGCGGCAGCGACAGAAGACCTGGCCACCACTAGTAAAAGAGCTAAAGGAAGAAAGCGGAGGCCCGGCAAAAAGAACCGAAGAGGGGGACAAGACCCCCGAAGTCGGAAGAAGACCCCCGGGCGGCGGGTGCTCGCTCGTCCCCACTCCCTTTCCTGACTGGCCGGGCTGCGTGCTCGGATAGGAGTCCGGTATGCATTTTGGGGGGATCCCAACGTCTTTTTTTCAGCGTAGGGGGTTCCCCTTAAAATCCCTACCAGACCTAAGGGCCTGGTATGCCCCCCAAGGCATGCAGGTTTCATTAGTGAGGCAAAATTGTCGCCGATCTCTCTCGCTCGCTACCATAGGAAAATTACATTTTCCTATTGCAGCCAGTGCGAGAACCAGTGCGTCGGGATCGCGCTGGTTAGAGAAGCCTGTCGCCGGGAACCAGCATGACAGGATCGCGCTGGAAACACAATATCGGCGGCACCTACTGTAGCTATTCTTAATCATGAAACGATTGAGACCCCTATAATCAATACAACATCTCAGTTCACCACACTTCTTCACAAAGAAGAAACCAGCACCAGCAGGAGACGAGGATTTGCGGATAAAACTTTAAGAAAGTACATCTACAACATACTTCTCCATGGCCTTATCCTCCAAGACTGACAAAGGGTAAACCTGGCCACGAGGGGGTATTGCACCAGGTTGAAGGTCAATTGAGCAATCAAACGACCGGTGTGGAGGCAAACTAGCGGCTTGACCTCTATCAAAGACATTGCTAAAATCGCAGTACTCCTCCGGCAGGGAGGAGAGTGAAGAGGTGCACAGAACCTCGGCTACCTTCTGGAAGCATGTCTCACTGCATTGTGGTGACCAGGAGAGAACCTCAGCATGGAGCCAATCAAACGAGGGGTCTGTAACCAAGAATAACCAATAACCAGTGGAAACTTAGGTGAGGAAATAACTTGAAATCAGATTATCTCATGGTAAAGAACCCCTACGGCAATGGACAATGGAACAGTCTCATAAGTCACATGGGCAGGCTGTAGAGGTCTCCCGTCACGAGCCTCAAATGGCAAATGGAGTGTCATGCAGCTGCAGCAGAATCAAGTTCTTTGATACAATGACAGCATCAATGAACAGGCCTGCAGCCCCAGAGTCAATTAGAGCCTGTATCTCGATGGACAACTCAGCCCAAGAAAGGGTAACCGAAACAAGGGGCTTATCCTTCTGGATAACTGGGGATGAAACAATGCCACCTAAGGTCTGTCCATGACAGGACCTCAAGGTTCGGGCATTCCCTGGACTGGTAGGAGAAGACTGGCCACAATAAATTCACAATCTCTCCCTCCTCCTAAGGGTTCTCTCATATGCAGAGAGACGCGTGAAGCCCACGTGCAGGGGTTCCTCTTCACAGACTGACTCGGTACCAGGAGGCATGGGAGGTGAGGGAGTTAAGGATGGGACTGCAAAGCTCAGAGACAATTATATAGGAGGCTTCTGCAAGAGATTCTTTCTCTGAGTCTGGAGTCAATCAGGATGCCTGTGGCCAATTATAGCTCAGGGGGGTTTAGTACATGCCCCACACTATATAAGGCCGCCAGCGGCCTTGTGTAGTGTGTTGGCGTGCAGGAAAAGTGCAAGATAGGCAGGGACAGTGTCTTTTTGCTTGGCAACCTAGAGCTGTTACAGTGGGTATTGTGTGCCTCCTGCACATTATACACCTGAAGATACCCCTTATGGCTGGTGTTGTTCTGTTTCTGTAATACAGGCATCTGCAGCTGTTAGAGTGGGTGTTGTGTGCCTCCTGCACAGTATACACCTGAAGCTACCCCAATTGCTGGTTTTCACATCTCTCCATTTCTGCAGGCCATTACTATGTCTGGAAGGCCAACAAGGAGAGACAGACAGTCACGAGCCAATAAAAGAGAGCAAGCAGCCTCTGTGTCTACAGACAACAAAGTGAGATGAAAAAAGACGGACGGCCAAAAAAATTATACAGGGGTGATAACCCTTCCCTATGTTTTCCAACAAGCATAAAAATAGATTTTTTGACTGGAACTACACTTTAAAAATGTACCAGTTCAAAATTACAAACAGATTTTATTTAACACAACAAACCTACACAGTCCCTGTCTTGTTTGCACCGCCTGTATACTGCTGTTCTGAATATGTAGGGCCTGGGGGCCCCACGCCTTTCCTTTTTTTAATTTGGGTATGGGGTTCCCCTTAATATCCGTACAAGACCCAAAGGGGCTGATAATGGGCAGGGGGGGCTACCCTTGCCATTTTTCTCAATGATTTTCATCTGTATTGCCAGAACCAGACATTAAATAAAAAACCACAAGCAGTTTTAAATGACTATTTTTCCATTAAATGTCATTTTGCGCAGGGACTGTTCTAAACACGAGAAACACGTGCCACTTCACAGGCATATTATAGACACCTCCCAGGCACGATGTTTAAATGAATATTTCACATTTTTTTACACTTTAATCGTCATTAAAATCAATGCTCCCGAAAAACGTTAATTAAAAAAAAAAATTGCATTAATCAATGTCCCCTGGGTTAGGAGCCGGGTCCCCAAACCCTTTTTAGGACAATATCTTGCATATTAGCCTTTAAAATTAGCAATTTTTATTTCGAAAGTTCGAGTCCCATAGACTTTAATGGGGTTCTAAAGTTCGTACGAATTTTTGGTCCGTTCTACAGTTCTGGTGCTAACCGAACTGGGGGGTGTTTGGCTCATCCCTAACAGCAGGGATGGTCTGCAACACAGGTTGTACCGGAGCAGCCACAGTGGGAGATTCCAGGTGAGCCATGCAACTTAGGAGAGTTTGTAACGCAGTAGCAAACTGATCCATGCGTTGATCCTGCTCATCCAATCTGGAAAATATGTTACCAACAAGTGGATTGACTGCATCTTCTGAATTCATGGCCTTTGCCTATTGTCAGAAACCATGAATCAGACTGAGACAGAAGTACAGTTAAATCTCATTTGTTTAATAATAATAAAAAAGGTAAACAGAGTAAACGTAGTCAAAACATAGCCAAAGTTCAGGAACCGATACGGATAGTCAGACAAGAAAAAATGTCAGGGAGCCAGAAATGAGCGTAGTAGAACAGCAAGCAGGATCAGGAGCCAGAAAGAATGTCAGCCATGCAAGTATTTAACAGGAACACAGGAGAGTGTCTCTAGAGATGGACCAAGGCGAAGGTAGAGATCATCTGGGCTGGACAGTTTAAGTAGGCAGGACTGACAAGCAGGATATCATCAACAGGTGAGTCACTGTGGAGACATGGGTGCTGCCATTTAGCCGACAGCTGAGTGGCCAGCTCAGAGAAGGAAGGGCTGAACCCAGCCCTGACAACATCTCTGTGCGTTACTGCATGTTTAACACAGTGTATTTCAGTGCATTACTGCACGCTTAATGCAGTATATTGCAGTGCGTCAGTGCAGTTTTACTGCAGTATATTATAGTGTGTCAGTGGAGTGTGTCTTTGTAGTGAGTACTCAGGTTAAACTGCACCAAACACCACTTTCAATTGATTAAAGTTCATTCACGTACATATTTCCACATCTTTATTACTTTTTGTTAATAAGCACCCCCATCATGTCTGGAAGGCCAACAAGGAGAGGCAGACATTCCCATAGCACCGAGGGGGCCAGCAGCATATGTCCACAGGCAAAGGTGGACGTGGCCAGTCCTCAGGCAGGGCATCATTTCCTTAGTGATGTTGCCCGTGCTATCCAGTCACAGCATGCAGAGGAGGTGGTGGACTGGCTTACTAAACCATCCTCATCCTCCATCACCCAAGCAGAGACTAGTGCACAGTGCAGCTGCCAGAGTGGCTTATTCTGCCTCCTTATCCACAGCTATTCCAGCCATAGCCCCAGCATCAGGCATGGAGGAGTCAACTGAGTTATTTGAACACAGGGCCAGCCACTTGCTCCTTGATGATGCACAGCCATTACTCACATCATATGTTGGTTCTGTGGTTGAGGAAGGCAGGAACATGAGCCTACAGAGAGGGGAGATCACTGGTACACAAAGTGGCAGTCATGTTCACCCTGCCACAGCATATTGCTAAGTCGTCTCCAGTGGTAATAAGGATGGAGGAGATGATGATGATGATGATGAGGTCACTGACACAACTTGGGTGTTGGATAGAACAGATGGTGAAAGTAAGGTTGAGGCACAACTCCAACGATGCAGCCATCATGGACGAGTAGAGAGCAGCCACCCTATTCCATCCCATTGTGGAGCTGTTACCGTATATACTCGAGTATAAGCCGAGATTTTCAGCCCCTTTTTTTAGGCTGAAAGTGCCCCCCTCAGCTTATACTCGAGTCACCGCCGTCTGCCTACCCGATCAGCGTGTCGTGCAGACAGAAGGCGGCCATTCCACTATTCAAAAGCCGCGCCTCCCTGTCTGTGATAGGCGGAACACTCAATTTCCCAGCAGTCAGTGGTCCGCCTATCACGGACATCAGCTCATCCTCATACTACGGACGAGGATGAGAGGATGTCCGTGATAGGCGGACCACTGACTGCTGGGAAATTGAGTGTTCCGCCTATCACAGACGGAGGCGCGGCTTTTGAACAGTGGAATGGCCGCCGTCTGTCACAGACGAGGAGAGGTGCGGCTTTTGAATGGCATGGCCGCCGTATGTTTTTTATTCATGCAGATCGGTGCAAAATGGCACACAGAGGCTGCAGAAGGACACAGAGGCTGCAGATTGGCACACGGAGGCATGCACAGGACACAGGTAGGCTGCAATGGTCACAGGGATGGTCACAGGGATGGACACGGATGGTCACAGGGATGGACACGGATGGTCACAGGGATGGACACAGGGATGGACACAGGGAGGTATACAGCTGCAGATGGGCATTGTTGACCCTCTTTTCCACTCTTTTAAGCTGTAACAGTAGCTGTTGCATGTCTCACCCTCGGCTTATACACGAGTCAATACGTTTTCCCAGTTTTTTTGTGGTAAATTAGGGGCCTCGGCTTATATTCGGATCGACCTATACTCGAGTATATACGGTATCTCTTGGCCCACTTCCCACAGCTCAGCTGTCTGGGCCATTTTTTGTACATGTGCAACTGATCCCACTGTTGCAATTTTTCCAACTTTGCCTCAAACACATCAAGCGTGGCAAAAACACCAACAAACACCAACAATTTGGGTACCGCATGCTTGACGAGGCATTTAACTTCCCACCACTCAGCCCATTGGCAAGAGCACCTGAAAGGGATGATGGTAAAGTGCAGGGTGTTCCAAGTCCTTGCAGTACACCTGCCAGTAGCACACCACCATCTGTAGACTATAGCTGGCAAATTTCTCTGCTGCAGCGAAAATCAAATACAGTCACTGCCACCCACATGCCCAGCATCTAAATGAAAGCTTGTCAAAGCTGCTGCCTTTACAACTTCTTCCTTTACGTCCAGTGGATTCTACCCCCTTCCTTAAATTTGCAGAATGTACTGTACCACAATGGCAGGTTACCAGTTGCTATTTATTTTCATGTAAGGCCATTCCAACTCTGTACCATCACATGGAAGGCAATGTTGTGGCATCATTGGGCAAGGCAGTCAGCCGCAAAGTCCACATTACTGCTAACAAGTGGTCCAGCAAGTATGGCCAGGGACGATATATTTCATTCCCAGAACACTGGGTAACTCTGATTGCAACTCAGAAGGATGCAGGACAGGGCTCAGTGCTGCAGCTTGTTTTGCCCACATGCCTCCATGCAGCTAGTGGTGATGATGCAAGATTTGTCAGCTCTACACCACTTCCTCCATGGCCTCCTCTGCTGAATTGTCCTATGAACCACAAATACCTCCTAAACGTTCAAGGGGCTATTCAATGAGTCAGGCTAAAAGGTGCCATGCAGTGATTCAGCTTGTGTGTCTAGGGGTCAGGAACCACACTAGAGCAGAGATTCTTGCAGCTCTGCAGGGGAAGGCCCAGAGGTGGTTCACACCATGCCAGCTGGAGCCAGGAATGGTGGTGTGCAATAATGGCACAAACCTCCTGTCTGCCCTTAGAAAGGGAAAATGTACACATGTGCTATGTCTGCCAAATGTCCTCAATTTAGTGGTGCAGCATTTCTTAAATAGGTACCCAGGGTTTGAAGATTTGCTAAAGTAGGCCAGAAGAGTCTGTAGCCATTTCAGGCATCTCATCTTGTGGTGCATGGGCTTCCTCATGTTTCAAAGCCTGCAAAAGGACCCAAGACTATGTGGTGTCAAGGAGAAGGATCACTATTGGTTGACAACCCTCCTTGACCACCATTACCAGGGGAAATACTCAGAACTTATCCCATCCCCAAAGAAGGTGCAGCAGATGAAATCTCTTGATACATGTCTCCCAGGGAAATGCCCAGACCACCATAACCATTGTATGTCTAATTACTTGCATATAAGCCTTCAAACTAGGCACTTTTGATTTTTACAGTTCGGGTTCCATAGACTTCAATGGGGTTCATTATTCGGTTCTGAATATTTGAGATATTCTGGTGTAAATCGAACAGGGGGTCATTCGGCCCATCCCTAAGCAAAACTTTACAGAGGAAGAAAAATTACACAGTTAAAATTGTAAGCAAATGACATTCATTGTCAGCTTCTAAAAAACTACACAGATCCCTCCAAAGGTCCCCCATAATACATAGCAGATCCTTGGAGAGGTCTGACTGTTTTTTTTTTTTTAAACACACAAAGCTGTCAATCTCAGCTGTCAACATCATTTGCCGACAAATGTAAAACTTTTTTCCCTTGTAAATGTCAGCACTGCTGCAGCACTTTCTGTACATCACAGAGATGCCCCTTTACAGGCAGGATTAGAACACCCACCAGGCATGTCATTTAAAGGAATTGGACATTTTTAATGTTTTTCTTTAAACAATTAAAAATCATTACTCCTGTTCAAATGGCATTTAAAAAAAAAAAAATTTGCACTGTACATGTTCCCCAGGCACACGTATCTGCCACGAGGCAAACAAGGCATTTGCTTTGTGTTGCATTCTCAGGAGGCCCCACTATAGCCGAAAAAGACAGCTATAGGGCTGCTTGCCCTCTTTTTGTCTTATGGACAGAGCTGATCACAGATTGGGGTAAAGAGCTAATCACAGAGGCCCTTTACTACGTGATCAGCTGTGTTCAATTACAGCTGATCAGGATTTTTTTAAAAAACTGCCCGTTATCTGCATTCCTTTCTTCAAGTTGTCACAGTGCGAGGAGAGGAGAGCCGGTAACGGGCAAGTAAAAAAAGGAGACATCTGCACTGATAGGGCACTGATAATCAATGTGCTGATTATCAGTGCAGCCCCAACAGCACCCATCAGTGCTGCCAATCAGTGCCCATCAGAGCTGCCAATCAGTGCTGTCAATTGGTGCCCCCTCATCAGTGCCACCTATCAGTGCCTCCTATTGGTGCCCGTCAGTGCCACCTATCAGTGTCCTTCACTGCCGCATATTATTGCCCATTAGTGCCTCCTATTATTGCCCATCAGTTTTGCCCATCAGTGCCCTTCATTGCCCCTATCAGTGCCACCTATCAATACCCTTCAGTGCCACCTTTCAGTGCCCATCAGTGTTACCTATCAGTGTCTATCAGTGCAGTATATTAGTACAGCTTCATCAGTGCATCCTCATCAGTACCCACCATTACAGTACCTCCTATGTCTTGCTGACCCCATCCTCTGCTCCATTGACCACATATGTGGCACTAGGAGGAATCATGTCTCAGGGTCTGATGAGGAAGCCACAGCTGTTCACTGTGAATGGCTGCAGCTTCCTCATCAGACCCTGATACAAGAATGGTATAACACGGCTGGGTGGGACAAATTTAGATGGAGAAACGTCCAATTTTAGGCTTGCCTAGGGCAGCACAAAACCAAAATACACCACTGTCCACAGAGCAGTGCCCACATCCTTGAAATTATTGACATGCCCCTTGCATGTTAGCCCAGAAAGCGGGCATTTTTAAAATGACAGATTTGTCTCCCATTGATTTTAATGGAGTTTGGGTTTGGCATACAAACAAAACACTCTGCTGAGTGCACAGGGTGCGATTTTGTTTTGTTTTCTTTCTTTGGTACATACCCCCAATGGCAGTGTCTGGCTTCCTATGCATCTTTTTTGACAATAGTTTGTATATTTGCCCCTCAGAAATAATGCATTGAATACCAAGATTCACCACCATACACTTTTGGGGAAAAGTTAGTATTTTCTGAATTTTGAGGACATTTCAACAAACTGGGCACAAATCATATCCAGGTAAATTCTCATCCCCAACAATTACATAATCTTACAAACTTTGAGTGAAAAATACAATATAATAAAATGGAAATTGAATTGTATGATGAGCTACTTACCAGTGACTTCTGAGTTCCATTTGCACTCTGCAAAGTTTGTGTTGGATAATACAAAAGAAAATACAATTTAGTTTTCAGTTAAAGAGAAACTTTTTTGTTTTTGTTAATTTTTACAGTTTTTACTCTCCTGACTATCTATCTATCTATCTATCTATCTATCTATCTATCTATCTATCTATCTATCTATCTATCTATCTATCTAATACCTACCACTATATAACTAAAAGTATGAGGAACTGTTAACATTGCAGTATACAAAGACTCTTTAGCTAATTGCGCTATTCCAACCTTATGACAACAATTTGAGGACATCTCTTTTCTCTTCCAGCATGACTGCCCTAAGCCAGATCCATAGAGTGTCCTGTACAGAGTCCTGACCTCAACCCTACTGAATTCCTTTAGGATGAGTTGGAACCCTGATAATGAGCCAGTTATTTTTCCATTTCCCATTGCCCTTTAAGGGGGTTCTGATGCCAGGAGGTGAGGCAGGCTTTATCATCATGTTACCCCCGTGATTCATTGTTGTAGTGGTTACATGACTGGAAAGCTCTAAATCACAAGTAGCGATCTGGGCTTTCCATTAGGCACCTGGGAACTGTGATGTCCACTGATCAGCTATCCCAGCAACTTCTATGCCTTTTCTTACAAGAAGGGTTTATATGTCAGAGAATTCCCTGGAGGAGAGGGCAGCTCTCCTAAAAATGGAAATACTTTGAATGCTGCAGCTGAGTTCTGAGAATGTTAGTTATTTCTGGGTTTTGGTCTTCCTTGGTGACTGACTTAGCACTAGCATGCAGCAAGGAAAGATAGATCAAGGATAAAACTCCCGATCTGTAAACTGTTCAGGTCTGTGTACATGAAATAGTGAAGTTAGATGATCAGCCAGGCAAACAGCATTTTCAAAAGAAAGGTCATTAATGACTCTTGCTCCAGGTTTCCTCTGGGTGGTGTAGACAGTGAGGGGGGAGGGTTATGTTATGGTGAGAGAGTCGGGACACAAACCTTGTATCAGAAAATGCCATTCCCCTGACATTGTGACATTGGAATATTGATGGAAAGTAGCAAATTTGTTATAAATAAAAGGAAATGTAACAAACAACTTAATAAGATGATTCTGCAGAATTTGATGATCCGTCTACAATAGTGAGATCAGATCACCATGAGATAAACGTGCAGGTAAAATACTACATAACGAGAGTCAATATTGTCACCCAAGTGTCCAGGGCCGCTGATAGGGCAGTACAACCAGCCCTGTTGTACTGGGCCCAGCCCTATCAGCTCAGCAAGGGGGCCCGGGAAGCTTTATAGTTAATTTCTGACAGAATAAATTAAAATGCTTTACTAAACACCCCCTGCTCCTACTTGCTTTGCAGGTAGTACGCACATAATCCTGGGCCCCATTAGGGCAACAGAGGGGCTAAGGAAGTGAGATCACTGAAGGGACTTTATCTCCATTTTCAGGGGGTGTAGGCAGATAAAGCCATTCCGCATAATGCGCTGCATATGTTCTAGTTACGGCCACGGCTGCCCTCTGCTTGTACCATCCCTGGCGGAGTGATTCATGTGTACAATGCTCCCTCAGTAAGTGCTGTGGCTGAGTGAGAGACTTTTGTGAGATGGGCAAGTGGCTGAGAGGATGCAGGAAACCTAATCTGGCAGCAGTGCACAGCTTCTGGCAAGGGGCGGCACACAGTCACACTAACTACCATGGAAAGAAGGTACAGCCCTTGTCATTATGATGATCACATCACTTTAGATCCTCTATTTCTCTTCCACAGTGTCACATGGCTATTGGGTCTGAGTGTGTACAGACTTTTAAACAGTACAGTCATAACAAAGTCAGCACCCAATAGCTATGTGACACTGTGGAAGAGCAATAGATGATCTAAAGTGTTGTGATCCCCATAATGACAATAATCATAAGCATGGGGTGCTACTTTACACTTGTTACTTGTTTGGATGGAAGGAGGGCAGTAAAAACATGCAGCTGAGCTGTATTTTTTAACCACCCCCCCAACCACTCCTCCTTAAAGAAGCTTTCACCCAAGCTTTACAATTAGATCTGGCTGTCATTTTTTCATGTGGATCTGATTGAAACCTCCATGTAGGATGGAGTCCGGATGTACATAGATTTGAATCTGTTCACACCTGCCTATCTCTAGGTCCGTTCAGGTCCAAAAAAAAAATGGAAAAAGGACCGCGTTCTTTCCAATTTTTCCAGACCTAAACATAACAGATCAGCAGTAGCCTGATTTAAGTGGATAATCAAAGAGCAACACAGCAACAGGTGAGACAATCCCCTTTCTGAGTCACACAGTGAGAGTCCAGTCTGTGACCTGGGTTAGGGTTGCCACTTTTTTTTCAAGCCAAACCCGAACACTTTAGTGGCGTGCAGCAAAAAATTATTTTTTTTAGCATTCTGTAAAGGATTGTAAAAGACCTAGGACACCTTTGGGCGCTCCATGGAGAATAGTAATGTGGCTTGCATAGTGCCCACTCACCCTCCTATCAGGCACTGTTCTGAGCTACATTACTGCCTGAATATTGTGCCAAGGTTTAAAGTGAACTGAAACCTGGACACATGATTCAAAACCCGAACTGTCCGGGTGAATCCTGGACAGGTGGCAACCCTAACCTGGGTGTAGCAGAAGATGTGAAGGGAAGACTGATCGCACTGCCAGCATCAGAAAAAATTTGCTTTAATGTATAAAATCCACAAAGAAAAGCATCACAAACCCACAATACAGACATCGCAGGCACCCTGGACAGGTAAGTGTCCATTTATTAAAAGTCAGCAGCTGCAGTATTTGTAGCTGCTGGCTTTTAATATTTGTTTTTAGTGAACCCCCACTTTAAAGGAATAATAGATGCACCTTAAGGCTTAAGGAAAATTGAATCCTTAAAGTAAGCTGCAGCACTCTCATTCGCTAGCAGGAATGAGCTCAGTCTGGACAGAGATAAATATCCCTTAAAATATCACTTTTTCGAGGCAGAGTCAAGGGTGGGGGTACGGGGCCCCATGATTTCTAACAGCGGCCCTGCAAGTGTCACTTACCTCTTCCGAAATGTCCCCATTCCCGTGTAAAGGCCTCAATACTGACATCCATGAGCACAAGACTCACATTGGGAGAATTCCTCAATATCAATTCTTTATGGGTAAATGAATGTCCAAGTGGAGTAACCAAGGATTCTAGAGACATATCTCCATATATGGGGAACTTCTCTGTAAAGCAAAAAGAGATATAAATAGTTTACATCTGAGCATGACTGCCAAGTGTAAGAAGACAAAATACAGTTAGGGGCTGTATAGATAAAATACAAGGTTGGACATGGCTAGTATACAGGTAGAGGAGTGCTATACCTACCTAGACTAATATATGAGGAAGCCCAGATGAGCGTCATAAGGGCCATTACCTAACCAGATAATAGAAAATGACAAGATTGTAAGCTCTTCTGAGCAGGGCCCTCTTAATCCTCTTGTATTTTATTGTATTGTAACTGTATTGTCTCCTTTTTATATTGTAAAGTACTGCGTAAATTGCTGGCGCTATATACATCCTGAATAATGATAATAATAAGCAAGGTGAAGAAGGAAAACAGTTCCTGCCTAGATTAACCGCTTGCCGACCACCTCACGCCAATATACGTTGGCAGAAGAGCTCATACAGGCAGAATCACGTACCTGTACGTTGCCCTATAAGAGGCGGTCAGGGGGAAGCTCCGTGAGTCGGGTTGCGGGTCCCGCGGACTCGATCGCTGGGGATACCCGCAATCCTCTAACGGGGAGGAAAAACCTGCCTAGTGACAGTGTCACTGATCTCTGATCTCTGTGATTGGAGCAGAGATCAGTGACATGTCACACAAAGCCACGCCCCACAACACACTTAACCCTTACACTGCCACCTAGTGGTTAACCCCTTTACTGCCAGTGTCATTTACACAGGAATCAGTGCATTTGTATAGCACTGATTGCTGTATAAATGGCAATGGTCCCAAAAATGTGTCAAAAATGTCCCATGTGTCCGCCATAATGTCACAGTCACAAAAAAAAAAATCACTGATAGCCGCCATTACTAGTAAAAAAAAATATTAATAAAAATGCCATGAAACGATCCCCTATTTTATAAACTCTATAACTTTTGCGCAAACCAATCAATCATTGTGCTTATTGTGATTTTTTTTACCAAACATATGTAGAAGAATACGTATCGGCCTAAACTCAGGAAAAAAATAGTTTTTTATATATTTTTGGGGGATATTTATTGTAGCAAAGTGTAAAAAATAATGCATTTTTTTCAAAATTGTTGCTCTTTTTTTGTTTATAGCGCAAAATATAAAAAACATGTATATCACCATCAAATACCACCAAAAGAAAGCTCTATTTGTGGGGATTAAAGGACGCCAATTTTGTTTTGTAGCCACGTCAAATGGCCACGCAATTGTCAGTTAAAGTGACGCAGGGCCGAATCGCAAAAAGTGCTCTAGTCAGGAAAAGGGTAAATCCTTCAGGGGCTGAAGTGGTTAATACATGTACACAAGGCTGAGCTCAGCTAGGACCATTACACCAGGAACCAAAACTGATTATAGTAGGGACTAGTAAAAGTAAAAACAAGTAAAAAGACTAGAACTAGTACCAAAGAAAATAATGTTAGGCAAAACTAGAAAATGCATTTCCTGGAGAAAATGGGTGGGAATGCTGAATATCATCTCCCTATCTGCTAGCTGCCTGTCCTCTGAACACACTGGAAAAAACATCTCCTCACTATCTGCTAGCTGTCTGAGTGAGAGACAGTGTGAGAGAATCCTTCAAAACAAGCCTTAATAAATCCACAACAGTACATGCTATGGAAACAGCGACTTCACCGTTAGAGACACTCGGCCTTGGTGAACATATCAGTATAAAATTTATGTTGATAAATTTAAACATGTGGGCATGTCAGCGATTTAAAAGAGAAGTTGGCTGTGCGTTTCACTGGGAAATGTGAAGAATTTTATGCATCAAAACTTCCCCATCATATTGCCCCATCAATACGGCCCCCAACAAATTCACCCCATCAAAACTGCCCAATCATATTGCCCCATCTAAACGCCCCCCATCAAATTTGCCCCATCAAAACTGCCCCATCATATTGCCCCCATCAAAACTGCCCATCATATTGCCACCATCAAAACTGCCCCATCAAAACGCCCCCATCAAACTGCTCACATCAAAACTGTCCCATCATATTGCCCCCATCAAAACTGCCCCATCATATTGCCCCATCAAAACTGCCCATCATATTGCCACCATCAAAACAGCTCCCATCAAAATTGTCCCCAACATATTGCCCCATCAAAATGGCCCCCATCAAAACTGATCATATTGCCCCATCAAAACTGCCCCATCATAGTGCCCCCATCAAAACTGCCCCATCAAAACTGCACCATCATATTGTCCCATCACAACAGCCCCATCATATTGCCAACATCAAAACTGCCCCATCAAAATTGTCCCCATCAAAACTGCCCCATCTTATTGCCACCATCAAAACTGCCCCATCAAAACTGCCCCATCAAAACTGCCCCATCATATTGTCACCATCAAAGCTGCCCCATCAAAACTGCCCCATCATATTGCCACTATCAAAACTGCCCCATCATATTGCCCCCATAAAAACTGCCCATCATAGTGCCATCATCAAAACTGCCCATCATAGTGCCACCATCAACTGCCCCATCACAACAGCCCCCATCATATTGCCACCATCATAACTGCCCCATCATATTGCCACCATCAAAACTGCCCCATCATGTTGCCCCATCAAAACTGCCCCATCATATTGCCACCATCAAAATGGCCCCCATCAAGATTGCCCCATCATATTGTCACCATCAAAACTACCCCATCATATTGCCACCATCAAATCTGCCCAATCATATTGCCACCATCAAAACTGCCCCATCATATTGCCACCATCAAAACTGCCCCCTCATATTGCCACCATCAAAACTGCTCCATCAAAACTGCCCCATCTTATTGCCACCATCAAAACTTCCCCATTAAAACTGCCCCATCATATTGCCACCATTAAAACTGTCCCATCATATTTCCACTATCAAAACTGCTCCAATAAAACTGCCCCATCATATTGCCACCATCAAAACTGCCCATCAAAACTGCCCCATCAAAACTGCCCCATCATATTGCCCTCATCAAAACTGCCCCATCATAATGCCCCATCAAAACTGCCCATCATATTGCCACCATCAAAACTGCCCCATCAAAACGCCCCCATCAAACTGCTCACATCAAAACTGTCATATCATATTGCCCCCATCAAAACTGCCCCATCATATTGCCCCATCAAAACTGCCCCCATCAAAACTGCCCATCATATTGCCACCATCAAAACAGCTCCCATCAAAATTGTCCCCAACATATTGCCCCATCAAAATGGCCCCCATCAAAACTGATCATATTGCCCCATCAAAACTGCCCCATCATAGTGCCCCCATCAAAACTGCCCCATCAAAACTGCACCATCATATTGTCCCATCACAACAGCCCCATCATATTGCCACCATTAAAACTGCCCCATCTTATTGCCAACATCAAAACTGCCCCATCAAAATTGTCCCCATCAAAACTGCCCCATCTTATTGCCACCATCAAAACTGCCCCATCAAAACTGCCCCATCAAAACTGCCCCATCATATTGTCACCATCAAAGCTGCCCCATCAAAACTGCCCCATCATATTGCCACTATCAAAACTGCCCCATCATATTGCCCCCATAAAAACTGCCCATCATAGTGCCATCATCAAAACTGCCCATCATAGTGCCACCATCAACTGCCCCATCACAACAGCCCCCATCATATTGCCACCATCATAACTGCCCCATCATATTGCCACCATCAAAACTGCCCCATCATGTTGCCCCATCATATTGCCACCATCAAAATGGCCCCATCAAGATTGCCCCATCATATTGCCACCATCAAAACTACCCCATCATATTGCCACCATCAAATCTGCCCAATCATATTGCCACCATCAAAACTGCCCCATCATATTGCCACCATCAAAACTGCCCCCTCATATTGCCACCATCAAAACTGCTCCATCAAAACTGCCCCATCTTATTGCCACCATCAAAACTTCCCCATTAAAACTGCCCCATCATATTGCCACCATTAAAACTGTCCCATCATATTTCCACTATCAAAACTGCTCCATTAAAACTGCCCCATCATATTGCCACCATCAAAACTGCCCCATCATATTGCCACCATCAAAACTGCCCCAACAAAACTGCTCCATCAAAACTGCCCCATCATATTGCCACCATCAAAACTGCCCCATCATATCGCCCCATCAAAATGCCCCCATCAAACTGCTCACATCAAAACTGTCCCATCATATTGCCCCCCATCAAAACTGCCCCATCATATTGCTCTATCATATTGCCCCCATCAAAACTGCCACCATCAAAACTTCCCATCATATTGCCACCATCAAAACAGCTCCCATCAAAATTGCCCCCAACATGCTGCCCCATCAAAATGGCCCCCATCAAAACTGCGCCATCATATTGCTCCATCAAAACTGCCCCATCATATTGCCCCATCACAACAGCCCCATCATATTGCCACCATCAAAACTGCCCCATTAAAAATTGACCCATCAAAACTGCCCCATCATATTGCCACCATCAAAGCTGCCCCATCAAAATTGCCCCATCAAAACTGCCCCATCATATTGCCCCCATAAAAACTGCCCATCATATTGCCACCATCAAAACTACCCCATCATATTGCCACCATCAAATCTGCCCAATCATATTGCCACCATCAAAACTGCCCCATCATATTGCCACCATCAAAACTGCCCCCTCATATTGCCACCATCAAAACTGCTCCATCAAAACTGCCCCATCTTATTGCCACCATCAAAACTTCCCCATTAAAACTGCCCCATCATATTGCCACCATTAAAACTGTCCCATCATATTTCCACTATCAAAACTGCTCCATTAAAACTGCCCCATCATATTGCCACCATCAAAACTGCCCCATCAAAACTGCCCCATCATATTGCCCTCATCAAAACTGCCCCATCATATTGCCCCATCAAAACTGCCCATCATATTGCCACCATCAAAACTGCCCCATCAAAACGCCCCCATCAAACTGCTCACATCAAAACTGTCCCATCATATTGCCCCCATCAAAACTGCCCCATCATATTGCCCCATCAAAACTGCCCCCATCAAAACTGCCCATCATATTGCCACCATCAAAACAGCTCCCATCAAAATTGTCCCCAACATATTGCCCCATCAAAATGGCCCCCATCAAAACTGATCATATTGCCCCATCAAAACTGCCCCATCATAGTGCCCCCATCAAAACTGCCCCATCAAAACTGCACCATCATATTGTCCCATCACAACAGCCCCATCATATTGCCACCATTAAAACTGCCCCATCTTATTGCCAACATCAAAACTGCCCCATCAAAATTGTCCCCATCAAAACTGCCCCATCTTATTGCCACCATCAAAACTGCCCCATCAAAACTGCCCCATCATATTGTCACCATCAAAGCTGCCCCATCATATTGCCACTATCAAAACTGCCCCATCATATTGCCCCCATAAAAACTGCCCATCAAAGTGCCATCATCAAAACTGCCCATCATAGTGCCACCATCAACTGCCCCATCACAACAGCCCCCATCATATTGCCACCATCATAACTGCCCCATCATATTGCCACCATCAAAACTGCCCCATCATGTTGCCCCATCAAAACTGCCCCATCATATTGCCACCATCAAAATGGCCCCATCAAGATTGCCCCATCATATTGCCACCATCAAAACTACCCCATCATATTGCCACCATCAAATCTGCCCAATCATATTGCCACCATCAAAACTGCCCCATCATATTGCCACCATCAAAACTGCCCCCTCATATTGCCACCATCAAAACTGCTCCATCAAAACTGCCCCATCTTATTGCCACCATCAAAACTTCCCCATTAAAACTGCCCCATCATATTGCCACCATTAAAACTGTCCCATCATATTTCCACTATCAAAACTGCTCCATTAAAACTGCCCCATCATATTGCCACCATCAAAACTGCCCCATCAAAACTGCTCCATCAAAACTGCCCCATCATATTGCCACCATCAAAACTGCCCCATCATATCGCCCCATCAAAATGCCCCCATCAAACTGCTCACATCAAAACTGTCCCATCATATTGCCCCCCCATCAAAACTGCCCCATCATATTGCCCTATCATATTGCCCCCATCAAAACTGCCACCATCAAAACTTCCCATCATATTGCCACCATCAAAACAGCTCCCATCAAAATTGCCCCCAACATGCTGCCCCATCAAAATGGCCCCCATCAAAACTGCGCCATCATATTGCTCCATCAAAACTGCCCCATCATATTGCCCCCATCAAAACTGCCCCATCATATTGCCCCATCAAAACTGCCCCCATCAAAACTGCCCATCATATTGCCACCATCAAAACAGCTCCCATCAAAATTGTCCCCAACATTTGCCCCATCAAAATGGCCCCCATCAAAACTGATCATATTGCCCCATCAAAACTGCCCCATCATAGTGCCCCCATCAAAACTGCCCCATCAAAACTGCACCATCATATTGTCCCATCACAACAGCCCCATCATATTGCCACCATTAAAACTGCCCCATCTTATTGCCAACATCAAAACTGCCCCATCAAAATTGTCCCCATCAAAACTGCCCCATCTTATTGCCACCATCAAAACTGCCCCATCAAAACTGCCCCATCATATTGTCACCATCAAAGCTGCCCCATCAAAACTGCCCCATCATATTGCCACTATCAAAACTGCCCCATCATATTGCCCCCATAAAAACTGCCCATCATAGTGCCATCATCAAAACTGCCCATCATAGTGCCACCATCAACTGCCCCATCACAACAGCCCCCATCATATTGCCACCATCATAACTGCCCCATCATATTGCCACCATCAAAACTGCCCCATCATGTTGCCCCATCAAAACTGCCCCATCATATTGCCACCATCAAAATGGCCCCATCAAGATTGCCCCATCATATTGCCACCATCAAAACTACCCCATCATATTGCCACCATCAAATCTGCCCAATCATATTGCCACCAACAAAACTGCCCCATCATATTGCCACCATCAAAACTGCCCCCTCATATTGCCACCATCAAAACTGCTCCATCAAAACTGCCCCATCTTATTGCCACCATCAAAACTTCCCCATTAAAACTGCCCCATCATATTGCCACCATTAAAACTGTCCCATCATATTTCCACTATCAAAACTGCTCCATTAAAACTGCCCCATCATATTGCCACCATCAAAACTGCCCCATCATATTGCCACCATCAAAACTGCCCCATCAAAACTGCTCCATCAAAACTGCCCCATCATATTGCCACCATCAAAACTGCCCCATCATATCGCCCCATCAAAATGCCCCCATCAAACTGCTCACATCAAAACTGTCCCATCATATTGCCCCCCATCAAAACTGCCCCATCATATTGCCCTATCATATTGCCCCCATCAAAACTGCCACCATCAAAACTTCCCATCATATTGCCACCATCAAAACAGCTCCCATCAAAATTGCCCCCAACATGCTGCCCCATCAAAATGGCCCCCATCAAAACTGCGCCATCATATTGCTCCATCAAAACTGCCCCATCATATTGCCCCATCACAACAGCCCCATCATATTGCCACCATCAAAACTGCCCCATTAAAAATTGACCCATCAAAACTGCCCCATCATATTGCCACCATCAAAGCTGCCCCATCAAAATTTCCCCATCAAAACTGCCCCATAATATTGCCACCATCAAAACTACCCCATCATATTGCCACCATCAAATCTGCCCAATCATATTGCCACCATCAAAACTGCCCCATCATATTGCCACCATCAAAACTGCCCCCTCATATTGCCACCATCAAAACTGCTCCATCAAAACTGTCCCATCTTATTGCCACCATCAAAACTTCCCCATTAAAACTGCCCCATCATATTGCCACCATTAAAACTGTCCCATCATATTTCCACTATCAAAACTGCTCCATTAAAACTGCCCCATCATATTGCCACCATCAAAACTGCCCCATCAAAACTGCCCCATCAAAACTGCCCCATCATATTGCCCTCATCAAAACTGCCCCATCATATTGCCCCATCAAAACTGCCCATCATATTGCCACCATCAAAACTGCCCCATCAAAACGCCCCCATCAAACTGCTCACATCGAAACTGTCCCATCATATTGCCCCCATCAAAACTGCCCCATCATATTGCCCCATCAAAACTGCCCCCATCAAAACTGCCCATCATATTGCCACCATCAAAACAGCTCCCATCAAAATTGTCCCCAACATATTGCCCCATCAAAATGGCCCCCATCAAAACTGATCATATTGCCCCATCAAAACTGCCCCATCATAGTGCCCCCATCAAAACTGCCCCATCAAAACTGCACCATCATATTGTCCCATCACAACAGCCCCATCATATTGCCACCATTAAAACTGCCCCATCTTATTGCCAACATCAAAACTGCCCATCATAGTGCCACCATCAACTGCCCCATCACAACAGCCCCCATCATATTGCCACCATCATAACTGCCCCATCATATTGCCACCATCAAAACTGCCCCATCATGTTGCCCCATCAAAACTGCCCCATCATATTGCCACCATCAAAATGGCCCCATCAAGATTGCCCCATCATATTGCCACCATCAAAACTACCCCATCATATTGCCACCATCAAATCTGCCCAATCATATTGCCACCATCAAAACTGCCCCATCATATTGCCACCATCAAAACTGCCCCCTCATATTGCCACCATCAAAACTGCTCCATCAAAACTGCCCCATCTTATTGCCACCATCAAAACTTCCCCATTAAAACTGCCCCATCATATTGCCACCATTAAAACTGTCCCATCATATTTCCACTATCAAAACTGCTCCATTAAAACTGCCCCATCATATTGCCACCATCAAAACTGCCCCATCATATTGCCACCATCAAAACTGCCCCATCAAAACTGCTCCATCAAAACTGCCCCATCATATTGCCACCATCAAAACTGCCCCATCATATCGCCCCATCAAAATGCCCCCATCAAACTGCTCACATCAAAACTGTCCCATCATATTGCCCCCCATCAAAACTGCCCCATCATATTGCCCTATCATATTGCCTCCATCAAAACTGCCACCATCAAAACTTCCCATCATATTGCCACCATCAAAACAGCTCCCATCAAAATTGCCCCCAACATGCTGCCCCATCAAAATGGCCCCCATCAAAACTGCGCCATCATATTGCTCCATCAAAACTGCCCCATCATATTGCCCCATCACAACAGCCCCATCATATTGCCACCAACAAAACTGCCCCATTAAAAATTGACCCATCAAAACTGCCCCATCATATTGCCACCATCAAAGCTGCCCCATCAAAATTGCCCCATCAAAACTGCCCCATCATATTGCCCCCATAAAAACTGCCCATCATATTGCCACCATCAAAACTACCCCATCATATTGCCACCATCAAATCTGCCCAATCATATTGCCACCATCAAAACTGCCCCATCATATTGCCACCATCAAAACTGCCCCCTCATATTGCCACCATCAAAACTGCTCCATCAAAACTGTCCCATCTTATTGCCACCATCAAAACTTCCCCATTAAAACTGCCCCATCATATTGCCACCATTAAAACTGTCCCATCATATTTCCACTATCAAAACTGCTCCATTAAAACTGCCCCATCATATTGCCACCATCAAAACTGCCCCATCAAAACTGCCCCATCATATTGCCCTCATCAAAACTGCCCCATCATATTGCCCCATCAAAACTGCCCATCATATTGCCGCCATCAAAACTGCCCCATCAAAACGCCCCCATCAAACTGCTCACATCGAAACTGTCCCATCATATTGCCCCCATCAAAACTGCCCCATCATATTGCCCCATCAAAACTGCCCCCATCAAAACTGCCCATCATATTGCCACCATCAAAACAGCTCCCATCAAAATTGTCCCCAACATATTGCCCCATCAAAATGGCCCCCATCAAAACTGATCATATTGCCCCATCAAAACTGCCCCATCATAGTGCCCCCATCAAAACTGCCCCATCAAAACTGCACCATCATATTGTCCCATCACAACAGCCCCATCATATTGCCACCATTAAAACTGCCCCATCTTATTGCCAACATCAAAACTGCCCCATCAAAATTGTCCCCATCAAAACTGCCCCATCTTATTGCCACCATCAAAACTGCCCCATCATATTGTCACCATCAAAGCTGCCCCATCAAAACTGCCCCATCATATTGCCACTATCAAAACTGCCCCATCATATTGCCCCCATAAAAACTGCCCATCATAGTGCCATCATCAAAACTGCCCATCATAGTGCCACCATCAACTGCCCCATCACAACAGCCCCCATCATATTGCCACCATCATAACTGCCCCATCATATTGCCACCATCAAAACTGCCCCATCATGTTGCCCCATCAAAACTGCCCCATCATATTGCCACCATCAAAATGGCCCCATCAAGATTGCCCCATCATATTGCCACCATCAAAACTACCCCATCATATTGCCACCATCAAATCTGCCCAATCATATTGCCACCATCAAAACTGCCCCATCATATTGCCACCATCAAAACTGCCCCCTCATATTGCCACCATCAAAACCGCTCCATCAAAACTGCCCCATCTTATTGCCACCATCAAATCTTCCCCATTAAAACTGCCCCATCATATTGCCACCATTAAAACTGTCCCATCATATTTCCACTATCAAAACTGCTCCATTAAAACTGCCCCATCATATTGCCACCATCAAAACTGCCCCATCAAAACTGCTCCATCAAAACTGCCCCATCATATTGCCACCATCAAAACTGCCCCATCATATCGCCCCATCAAAATGCCCCCATCAAACTGCTCACATCAAAACTGTCCCATTATATTGCCCCCATCAAAACTGCCCCATCATATTGTCCTATCATATTGCCCCCATCAAAACTGCCACCATCAAAACTTCCCATCATATTGCCACCATCAAAACGGCTCCCATCAAAATTGCCCCCAACATGTTGCCCCATCAAAATGGCCCCCATCAAAACTGCGCCATCATATTGCTCCATCAAAACTGCCCCATCATATTGCCCCATCACAACAGCCCCATCATATTGCCACCATCAAAACTGCCCCATTAAAAATTGACCCATCAAAACTGCCCCATCATATTGCCACCATCAAAGCTGCCCCATCAAAATTGCCCCATCAAAACTGCCCCATCATATTGCCCCCATAAAAACTGCCCATCATAGTGCCACCATCAAAACTGCCCCATCACAACAGCCCCCATGATATTGCCACCATCATAACTGCCCCATCATATTGCCACCATCAAACTGCCCCATCATGTTGCCCCCATCATATTGCCAACATAAAAACGGCCCCATCAAGATTGCCCTATCATATTGCCACCATCAAAACTGCCCCATCATATTGACACCATCAAAACTGCCCCATCATATTGCCACCATCAAATCTGCCCCATCATATTGCCACCATCAAAACTGCCCCATCATATTGCCACCATCAAAACTGCCCCATCATATTGCCACTATAAAAACTGCCCCATCATATTGCCAACATCAAAACTGCCCCATCATATTACAACCATCAAAACTGCCCCATCATATTACAACCATCAAAACTGCCCCATCAAAACTGCTCATTTTAAAGGCTTATATGCATGGTATTGTCATAAAATGTATTTGGGGACCTGGGTTCTGCCCCAGGGGACATGTATCAATGCAAAACAAAGTTTTAAAAATGGCAGTTTTTTCGGGAGCAGTGATTTTATTAATGCTTAAAGTGAAAAAATAAAAGTGTAATATTCCTTTAAATTTCATACCTGGGAGGTGTCTATAGTATGCCTGTGAAGGGGCGCATGTTTCCCGTGTTTAGAACAATCTGACAGCAAAATTACATTTCTAAAGGAAAAAAAGTCATTTAAAACTACTCGCAGCTACAATCAATTGTTCGTCCGACAATATACATAACAGTTCATTGATAAAAGCGGCATGGGATTTCCCCACAGGGGAACCCTGAACCAAATTTTTTTTTTTAAAAATGCGTGGGGGAACCCCTAAATTCCATACCAGGCCCTTCAGGTCTGGTATGGATATTCAGGGGAATGCCGCGCTAAAATTAAAAAAAAAGTGTGTGGGGGTCCCCCTCAAAATCCATACCAGACCCTTCAGGACCCTTCAATATCTTTTGATATTCAACTTTCGTACAAATTTGTGGACATCCATATAGGTGTGAAATGTATTCAACCCACGAGGGGTGCAAACTTCAGACCCTTCTCTAACACAAACTTTTCAGAATCGGTGAGGACCCCTGTACTCAAGTTGAATATCCCATCCCCCATCAGGGTCTTTTTCTTTTTAGCTTGTAGCCTTTTTCCTCTTCTGGATCCTCTTTTTCGTCCCCCGATCGCTTGGAACCCTGATATTGGGTTTGTGAAAACTCTAATGTTGGTTACCCCGATTAGATGGACATTGCCATATTTTGATCAATGACCTTGTTCTGAATAACGTCCTTCCTGTCAAGCCACAGGTTGTCTACAAGGAGCTCCTTCTATTAGGGGCAGAGTGGCACCTAATATTTTAGATCCACTTATCAAAAGAGATTTTTTTGAGAATTTAACTGGGTTTTATCAGTGTAGGAGGTGCAGGGTTTGCTCGTTGAGTGGGTGCACACACAGAAGGACCCATAAATTGAAATCATCTAGTACCCTGAAGGAGTTTGACATTAAGACTTTTATCACATGCTCCACCGAGGGGGTCGTATACCTGCTCCAGTGCCCATGTGGGCAGCAGTATGTGGACAGGACTAAACAGGCCCTCTCGGTAAGGCTTAATGGAGCATGTAACCAATATCATCCATGGTTTTCCCAAACATCCAGTCTCGAGACACTACCTGGAAGCTCATAATAAAGATCCGGCTAAGACTATATTTCTTGGTATTGATCGTTACACTCCTCATTGGAGAGGTGGATCCTTAGTACGGGGAATCTCGAGACTTGAGATGACAGGAATTCATAAAATAAAATGCTACACCCCTTTTGGGATGAATGTGGACATTGAATTAAATGCTTTTATTGATAATTCCCAATACAATTTGATTTCAAATCATCTTTGTGAACTTGCTGTGAAGCCTCAGTGGCCATATCCATTGAGTCTATTTTTTACATTTTTTTTAGTTTATTTAGAATATATTTTTGATTTTTGTACCGGGCTATGCAATATTGTATTATTTGGAGGATGGCGATTTGGGGCCGTTTCCCAGTAATATAGTTGCGCATTGTGGTACGAGCTACTGTTGGCACAATGTCTGCTGATAAATGATATCGGTGGAGGTTGTTGTGGGTGGGAAGGCTGGGCTCGAACTAGCATCCATCCCACCAGAGAACACTGTTTGGTGCTCTTTGCATTAATAGTGGTGCCAACCCCCAACAACACCACCACCACCACCACCACATACCTTCCGCTTGAGTCACAGGAATTATTTTCCGATCCATATCAAGAGGACATTTCTGATGCGCAGCCACTCTTGGTATTGGATCAGGAAGAGGAGGTAGCAACAACCGCTACTCAGCAGTCTGACGACAGTACCCAGATCAGCCCAAGGAGGAGGTTGGTCCCCGGTGTTGCTGCCTACTCCGAGATCTCTACTTATAGCGGTGGGGAAGGTGACGTTGATGATGACGTGTCTAGTGATGTCATGTGGGTGCCCACAAGAGAGGAAGAGGAGGGGAGTTCAGAGGGAGATATGGACCAGCAGATAGGGAGGAGAAGCAGGAATAACTTGCATTGCACAGGAGGGACAAAGCAGACTGCAAATGTATCAGGAGCGAGTCATCGACCATGTAGGTCACATCTGGCGCTCCCAGGACACCGGCACATGGCTCCGCAGTGTGGGCTTTTTTTAACGTGCCCGCTGCTGACAAAAGTGTTGCCATCTGCAATCTTTGCAGTCAACGCATTAGTCGCGGTAAGCCCAACACTCACCTAGGGACGACCGCCTTAAGAAGGCATATGGGCAGCCATCACCGAGCCGAGTGGGAGCAACGGAACACACAAAGCCACACTGCAGGCTCTCACCGTCCAGCCTCGTCTTCTACTTCTCCTTCTCCTCTCTCCTCACAATTGTCCTCCACTCCACCTTCCATCACGCCAAGCTCACGTTTTTCTGCAAAAAGGCAGGCTTCCGTGGGCCTAATGTTCGAGCGTAAAAAAATGATGACGCCGGATAACCCTCTTGCCCAACGATTGACGGCTGGCTTGTCAGAACTCATAGCCCGCCAACTACTGCCATATAAACCGGTGGACTCTGAGGCCTTTCGCAAATTTGTGGCCATTGGAACACCACAATGGAAGGTCCCAGGAAGGAAGTATTTCTCAGAGAAGGGCATCCCAGAGCTATATGGCCATGTTCAGCGGCAAGTGAATGTATCTCTGGCACACAGTGTCGGTGCCAAGATACATCTGACCACAGACACGTGGTCTAGTAAACACGGGCAGGGAAGGTATATCACTTTTACTGCCCACTGGGTGAACCTTCTGACGGCCGTCAAGCATGTAACCCGTGGCACCCGTGTAGATTTGGTTTTACCGCCACGGATTGCATGCAGGCCTGACTTTTCTTCTCCTCCTCCTCCTACTCCATCCTCCTCCCTTTCCTCCTCAGCTGACTCCTCCTTTTCCACTGCTAGGGTCTCTTCCGCTGCGCCGCCCAAGCTCCCCAGAACCTATTCGACATGCCAGGTGAGACGTTGCCATGCCGTGCTGCGTCTGTTGTGCCTGGAAGCCAAGAGCCACACTGGCCCGGCACTCCTTTCAGCTTTGCGTTCACAGGCAGATCAGTGGCTAACACCGCTCAATTTGACAGTTGGAAAAGTGGTGTGTGACAACGGTGCCAATCTGCTTAGCGCATTGAAACAGGGCAAAATCATGCACGTGCCATGCATGGCACACGTCTTAAACTTGGTCGTGCAGCGATTCGTTGTCAAATACCCTGGGGTCCAGGACATCTTGCGGCAGGCAAGGAAAATCTCGGCCCATTTCAGAAGATCTTACACGGCCATGGCTCGCCTTGCTGACATTCAGCGGCGACACAATCTGCCGGTCAGACGTCTTATTTGCGATTGCCCGACGTGATGGAACTCAACCTTCTATATGCTTGATAGGCTGCTCCAGCAGAAACGTGCAGTTAACGTCTACCTGTATGAACTCTGCGGCAGACCCGGTTCTGGGGAGCTGTTTTTTTTTTCACCGCGCCAGTGGCTGCTCATGCGCGACGCATGCAGACTTCTGCGCCCATTTGAGGAAATCACCAAACTGGTCAGTCGCAGCCATGTCGCCATCAGTGACATGGTACCTTATGCCTTCTTTATGGAGCGTGCATTGCGTCGTGTCATTGATCAAGCTGTGGAGGAGCAGGAGCGGGAAGATGAGGAAGTCGCAATGCTGGATGAATTCCCAGGGGGGGCTACTCTATCTGAGACAAGTCAACAACAGGAGTCTGAAGAGGAGTCAGAGGAGAATGGTGCCGGGGTGGATGAGGAGGAGCAAGAAGAGCATGCTTTAAACCTTTCTGGGATCCCTGTTGTGCGTGGATGGGGAGAGGAGAATGAAGAGGACGACATTATCCTGGATGAGCCGGAGCCAGGCCACCACACCGCTTCCACTTTAGTGCAAATGGGGGCCTTCATGCTCCAGTGTTTTAATAGGGACCCCCGTATAAAAAGCATAAGGGTCAAGGACCAGTACTGGGTGGCAACGTACTTAGACCCCCGGTACAAACACAAAATGGCGGAAATGTTACCGCCGTCGCAGAGGGCTGTCAGAATGCAGCACTTCCAGGCCTTGCTTCGAGAAATGCTGCATTCTGCTTTTGCGTGCGCTGGCAGAGGAACAATTCCCACTCCCAGAGAAGGAGTTGCGGGTACCAATCCAGCAGCGCCTGCAAGAAGAGGCCGATTTGAAGATGTGTTGGTGACTTCGGATATGAGGTCATTCTTTCAGCCAACCCATCGACAGGTGTCACCCGGATCCAGCATCAGGGAACGCCTAGACCGTCAGGTGTCCGACTACATCGGGTTAACGGCCGATGTGGACGCTCTGAGGAGTGATGAACCCCTGGACTACTGGGTGGGCAGGCTTGACCTCTGGCCAGAGCTTGCCCAATTTGCAATGGAACTGTTGGCTTGCCCCTCATCCAGTGTCCTGTCCGAAAGGACGTTCAGTGCAGCAGGGGGGATCGTGACCGATAAGCGTACTCGCCTAGCTCACGACAGTGTTAACTACCTCACATTTCTAAAAATGAATGAGGCATGGATCTCGGAGGAATGCAACACATGTGACCAGTAGACCATGTATATGTCTATAAACAATTTTTTTAATCGAGCACACAGACCTTCTTTCTTCATTTGGCTCACTTCCTTGTCCAAAAAAAGCCCACCGTACTATATGCCCGTACCCTCCTCTTTGAAGAGGTTGAGCGGTGTCATATTTCTACTGGGGCTGCTTATTATGAGGGGCTCCCACCATCCCTGTGCTGTGCTGACATCCTCCTGGGGCTGTACCTCTGCTGTGCATATTATGAGGGGCTCCCACCATCCCTGTCCTGTGCTGACTTCCTCCTGGGGCTGTACCTCTGCTGTGCATATTTTGAGGTGCTCCCACCATCCCTGTGCTATGCTCATTATGAGGGGCTCCCACCATCCCTGTGCTGTGCTGACTTCCTCCTGGGGCTGTACCTCTGCTGTGCATATTTTGAGGTGCTCCCACCATCCCTGTGCTATGCTCATTATGAGGGGCTCCCACCATCCCTGTGCTATGCTGACTTCCTCCTGGGGCAGCTTACGGTGCAGGTGTCAGTGCTGTATATCACGGTGCTGATGTCAGTGCTCTCTGTCACGGTGCTGCTGTCAGTGCTGTATATCACGGTGCTGGTGTGAGTGCTTTATGTCACGGTGCTGATCTCAGGGCTCTCTATCACGGTGCTGCTGTCAGTGCTGTATATCACGGTGCTGGTGTGAGTGCTTTATGTCACGCTGCTGATGTCAGTGCTCTCTATCACGGTGCTGCTGTCAGTGCTGTATATCACGGTGCTGGTGTGAGTGCTTTATGTCACGCTGCTGATGTCAGTGCTCTCTATCACGGTGCTGCTGTCAGATGACTCTATCACGGTGCAGGTGTCATTGCTGTATGTGACGCTGCTGGTGATCATCTCCTGCACCCTCTTCTTTGCCTACCCTGGTCCCTGACCTTCCCTCTCCTCCATTGCCTTCATGCGCTCCACAGTCCTGAATTGTCACAACAATTTCCCATATAAAAAAAGAATGCTTGTTGTCGATCCCAGATTCACCTCATACATGTGTTATGTCATTGGCCATGTGGTGGGACTATGTTTGCACAGCTAATAATTATTTTGTGGCTGCAAATTTGACCTATAGGTTTGCGAAGTTCGCCTCCCATTGAAGTTAATGGGGCCCGCCGCGAACGTTCCGGTTCGCGAACTATCGGCCGCGTTCGCGGTCCGTGTTCGCGAAACGTCCCGTCGGAAGTTCGTCCATCACTACTATACAATCCATCATCTAAAAATAAAAAGGGAAATCCGATCTCAATCATCACAGGTTATTCCAATCAGCACAAAAAGGTCAAAACAATAGTACAAAAGTACTGGCACGTTCTAACCATGGACCCCGTGATTGGTCCATTTGTATCAGATATCCCCTCTTTCACTTTTAGAAAGGCTAGGTTGCTTCGGGACCATCTGGTGTCGAGTGAATTTAAGGAGGATGGCCAAAGGGACCCATGCAGAAACTTTGGTACCTTTACATGTGGAGGATGTGGATACTGTCGCCTTATGAATACCACCACAAATTTAGTGCTCCCCAATGGTGAGAAATACAGACCCCGACACTATGCTAACTGCAAAACGCCAGGAGTTAGTATATCTTCTCCTTTGCAGTTGCAGTTGTTTTTATGTGGGTAAAACAACCCAAGAGTTCTGGAAAAGAGCTTATCGCATCTGGTATTGATGCAAACTTGCACTCCCAGCCTCCCATTGGGGAGACACGTCACCGCTGTCCATGCTGGAGTGTGCCCCAAGGTTTCTTTTGTCATCCTCGACCGCGTCCATTCAGGAATGCGGGGGGGGGGTGATTGGAATCGGACTTTACTCCAGCGTGAACAGCGTTGCATTTTTAGCTTAAATGCCACTTCGCCCCCTGGCCTGAATGGCGCAATATCATTCAGGCCTTTCTTGGAAGGTTTTTCATCTGGTGGGAGCGAGTGGGAACCCCCGATCATTAGATCTTGTTTTTGCATATTTTTATTTTTTATTCTGTAGGGTTGTGGTGTTGTGTTTTTTTTTTTTTGATCCTCCCCTTCTCCCTCCCCTTCCCCCCTCTCTCTGGCTATGGGCTGGGATTCTGCTTTCCACTGAGATAACATCCATGTTACATCGCGCTGCTTATTCTCCCACTCAACGCACGGGGCCGCCGGTATGATGTATTTGTTTACGGTCCGGCGGCCCCTCCTTATGTGGTCATGTGACTTGGAACTCCTGGTCACCTGACCGACTTACGTGCATTGCGGGGTGACGACGCGGGATGGCCCGGCCGTTGCTCCACCCCGTTAGCTTTGACGGGAGTTTGGCTTCCTCGGGGCGTCGCATATGCAGCGCCGTTTGGGTTCCCATGGTGGCCGCGGAGCCCCTCCCTCCTTTGAGGGTAATGTGCCAATGTGACGGACTCGGACGCACTGATTGGCCGCTCTATTTAGTCTGGGTGGACACCCAGCTGTTCAGGATGTGAGTTCCGGGAATACTGGAGCTGCAGACTGAACACATTGATCAGACGCACACCTTAAGTTATGAGATCTTTTGTTTGTATATATGCTGGTGCACTTTTCAGACCCCTGGCATGAGCAAATTATGATATTTGGATGGATAGTAACTCCTCTGCTTATAATTGCATGATGATATTAGTATGTGTATACTTGTTGGGTATTCACCAAAACAAACCCTCCCCTTCCTCTTTGCTCCCTATAGGGCTTTCTATGCACTGATTTGCAGCAATCAAAGGTTCTCTTGCTTCTTGCGGTGTCGACACCCTACAAATTGAGTTTTCAGTATTATTGCGGCCCCCCCTCCAGCCGGCATCTGTAGAGCGGAAAGGTAGTCTATCAATACATTTGAACAATGTACTGTTTTGTATCATTTGGTTCTCTTATACATCTGTACATATTCAGGTATCAAGTTGATGGAGTCTCCGCATATTTTTATGCAGTATGCGTTGAGTTTCTGAGCAGCATTGGATGCGTCGTATTTTGACTATGTGCCTTTTAGTAGTACTTTTTTGTAATAGCACAGTCTGTGTAGTAATGGGTGATTCCCCATCTCTATATTCATTATAGAATTTGATTATGAGTGATTATGTTAACTAACACAGACAATGATATATATCTAGAAAGTTATATATATATATATATATATATATATATTTTTTTTTTTTCTGGGACCCAGTGACTCCGGACTGGCACACACACGGCCGGATTGTCCGCTGTACTTTTGAAATGAACGGACTTTTCCCGCCCGGAGAAAAGTCCGCTCATTTCGAGCGGGTCTCCAGGTAGGCGGGGCCCGCGAAGGAGACGTCGCTGGCCCCGCCACCTGGTATGGACTTAAAGGGGAACCCCAACGCCGAAAAAAATCGTCGTGGGGTCCCCCCAGGTCCACATCAGACCCTTGTCCGAGCACGCTACCCGGCCGGCCAGGAAAGGGGGGACGAGCGAGCGACCCCCCTGAGCCGTACCAGGCCGCGTGCCCTCAACATGGGGGGTGCCTTGGGGAAGGGGGGGCCGCGCGGCCCCCCCACCCCAAAGCACCTTGTCCCTATGTTGATGAGGACAAAGGCCTCTTCCCGACAACCCTGGCCGTTGGTTGTCGGGGTCTGCGGGCGAGGGGCTTATCGGATACCGGCCCCCCACCCTATGTGAATGAGTATGGGGTACAATGTACCCCTACCCATTCACCTGTGAAAAAAGTACAAAAAAAAACACAACATAGTTTATTGCACAGCTCCGAGGGTCTTCCATCTTCGGGGGGTCTTCTCGCCGGACTCCTCCGCTATCTTTTTCTAGCTCTTTTGCTAGCGGAAGAGCCCGGCTTTCTTCCTCGCCGCCACCCTTCTTCCGACTTCGGGGGTCTTGTCCCCCTCCTCGGTTCTTCTATTGGGCCACCACGCCTTCTTATAGCTCTTTTACAGGCGGTGGCCCGGTCTTCTGTCGCCGCTGTCGTCGCCGCCGCCGCCTTCTGTCCTTCTCTTCAGATGTTGACTCGTCGCTCCCTCCGCTCACAATGACGGGGACCGGGCACGCGGCGACTTATATAGGGACATCCCCGGATGATGTCCCCGCCTATTATGATGTCACAGTCCCAGCATCCTCTGGGACTTGTGACACCATAATGGGCGGGGACATTATCCGGTGATGTCCCTATATAAGTCGCCGCGCGTCGCGTCGGAGCCATTGTGAGCGGAAGGAGCGACGAGTCAAGATCTGAAGAGAAGAACAGAAGGCGGCGGCGACAGCAGTGACCACAGCGGCGACAGAAGACCAGGCCACCGCCTGTAAAAGAGCTATAAGAAGGCGCAGTGGCCCGGCAGAAGAACCGAAGAGGGGGACAAGACCCCGAAGTCGGAAGAAGGGCGGCGGCGAGGAAGAAAGTCGGGCTCCTCCGCTAGAAAAAGAGCTAGAAGAAGATAGCGGAGGAGTCCGGCGAGAAGACCCCCGAAGACAGAAGACCCCCGGAGCTGTGCAATAAACTATTTTTACCCTGTGTTGCGTTTTTTTTTTTACTTTTTTCACAGGTGAATGGGTAGGGGTACATTGTACCCCATACTCATTCACATAGGGTGGGGGGCCGGTATCCGGGGGCCCCCTCATTAAAGGGGGCTCCCGGATTCCGATAAGCCCCCCGCCCGCAGACCCCGACAACCAACGGCCAGGGTTGTCGGAAGAGGCCCTTGTCCTCATCAACATGGGGACAAGGTGCTTTGGGGTGGGGGGGCCCCCTCCATGTTGAGGGCACACGGCACCCTCCATGTTGAGGGCACGCAGCCTGGTACGGCTCGGGGGGGGGGGGCGATCGCTCTCCCCCCCTTCCTGGCTGGCCGGGTAGCGTGCTCAGACTAGGGTCTGATGTGGACCTGGGGGGACCCCCACGCCGATTTTTCTCGGCGTTGGGGTTCCCCTTTAAGTCCATACCAGGTGGCGGGGCCAGCGACGTCTCCTTCGCGGGCCCCGCCTACCTGGAGACGCGCTCGAAATGAGCGGACTTTCCTCCGCATGTGTGGGCGAGTCCGTTCATTTCAAAAGTAGGGCAGATAGTACGGCGGACTTAGTATGCCGTATTAGTCCGCTGAAAAAGTGACGTGTGTGGGCAAGTAGCCCGTTCGGAAAGTCGGACGGACAGTCTGGCGGGAAGTCCGCCAGACTAAGTCCGTTGGATAGTCCGCTACGTGTGTACGCGGCATAAGGGTGTAATTTTTTTATTTCACTCCTCACTGCCAATCAGTTTCGGAGACCATGGATTACCCAGATGGCAAACCCCCCCCCCCCCCCCCCCAAATGACCCAATTTTGGAAAGTAGACACCCCAAGCTATTTGCTGGGAGGTATGGTGAGTATTTTGCAGATCTTGCTTTTTGTCACCAAGTTTTGAGAATTGAAAAAAGAAAAAAAAAATTTTTTTCTTTACTTTCACTTTCCTCATTTTCAAAAACAAATGAGAGCTGTAAAATACTCACCATGACTCTCAGCAAATAGCTTGGGGTGTCTACTTTCCGAAATGGGGTAATTTGGGGGAGTTTTGTGCTATCTTGGCATTTTATGGCCTTCGAAACTGTGAGGCCGCGTACACACGCGCGGACTGTTTGCCCAACCTTGTTCGTCAAACAGTTTCGGCAAACAGTCCGCTCAAAATTTGCATGAGCGGACTTGCCCACACACGAGCGGACTGTTTCAGCGAACTGTTTGCCAAACAGTTCGCTCAACTTTTGAAATGAACGGACTCGCCCACGTAAGGAGGAGGCAAATCCGCCCATTTCGAGCGCGTGTACAGGTAGGCGGGGCCCGCGAAGGAGAAGTCGCGGGCTCCGCCGCCTGGAATGGGCTTAAAGGGGAACCCCAACGCCGAAAAAAATCGGCGTGGGGGTTCCCCCAAAGTCCACACCAGACCCTTGTCCGAGCACGCTACCCGGCCGGCCAGGAAAGGGGGGCGAGCGAGCGCGCCCCCCCTCCTGAGCCGTACCAGGCCGCGTGCCCTCAACATGGGGGGGGTGCCTTGGGGAAGGGGGGGGCGCGCGGCCCCCCCACCCCAAAGCACCTTGTCCCCATGTTGATGAGGACAAGGGCCTCTTCCCGACAACCCTGGCCGTTGGTTGTCGGGGTCTGCGGGCGGGGGGCTTATCGGAATCCGGGAGCCCCCTTTAAGAAGGGGGCCCCCGGATACCGGCCCCCCACCCTATGTGAATGAGTATGGGGTACAATGTACCCCTACCCATTCACCTGTGAAATAAAGTACAAAAAAAAACACAACACAGGGAAAAAATATTTTATTGCACAGCTCCGGGGGTCTTCCGTCTTCGGGGGTCTTCTCGCCGGACTCCTCCGCTATCTGTGTGTAGCTCTTTTACTAGCGGAGGAGTCCGGCTTTCTTCCTCCCCGCCGCCGGCCTCTTCTCCCGACTTCGGGGGTCTTGTCCCCCTCTTCGGTTCTTCTGCCGGGCCACCGCGCCTTCTTGTAGCTCTTTTACAGGCGGTGGCCCGGTCTTCTGTCGCCGCTGTCGTCGCCGCCGCCTTCCGTTCTTGTTCTTCTTCTTGTTCTTCTTCTTCTCCTGGAGATGTTGACTCGACGAGCTCTCCGGCCGGAATGCCAGGGACACGCTCCGCTGCCACTTATATAGTGACAATGGGGCGGTGTCACATGGTATATGTCACATGGGTTGGTCACATGGTGACCCCGCCCCCTTACGATGTCATAGTCCCCATGTGACATCAACCCATGTGACCAACCCATGTGACATATACCATGTGACACTGCCCCATTGTCACTATATAAGTGACCGCACAGCGCGGCTCTGGCATTCCGGCCGGAGAGCTCGTCGAGTCAACATCTCCAGGAGAAGAAGAAGAAGAACAAGAAGAAGAACAAGAACGGAAGGCGGCGGCGGCGGCGACGACAGCGGCGACGACAGCGGCGACAGAAGACCGGGCCACCGCCTGTAAAAGAGCTACAAGAAGGCGCGGTGGCCCGGCAGAAGAACCGAAGGCGGCGACAGAAGAACGGAAGGCAGCGGCGACAGAAGACCGGGCCACCGCCTGCAAAAGAGCTACAAGAAGGCGCGGTGGCCCGGCAGAAGAACCGAAGAGGGGGACAAGACCCCCGAAGTCGGGAGAAGAGGCCGGCGGCGGGGAGGAAGAAAGCCGGACTCCTCCGCTAGTAAAAGAGCTACACACAGATAGCGGAGGAGTCCGGCGAGAAGACCCCCGAAGACGGAAGACCCCCGGAGCTGTGCAATAAAATATTTTTTCCCTGTGTTGTGTTTTTTTTTGTACTTTATTTCACAGGTGAATGGGTAGGGGTACATTGTACCCCATACTCATTCACATAGGGTGGGGGGCCGGTATCCGGGGGCCCCCTTCTTAAAGGGGGCTCCCGGATTCCGATAAGCCCCCCGCCCGCAGACCCCGACAACCAACGGCCAGGGTTGTCGGGAAGAGGCCCTTGTCCTCATCAACATGGGGACAAGGTGCTTTGGGGTGGGGGGGCCGCGCGGCCCCCCCTTCCCCAAGGCACCCCCCCATGTTGAGGGCACGCGGCCTGGTACAGCTCAGGAGGGGGGGCGCGCTCGCTCGCCCCCCTTTCCTGGCCGGCCGGGTAGCGTGCTCGGACAAGGGTCTGGTGTGGACTTTGGGGGAACCCCCACGCCGATTTTTTTCGGCGTTGGGGTTCCCCTTTAAGCCCATTCCAGGCGGCGGAGCCCGCGACGTCTCCTTCGCGGGCCCCGCCTACCTGTACACGCGCTCGAAATGGGCGGACTTTCCGAGCGGGAACAGTTTGCTCATTTCGAAAGTAGCCTACACACGGGCGGACTGTTCGCTCAAACACAGTTTCAGCGGACAGTTTTTCGGAATTTCTGAAAGACTTTGTCCGTCCAACTGTCCGCTGAAACTGTCCGCTGAAAGCCCACACACGGGCGGACTGTCCGCCCAAACACTGTTCAGCGGACAAGGTTGGGCGAACAGTCCGCCTGTGTGTACGCGGCCTGATAGGTAGTGAGGAGTGAAATCAAAAGTTTGCGCCCTTAGAAATCCTGAAGGCAGTGATTGGTTTTCGGGCCCCATACGCGGCTAGGCTCCCAAAAAGTCCCACATACGTGGTATCCTCATACTCAGGTATGTTGGTGTGCAATTCCACATATAATCATGGCATGTAGCAATATATCATTTAGTGACAACTTTTTGTAAAAATAAATATTTTTTTGTTATTATTCAATCCCTTGGGACAACAAAAAATATTCAATGGACTCAACACGCCTCTCAGCAAATAGCTTGGGTTGTCTACTTTCCAAAATGGGGTCATTTGGGGGGGGGGGGGGGGGGGGTTGAGCATCTTGGCATTTTATGGCCTTCAAAACTGTGATAGGTAGTGAGGAGTGAAATCAAAAATGTATGCCCTTAGAAGTCTTGAAGGCGGTGCTTGGTTTTCGGGGTCCTGTACATGGCTAGCCTCCCAAAAAGTCCCACACATCCCGTACTCAGGAGAAGCAGCAAAATGTATTTTGGGGTATAAGTTCACATATGCCCATGGCATGTGTGAGCAATATATCATTTAGTGACAACTTTGTGCAAAAAAAAAGTTTGTAATATTCCCGCAACTTATGGCAAAATATAAATTATTACATGTACTCAACATGCCTGCCAGAAAATAGCTTGGGGTGTCTACTTTCCAAAATTGGGTCATTTGGGGGGGGGGGGGGGGGGTTGTGCTATTTTGGCATTTTATGGCCTTCGAAACTGTGATAGGTAGTGAGGAGTGAAATCAAAAAGTTGCACCCTTAGAAATTCTGAAGGCGGTGATTGGTTTTCGGAGTACCGTACGTGGCTAGGCTCCCAAAAAGTCTCACACATGTGGTATCCCCGTACTCAGGAGAAGCAGCAGGATGCATTTTGGGGTGCAATTCCACATATAACTATGGCATGTGTGAGCAATATATCATTTAGTGACAACTTTGTGTAACTTTTTCTTTTTTTTTTTGTTATTATTCAATCACTTGGCCAAAAAAATATTCAATGGGCTCAACATGTCTCTCAGCAATTTCCTTGGGGTGTCTATTTTCCAAAATGGGGTCATTTGGGGTTGGGTTTGTACTGCTCTGCCATTTTAGTACCTCAAGGAATAAGATAGGCAGTCATAAATTGAAAGCTGTGTAAATTCCAGAAAATGTACTCTAGTTTGTAGACGCTATAACTTTTGCACAAACCAATAAATATACGCTTATTGACATTTTTTTTACTAAATACATGTGGCTGAATACATTTTGGCCTAAATGTCTGACTAAAATTGAGTTCATTAGATTTTTCTTATAACAAAAAGTAGAAAATATATATTTTTTCTAAATTTTCTGTCTTTTTCCCATTTATATCGCAAAAAAAAATCGCAGAGGCAATCAAATACCATCAAAAGAAAGCTCTATTTGTGGGAAAAAAAGGATGGAAATTTTGTTTGGGTACAACATTGCATGACCGCGCAATTACCAGTTAAAGCAGTGCAGTGCAAAATTGTAAAAAGACCTCTGGTCCTTAGGCTGACAATTGGTCTGGGGCTTAAGTGGTTAAGAGGGAAGTTTAAGGAAAAAAATAATTTTTTTTCAAAATAACTTTGAAGCAAAATAATGGTGTCCATCAATGCAGCCTGTTCTGTGCCCATCTCAGTGCAGCCCGATCTGTGCAGCCCGATCAGTGCCCATCTGCAGCCTCAATGCAGCCTGATCTGTGCCCATCTGCAGCCTCAATGCAGCCTGATCTGTGCCCATCTGCAGCCTCAATGCAGCCTGATCTGTGCCCATCTGCAGCCTTAATGCAGTCTTATCTGTGCCCAACTCCCATCTGTAGCCTCACCATCTCTCATGCAGGAAATCACTGAGCCGTCATGAGGCAGCACTAATGGGCATTAGTGAGGCTAAGTCGATGGGCACTGATCAGGCTGCATTGATGGGCACTGGTGAGGTGGCATTCATGTGCAACCAATGTCCATCAATGCAGCCTAACCAGTGCCCATCGACTTAGCCTCACTAATGCTGCATTGGTGAGGCGGAGCTGATTGGCACTGCTGGGGCTGCATTGATGGGCACTGGAGAGGCTGCATTGATGGGCACTGATCAGGCTGCTTTGATGGGCACTGATCAGGCTGCATTGATGGGCACTGATCAGGCTGCATTGATGGGCACTGGTGAGGCTGCATTGCCTCAAACATCACCTGTTCATCGAATTGCGAACGTTATGGGCCGTTCCCGCCAAATTCGAGTGGCGTGACACGGCCCATAATTCACTGCGGCATCGCAGTGCATTGCTGGCTGATGATTGGCCAAGCATGCACTATGACCCCCAGGCTTGGCCAATCACATCGCTGTCTGTACAGAGAGCCATAATTGGCCAAAGCCAGGGTAGCTTTGGGCAGTTATGGCTCAGGGGGTTCAGTACACGCCCCACACTATATAAGGCCGCCTGAGTGTGTTGGGGCAGTGGATAGAGATATAGACAGATAGACAGTGTCATTTGATTTAAGTTAGATAGATTAGGCAGACGAGTCAGTTATTGTATGGAGCATATATGTGTACCCTAGTTATATACACATATACACACACACACACACACACACGCACACACAGTATTCAGTTCCTCTTATTCTCTTTCTAATATACTGACAGGCAGGTAGTTGATTTTAGTACTTGCAATATTTACAGTTAGTGTGCTTTGTCCTCTGCACAGTGTGCACCTAAAGCTACCTTCAAGACAATTGCTGGTGTTCTTCAGATCCTATTAATACCACAGGCAGGCAGCTGCTGTATTTACAGTTAGTGTGTTGTGTCCTCTGTGAATGTGCACCTAAAGCTACCTTCAAGACAATTTCTGGTGTTCTGATCCTATAAATACCGCAAGGTAGGCAGCTGCAGCATTTACAGTTAGTGTACTGTGTACTTTGCACAGTGTTCACCTAAAGCTACCTGAAGACAATTGCTGGTGTTCTCATACTACAGGCAGGCAGTTGATTCTGCTAGCTGCAGTATAATATATATAATATATACACACATCCCAGCTTTGTGCAGCTACATCTCACTGCAGGCCATTAGTATGTCTGGAAGGCCAACAAGGAGAGACAGTCACAAGCCAAAAAAAAGAAGGCAAGCAGGCTCTAGGTCTAGAGGCAACAGTGCTGGTCATGGACATAGTGCATCCTCATCAGCATGTGGCCGTAGGACACGCTTGAGCTGCAACATGCCGAAGTCTTGGTAGAGTGGATGACCAAGTCGTCCTCATCCTCCTCATCCTCTCTCACCCAGGCTCAGAGTACTTTGGCAAAGCAGCTCCCACGCGGCCTCTTCTCTCGGCTCCATTGCATCGGTCACTCCTTCCCTAGCCCCACCATGTCCTCCTGAGGAGTTCCCCAAACTGTTTGACCACAGTGTTGGGTACATGCTCCAGGAGGATGCCCAGCGTTTTGAAAGTTCCGATGATGATACCCAGCTAGAGGAAGGCAGTAATATAAGCCCAGAAAGAGGGTGTGCCCAAGAAGGACAGCAATCTGGCAGTCATGTTCCCCCAGCTGCAGCATACTGCCAGGTTTGCTCCAGTGATGAGGAGGGAGGGGATGATGAGGTCACTGACTCCACGTGGGTGCTTGATAGGATAGAGGAGGAGGAGGAGGCACATCTCCAATGAGGCATGATGTCCTCCAGGGGCCAGCTTAAAGGGGAAGCCCACCAACTGCATCACACCGCAGAGCTCTGTATGTGCAGGGCGCTGCTGTCTCTGTGCGTTATTCCAGAAGTTCTTTGGTGTGGGCTTTTTTGAGACTAGTGCATCAAATCTCACCGCTGCTATTTGCAACATATGTCTCAAGCGTATCTCGCGTGGCCAAAACATCACCCGCTTGGGCACCACATGCTTTACCAGACATATGTCAACCTGCCATGAAGTTCGTTGGCAAGTGTACTTAAAAGACCCACACCAAAGAACAAAGTGGACTTTTCCTTGCTCCTCATCAGCTGGGATCTCCAACCCCACTATACCTTCAGTCCTCTCTGAAACTTGCACTGTGAAGAATGAAGGTGTAGAATTAGGTGTGTCACAGCCAAGTACTTACGGGCCAATCTGCTATCGGTACACCGACGTCAGATTGTACCAGGCAAATATCCCTGCCCCAGCTGCTGCACCACCCAAATAATTTTGCTCCCAGTCATCCACATGCCCAGCGGTTGAATGCTAGCTTGGCTAAATTGCTAGCACTTCAACTGATACCCTTTCAGTTGGTAGACTCTGCCCCCTTCCGTGAGTTTGTGGAATGTGCGGTTCCTCAGTGGTAGGTTCCCAAACGCCACTTTTTCTCATAGAAGGCAATTCTGGCTCTCTACTGGCATGTGGAAGGCAATGTCTTGGCCTTGCTGGACAGGGCAGTCAGTGGTAAGGTGCATATTACCGCTGACTCATGGTCCAGCAGGCATGGACAGGGACATTACCTATCTTTCACGGCTCATTGGGTGACTACTGGCAGCTGGGAAGGATGCAGGACAAGGTGCAGTAGTGTTGGAGGTTGTTCCGCCACCACGTCTCCAAAATGCTACTACTGGTGATTCTGACACACCTCTCTCCTCCACCCCCTCCTCTTCTTCTTCCCCCATGGCCTCTTCCTGTGATTTGTCCTTGGAAACCACCGGTGCTCCATAGGCGTTCAAGGGGCTACGCAAGTACACAGGCAAAAAGATGCCATGCGGTGCTTGAGCTGGTGTGCTTGGGGGATAGGAGCCACACTGGGGCAGAGATTCTGTCAGCTCGGCAGGGGCAGGCTAAGAGGTGATTGGCACCACTCCAGCTTAAGCCAGGAATGGTGGTTTGCGACAATGGCACCAACCTCCTCTCCGCCCTCCGACAGGGACAACTGACCCATGTTCCCTGTTTGGCTCATGTCCTTAACTTGGTGGTGCAGCGGTTCTTGGGCAGGTACCATCCTGTCACCATTTGAGGAGGCCACGAGGATGGTAAGCAGTGACAGTGCATGCATCAGTGACACTGTCCCTGTTGTCCATCTGTTGGAGCACACGCTGTGTGGAATAATGGACAGGGCACTTGAGGCAGAACAGAGGCAGGAAGAGGAGGACTTCCTTACCTCTCAAGGCCCCCTTTATCCGCACAGTGTTCCTGCTGGTCCACCGATCACACAGGAAGAGGAGGAGGAGGATTGTGTCAGCATGGAGGTGGAGCCTAGCACTCAGCATCAGCAGCAGTAGTCTTCAAGGGATCATTTACAGTACCAAGAAACCCATGGACTTGCACGTTGCTGGGAGGAGGTGGCTGTGGATCATGTTGTCCTTAGTGACCCAGAGGACTCCGGACCGAATGCCTCAGCAAACCTACACTGCATGGCCTCCCTGATCCTGCAAAGGCTGCGGAAAGATCCTCGTATTCGTGGTATCAAGGAGAGGGATCATTACTGGCTGGCAACCCTTCTTGATCCACGTTACAAGGGTAAGGTTGCGGACCTTATCTTGCCATCGCAGAGGATGAAACATCTTTGGGAAGGCCTTGCAGAAAGGTTTGTGCAACGCATTTCCAGAGCATGGGAGGTTACAAATTCCTGGTCCTGGACAACGTGTTGCTGAGGCTTTGGTCAGTCACAGAAGGAGCGGTGGAGAAGGAGGCCGTCTGCCCGATGCGTTCAATTTTTTAGTCTCCAGCCCCAAGGTATGATCGTTTCCAGCAACCATCACCAGCATCTGATTTACATGGTGCAGGAATACCTAGGGGCAAGATCAGACTTGGACACCTTTCCCACCAAAAATCCTCTGGGTTACTGGGTCTTGAGGGTGGATCACTGGCCAAAGCTTGAACAGTATGCAATTGAGCTACGGGCCTGTCCTACATCCAGATTCCTTTCGAAACTCACATTTAGTGCTTCTGGAGGCTTTGTAACCAATCACAGGGTGTGCCTGTCCACCGACTCAGTCGATCGACTGACCTTCATAAAAATGAATCAGTCTTGGATCACCACCAGCTACTAGGCACCTGATGCTGATGTAACTAAATATTTTAATAAATGTCCAATCCCTTCAAGACTGCCTATGCTGATGCTGAGTGACTATCCTCTTCCTCCTCAATGATCATGCCGATAACTTGTAAGAACATTTTTTGGTTCTGGGCGCCACCACCAGTGGCTAAGGCCCAATTTTTCAGGCCCTGTTTAACAGGGGCATGTAATTACAGTTTTTGATGCAATATTTTGCAGGAGGGTTCATTGCTGCACTCAACTACAGTATCTGTGAGTGGTTGCAGTGTTGTGGCACCAGCACCAGTGACTAAGGCCCAATTTTTCAGTGTGTAATTACAGTTTTTGATGCAATATTTTGCAGCAGGGTTCATTCCTGCGCTCCAACTAGAGTATCTGTGAGGGGCTGCAGTGTTGTGGCACCAATACCTAAGGCCATTTTTTCTGCCCCTGTTCCACAGGCACATGCAATTACAATTCTTGATCTCATATTTCACAGCAGGGCCCATTCCTGTGCCCACCAAGAGTAACTGTGAGGGCTTACGGTGTTGTGGCAACACCACCATCAAAGGCCCAATTTTTCTGCCCCTGTTCCACAGGCACATGTAATTACAATTCTTGATCTAATATTTCACAGCAGGGCTCGTTCCAGCGCCCACCAAGAGTAACTGTGAGGACTTACAGTGTTGTGGCAACACCTAAGGCCCAAATTTCTGCAGAGTATATAGGGCAGGCCCCTACTTTCAAACATCCAACTTACAAACGATTCCTACTTGCAAAAGGAAGGAGACAACAGGAAGTGAGATGAAATCTACCCCTAGGAAGGGAAATTCTCTCCTGTAAGAGTTAATATGGGAAAAATGTGTCTCCTCTCCACCAATCACCAATCCTTCTTTCACTAAAAAAAATTCAAAAAACATTTGTCATTGGTACAGAAAGTGAGGTGAAATGTTCTGAAGAGGTGCAAAGACAGCAAAACAAATGTTAGAGGGGTGATAACCCTTCCCTATGTTTTCCAAAAAGCTTAAAAATAGTTTGTTTGTTTTTTTTTTTTCGCTGGAGCTACACTTTGAAAATGTACCAGTTCAAAATTACAAACAGATTCTACTTAACAACAAACCTACAGTCCCTGTCTTGTTTGCACCGCCCGTATACTGCTGTTCAGAGTATATAGGGCCTGGGGGCCCCACGCCTTTCCTTTTTTTTTTATTTGGGTGCATTAAAGCTGCAGGGACTGTTCTAAACATGGGAAACACGCGCCACTTCACAGGCATACTATAGACACCCCCCCCCCCCCCCAGGTATGATATTTAAAAGGAATATTTCACTTTTTTCGCACTTTAAGCATCATTAAAATCACTGCTCCCGAAAAAAACTGCCATTTGTAAAACTTTTTTTTGCATTTATACATGTCCCCTGGGGCAGGACACGGGTTCCCAAACCCTTTTAGTACAATAACTTGCATATTAGCCTTTAAAATTAGCACTTTTGATTCTGAACATTCGAGTCCCATAGACTTTAACAGGGTTCTAAAGTTCGCATGAACTTTAGGTCCATTCGCAGGTTCTAGTGCGAACTGAACCGGGAGGTGTTCGGCTCATCCCTAATGGGCACTGATGAGGTTGTATTGATGGGCACTGGTGAGGCTGCATTTGTGGTGCATTTGTGGTGCATTTGTGGGCACTGGTGAGGCTGCATTGACGGGCACTGATCAGGCTGTATTGATGAGCACTGATTAGGCTGCATTGATGGACATTGGTGAGGCTGCATTGATGGGCACTGATCAGGCTGCATTGGTGAGGCTGCTTTGATGTGAACTGGTGAGGCGGCTTTGGTGAGGCTGCATTGATGGGCACTGGTGAGGCTACATTGATGGACACTGGTGAGGCGGAATTGGTGAGGCTGCATTGATGGGCACTGGTAAGGCTACATTGATGGGTACTGATCAGGCTGCATTGATGGGCACTGGTGAGCCAAGCAGGAACCAGAAAGTGAGCCTAAACAACCCCCCCAATAATGCGGGCTTGGGCTGGACTTACTTTAAAATGTGGGAGAGGTTATCAAATTTACCTTCGAGCTGAAGCCCTTGGTCTTTTTCCCACCTAGCAACACCCCTGTTTAAAAGAGAGATCAATAACGCATGTTTTTTTACAAATGATTTGATGAAGTAGTTATACCAGGCCAGATGTCACTATGAACCATATTTGGAAAAATTGCTACTAAAGCATTTACCATATTTAATCGGCATATAACACGCACCTTCAATTTAAGAGGGAAGTTTCAGGAAAGTTTTTATTTTTTTTCAAAATAACGGTCAGTGCCCATCAATGCAGGATGATCTGTGCCCATCTGTAGCCTCAACATAGCCTGATATGTGCCCATCTGCACCCTCAACGTAGCCTGATATGTGCCCATCTGCAGCCTCAACGTAGCCTGATATGTGCCCATCTGCAGCCTCAACGCAGCCTGATACTGTATGTGCCCATTTGCAGCCTCAACGCAGCCTGATATGTGGCCATCTGCAGCTTCAATGCAGCCCGATCTGTGCCCATCTGCAGCCTGATCTGTGCCCCTCTGCAGCCATCTCCCATCAATGCAGCCTTATGCCCATCTGCAGAATCACCATCTCTGATGCAGGAAATCAAGCCGTCATCTCCTGTTTATGCAGCTCTCAGTTGGCAGTCACATACACAGTCCTGCCTCCACCATTGGAACAGCTCCTGTGATTGACAGAACACTGGTCCAATGCCAGTGGCAGAGACGGGACTGTGTGTGTGATGTCAGAGCCGATTACACAGGACATGACGGCTCAGTGAATTCCGGTGGCGCTCATCCCCCTTCTTCCCCTCTGAGGTGCACTATCAGCATATAACACACACACACGTGATTTGCCCCCTATATTTAGGGGGAAAAAGTACAAATTATATGCCGATAAATACGGTATTTAAAATAGAGACAGGTGCTTACAATTTCAAATCAAGTCAGCATGCAATACAAATGCCACACTAACAAAGCCTTGGCAGGTGTGATGATTTCGCAAGTCAGGCTCCTCCCAGCGTGTTTCACATCAACATGCAAAATCAGTGGCAGAATAAATCGGTCTATCCACTGACGTAACAGGGTTTGTATACTTCCCAAAGAATGATCAGGTCTATTAAAAAATTGCGTCTTTTGTAGACCGACCACTGGAGGCCAAAAACTGGGTATGTATACTTTATAATGAATAATCAGATCTATTAAAAAATGGCGTTGGTTGTAGACTAAGTGCTAGAGGTCTAAAAAAGACAAAATACACGTTATCTTTTAAGAAATAAAGCACTATTCAAACCATCATAAGATGTATTTAGAATGGCACCGGTCAGAGACCAAACACTGGAGGTCCAGGAAAGATCATTTCCTCATGCAAACAGCTAGGGTCAGTCACCTCTCACACAGGCCACACACTGGTCCTCAGGTCAGCCCATGGTCTCTGTTTCTTCTACAGTCCAACCTCCAGTCACCAGAACAGATTCCCCTGACTCCACTGTCATTGTACCATTGTTGGTTGCTAGGACAACAAGCATCCTAATAACCAATCATGTGCTTAGACCGGATTTTAACATGAAGATGGCCATGTGATAAGTGTGTAAGGGTGGGCTCTGGTGCAAGTAAGGCACTCTGATGGAGACCCTGATGTAAGGGGAGACTCTGATGGGGAACGTCATATGAGGTTCTGATGGGCTCAAGTGTATTTGGAATTTCTTTGCTTTATTTTACTAAAGTTCTCTCTCTTTTGTAATGAATAATATCATGGTGATTCCAAAAACATCCAAGTAAAACCTAATAATTTGTTTACATTTTATTTATTGAATAAAGCCGTTTTTATTTTTTTATTTTTTTTGGCACATGACTATTTGTAAAAAATACAATGTGGCCCTCATACTGTTAAGATTGGAGACCCCTGGTTTGAGCAATAAAGATAAGATATGCCACTGATCTGTAACAGTATGGATCATTCAATAGTGAGATTGTCTTGCCATAATACCCAGCTCTGTTCCTATCCACAAGGGAGTTTTGGGTGTTTCTTCTATCTTTTATGTTCTTGCTCCTCACGGGATGTTCCTGTCTACCTTTGTGTGTCCTCCTGTCACAAACTCCAAAACATAGAATAAATATAAAATCTAGCCCCCTTTAAAAATCAGGCACAACAGGTGTGCAGACCCAGGAAATCAGTGTGGGCATGGTGGGAACTAGGGTTGTCCCGATACTTTTTTAAGACCGAATACAAATACCGACACTTTTGTCAAGTACTCGCCGATACCGATTACAGATACTTTTTTTTAAAATATCATGTTACAATAGCACTGATGGGCACTGACTGATGTTTGGCACTTATGGGAACTGATAGGTGGCACTTATGGGCACTGGTGGGCAGGCACTGATGCTTTACTAGCCTGGCATAATAAATGACATGATTGAAGTGAGTCCGGTAGCTAACAGCCACAGGGGGTGGGCGCAGGGATGGCATGACATGTACTGGACTGCACAGTCACCATTTTAAGAGCTATTTAGGGGCCGCTTTAAGAGACGGGGTAGGCAGAGCTGAGGGGCGGAGCCATTGCCTGTTCCGTGATAGCAGCGTGCTATGCTATCACTCGGAGAGCGGAGAAGGAAGTGATCCCCCCCCCCACCCTCCCTGTTTATATATTGGGGTTTTTTAGGTCAAGGGGGTCAGGTGGGAGCTAGGCGGTTCTTTGGGCTTTTAAAGAAGTAATGTGAGGTACGGGTAGAAAAACTGTTGTACCCATCCATGGGATGGGGGTGGTTTAATGGTACTTCCAGGTTACGAGGGGTTAACCAGGAAGGGTTAAAAGGGGTAGGTCACTGCGACGGTTTGGTTATAGCCTCCAAGACAGGGGATTCCATCTGGAGGTCAACAACTCAAAAAGTTGGAAGTCGCAGTTTAAAGTTATTTACGGTATTTTTTATTAAAGCATATTTTGTTAATAAATTAAGGCCGGATGGCCATTTACTCCAAATCTAGTCCAGTCATTATTAATGGGGGATGGGGTTTTGGAGACGGGTTGCCTGTCATGGGAAAAGGTTACATATATATTACACTGGGCTTAAAGTCCTACAGATGTCATGCGAGGAAAGGAAGGATTTTCCAATGGTATATGGCAGATAGCATTGCAAAATCCTTCCTTTCCTCTCATCATTCATGTCATTTGTCATATGTGTAGCAGGTACCACTCCAGGCTGAACTGTTCACTTTGTAGCCTCCCTATTGGATGAGAATGAGAGCCAATCATCACGGAGCAGCAGCAGAGAACTGTGGAATATGAAGTCCCAGCACAAGGCAGCCGGACTGACTGGTGATGGGGCAGGACTGAAAATCCCAGGCTGCACTGCAGAGAGTCAAGAGGATGGTGGGAGAGACTATAAAAGTACAGGACGGACCAGGCCAAGGAGGCCCTGTTTCCTGGATCCCATCGGGTGAGCAACCTTCTGTTTCTGTGTGAGGGGATTGCGGCCTACCAAGGGGCTCACAGCCTGCAGCTCCAGCCCAGAGGGATAGAACCCCACATGCTTCCAGAAGGATGCTCTGCAGCAGCGCGTAATGTCACGGAATCGATCAATTCACTGGGTCAGCAGACTGAAGCCATTGCGACACATCTGCAGCCAGGATAATCGGTTGATCACTCTTTGGAGGACCACTGAATGCGTACAGGATTGGTGAGGGGGCTTTGCCAGGGAATCTTATTGCCTTCCATAAGACACCAAACGTGAACACTGTGCACAGACACCTGTTATCCGGATCACATAGAAGAGTGCTATATCCCAGCACCAGCTATTTTACATTGCTCCTCATCACCCTGTTACATTGAGGGACCCTTGTCCACAGAGCTCCAAAATGCCGGTGAAGAGAACAAACGCAAGACCTTGCTCTTAGAACATTATTGTTGTTGCTCTTAACCACTTGCCGACCGCCACACGACGATGTACGTCGACAGAATGGCACGGGCAGGCATATGGGCGTACCTGTACGTCCCTGCCTTCCCGCGGGTGGGGGGCCCGATCGGGCCCCCCCCCGGTGCCAGCGGCGGTCGGTATCCGTGCAGGAGCGATCCGGGATGAGGGGACGGCCATTCATTCATGGCCACCCCCTCGCGATCGCTCCTGACGAATGGGAGTGAAGCATTGCATCACTTCCTCTCCTGTAATGTAAACACAGGAGAGGAAGTGATGTAATCTCTCCTCCGTGTCGGTATTTTTCGTTCCGGCACCGAGGAGAGAGGATCGGTGAGTTGCACCAACACGACACTTCACAGTAGAACATGCCAGGCACACTCACACCCCCCCTTTACCCCCCGATCACCCCCCAATTACCCCTGCCCCCCCAGTCACAGTGACACCAATTGCATTTTTTTTTTTTTTTGCATTGGTGTCATTTGTGACTGTAATAACTGTTAGGGCAGTTAGGGTTAGCCCCCTTTAGTTCTAATGTACCCCCCTAACCCCCCCAATAAAGGTTTAACCCCGTGATCACCCCCCATCGCCAGTGTCACTAAGGCTGGGTTCACATTGCAGCGGTTTATGAGAACGGATGTGATTCACACCGCACTGCAGTGCAAATCACATCCGATCTCTGTGCGATTCGAGTTCAGCCATTCGCCGCACCCGCCGCAAATTCGCACGGGACCCTTTTTTTGGTCCGCAGCAGAATCGGATCGCATGGGTGTTCACACCATGCGATCCGAGTTTGCAGATCGCACTGCGATATGCGAACTGATCTGGGGGTGTCATTAACATTTCACTGACACTCCCAGCAGTTCGCATAGGGCAGTGTGAACTGCCGCCAGGAGGCATGCGATGCGGGAACCCGCCGCGGATTCGTGGCGTTCCCGCATCGCTCCAGTGTGAACCCAGCCTAATAAGCGATCATTTTTCTGATCGCTGTATAAGTGTCACAGGTGACGCTAGTTAGGCAGGTAGGTATTTAGGTTCGCCGCAGCTTTTTATAGCGCCAGGGACCCCCATATACTACCGCATAAAGCCCCCTGATTGCCCCCTAATTAACCCTTTCACCAGTGATCACCATATAACTGTTACAGGTGACGCTGGTTGGTTAGTTATTTTTTTATAGTTTCAGGGCACCCGCCATTTATTACCTAATAAAGGTTTAACCCCCTGATCACCCGGCGGGTGTCATTTGTGACTGTAATACCTGTTAGGGCAGTTAGGGCTTTAGTTCTAAGGTACCCCCCTAACCCCCCCAATAAAGGTTTAACCCCGTGATCACCCCCGTCGCCAGTGTCACTAAGGCTGGGTTCACATTGCAGCCGTTTATGAGAACGGATGTGATTCGCACCGCACTGTAGTGCAAATCACATCCGATCTCTGTGCGATTCGAGTTCAGCCATACAGATAGTATGGCTGAATTTGCGTCGCACCCGCCGCACCCGCCGCAAATTCGCACGGGACCCTTTTTTTGGTCCGCAGCAGAATCGGATCGCATGGGTGTTCACACCATGCGATCCGAGTTTGCAGATCGCACTGCGATATGCGAACTGATCTGGGGGTGTCATTAACATTTCACTGACACTCCCAGCAGTTCGCATAGGGCAGTGTGAACTGCCGCCGGGAGGCATGCGATGCGGGAACCCGCCGCGGATTCGTGGCGTTCCCGCATCGCTCCAGTGTGAACCCAGCCTAATAAGCGATCATTTTTCTGATCGCTGTATAAGTGTCACAGGTGACGCTAGTTAGGCAGGTAGGTATTTAGGTTCGCCGCAGCTTTTTATAGCGCCAGGGACCCCCATATACTACCGCATAAAGCCCCCTGATTGCCCCCTAATTAACCCTTTCACCAGTGATCACCATATAACTGTTACAGGTGACGCTGGTTGGTTAGTTATTTTTTTATAGTTTCAGGGCACCCGCCATTTATTACCTAATAAAGGTTTAACCCCCTGATCACCCGGCGGGTGTCATTTGTGACTGTAATACCTGTTAGGGCAGTTAGGGCTTTAGTTCTAAGGTACCCCCCTAACCCCCCCAATAAAGGTTTAACCCCGTGATCACCCCCGTCGCCAGTGTCACTAAGGCTGGGTTCACATTGCAGCCGTTTATGAGAACGGATGTGATTCGCACCGCACTGTAGTGCAAATCACATCCGATCTCTGTGCGATTCGAGTTCAGCCATACAGATAGTATGGCTGAATTTGCGTCGCACCCGCCGCAAATTCGCACGGGACCCTTTTTTTGGTCCGCAGCAGAATCGGATCGCATGGGTGTTCACACCATGCGATCCGAGTTTGCAGATCGCACTGCGATATGCGAACTGATCTGGGGGTGTCATTAACATTTCACTGACACTCCCAGCAGTTCGCATAGGGCAGTGTGAACTACCACCGGGAGGCATGCGATGCGGGAACCCGCCGCGGATTCGTGGCGTTCCCGCATAGCTCCAGTGTGAACCCAGCCTAATAAGCGATCGTTTTTCTGATCGCTGTATTAGTGTTACAGGTGACGCTAGTTAGGCAGGTAGGTATTTAGGTTCGCCGCAGCTTTTTATAGCGCCAGGGACCCCCATATACTACCGCATAAAGCCCCCTGATTGCCCCCTAGTTAACCCTTTCACCAGTGATCACCATATAACTGTTACAGGTGACGCTGGTTGGTTAGTTATTTTTTTATAGTTTCAGGGCACCCGCCATTTATTACATAGTCTCACTAGTGTACCCCTAAATTTAGGGGTGTCTACTTTCCAAAATGGGGTCATTTGGGGGGGGTTTGTGCCATCTTGGCATTTTATGGCCTTCAAAACTGTAACGTCCTTAGAAAGCCTGAAGGCGGTGCTTGGTTTTCGGGGCCCCGTACGCGGCTAGGCTCCCAAAAAGTACCACATATGTGGTATCCCCGTACTCAGGAGAAGCAGCAGAATTTATTTTGGGGTGTCATTTCACATATGTCCATGGCATGCGTGAGCAATATATCATTTAGTGACAACTTTGTGAAAAAATAAAATAAAAAAAAAAGTTTGTAATCTTCCCGCAACTTGTGGCAAAATATAAAATATTCCATGGACTCAACATGCATCTCAGCAAATAGCTTGGGGTGTCTACTTTCTAAAATGGGGTCATTTGTGGGGGTTTTGTGCCATCTTGGCATTTTATGGCCTTCAAAACTGTAATAGGTAGTGAGAAGTGAAATCAAAAATTTACGCCCTTAGAAAGCCTGAAGGCGGTGCTTGGTTTTCGGGGCCCCGTACGCGGCTAGGCTCCCAAAAAGTCCCACATATGTGGTATCCCCGTACTCAGGAGAAGCAGCAGAATTTATTTTGGGGTGTCATTTCACATATGCCCATAGCATGTGTGAGCAATATATCATTTAGTGACAACTTTGTGTAAAAAAAAAAAAAAAGAAAAAAAAAAAGTTTGTAAATTTCCCGCAACTTGTGGCAAAATATAAAATATTCCATGGACTCAACATGCCTCTCAGCAAATAGCTTGGGGTGTCTACTTTCTAAAATGGGGTCATTTGTGGGGGTTTTGTGCCATCTTGGCATTTTATGGCCTTCAAAACTGTAATAGGTAGTGAGAAGTGAAATCAAAAATTTACGCCCTTAGAAAGCCTGAAGGCGGTGCTTGGTTTTCGGGGCCCCGTACGCGGCTAGGCTCCCAAAAAGTCCCACATATGTGGTATCCCCGTACTCAGGAGAAGCAGCAGAATTTATTTTGGGGTGTCATTTCACATATGCCCATAGCATGTGTGAGCAATATATCATTTAGTGACAACTTTGTGTAAAAAAAAAAAAAAAAAAGTTTGTAATTTTCCCGCAACTTGTGGCAAAATATAAAATATTCCATGGACTCAACATGCCTCTCAGCAAATAGCTTGGGGTGTCTACTTTCTAAAATGGGGTCATTTGTGGGGGTTTTGTGCCATCTTGGCATTTTATGGCCTTCAAAACTGTAATAGGTAGTGAGAAGTGAAATCAAAAATTTACGCCCTTAGAAAGCCTGAAGGCGGTGCTTGGTTTTCGGGGGCCCCGTACGAGGCTAGGCTCCCAAAAAGTACCACATATGTGGTATCCCCGTACTCAGGAGAAGCAGCAGAATTTATTTTGGGGTGTCATTTCACATATGCCCATAGCATGTGTGAGCAATATATCATTTAGTGACAACTTTGTGTAAAAAAAAAATATATATTTTTTTTTGTCATTATTCAATCGCTTAAGGCAAAAAAATAAAATATTCAATGGGCTCAACATGCCACTTATCAATTTCCTTAGGGGGTCTACTTTCCAAAATGGGGTCATTTGGGGGGGTTTTGTACTGCCCTGCCATTTTAGCACCTCAAGAAATGAGATAGGCAGTCGTAAACTAAAAGCTGCGTAAATTCCAGAAAACGTACCTTAGTTTGTAGATGTGACAACTTTTGCGCAAACCAATAAATATACAGTTATTGACTTTTTTTTTACCAAAGACATGTGGCTGAATACATTTTGGCCTAAATGTATGACTAAAATTGAGTTTATTGGATTTTTCTAATAACAAAAAGTAGAAAATATCATTTTTTTTCAAAATTTGCGGTCTTTTTACGTTTATATCGCAAAAAATAAAAATCGCAGAGGCAATCAAATACCATCAAAAGAAAGCTCTATTTGTGGGAAGAAAAGGACGCAAATTTTGTTTGGGTACAACATTGCATGACCGCGCAATTACCAGTTAAAGCAGCGCAGTGCCAAATTGTAAAAAGACCTCTGGTCATTGACCAGCAAAATGGTCCGGTCTGAAAGTGGTTAAAGAATAGACGTGCATAAAACTGTGTGGAAAGAGACTGACTGCTCACATCCCTAATACATTAGACACAAAACCAATTTTTTCCCCTTGGTTGGGACTTTAGTTTAGGCCAGGGGTCTTCAAACTATGGCCCTCCAGTTGTTCAGAAACTACAATTCCCATCATGCCTAGTCATGTCTGTGAATGTTAGAGTTTTACAATGCCTCATGGGATGTGTAGTTCCGCAACAGCTGGAGGGCCATAGTTTGAGGATCCCTGGTTTAGGCAGTAGTCTCAAAAATTATTAACAAAAAGAAGTTAAAAAAATATTTTTATTACATAGTACAAAACAATATACATATGCGGATGCACAATGATTAATAGAGAGTACAACAAATTCCAGTGTTTCTAGAGCAGCATAATGGGGATGAAGGCACCCATGTTGTCGATCACAGAACAATGCTGAAACCACTGGTGAGGCTGCCCTGATGGGCACTGGTGAGGCTGCCTTGTTGGGTTATTGAGAACTGTTTCAACCAAGTCCTGGCTACAGGACTTGGCTGACTAATATTACTTTAAACTTTTCTCTGGTCCAAGGAAACTTGAGAGAGCAGAACTGTGTCTGTGTTTATTACTGTGTTATTCCATTAATGACATTGCTAGGTGCACCAGAGGGGCTGGGGCAGTTCTTTGGGGTTGGGAGGCAGTGTAATGGACTGAAAAAACAAAAGCAGCTCCTTCGGGGGTATCGGTACATATAGTATATACTATATGCTTGCACTCAGTAAGCAGCAGCAGACACCTTGTTACACCCAGCCCAACGCATATTGGCTGGGGGAAACAAGATAGCCACTGCTGCCTTACTGCAGCAGAGTGCAAGATGTATCAAGATGGGCATTGTGATGTTTAACCTCCGGAGACACGGAGCTTCACTTCCTTTACCGAATTTGAATTTTCCAGTCACCAATTTTGACAGAATGTGACAGAATGTGACAGAATTTGACAGAATGCGCCCTGCACCTTGCCCCAGCCAGCTTACCCCTAGTTCCACTGCTGCCCGCTTGTTGACTTACTCTCTGCCCCGCCCTCTCCTGCCACATTCCCAGGTATCAGATTAGGCATCAGGAGCATTTTTGCGAGTACAAGTACTCGCACAAATGCTCGGTATCGAAACCAATGCTAGTATCGGTATCGGGACAATCCTAGTGGGAACCCATGATAATGGACACAGTAGTTGTTCAGATACCAGAAACTCAGGCCAGGGATAGAGAGAACCCCTCATGATGGGCACAGCTGGTGTTCAGACCCAGGAACTCAGTGCAGGAATGGGGGAAGCCTATTCATAGACACAGTAAGTGTACAGACCTGGGAACTCAGCTCATGGATTGTGAGAGCCCCTCATAATGGGCACAGCAGGTGTATGGACTCAAGAACGAAATAGAATGCTTCAGAGATAGAAAATATAGTCATGGGGTGTAACTCTCCAGCATTCACCAAACTCTGAAATATCATATTTGGGTAAACTGACTGCGTAACTTGGACTAGTACATTTGGATACAGAGCTAACAAGGGTTTACTTTGCTGCTAAAATATCTTGGCAGTATGAAGTTGTATTTGTTGTATTACCTTCTTTCAGTATGAAAATACCAATCTCCTCCAGATAAAATACACGGTTCACGTTGTTCTATAAAAAGAAAAGTACAAATTATTCCATCAACACAAATCTTACTAGTTGTTTCCACATATTATCCACAAAAGTCCACAAAAATCCCAGTAGTTTAATGTCGATCTGTGATAGAAATCAAAGTGCAGTGACAGTTTCCAATGGAGAGAAAGTGCTTTGTCCAGACCTCCTCCCAGTGATAAAACACAAGGCTTACCAGACAGAACTGAGCATCCACTACAGATAGGTCAATTATGCATTGTAATGATATCCTTTATTCCCTGATGATGGTAAACAGTCAAAGGCAATACCACTGTACATCCTGGTAAATGGTTGCTCCACGATGTGTATATATCAGAGATAAACAGAGAGACCTCACATAGCGTAACTCTGTATGTGCATAGTTTATCTAATAAAAGGAAATAACACTAACATAACCTCCAAGTAAAAAGCAATTTTCACATTTAAAATCTGTGGGTACACACAAGATAGCTTCCCAATCACTTCCAGTATGAAACATAGTGGCATCAAAGCAGGATCCTCCCTACGTGTTTCGTCATAACTGATGTGATCTGGGGCACAGACACCAAGCCAGACCATCACTCAGATATAGTAAGCGGGGAAGCCAAGCCTCAATTTGGATCCTATTACACTCCCAATCTAACAGGCTGAAATACATCACGCTGTCTCCATGGCGAACCACGTACCTACATTAAAAATGTGAACAAGACCAGCTGGCCTTATCGGCATTGCATTGAGTGCACAATGTGTAAGCCATCCATATAAGAACAAAAAAACTTGATT